>NC_081415.1:160765763-161460763 GCF_030272615.1 Cryptomeria japonica | reverse complement strand
CAAGTCACCATGTGATGTCCATCAAGATTAATCTCAAATTGATTTGTTTGAACTCCATACATGACTATTAGTGCAATTTATCATTAGCTAACATTATCTACCATTTCATTCATGGAAGGAATGTCATATACCAAATTCATTATAACTAGATATTGTGTATTATTCTCTGACATACGACTTCTCAATTTTAATATCAAGCATGTACCTAGCAAGTTTATTATAATATAAGATTTCAAACATATAAACATAAAGGTGCTCACCACCCCATTACATTTCCCTATTCTTTTAAAAGACCAAACAAATGAATATTATGAGGAGATGATATACAAGCATGATAACACAAGCCACATGAAATGAATGTAACCCCTACTTTTTTCTATTGACCTACCACACTCCAATGACTATTCATCTCTTAATGAGGTTATCATGGAGTTCAATTTTTATACTAGAGTATGATGTATTCAAGTGTGAGATAGGGTTGAGAGTGAAATGGTGAATTTTATCATGTAAAATGCATATCTATAACTTTTGTGGCAATCAAATATGGGGACTAACATGCCTAGTTGTCGAGAGATAAGTGAGTACATCCTATCAAAATCTAAGAGCACTGAGAGAGGGCGGGGGGGTGAATCAGTGTTCTACCACTAAATAAATTTTTGAACTTATTACTAATCAACTTGATGATAGAATATGAAATTAAAGTGCATAAACAAGTCAACACACAAAACAATACCATAACACCAATATTTTTACGTCAAAAACCATGTAAAGGGAAAAACCACAATGGGGTTGATACCCACAATATCTATATACTTGGTCAAGGTGTCATCATGCTTGAAATCGTCACAAAATTGAGGCTAATTAGACTAAAAGGACGAATCACAAGAATCCTTAGCTAATTAAACCGATTCTAAACACAATTCAATGAAATAAATGAAGGAAATAAGAAGGTTAAGCTAATTAAAACTCCCTATTCTCCACTTGTGCTTCCATTGTTCTTCTCCATTATTGTTGATGTAGATGGCTCTCAGGTATTGCATTTGATTTCCTGCATAAAATAGACAACAATATTGAAGACGGTGATTCTAGACTGAAATTGAGAAAAGAGGTTGAATTTATAGATTTTCAACACAAAGGAGGCTAGAATTTGAGCTCAAGTGTTGATTGGCAGATAACTGATTTAGACTAATCAGTGAACTCAATTGATTTATTTGCTAACTCATTTGATTAAGTAGTCAACTCGATTGATTGGAGAGTGAACTCAATTAATTGACCAGTAGACTGATAGACTAGCTAGTTGACTGGATTGATTGATTGGAAGATTGAATTTATTGGAGAGATAAGTGGATTGATTGATCAATAGACTGAATTGATGGATTAGTCAAAAAAAGGTGATTGAGGGTTAAAAAGGATGATTGATGAGTTAACTGAGTTAACTGGTTACACAACTAATTTGATCAATCAGTTCTAATTTTAGCATGTACTGTAGGAATTTAAAATTAAATTTCATTTTCATTTTCAATTTGGATTTGAATTTGGTCATTCGAATGTTGAAATGCACATGAAATTAACTGAAATTCAGATTTGGTGAAAATGTGAATTTGGAAGAAATGAAATTAGATGAAATGATATGAAATTCGAATTTGGGAGAAATGAAATGAAATTAATTGTAATTCACTAGAATTATAATTTAGGGAATTGGAGGAATAAGTTAATTAATTTAAATAATTTAAATGAAATTATTTAAACTTAGGAAATAGAATTAATTAAATAATAAAGATTATTTAACTAAGGAATACATTATAATTAATTAAATAATTGATATTTAATTAATAATTGAGATATGGTTAGCTGATTAAAATGATTTGAGAATAGAAATAGAATAATTAGAAATGTTGAATGTGATGATCAGAAGAAATAATTAATTTAATCAAATAATTAAAGAATTACTTAATTAAATAGATGAATAATTAGTGTAGAATTAACGAGACATTTTTAGGTGTCTACATTTGCCCCTCTTTGAGACAATATCGAAATGACGTTGTTTCAAACAAAATAGAAAAGAAAAACTGCCCCGGTGATGCTAGGGTATAATGCCCCCTTAGAAAAAGTGGTCGGGAAAATGTCAAATGGAGACCAGTTTTTCAGAAATGTGATAGATAGTGATTAGATGAAGTTTGAAATATTTTCAATCTCATTTTCTATGTTTACAATTACGTTGAAACTAGAAGGGTCCATGGGCGTTATGTTGAGAAACCCTAATTTTGAGCCTATAAAATGAAGATTGGTATTGATTTGAGCTCAATTGAATTGTTTTGTTTTGAAATAATTGCTTAGAGATATTAGTGCTTTTGGCATCTTTGGAGCAAAATGGTAGGTCACAAAGCGACGTTGCATTTATTCGAGCGAGTGCGATCTTATCAGAGACCTCCTGGCACTGGTGGCATGGTGAGTTGCATGATTTTTTGCTTGTTTATGTCTGTATTTTGTAAAAAACTTAATCATTTTTTGGTGTGCCATCTGTCATTAATTTCGCAATTGTCTGTCGATATTGCCGCAATTGATTTAATCATGTCGTAATTGATGTAAACACTTTGCATTTGATATTTTATGCCGCACTTGTTAATATTGAATCGCATTTGACAAAATTGGATCGTAATTGAACGTTTTGACTCGCATTTGATAAAATTGAAGCGCATTTGATAATATTGTATCGCATTTGACACAAGTATGTCACATTTGATAATTTTACTTCATGGTTGAAATAAGTATTTTGCATTTGATAATAAAGGCATTTTTTTCTTCTTATTTATGTATCCTAACAGTTTTGATGATGTAGCTGATTCATTTTTATATTTTTCAAATGCAGGCGCATTATCCAATACTACTTGCTAGGTAGACAAGGCCAGATGGTCTTGATCAACGTCATGAGTTAGATCCAGAGGATACCGCTTTGTTACGATAGGTTGGATTGTATTATATAGCGCATTTGCCTAAGGTTACGGCCAACAGGGCCATGATTACTATTTTGATTGAGTGGTGGCATTTAGAGACATGTTATTTTCATCTACCAACTAGTGAGGCATCCATCACACTTGAGGATGTGTGGCATATTTTACACATTCTGATATTTGGTAGATGAGTTACTTTTGATCATCATGATGGTATCTCTTCTTTGTGTACATTGTTTGAGTGTGAGGAGAAGAATCTACATATCTGTGGTCATTACGAGATTTATTGGGATGATTTTGATTCTGATGATCTCACTGTTGTGCTTGCTTGCACTATTGCTGGATTATTGATTCCTAATAGACATGCCAATGGTTTTCTTGTTGGATGGGGACGTGTCACACATGATATGATTATTGACAGATGTGTATTTACTTGGGGTCCTTGTCTTCTTGCCACTTTGTATCATCAGATGAATGGGATTGTTTACTTGCAGCAGAAACAGTTGGATGTGGTATTACTTTGCTCCAGACATGGGCTTGGGAGCACATAGCTATCTTTTGTCCTACATTACATATGGATTTAGAGCCAAATCAGCCATATGCTTTTGGGTATACTGTTGGTGTGAGGCATACGGCATTGGGTAACATCTTGTATTGTTGTCATCAGATTGATATCTTACAGTATTTTTCATGGAGACCTTATCTTACTTGCCCAGGTTGGACTGATGATGCTCAGCATCTTCCTTTTTGTCAATAGCAGAGATGTCTTATTGGTCGAGATGTGGGTGGTCACAAGGTTATTGATATGCATCTTCCTAGTTGTGTACTCAGACAATTTGGGGAAGTACAGGGTATTGCAGATGTGACAACTTATTTTGCTCGCACTACTCAAGAGGATGGTGATTGAGGTGCTTGTGTGTAGCCTCACGTTTCTATTGCTAATTTTGATTCTCTTGCTCCTATTTTGTGGGGATGGCATCTTGGTGTAGCGGATCCAGGGTCCACAGTGTAGTATAGTGTATGGTAGATACAGTACAGGCCTATACCTCTGATAGATTCAATAGTTCTAATTGGTTTTCGTATGTTTAGGATTTTTTTCAGCATCATTTTTTTGAATGTTTAGAATTTTTTCAAGACTTTTATTTGAATGTTTTGATTGATTTTTTTATGTTTTGGGTATTTTCTTAGGACTCTATATGATTTTTGGGATTTTTTTTCAAAACGTTTATCTGAATGTTTATAATTTTTTCAGGATCTTTTTTTATTTTTAGGATTTTTTCAGGATCATTTTTTATTTTTGGGGATTTTTTAAGGATCATTTTTTTTTTTTTTTGGGGAAGATTTTTTCAGTTATGCCCCCAAGTGTAGACCTATGATAATGATATGCAACATGTATGTGGGCACAATAAATTTTTAATATGAATTATGTTAATGTAGGATGCATGACAAAAATGTAGTTCATATTCGAACAAGAATGAGTGTGTGTGTGTCTTTCATTCTGAAATGCAATAATTGGATTAAAGGTGTGAAACATTTCAGAGATAGGAGTTCAATCCATTCTCAAAAAGACTTAGACCTATGTGGCTAGCTACGTGAGTTATTCTGACTTCAAAATCATCCCGGATAGAGCCTCGCTACCAGCAAGCTTTTAGAGCTCCGACGAGGTTATGCACTATAATCTCTCAAACATTGCTCCATTTCCAGTAGGCGTCCATAGCCCTAATAGATTTATTTGCATGTTCCTGTAGTCAATCTTTTTGTTGCACTTGTATGTGTGATATTTCAATAATATATCATTTTTTTTTGTTTTGCCTTTGAGACTAACATAACACTTCTTTTTTTTCTTGCCTTGAATTGTAAGTAATGAAACCTACTTGGGTATGACAATTATAGTGGCACTGAAGCAGAATATTGGATTTTTCACTAGCCGCATGACCAACTAGGTATCTATAATGACTTAGAGTTTTTTATTACTATGAGAGATATAGAAATTGATAGATTTTGGGTAACAAGACTTGATAAGGAAACCTCTACCCAACCAAGGATAAAGCATAATCACAATGTGATGTTGAAGATGAATGACTTAAAGACTTCCTAAAGACTTCATGAACAAGTATCTAGGAAATGAGACAACCTTCATTCCTTTTATTGCAAGCAGGTGAATGACTCAAACAATCATGATGTTTTATTGATGTAACTATATGAGAAAGGGATAATGCAATGCGGTAAAGAAATATGCAAATGTAGTATGAAAATTGAAATGAACCCACCCTTAGATGTAATATCTTTTTAGGTGCATACTATTGATGGGATCAAGGAGTGATTCTCCCTCCATTGTTTGCAAATGATAAGTGCCATTTCCAATTACTTTCATTATGCAAAAGGACCTAACCAGTTAGGTTCAAACTTTCTTGGTTTTTCACGTTCAACAAGGTTCCTTTGATTTTTTTTAAGAATGATATCTCCTATTTTGAAGCAACGTGAGTTGACTCATTTGTTCTGATTGATTGAAAAATAGGTTTTATAGACCCGAAACCATTACAACATAGTTAGAAATAAAGCTAAGAAAATAGAGTCCACATATAGATCGACTGGTCAAAAGACCAGCGAACAGAAAAAATAGCTAAACAACAAAAAATAGCAAAGAACCCAAGGAGGCACTACATAGTAATTTTCTTAAGTAGATCCTCTGCCTTTGTCACCAGCTCATCATAGGTCGCCCCAACTGCTTTCAGCTCCTCCAGGTCATTATTCACTTTCTTTCCTTCCTCTTCCCACGGGTGCGGGTTCTGGGACCCTGGGCTTCCCCTGTTCCTTCTGCATCCAGGTCAATTTCCTAGATTTCCTTTTCATCATCAAGCTTGCTGATGAGGGTATGGGTGTTGTTGGCTGAGATTTTCAGAATGCTGAGGCTCTACTCCGCAATGTTCTTGAGGCACTCCTCTATCTTTTCCACTTTGGCAACTGTGTCCGAGAGCGTTTTTTCACTAGTTTCCTCTAGGGTTTTTTTGTCCTGTATCTCCTTTTCAATTTTCTCAAATCGGGGATTAAAGGCATCTCTGATATCTTCCACTTTAGCAATTGTGTTCTTCAGATCCTTGATATAATCGGCCATAGTGTTCCCCTCTCCAATGTTAATAGTCTCCAGGATCAGGACTCTATTGCAGAGTTTTTTGTACTCATCCACTGTTTTCTTATTCCCATCAATAAGCCATTCTATGGTTTTCATAAAACCATTCAAGGCCTTGGGAGGAGGGCCAAAAGAGGGAATCACTTTTCCAGGGGTTATCTGTTCATCTTTAGAGATATGGAGGGTAGAAATAGTGTCTGCAGCCCTGAGAGTCTCCTCCATAGTCTCCATATCCGGGTTGTGTTTAGCTTCCAAGGTCCTTGTTTGCTTGTCATCTTCTGGTTCCTTGCCAGTCTCCTCAGGATCTTTGCCAGTCTCCTCTATTTTCTTTAGCTTCTTCCTTGTCTGGGCTTGGTTCTTACTTTTTTTCTTCATCACCCCCTTAGGGTTCTTCTTCTCCTCAGGAAAATCAGAGTACTCTTCTTCCGAAGAAATACTAATCAAGGTTTTGCTTTGATTTTTTTTGTTCTTAGAAGAAGAGGGTCTTGATTTCCTCTTCTTACTACTCTCATACTCTGAGTCATCAGAGCTTTCCTCATTATCAGTCAAGGAATCATTTTCTGATTCCTCCTCCTCTGAGAAATCAGAATCAGACATTTCTTCTTTTGAATCCACAGAGAGCTGCCTCCGGTTGATTTTACTGGCCTTTAAATTGTCATAAATGAGGACCATAAGTCCCTGGTTCATTGCAATATCACCCCGAGGATTTTCTTTATAGGCTTTTAGGGAGGCATTCATAGAACAGAGCAAGAAGTAAGGGAAATACACCTTTTCATTATGCCTAAAATGATTTAACAAGACAAAATGATACCCATAAACTTTCGTAAACCTACCATCTAGAGTTATATACCTCATTAAAACAAAGAGAATTTCCCACCAGGGTTTTGCAAAAGCCCTAGGTAGGTAATAGGTTTTACTCAACTTTACCAGTCTTTTCTTCTCTTTCTCAATGATTGGGTACCTTTCAATGGCTTCCCTGCTAACCTTCCTGTCTCTATAGAAGTTGCAGCCCTCCCTGTTGAGACCCGTAGCTTTAGCTATTAATTCTTCATCAATTTCCACCAGTTGGTCGCCCATTTTAAGCATGCCCTTCTTCCAATTTGTGCAGAAGAAGCTAGTTATCTTTCCATCATGGCCATGGAGTCTCTCAATGAAGCTCGAAAGACCACCCTTCTGCAAAATTTCCCACACCTCTTCTTTTTGTTTCCACTCCTTGCAACTGCTTGGCTCATATCTTCTCCTATTTCCACCCATGGTGTCATTTCTCACAGTCAAGTTTAGATTACAGAACTGGTGAAACAAAGAGCTATTCGGAGTTAAAACAAAAACCCAGAAAATGTGTGTAGCATTAATGATCTGATGGGTTATAAAACACATTCTGCTAGCTTTGATGTTGTAATGAGTAATAACCTCATTATAGAAGTAACTTGAAGTGCTTACTTCAGTACTTATCATAATTTCCCTGTCAATCAAGAGTCTTTGGGGTACTTCGATATCTTTCATTAATTATGATTTGTCTGACATCTTCGGGGAGACCGCTCTCACCTATCCATGTGGTTATAGTCTCATTCTTAACCGCCACGTCTGCGGCCCAATCAGCAGAATAGTTGGCCTCCCGATAGATATGAGATATGTGGCATTTTTTGAAGGTTCTAATGATTTCAATAGTAGAAAAAATTATATTGTGAATCGACCAAGAGGGCTTTGAGGTCCCATTGAGACACTTAATTATATTATTGGAGTCCCCTTCTATCTAGAGATAGGGACAGTTCCATTTCTTGGCTAGAATAATACCTTGAAGGGTTGCCATAGCTTCCACTTTATGATTGGTTTGAGTGCCAATAGGGACAGCAATCATACCTTTGCAAATGCCTCTGTAGTCTCTGAAAATAGCTCCACAGCCTGAGGGACCTGGGTTTCCTTTGGCTACTCCATCAAAATTGATTTTAAGCCATCCTTGGGGAGGGGTTTGCCATTTAACTTCAAGCCTTTTATTGTAGCTGAGATTATGACCATCAGTGATCTTCATATTCCAAGATCTTAAGATCTTTGACTCCAAGGAGTTATTAGAGTAACAAGAGACCTCCATGGTTCCCATGTTTTCCTGAATAGCCCTTTGAATTTTCTAAAAAACAATGTCTTGATTTAGGGACACATCCCTGAATATTCGGTTGTTTCTTTCCTTCCAAAGACCCCACAAACTGTGTGGAAGAGAGAGCTGCCACATACATCTCAAAAAAGAGTTGGTTCAATGAATTTGCAAGGAAGAGAACAAATCTATGATGTTACAGGGAAACACCCAAGCTAGACTAAAGCTCTTGAGGAAGCTTTCCCAAACAGAGGTTGAGAAAGAACAGTGGAGGGCAAGATGGTCCACTGACTCTTCCTCTTGAAAGCTTAGCACACACCTATTTGGAAGGGCAAAACCTCTACATTTAAGGTTGTCAACAGTAAGGATCTTATTTTGGAGAATAGTCCAAAAGAACAAATTGATTTTGGGAGTGAGACCTTTTAACCAAGCTTTAGACCAAAAGGGATTCATAGGAGGGGAGGGGGAAAGGATACAATACATCGAAGACATAGTAAAAATACCTTTGGGGTTATATTTCCAGATCAGGGAATCCTCTTCCTTATTCAGCCAGAATGCAGACAATTGGGTTTTGAGCTTAGAGAGACTAGGATGAATACTATCAATGTTCTTCCAGTTGTTTCCATCCTAGTAATCTGCCACTAAGGTACCAAAAGAGCCAATACATGAGGGGGCATGGGAAACCCACTCATAGAAATCCATAAGGGGTTTGTCAAAAAGCCAGGGATCCTCCCAGAATCTAACTTTTCTGCCATTTCCAAGTTTCCATGTCACACCTTTAGCAATCACATCTTTACATTTAGAAACATGGTTCCAAATATGGGATCCATTTATGCTGAGATCTGAATTAAGAAAAGAAGAAAGAGAAGAGGACAGAAGAGAATACTTACTTCTCCAAATTTTGCACCATTCAGAATCAGAGTGAAACCATCTCCAAGCTTGTTTAGACAAGAGAGCTTCATTTAAAGTGCGAATCCTCCTGAGCCCCAGACCACCTTTGCTTTTTGGCTTGCAGACCTGATCCTATGCCACCAAGGACATTCTTTGCTTTTCCTCAACCCCAGACCATAGGAATCTTCTTTGAATTTTCTCAATAGCTTCAGCGTACTTGACTGGAATTCTGAATAGGCTAAGAGCATAAATGGAGATACTTTGAAGAGTAGCCTTAAGGAGAAGGAGCTTACCAGCTTGACTTAAAAGAGCCCCTTTCCAACCTGCAAGTTTTTTGTGAAATTTATCAACCAACGAACTCCAATAGGAGTCAAGAGGGGCAATCCCCATGGGGAGACCAAGGTAGGTAGCAGGAAGGTCAGCAATCTTACACTCCAAAATTTTGTTGATCCTTTGTTGTCTTCTCTCCAAGGTATTAATGAAAAAGACATCACTTTTGGCCCAGTTAATAAGCTGCCCTGTAGCAGAAGCATATTTACACAAGGTACTCTTCAGGACTTTAGCTTCTAAGATGCTTGATTCCCCCATAATTATTGTATCATCAACAAACTGCTGGTGTGAACAAATAAGGTCAGCAGAAGAAGGTTGGAGGCCCTTAAAGGATCCTTTCTACACCAATTTTTCCATGGTCTGACCAAAGCATTCTACCATAATAATGAAAAGGATGGGGGAGATAGGATCTCCTTGCCTAAGACCTCTCGAAGCTTGGAAAAAATTTGAAGGAGAACCATTGACAAGAACAACAAAGGATGCAGTAGTGGTAAGTTGGGAGAAAAGATCCACAACTCTTGGGGCAAACCCAAAGGAAGTGAGAACTTTTTGAAGAAGAGACCAGTCAACCCTATCATAGGCTTTCGAGAGGTCGAGATTAAGGATGAGACCCTACTTCTTCGCTTTAACAAGAGAGTGAATATTCTCATGACAGTAATAATGGAATCAAGAATTTGTCTTCCAGGAACAAACCCATTCTACTGGTGTTTAATTAAAGTTAGGAGAATAGACAAGAGTCTAGAAGTCACGACCTTAGATATGATCTTGTAAAAGGATTTGCAGAGGCTAATAGGTCTGAACTTGTCCAAAGAATCAGCACCTTGAATCTTGGGGATGAGAGGAATAAAAGTACCATTGATTTCCTTCAAGAGTTTTCTAGCCCCAAAGAATTCCTCAACCCCATTAGCAACATCAGTCCCGATAATGTCCCAAAACTCTTGAAAAAAGAGCATTGGGAAACCATCAGGACCATGAGCTTTGTTTCCATCAAAGGAGAAAACAGCATTTTTAATTTCTAAGATGGAAGGAATGGAAGAGAGAAAGAAATTATTTTGGGCATCAATGAGATGAGGAATGTTCTGAAGAAAAGAGGACTGAGCTTCAGCATCCAGACTTTGATCCCTCATTAGGAGGTCTGAGAAATACCTCTTAGCTTCATTCCTTATTTCATCTTCCTTGACCAGCTCCCCACTATCCACAACTAACTTGTTCATCCTGTTGGCTGCTTTATGTTTGATGGTTGACATATGGAAGAATCTTGTATTCTTGTCCCCTTCCTTGAGCCAAATGCATCTCGATCTCTGCTTCCAAAACATTTCCTCTTTAGCAATAATGTCATGGTATTTCTTAAGAATCTCATTCTCCTCAGCAATAGAAACAGTGCTGAAACCATCCTTCTGGATCTAGTCCTATATTTCTTTAAGGTTTTCCTCAATTTTACTCTTGGCCTCAAATATATTCCCAAAGTTGTTCTTATTCCAAATTCGAATGTTGTCCTTTACACTTTTGAGCTTCTTAACCACTTTAAACATTTTCGTTCCCTCAACTTGTATACTCCACCATTTTTTAATATATTTTTTAATGTCGGGGTGAAGGGTCCACATTTTTTCAAATCTAAAGGGATAGTTTTTCCTTCTATTGATCAAATCAGCATTGAAGGTGATTGGAAAGTGATCAGAACCAACCCGGATATGTGCAGACAAAGAATAGAAATACTGACTATACCAGTCATCAAAAATAAGAGTTTGGTCTAGGCGCACTTGAATAAGGTCATTACCATTTCTTCTATTTGTCTAAGTGAAATTACAACCCTGTATCTCTAGATCATTAAGAGCTTGGGAATAAATAAAGTCCATGAGGGCCATCCTACTTTCCAGCTGAGGAGGACTGCCTCCAAATTTTTCCTCCTCTTTCAAAGGCATATTGAAATCCCCCATAACCATCCAACTAAGATTTTTGAAGCTTTCCCTAGCCTGTCTAATCCTTTTCCAAAAAGAGTTTCTAGCCTTTAAGGTATCAGGAGCATAAATGTTTGTGAGAACCCATGAAGAACCATCTTTAAGATGCTCAAATTTAATACAAGAAAAATTACTTTCGTGAATAATGACCTAGCCTTTAACAGTATTAAGATTCCAAATAGTTGCAATGCCTCCAGAAGCACCCTCAGAACTTCCCCCACTAATATTACCATTTTTGAAGAACTTCAAAGATTCAACTTTTTCTCTACTCATTTTGGTTTCTTGAATAAGAAAAATGTCAGGTTTTCTATCTCTTATCATATTCCTAATAATATCATGTTTATGGGGATTGTTTAGACCCCTTATGTTCCAAGAAATTATCTTCATAGCTACTTACCAATTCCCAGCTCCTTGAGAGTTTTTTGAGTTCCATTTGCTATGTTTTTGCTAGCCTCCATATCTCTAACTTTGTGGTTAGAGGGTCATCTTGGGGAAGAGGAGACATATCCCACATCAACTTGAGCTATTCTGCTGGATTTCCTAATCAGGGATATTGAGGGTGTTGCTGCTTTCTTACTCCTGTGTTTAGGTTGCTTCCATTCTGTTTCTGACACAAGAGCCGCTTCCGGATTGATGAGGATTTTAGAAATTTCATCTTCACTACCCCATTTAGGAGTTCTGGACTCAATTGATATAATTTTTTCTATTCTTGAGTTCTGATCCGAATCCAAAAGACTCAATCCCAAAATTGCACACTTTTGGGCTTCTTGAATTTCAAAACTAGGTATGGCTACAAAAGAGTCTATCCTTTCAACTTGTGGATCTGGGATCTCACCTTCCTCAGGTTGATAGTCTCTAGCTTCCACTACCTTGTTTTCATATGTGTCATCAACCACTTCATCTTTTGCTTTTGGAGGATCATTATGATCGTTCAAATCCTTTTTCTGAGTTGTTCTTATGGGACTGGCTTTGGTTGTTTCATTTCTATCTGCTTCCTATACAGTGCGACTGTAGATAGAGTTTGAGGCTTCTTGCTGTTCCCCCAAAGGAGAAAAGCGATTGGAATTTTCTTCCTTATTTTCTGTGTTTTTAACTTGCCACACCCATTTCTCTGGCATATTCTGGCTTTCAATCTGAGGTTTTAACTGTTTAGGCTCTGCCTTTTGCTTTTTTGGGCAAGATTTTTCCCAATGACCTACCTTTTTACAATGGAAACATGCAAAAGGAATAGTTTCATATTCTATATGTTGCTTCCAAGCTCCCAGTTTTGAAACTAGGTCAATCTGTTCCAGCATATCTGCCTCAGGGGCTACTCCAACACAGAACCTTGCATGGGTTAATCTTCTTTTTGAAGCAGTGATTGGGTCTATAGAGAGCAACTCACCAAAAGAACTTGCTATTCCAGAGAAGATGCTTTCTGCCCAATACTCAAGAGGCAATCCTGGGAGCTTTATCCAAACTGGAACCTGCGCCAGAAGAGAATCATTCATGTTTAATTTTGGATGCCATTTTCTTAGAACCAGGGCTATCTTTCCCACCATCCAGGGACTCCCGCACAAGATCTTAACCTTATCTTCTTCACATGAAAAAGAGAAAGATAGAAGACCTTTGGGTAGTGCCAAGACCTCAACGTTTCCTTAAGGGGCCAATTTTGTTTAACAAAGGCCCTAGCAGCTTCAATGTTTGGGTGCGGACCCATAAATTTCCCTACCAAGGAGTTTGACATACTGTTGATATTATGGTCCAGAACCTGGTCAGGGATGGAGATAGAAAACTTACCACCAGAAGGGTCAAAAATGTTCTTAACAAGAGGAAGGGAGGATTTACCAGTTGGTCTAGATCCAAAAAGGGAAGACCATTTTTTCCCCTCCCTCCCGCTATCCATGGGGTCAACTAGTGGCATGGGGCCCCCATTGGACCCTTCCCCCAGATGCCTAGAAGAATCTGTTGTCATGACAAATAGAGTACCATCGGACTGTGAGTCAGCAACAGGAACTAGGAAGTCTGGGGGCTTGTCCTTATCGTCAATAGGACTAGCACCATTGATTTGGCCGCTCTCACCATTGGAACCAGGGTTCCCGCCTTGCTGGAAATTTGAAATTTGAGCTCCTGCTTCCACTCCCACTCCTCCCATTGATCTTGACAAGTTGACTTGTTTGTTGTAGCTTCTTCTCCTTCTATTTTGGTAGCCTTGTAGATGGTTTAGAGTGCTTTGTCATTTTTCATCTAGGAATTCTAATTCTTGCAAATGTGCTACTCTATAGTTTTCTTCGGAGACAATGTTTTTAGAAAGACTCTTAGGGATGGCAATTCTACTTCGATAGGTAAAATGGCTTTTGTACCATAAACCAGAGATAATGGTGTTGTACCTATTGTCATGTGGATACTTGTTTGATAAGCCCATAGAGATAGATTTAGTTGGAGATGTGAATCTCATCCACTATCATTTACAACTTTCTTTAAAAAATTTAAAATAGTTTTTTTTGTTGCCTCAGCTTGACAATTGCTTTGGGGATAGTAGGGTGTTGCAAAACGTTGTTGGATGTTAAATTGTTCACAAAGCTCAGTCACTTCTTGATTTTTGAAGGGTTGGCCATTATCAGGCACAATGCACATGCGTACCCCATACCTGCAAATAATATAATTCAGGATGAATTTAGCTATTTTCTTTCCTATTGTGAAAATCATCGGGATTGCTTCAACCCATTTCATGAAATATTCCGTAGTTGTGAGAATAAACTTATGTCCATTGGAGGAGGTAGGATTTATTTTTCCTACAAGATCTAATCCCCATTGTGAAAATGGCCATGGTGATGTTATTGGTTGAAGATCTTGAGCAGGTGCATGAATGAGGTTCCCATGTATTTTGCATTGCTTGCATATTTAGACATACTTGTAAGCGTCCTTTTCTATTGTAGGTCAATAATAGCCTGTTCATAACATTTTTTTGCTAGAGTAGGTTCAGAAGAATGTGCGCCATATGTTCCATCATGAACTTCTTTTAAGGTGATTTGTGCCTCCTCAATATCAAGGCATCTGAGTCAGGTGTTGTTTATACTTTTTTTGTATAAAGTATTAGCAATAATTGTATGTTTTTATGATTGTCGGATGAGTGCCTTCCTTTGATTTTGTGAACGATCAAGAGGTATATATTGATCATGCAGGTATGTGTATGTATCTTTGTACCATGGAGACTTAGTCCTATTATCATACACACATATTCAGTGGATGGTATTTCATAAGCTAGGACAATGAGTTGTTCCACTTGAAATTCAAAGTGAGTTCCATCGTTTGAGATATCCAAGAGAGATCCTACTATTGTCATTGCATCTATTACCTTGTTTTGCACTCTCAGTATTTGTTCAAATGTGATCTTGGTGAAGTGTTGCTTGTATTCTTCCACCAATTATTTATAAGGTTGTAACTTATCATCTTTTGTATTGTAATCATCATTGACTTGATTAATAATGAGTTGTGAGTCTCCAAGGACCTATAGGTCTTTGATCTTCCATTGTAGTGCAATGTGTAGTCCTACCATCAGGGCTTCATATTCAACAATATTATTGGTCCAAGGGAAGAAAATCTTTAATGATTTGGGAATTGAATCTCCTTGAGGAGTTATGAACCGAATTCCTGCTCCTGCTCCATGATTTGTATGTGAACCATCAAATAATAATTTTTAGTGTGTTTGTGTCAATAGTGTAAATACTAATTCATCTAGAAAATATGTCACCATTGGATAATTATCTTGTAAAGGTTCTTCTAAAAGTTGTTCTGCTATGATTTGTCCTTTTATAGCTTTTCTACTGACGTATTCGATGCCGAATTCACTGAGTATCATGACCCACTTTGCAAGTCTTTCGGTTAGTGCTTCTCTATTCATAAGGTATTTGAGTGGATCAAATTGTACAATAAGCTATACTTTATGATGTTGCCATTTTTGATGTTTATGTTGTGATTTTCATTGATGGACACAGACTTGCATTAAGATCCTCTTTATATGTATAAGTTAGAGCACAACCGGTATTTGTTTCAACCGGTATGTTGCAAGTATGTTGTATTAAAGTCATTAGACTATTGATGTTTTGCAAAATGTGTTTACCGATCTAAAGTGACATGTTGACCTCAAGCGGTACGAGGGATTAAAGCGGCATAACACATTTCGACCAGTCTTCATTTTTGTCAATCTGGCAACCAGTATTTTGTATGAACTGGTAATACTCCGTGATGAGTTACCAACCGGCATTTTGTGATGAGTTATCAATCCACCATTTGTTTGATGGTGCCGACACACTAGCGGTGCTTCTTGTGTTGTGTTACTGAGTATGTCTAGATTCATTGAACCTAGGAAATTGAAATGTAATCCTATTGGACAGACATGAAATCAGATTCCTTTAAAAGGACATCATGTCTAGGGTTTTAGGTTGTTGCTGAAAGGGTTTATGTTGTGACTAAGGTTTAAGGTGGTTGAGGAGTTGAAAAGAATATGAATGTGTAGAAGACTGAAGTAATGCAGGAGTGCATTAAGAACGAGCTATCAAGGATCTAACTGAGTAGTCCATGCTATTATATAGATCAAACACTTGTTGATTACTCACATCTTTGACAAGTCTATAGCCCTTAACCGGGTAGGCCCAAAAGCCTTTTGTAAAATCCTCTAACAAGGTGGTTCACCTCTGTGAATCTAAAATCCTCTAGCAAGGTAGTCCTTGATCGGACTTATCTCCTAACAAAGATTGAGATTCCTAATAGGATCTATTCTGGTGAAGAACATTGTAAGACCTTAACCGATCTAACCTTAACCGGTCTAGTTTCTATTCTGCAGATAGTGACTTGTGAGTTCCATCTCACCATGGTTTTTCCCATTTGGGTTTCCACGTCAAATATCTTGTGTTATGGTTGTATTGCTTTTTTTGGTGAATGCATTATTTGCATTTTGGTTTGCATGTGTGATAACCGGTCTGTCTGTTAAACTGTTTTACCGGTTTATCTTTAAACTATTTAAGTGTTTAAGTGCAAGATTTTTTGGTATACTAATTCACCCCCCCCCTCTTAGTATTCATCAATTGGTATCAGAGCCTACCTTTCTATAAGTTTAACCACTTGGAAAGAGATATCGGGGAATACACATTGAGGGGACTTACTCAATGGCTCACTCAATCTGAGCAAGCCTATGTTGATCTTATGGTCAAATAGAAGGCATCTCAAGCAAAAAGGAGAGAACATGCAGAAAAGCTGATGGAGCTATCTGAAAATAGTTCTACAGATGAAGCAGACATAGAAGCCCTAATTGGAGAAGTAAATAAGTTGAATGAATAAAACTCCAACCTGAGAAAGGAGTTGGAAGGACTAACTATCCGGATGTGTCAAGAGCTTGAGAACCGGAGAAAAACTGAAGACCTAGTGAAAGAAAGAGATTGTGAGATCTCCAAGTTGAAACAAGAGATGAGTGCCCTAAATGTTCAACTCCATGCAAGCAAGGTGGAAAAGGAAGACATACAAGGAGAACTTAACACTGCCATCCCTGAGAATGAAAATTTGTTGGAAACAAATGCTGCTATTTCCAAAGAAGTCTCTGAGTCAAAGGAAATACTTGCTAAGTTCAGCAAAAGTATTGTCAAGCTAGAGCAAAAACTTGAGTCAACTAGACCGGTAAAGAATACCAATGGACTTGGTTTCTCTGGACATGAGGAAGGAGAATCCTCAAGAACAAATGTTGAAGCATCAAAGAAGCAACCGGCATTCAAAGGTAAAGGTAAGCAAAAATTCAAACCTGTTTGCTTTAACTGTCTTAAAGAAGGACACACTGCTAATGTATGTAGGAGCAAAGCCTATAATAATTTTCCTTACTTTAATAACAATGTACCTAGATCCAATAAGTTCAATGGTCATTGTTATGCATGCAACAAATATGGGCATAGAGCATTTGAATGCAGGTCTGTCATGAATGACACTGGAAGACATCCTCAGAGGACCCAAGGAGTTGGTCCTGAACCTTTTGTGAATCAGAATCACAACTGGTTTAATGTCTTCAATCATCAGCCAAGAAGCGGTGACTATCAAGCGGCAACCGGATGGAGAGAAAATTATAAGATCTGTCATGGTCATGGTCACACTACTGCAACATGCAGAAGGAAGAATGGAAACATGAACGATGGACCTTGGAGAGCACCTGGATTGGTTTGCTATCACTACAACAAACCGGGTCACATTGCAAGATTCTACAAAAGCAGAAAGAGTATATCTGATAATATATCGGTCACTCAGGAAGGAGGAATTGATGTTGAAACAGTACAAGCGGACATGAACAAAACCTAGAAGAGGAAATCAGTAATGTTGGAAGAGGAACCAGTTTCTGCACCTAGTGTGGAAATATCAGAACTGGCAAACTAAGCTTCAAAAGGCTTAGCGGGAGCAAATGGCAAAAAAATTTCGAACCCCCGGTTTATACCGGCAAAAGACCTTAACCGGTATATGATACCTGTCGCTTGGCAGAAGACCGAAAATGGTAAAAAGGCAAATTAGGGTTTATACCCTAATGGAGGAGCATTAACGATGGTAGGTGAGGACTATGTTTAAAAGAATTTTTGAAATCATTTCTCACTATCAGTTTTTTAGCGAAGAAAAGTTTTTCAAAGAGCAGAGCGACGAAAAGGCGATTTGAGCAAAGATTTGGAGAAATTGAGAAACCGCGAAGGAGATTCAAATTCAAATAGAAAATGGTCAAGTAGAGAACACAAAGCGGTGATTCAGCTACCAATGAAGTGAGGAGTAAAGGAGAATCGGAAAGCCCTAAATTCGTGTGTTTTGAAAGGTATTTCTCGAGTTCTTAAAAATTCTACAATGGCTTCCGCATCTCATACCAGTTCTAGTGCATCTATTGAGTCTGAAAGTTTTATTCAACGGAAGTCAAAGTATAATGCCCTATCACAAGTTTTGGCTGGAGTGATAGTAGAAGAGGGAATCTCAGATTATATTGATTGTAAACTCAAAGACCTAGGGTCTCTAGCTATCCATACCCAACTAGGTCTTTTTTGTGGACAAGATAAGATGATAAAACCAGAGTATAGTATTTTGGAGAAGAAGAAACTCCACAATGTTGTGTACTTCCTGGAGGATTTCATAGAAGATCATATAAGGATTATTCTGAGCAGGGTCCATGGTGACAAAATGTACTTGGAGAGGACGCATGATATCACACCGCAGGCAATTCATGCAGTCACCGATTTCTGCAATACAGGAGAAGTACCAGCCCTAAGGACAGTTAGCAAAACTAAGATGTCCAAGCTCACCGGTTTAGTGAGTGACTCACGGGGCATGACTATAAATTCAATCAAGGATGATCTGGTTAAGTATGTCTGCATGGTGATAGGCTACCAGACGTTCTCAGCTAGCAGAATCAACTCTGTATCTGTTGCAGCGGTAAATGCCACTTACCGAATGATAAAGGAGGATGCATCATTTGACCTATGCACCGGTATGCAGAGGCAACTCCTATTGAACTTGAAATCAATCAAACAAGATAATGCACTGAGGTTCAAGTTTGGACAACTATTGGTTGGGTTGTTCTTTTACTTTTAAGGATACTTCCCAAGAGTAGGAGACATTCAGTGGTCTGGTGACCAACCGGTAACCAAGCAAATCAAGAAAAGCATTGAAGCACTTGGAACCGATTACCCTGATATTCTGAACAAGTATTTTGATGAGTTCAGAAGGAAGATGAGCCAAAGAGTGAGGATATCAAGAGACATCATCAAGAAATATGAAGATGGTATCTACTTCACCATCCAAGTAGACAAATGTATAATGGAGGCTCTTGAGTCTAGAATGGAAGAAGTGGATCCAATGGGCTATGAGGTGATGTACGACATGCTAGAAGGGTATGCCTCTACCCTTATTGCCTCACCGCTTGATCCTAAGGTGAAGAGAACTGGCACCTACCTGGAGAGGATAGCACCAGCAGTGAAAGAGAAAGGACTAGTAGTGAAGAAGGCAAAGGCAGTGCCTGCAGCATCAGCACTGGTTACTACTGCAACTCCAAAAGTGACCAAGCAGTCACTAGCTAAGAAGAAACTGGAAGCTGCACCGGCTAAAGTGTTCTAGAGAAAGAGGAAGACGAGAAGCAACTCTCCGAACTCAAAAGAAACTATGTCTGAGGAGCAGCCCAAAAAGGTGAGACAGACAAGAAAGAAGACACAGAGTGAACTAGCATCTTCAGCACCAATAAATATAGATATCTCCTCCTATAAACCTTTGACACATTGTCAAAGAACAATAAAGAATATTAGGAGAAAAGTGTTAAATGATTTACTTGAGTGTTTCGATGACTTCAATGAGGATGAAAAGGAAGCAGTTGAGAAGGAAATAATTTAGTATATGTGTAGTAATGACCTGTCACCCTCAGAGATTAAGTCTCAGACACCGGATTCTTTATATATGTCATTAGATAATAGATGGCGCATTGCCATAGAGAAAGAACAGGAAATTAGAGAGAAGGTTTTTGCACACAATACTTTCCCGACCTATCAAAGTCTAAATTATATGATGTTATTGATCTAAATAAAGGACTCTTCTTCACTAGAAAAAGAAGACTCTGGTTGTTAGAAGGTAGAATTGCTCATGTCGAAAAGGACACCCATTTGTTTATGCAAATTGTTGTCCAGACTCACAAAGCACGTTTGGCCAACCGGCAAGCAGAAGAAGAATTGGTTATATCCAAACCAGATGAAGCATTTGATGATGAAGGAAATCTGGTTATGGAACCAATCGACGCTATTGATTTCGATGCCCTAGATGTAGAACATGTCACTCAGGACATACCTTCTGAGGGAACAGGACAGGAGCATCAGGTCAAACAGGGCAATGAGCAAGCCGAGGACAAACAGGAAGCGGCTAGGGAACAGGCAGAGAAGAAGAAGAGAGATGAAGATGAGGAAAAGTGGAAAGAGGAAGAGAAGAGAAAAGAGGAAGAGGAGAAAAGAAAAGGTGAAGAGAAGAAGAGGCAAGAAGATGAGAGGAAAAAGAAAGAAGAAGAGGATAAAGAAGAGAAGAAGCAAAAGGAAGAGGAAAAGAAGAAGGAAGAAGAAGATAAAGAAGAGGAAAAGTGGAAGGAAGAATAAAAGAAAAAGAAGGAAGAGGAAGAGAAAGAAGAGGAGAAGAGGAAGGAAGCTGAGAGGAAGAAGAAGGAAGAGGAAGACAAGAAATAGGAAAAGAAGAAGGAAGTAGAGAAAAAGAAGAAGAAGGAAGAAGAAGATAAGGAAGCAGAGAAAAGGAGAGAAATGGAGAAAAAGAAGTGGAAAAGGACAAGACAGGAGAAGCGAAGAAGAGCACACAGATGGAGACTCCAAAGGCAATCGGGAGTCAAGCCAAACTAGCTGATATCACCAGTCCTATCGATCTCTAGTCTACAAGTGAATCGGAGCTAATGCAGAGCATCAAGGTAGCTCAAGAGCACCTTGAAAATATTCGACGGAAGAAGGAGCAGGATGTAATCCAAGCTGTTGTGGATACGCTTACTAATTTGATACTCGGTACAAATCTTCCAAACACCGATTCTTCATTAGCTAGACTAAAGCTCCTATGCATAGTAGTCAATGATCAAGTGCAGAGTCTTGAAGAGGCATCAAAGGCTAATGTCAAGAAGGAGCATCAAAAGGCTCTTAATATAGCTTTGGTGAAAAAGTTGAATGAGCTCCGGTCTGAACTGAAGAAAGAAAAAAAGGATATAAGGGATGCTTAGATGAGGGGAATATGCTACTCAGCAAAATCTGTCAACCCCATCTGTTCTATGATGGTGTGCTAGCTCAGAAGCAAAAACTTGAACAGGACTTGCAGTCCTACTTGAGCACATTCAAGGTGCCCTATGATTCCTTCACAACTTATGGGCAAACCGTTCACCGATTTCATATCCAATCAGCCAAAATGGAGCAATAAATCAACACAAGGTCTAGAGATTTGCAGGAACTTCAACTGGTTTTACTTCCACATCTGCAAATTCTTCAGAAGTGTTATCTGAACCTAGATGCCTTGACAGTTACATAGGAGATGAGCACAGTTAATGCCATGGAAGAACAGGTCTCCCAAATGCAAACAGAGAAAGAAGTGGCCACCTCCCTACTTAAGTCCTGGTCTCTATCAATGAAGCAATTCTTGTAGGACTATAAATCTATTTTTGACAAGTACTACTCCTTATTGTTATAAACTTTTATTATTTTTACATATCACATGGAAACAGGGTTGTTCAGCGGTACTTTGTCATTGTTGGCAAAGGGGGAGAAGTACTTTATTTTGGAGAAGGATAGGGGAGAAGTATCTGGTTTTAAAATTTTGCTATATGCTTTGATATATGCTCTGATATCTCAATGTTTATGCTTTGTATGTAGAATTTCTATTCATTGTATTCTTAAAGGGATAGTGTATATGCTTAGGGGGAGCAATTTTGCTAATGGCATGATTTTGTTGTAAAACACTTAGATGTCAAAATTTTATTTCCTAAGTGTTGCCATCAATGCCAAAGGGGGAGATTGTTGGCATTTTTTATGTTTATGTTGTGATTGTCACTGATGGACACACACTTGTATTAAGATCCTCTTTATATGTATAAGTTAGAGCACAACCGGTATTTGTTTCAACCGGTATGTTACAAGTATGTTGTATTAAAGTCATTAGACTATTGATGTTTTGCAGAATGTGTTTACCGATCTAAAGTGGCATGTTGACCTCAAGCGGTATGAGGGATTAAAGTGGCATAATACATTTCGACCAGTCTTCATTTTTGTCAAACTGGCAACCGGTATTTTGTATGAACTGGTAATACTCTATGATGAGTTACCAACCGGCATTTTGTGATGAGTTATCAATCCACAAATTGTTTGACGGTGCCGACACACTGGTGGTGCTTCTTTTGTCATGTTACTGAGTATGTCTAGATTCATAAAACCTAGGAAATTGAAATGTAATCCTATTCGACAGACCTGAAATCAGATTCCTTTAAAAGGACATCATGTCTAGGGTTTTAGGTTGTTGCTGAAAGGGTTTATGTTGTGACTAGGGTTTAAGGTGGTTGAGGAGTTGAAAAGAATATGAATGTGTAGAAGACTAAAGTAATGCAGGAGTGAATTAAGAACGAGCTATCAAGGATCTAACTAAGCAGTCCATGCTATTATATAGATCAAACACTTGTTGATTACTCACATCTTTGACAAGTCTATAGCCCTTAACCGGGTAGGCCCAAAAGCCTTTTGTAAAATCCTCTAACAAGGTGGTTCACCTCTGTGAATCTAAAATCCTCTAGCAAGGTAGTCCTTGATCGGACTTATCTCCTAACAGAGATTGAGATTCCTAATAGGATCTATTATGGTGAAGAACATTGTAAGACCTTAACCAGTCTAACCTTAACCAGTCTGGTTTCTATTCTGCAGATAGTGACTTGTGAGTTCCATCTCACCATGGTTTTTCCCATTTGGGTTTCCACGTCAAATATCTTCTGTTATGGTTGTATTGCTTTTGTGGGTGAATGTGTTATTTGCATTTTGGTTTGCATGTGTGATAACCGGTCTGTCTGTTAAATTGTTTTACCAGTTTATCTTTAAACTATTTAAGTGTTTAAGTGCAAGATTTTTTGGTATACTAATTCACCCCCCCCCCCTCTTAGTATTCATCATATGACTCAACATATAATGTCTCAGTTTTTATGATGCAAAGACTACTGCAAGACATTCTCTTTCTATCTATGTGTAGTTGAGCTCATACCCAATGAGTGTTCTATTGATGTTGTAGATGGCTCTCTCTTTTCCTTGTTCATCATGTTGTGCTAGGAGAGCGCCTAAAGAGGAATTTGTTGCAGCTATATATAGGAGTAATGGTTTCCCATGTACATGTGGAACCAATATTGAAGTGGACAATAGATATTATTTTAGTGTGTCGCATGCCTCTAGGCATTGTTGTGTCCATTTAAATGTAACACCTTTCTTTATAAGATGTTGAAATGGTTGGCACTTTTCTGCCAATTAGGCAATGAAGTGCCTTATGGACTATAATCTCCCTTGTAGACTTCTAAATTGTTTGAGCATAGTAGCTGATGGCATGTCTAAAATAGCTTTCACTTTCTTTGGATCTATCTCAATTCCGTGATTGGATACAATGAAGCCCAAGAGTTTTCCAGATGTTACCCCGAAGACACATTTTTTTGGATTTAGTCTTACATTGTATAGCTCAAGTCTATCAAAGATCTTAGCCAATATGCTTAAGTGACTATCCCTTGTTTTGGACTTTGCTAGCAAGTCATCTACATAATCTTCCATGATTGTGTGTATCATGTCATGAAACAAGGTGGTCATTGCCCTTTGATAAGTGGCACCTGCATTTTTAAGGCTGAATGGCATCACATTCCAGCAATATGTTCCCCATGGAAAAGTGAATGTTGTTTTAGGTTGGTCTTCTAGTGTAGTTTTGATTTGATTATAACCAGGAAAACCGTCCATGAGTGATAGCATTTCATTTCCAGATGTCAAGTATACTATGATGTCTATGTTAGGGAGTGGAAAGTCATCTTTGGGGCAAGCCTTGTTAAGATCTCTGAAGTTAGTGTAGGTCCTGATACCTCTAGTATGCTTGGATACTGGGACTAGATTTGAAATCCATTCAGCATAGTCTATAGGTCTGATGAAACCCACATCTAATCATTTTTGTAACTCAATTTTGACTAATAAGGCTATGTGAGGACGCACCTTCCTGAGCTTTTGTTTGTATGGTTTTACCCCTGGAAGTAAAGGCAAGTGATGTAAGACCAACTCTCGGTCTAATCCAGGCATATCTACATAAGAACATGAAAAATTGATGGGTCTTTGCTCAAAGAATTTGATAAATTTCTCTTTTTCCACTGGATCGAGGGATTTTGCTAGGTATATGTTACGAACTTTCTCAGCTCATCGATGTTGATTTACTCAGTTTCTTCTACTAATAATGTTGATCATTCTTCAATAGGTAGAGCATCTATTATGTGTTCAACTTTATTATCACTGTCGTGATCAAGAGAGGAGCTTGCTTCTCCAAAATATGTAGTTCTGTCTAAATCTATTGCATAACCAACTTTGTGATCATTATAAGAGAATCCATCCCTTGCACCCAAGAATTCAATTATGGCTTCATCATTTTGAAACCAATCTAATTGTGGCTTTCCTTCTTGACCCAATCAATCAAACATAGATGCATGAGGAGCAAGTCTTTGTTTCCTATTATCTTAGAGGATCCTAATATCATGCATACTTGGTTATGGTCTGTTGTTTCTTCATCATAAATTGGTGGTGGGTTGTCTTCATTGTCAGATGAAAATTTATAGTCATGAGAATCTATGATGCTTTCCATGTATGTTTCACTTTCTAAATCTGTGTCACTTATCTTCTCTTGTTCTGGTAACTGAGTTTGTTGTAAATGAGTGGATCTCCTTTGTATTGTGGATACCCTTCTTAAGCTTGATATTAGTCTTTGTAGTCTTTCTTCATCTGATTCAAATGGAGGAGTTGAAGTCGTTTCTCTTGGCAAAAGTATTGACAATAACCACGGATTTGGTTCATCTACTGGTGTTAAGCCTGTATCTATTACCATGTTCACTTGTGCAGATGATTCGGGTATTGTACTGCTAGATGTCTCTATGCTACCTTCTTGTAGAAGTTGCCTCATGTCTTCACCATCTGGTTCCATGATAGGAGATGTTGGTGGTCTCTTTCTTTTTTGAGATGGAGAAAAATACATCTTCATTGATGACTGATTTTGAGGTATGTATTATGAGGGTAACCTTGGCTTGTTCAATATAATATCCAATGTACGTTGTCTAGCTTTTGTTATTTGTGGTACATATTTATATCCCAAGCTTTGATTCTTTGGGTTTTCATGTGGTAAAACAGGTTCTAATATTCCTTGCTTTTATAGTCCTAATCCTGTGGTGCCATCATACCCATGTTTTTGTAACATCTTGAAGCCATTTCCATATTGATGTAGAGGTATCCTGGATACTACCGTGTCATCTTATTCTCTGTATATCCAATGATTGATATCTTCATTTAGATATTCTTCTTGTAGGTCTCCCCATCTAATGAAAGAGCAAGAATCTAAATACTTTACTATTTCTTTTCTTTTATCTTCCTTCATTGTTGTATTCTGAGGCTTCCCAAAAGACCTGGGAGAATATGATGATTGTTTGCCATCTGATGTGATTGAAATGGAATATTCTCCACAACCAACTTCTTTAATATGCAGAGAAGATGTGGTTGGTGTATTTTTCTCATTTTCTTTAATTGATAATGATTCCATTTGTAGGTCAATAGGAGCTTCTTGATTGTTTGGTACTTGATTGTCTAAGCTTTCCCTTAAATAATTACAGTGCTGACAAGGGTTTGGGTCACCATGGACAGTGATCTCTATACCATTCTATGGGAACTTTACACATTGGTGAAAAGTTAATGATACTGCTTGCATTGTATGTATCCATGGGCGACCTAACATCATATTGTACCCCAATTCTTTGTCTAGGACTTGAAAGGTGATATTTGTTGTCACTAGTCCTACTTGTACTGGTAAAGTCACCATACCCTTAGAAGGGCATTCCTCGTCATCATAGGCTTTGACATTAATTCTCTTGGTAGAATCAATATAATGTTCATATTATCCTAAAGCTTTGATCAAATACAGAGTGCATATGTTGAGGCCAACGCCACCATCTATAAGTACTCTTTGAACCTTTTTTCGATCAATAAAAGCTTATAAGTGCAAGGGATCATTATGCATGGGCCGGTTTGCAAGGATATCCTGTTCAGTGAATGCAACCTTTGAAGCTGCCAAGTTTCCAACCATAGATTGAAATGTGTTCTCATCAATATCTCTAGCAACAATTGAATCTTGTAAGGCTTTATCCAGGACTGCTTTATGAGCTATGCGCAATAACTCAAATAGTGAAATTTGGGCTGGAGTTTGCTTCAACTGATCCACCATATTGTAATTGTTAGTTATTGAAGGCCTTTTTGTAGGCACTCCTTGTAATGTGACTTTCATTTTTCTAGTGATGGCACAATCTCTATTTTTAGGGTTCACTATGATTGTAGCTACCATTTCATGTCCTTCACTTAGTGTGTTAATGGAATAGTCAAATGCTACATTGGTATAATTGGTAGTATTATTTTGTGCATTAGAACTAGAAGCCTTTCCTTTGTCATGTTTGACAAAAGGATCTTTGAAAATGGTATGATCTATATTTGGTGCTTTATTATTATCCACAGTAATGTCACCTCGATCAATGAGATCTTGGATGAGGTTTTTCAATTTGTAGCAATTTATTGTCTTGTGACCCTTACTGTGGTAATATTCACATAAATCATTGTCATTCCACCAAGCAGGCTTAAATGGACCTAGTTCATATGGCCTAGCTTCTGGTAAATTTATGGTGTTTCTCTGTATCAACTTCTTCAGTGTTGATTCGATAGGTTCTCCGAGGGGTGTAAAGTTCCTTCTGGGTGCATCTATCCTTGAAGGCCTTGGATTACTTGACTATAGTGCATTGGTGTTTTTTGTCAGAGATTGGTTCTTATCAGTTGGTCCTTGTAAAGATACTATTGGTTGAGGTCTATTTACAACACGTGCGTTCAAAACTCCATCATTTGTGATATTTTTGTTTCTACACCAAAATTTTGGTCTTTCATTATTTGTGCTGGTGGTTGGTCCACTATCCTTGTGGTGTTTCAATATCCCTTGTTCTAACAAGCCATTCTCACATTTGATGCCTTTATCTATTATGTCTTTAAAATTACTTAGGCATTGCATTTGTAATGGATATTTAATCGGCGGCACAAGATTTTCATTAAAGACGTCCACTTTCTCTTCTTCAGGGATGTGACTAAGACATCTATGATATAAGCCTCTCCATCTTTGTAAGAACATGGTGAAAGTCTCACTTTCTTTTTGCTTTGTTCCACATAAATCCATTAAGGTGATTTGATTATCCATGTTGAAGGAAAAGTTGGATATAAATAACTTAGCCAATTCTCCCCATGAGGTAATTTTTGGTGGAAGGTGTGAAAACCATTCTAATATTGTCCTTCCCAGGCTCTTGGAAAATAATCACATCAAGTAAGTATCATTGTGAGTTACTTCAATACATGTCGTGAATAATTCTCTTAAATGATCTCGAGGATCCCCTTTCCCTCTATATTTGTCAAACTTTGGAGTTTTGAAATGTGGGGGAAATGGTGGCATGTATAATTTTATGTCAAAAGGATACGGATAGAGATCCTCCATGGTGTAGCTCTTTTTATCATTACCTTCTTGTATACTGGCCATTTGCTTTCAAAGGTTTTCCATTTGTTGAGTCAGAATTTCTGTTTGGGTTATTGGTGTATTGACTTGATGAATGTTGCCCACAAAAGGAATAACATTTGAGTACCTTTGAGCTTGTTGAAATGTAGATAAACTAGGTAACTGTGTGCCATAAGTCCCATTCGGTGGTGTGAAGTATGCAAATTATGGAGTGGCATTTGGCTGAGCCAAACTAGTTGTTCCTTGATTCACATTCTGACTATTGTCGGTGGAACTGACTGAAACTGTTGGTTGAGTTATATTTGCCAAGGTAGTGGTGTGAGATATTGGAGCTTGCAGCGTCATATTTGGCATTGTCAATGTTGTAAGATTGGCACTTGTTGGTGTCACTGTTGACTATCCTGAGGTTGTACCCATATTAGCATTTTGAGATATACCTTGCGTTGATGTAGCAATTGTTGCTTGTGTCTGTGTTGTAACTGGAATTTGAGGTACATTCAGATTTAATGTCATACCTTGTGGCAATATTGTTGAAATATCTACCCCTGGTGGTAACTTGGCCCCATTTTGGACTAAGAGAGTGAGATATGAGATATCTTTCTCTATCACTATTAATGAGAGCGTTGAGAATCATAATGTTGCGGGATCTTGTTTGGATGTCTCTAGATCTTCCTTTGTCAAATTATGTCATATTTCATCAATGGAAGGCATCTTGTTCATGTTTATTGACATTGTTGTGGGTGTGTAACCTTGTGTTTGTTTTTGTGTGGATAGATCTATATTCCATGTTGGGTTGACCAGGGGGTCATTGTTAGGATCCATTTGGTTTTTTGCCTTTTGGGCACGTGTTAATGGCATGAATATTGTTTCGAAGTGATCTTGGCTCTCTAAAATCTGTATGCAAGACTTGGTTAAATACAACTAAATATGTTTCTATGATTTCCTAAAACTAAAGTGCAGACAACGTGATCTATGAATGATGACTTGCTATCTAGGATTCTGAAATTTGAAAACAATATTTTCAGCGTATTGTCGAAAAGCTTCAAATTCTACCTCTTCTTTAATTCATTTTTTGAGGTCTATGTCTATCTGTACAGATTTATGAACTTCTTCATCTATGACAGCCTGGACTATGTCATATTGGTCTTGAACAATTATTAATTCCTCAACAAGGATATTCAAACCATCAATTATTTCTAATTGAACTCTATTTGCCCCAAGATTTGGATGTTCAAATGGGAATTGACCATTTCCTTTTAGACCCATGCATTGAAGATTACTATGCAGACAATGCAGACCCTAGAAATGAATGATACCTAAAATGATTGACACTTTTCTTTCACGGTTTGAGAAATGTTGCTATGGTCTTCTCTACCAATTGTCTAATGGCTTCTTTCTGAGCCGCTCTTCGTATATTTTTCCTTAGTTTCTCATCGAGATGAATAGACTTTCATATTTCATCATCTATGACAGCCTCAATTGTATCATATTGGGCACAATTTACTCTTACTTCCCAAGCGAGGTTGTCTAAACCATCAATTATTTGTAATTGGTCATTGTTTGGCCCAAGATTTGGTTGTTCGAATGGGAATTCTCCATCTCCTCTAATACCCATGGACTTAGGTATGATCCCTATAATGTGGTGCAACACTAACCTTAAGACAATATAATAAAATGACTTGTGTGAGGACTTTATGTGATGATTCTAATGGAGCCTCTACATGAATTGAATACCTAGGACCTATGATCACTTGATAACATGTTCATCATCTTTGAATTTGTGCAAAAGGTTTGGTTCTAATGTTGGTTTTTATTGTTGACACTTGTCTTTGTTGAAGTTTTGTTTGATCTTGTTGAACACTGAAACTTTGACTATTTTGATTTGTATCTTGCAATGTTTTAAATTTGTTGAAGTATAGCAAAGGACACAGCAGTCACTTCAAAAGAATAAAACCATGAAAACAACAATTGCTTGGGAAAAATTTTCAAATTTCCATGAATGTTGGAATCTTTTTCAATATCCCATTTTTTTTCATTGCATTTGGCCAATTCAATATCAAATCAGATAGACTCTCCTAAGGTCAAAAGGTCACAAGCATTACCATAGCCCACATCTTGATACTCCGTTAGCTCAAACAGTCATGTCACACCCTAGGGTGCACCCATTTTTTTGCCTTTTCCAGAAATTAGACCAAAGAAAATGTGTTAGGCCCAATATGGAAAGCTAATGTACTGAGAGGGGAGGGGTGAATCAATACATCAAATATTTTCTTGAACAATAACTTTACTATTAAGCATAAACCAAAAACTGTTGTAATATAATATAATGCTAAAACAAATAAATAACAATCATACATGATTCACTTCATAACATATATATTTTGGTTACGCAGAAACTCTTGGTTAGAGAGAAAAACTGCGATGGGGATGGCACCCACAACTTCACTACTGCAATAATAAAGGTTGCTTGGTTAGAGCTACAAGTTTAGCTATTTCTGATAGCTTACCCTATTAGGAGTATCAAGATCGTTAGATCTACCTTGCTAAAGGATTTTACAACACTTATTCTAAAATGTTGCACATGGTTAAAGGCTTTACAATTTATAGACTTTGTTAGAGTCTTTTACCCTGTTAAAGGTTTCTCTTACAACTCAAAATATTACAATAAAATCTTTACAAATATCTACAACTTTACATCTGAAATGTTATAGCAGATTCTATGTGCTCAAAATGAGATTACCTTGCTTATAGCATACCTGAGTAATTCATAGATTAACTTGGTAAACCCTTATGTTTACTCTGTCCCTTAGCTGTTCTCTAAAATCTTTCTCAGTGACCTCTGAATATTTCTGACAATCATAACACATTGTGCTTTCTCATGATATTGCTTTTCAACTTATCTATCACACATGTCTCATATTCTTTTTCTCATCTATGATCCTTAAATCATTCTGCATATAAATAGATATCTTAGGACGGTGATCTTGTTCATGCATCAATCTTAAAAACAAGATTCATCGAATGAATAAATATACAAAATATTTCATTGGATAGATGACCTCAAGATCATACAAAATCTTTAAGGTGCAATTTCCTATGTGATAATGGTTCTTTGTTCCTCGATCTTGTAACACGTTTCCACACATGTGTCTAGGTTCAATGAATCTGGTAACACGTTTTCACTCGGTATATCATTTTTGTTGCTCGGTAGACATAGAGTGTTACTTGGTAGACAGCTCAGTGTATACTAGACTTTGTGACTTCTATCTTCTGTAACTGACTGCTTTAGTGCTTACCAACTGAATGTTCCGATAGTATTAACCGACTAGAGTATATAGGATGACTTTGGATATAAAACTAATGACAACTTAGTAAATAGTAACAGTCTCCCCTTTGTACATTAGTTTTGAAATGTTTGACAAAACTCCTTTCAAAGTCATAACTCAAAATCTATATACTTACAAAATTTGACTAAACTAACAGTATATACAATAGTCAGATATACTCCCCTTATCAATATATTGTACATAATTCTGATTTTGCATGCTCGGTGATCAATGTTCTACGTTTACTGCACTTGTTCTTTTCTCTTTGATCATTGCTCGGTGTTTACTGCTCCCTTGTCAAATTCAACTGTGCATTTGGATACTCTATTCTGCTCGGTATACTCCCCCTGTATACTACACTCCCCCTTTGATACTTTGATACTATACTCCCCCTTTTTGACAAACATCAAAACTAGTTACCATTTGGTGGAGGCAACTAGCCAAAAATGGATTTATACTTTGTCCTTGCATCAGTGAGAGCAATAGGGAGGGCATCCTTGACACTATCCATGAGTGAATTCTGAGTTGTAATCTCAGCTAGGAGTGAGATCGGACCATCTAGTGTGCTTCCCTCTGGTTGAGTGGATAAATGAGTGGCTCGGTTGATCTGCTCTTGAACAGATGAAAGATGAGGAATGAATAATGTCTGAAGAGTCATTATATCCATCCTGATCTTGTGCTCTTCATTTCGAAGTTCCAACTGTTGAGCCATAAGAGTTTGCAATTTGGTGTAGAATTTCTGAATAGAATTTGGCTTGGTAGTCAATATATTTGAGAGATTGGTGATCTCTTGTTCAATGACTTTAGTTTTATTTTTGATATCCTTAATGAATAAAGAGAATGTACAAAGATTTTGAAATAAATAAAGAATATGCTTAAGTTGATGGGACAACTCAGCAATAAATTTGACTAGTTTGACTTTATCGATAGCAATCGCTTTCTGTACCTCTTCAATCATTTTTGTAGTGAGCTCTTTGTCCTTCAATTTGCTCAAGTATTCAGATGCGTCTACTCCAGATGTCTCTATCAAATTAAGGAGTTCATCCAGTTGAATATGGATGGCTGCATCTTTTGTCATGGTAGCTTTAGGTAGCATGTTTGACAATAATGGCTTAACCTTCTAAAGTACATGGTTCCTTTTCTAAATAGCCATCTATCTTTCCTGTTCAGCTTTGGCTTTGCATAGCTCTTTGAATTCAATGAGTGCTTGCCCTTTCAGTTTAGAAATGTCAACATTTGGCAACACAATGGGATTAGATAGATCTATCTTGAAACTATGTTTCTTCATTTTCTTGTCTCTAGATGATGAGGCTTTCATCAGTTGAACTAGTACAATGGCTTTGGAGGCTTTATCATCCTCGATAGGTTGCTCGGTAGAGGCAACACTTTAGTCAGTTCCTATAGCCTTTGTTGTGTCCTTCGATGCTTCTGTGCTTGGGGTCTCGGTGGCAATAGTTTTTGTGCTTGCATGTGCTTGAGAAGTCTGTTCTCTAGTGGTTTGAGAAGTAGATTCTCCTTTGGTAGACTGTTGACCCCCTTTCCCTTGATCGGTATCCTTAGGATGCTTGGTTGGGACTTGTTGAGTGACCGGAGGATATGACTTGACTTGTTCCAAAACTGATTCACTAGATACCAGTTTGGCATAGGCATTGCCTTCTATCATTTCTTGTCCCTGATCCTCAAAATCTATGACATCCTCATCTAATTGAATAGTTTCAGTAGGATCTTGTTTGGTGATGTCAACTATTTCAACTTCACTTTAAGGTTCAGCATGAGGTTCATCATTCTTGAGTCAAAATATTTCTTGCCATTTTTCCTTAGTTTCATTCTCGACTTCAAGATAAAGACTGTTCATCATTTTCAATGCTCTCTTCTTTACTTGAAAGTTTGTCTATGAGGTCTTTAAATGTTCTTTAATGTCATCTACTGACATGTCTAGAAAGAGATGTACCAAAACTCTTTCTCTAAACTATTTCTCCGAGTCCATAGCATATTGCCACCTGGTGTCAATATGTGAATACAATGTTTTAGGAAGGAAATCAGTCACTTCTAATGGGACTATTTGGAATTTAAGTAGTGTACATACTACTGCTTCTTCTATTTGCCTCTTTTCATCTTCATTTCTGGAATCATATTTCACATATCTAAAAGCTCCAAATCCACCATATTGTTTTAGGTTAGCACAGAAATTATCAACACTATGTACATCTTCCTTTTGACTCTTAACAATCTGAAATTCGCTTGTGTCTTCAGACTCTATGTCACTTGACTCTTTGCTCAAAATGAGTCTCCGGGGTGTTTTCTTATAAGTCCTTGTGACCTTACACATTGCGACATTTTTCTGCTTCTTACTCGGTGACACTGCAGATGATCTAGTATTAGGTCGCTTTGCTAGAGGAGTCGGCGATACTTGTGATGAGTCTTGTTTCTTCCTTTTCAAAATTTTGTCTTTTGGGAACTCAGTGCTCAAAGTAACAACAGCTTCATGAGCTTCATATTCTTCCTCAATTGCAAGTAGTTCACTCTTGACAGGAGTGGAGGAAGAACCTTCTCCAAATTTCTCAGTTAACACTTTAATCATTTTAGTTGCTTTCCTTGTAGCCTTAGGTACTACAATGCTCATCTTAACTTTTTCTTTAACCTCTTCATAGGTTTCGTACCTGATTTCTGTAGCATGCCTTGGAAGTGCAAGAAAGGCATCTATCTATTGTTGTGAAATGTCAAAATCAATCTCATAACCCATAGGTGGCAAAGATTGAGTTCTCGGTCCCACTGCATTGACATAGAAGTAGTCGATGTCTACTTCAAAGCATATATCATTCTTGTATTTCTCCACTGACTTGGGTGGAATCATATACCTGTTATGCATCTTTTCCTGAAACTTGTTGAAGTAATCATCCATAATCTCATTAAAGTTATCACCTAGTTGTTTGATGAAGTCATTGATTTGATGGGTGATTGGTCGGTGTACCTCCCAAACTACATTACCGACTGATGGAAAGAATTTCTGAAAATAGAAAAACATGCATACCAAGACTGATCCAAACTTCAGTGTGTTAGCCAACTTGTTCTTCATTGACTTCCTTATGGTGTTTAGATTTTCAAACAGATTCTTCAACAATGCTTCACAAAGATCAATCTTCATTCCCTTCTTCACAATTTTATATGCTAAATCAACAATTGCAAATGGTACACTATTTTCCCTTGCCGATTGAAAGAAACAATAACCTATTACTCTAATGGCAAACTTCATCTCTACATCTGTGACATTATTCAGTTTTAGACCTCTACAATTGGATTCAACTCTGATTAAAGTGATCAATTCCTTCTGTGAAATCATTTTCTGAGCTCGGGCATGGTCATAAATAGGGTATCCGGTTATCAAGTGAATGATTTCCTTGGTGATTTTGAATGGTTGCTCCTCTAACCATGTGAAGTCATCATGAACTCTACTCAGAACAAACTTGACCCATTGGGGGTTGAAGACACGGGGATAGGTTAGGGCTTTGGTCAATCCCTTGACTTTAATATGTTCAAACTTGTTATCTAGTTTTCCATCGCTACACAATTCATCATATGTGTCCTTGATCTCAACATCACCTAGTTCCTCAACATGACATTTGGTAAAAAATCTAATATCCTCAACTAGCAGAACCCTATCCGGAATGAGTGAAAATGTCGTCTTATCATCCAGTTCAGATGCTACTTTGGGAGGTAGGGAATATTTCAATGAGGGCTTCTCAATGGTTTCAACAACAATGGGTTCCTGAATCTTTGGAGCCATTACAAACTCAGGATATCTACTAATGAAAAAGGCTTAGGGTTTGAAACTTAACCAACAAACACTTTCACTTAGCAAATATAAAACAGATAATCACACCGATATTTCCCAGTTAGCTAGCTCTTAGAAATGCTTGAGATCGATGTGTAAATACCTTGAAATTTGCTCGGGAGGTGTTTGATCGCCTTTGAATCACTTAGCTCTGCTCTCTGAAAACTTGGTAAGTGTGAAATGACCATGCAAAGTGCTTTAAGTACACATTTTACCTTGTCAGGCTCCATGCGGTTAGGTCAAAAAACATTAAATGCACTCGGTTCCACTAAACCGATTACCTTCCTTTTTGCCTTTTACCGACTAGACAAATTTCCTGCATTTACCGACTAGACAGGTCTCTTGCATTTACCAACTACTCTAGTGCTCCAGAAGACTAGATAGAATTTCAAACTAGCTAATGCATCTTAGCTATGCAGATTTTGGAATTAAGTATATGATAAAATAGGAACTGTTAAGATCTAACTTTGAGAGAAAACAGTCCCTTCATACCTTTACCGATTAATTCGAAGTAGATGCACCTAACTCGGTAGGTAAGGTGTTTTCTTCATTAGTTGATCCATTTTCCTTCTTTTTCCAAATCATCTGTAATTTGCTTCTTATTACCTCAGTATATCCTCTGGGTTGATCTCTGCAATCTGTAGCCAAGTGTCCAACTTTGTGACAATTAAAACATGCCATACCAGGATTTCTCCATGATCTTCAGTTGTTCATTCCAAACCTTATAAAGCAGTTGGCACTTATATGTCCATATCTTCCACAGCATTCACACCATATCCCTATATTGTAATCCCATGGTACTGCAACATATTGTCGGTTAGGATCTATGTGAGTTCGGTAGCTTCCAGTATTTGCTCGATGTGCAGACCACATATAGTTCTTCTATTTAAACCAACACTTCTCGGTACTATGTCCATATCTATTGCAGTTTTTGCAAAACCCCTTGAATTTTGCCTTCTGATAATTGCTAAAAGACTTTGTCCTACATTGATTAGATGTGTGGCCATATTTATTGCAATTGTTACAATAACCATTAGACCTAATGACATTCAGTTGCTTACCTTTTCTGATTTGGCACAAGTTGGCAGTATGTCCTTGTTTTCCACAGTAGTTGCAAATAAGTTTCTTTCCTTTGATGTTCTTCTTGTTTCTAGCTTGCTTTGATGATTCTCCTCTCTCAATGATGAAGATTCCTTTCTTGGTAGAGTTCTTTCTGTTGTAACTGAGTCCTGCATCTTTGTTGGGTCTACTTATATTCAGTTGCTCATCCAATATCCTTGATGCTTCATAACTCTTCTTCAGTGTTTCTTTGGCTTTCTTCTCTGCTTCAAGTTCATCAGTCAATCTTGATAATTCAAGCTTCAATGTTTGATTCTCATTATCCTTCAAATTTGCTTCATGATGCACATAACCCAATTGATCAGACATATTGTGATGAATTCCAGTCATCCTTGTGATTTCATCATTCTTTTCAGTCACTAATACTTCAAGTTGATGTTTTTCTCTTTTTGTATCTCTTATCTTATCCTCAACTGTTCTCAATGCATCTAGATTTTCAGTCATCTATGTGCTAAAATTCTCATGTTCTCTTTTCATTGCTTTTAGTTGTTCAATCAGTGCTTTGTTCTTTTCTTTCAATTCTCCAATCATCTCTTTAGTCTCTTCAAATATACTATTCTCAAATGATGTCTCAATTTGTTCCACCAACTCTTGTGAGTCCTGTAAATCATTAGACAACCTTCTTCTAAGTTTCAATGATTTTTGCATTTGTCTTTGCATGTCTGCAATCACTTGATTAGCATGATCCAACTCTTCTTGCAGATACATAATTCTCTGAGATTGTTTATAGCCTTCCATTGATAAGATCTTTTTCTTTAGGTTGTTAAACCCTTTTCCAAGATTGAAGCTCTGATACCAATTGTTAGGCCCAATATGGAAAGCTAATGTACTGAGAGGGGAGGGGTGAATTAGTACTTCAAATCTTTTCTTGAACAATAACTTTACTATTAAGCATAAACCAAAAACTGTTGTAACATAATATAATGCTAAAACAAATAAATAACAATCATACATGATTCACTCCATAACACATATATTTTGGTTACGCAGAAACTCTTGGTTAGAGAGAAAAATTGCCGTGGGGATGGCACCCACAACTTCACTACTACAATAATAAAGGTTGCTCGGTTAGAGCTACATGTTTAGCTATTTCTAATAGCTTACCTTGTTAGGAGTATCAAGATTGTTAGATCTACCTTGCTAAAGGATTTTACAACACTTAATCTAAAATGTTGCACATGGTTAAAGGCTTTACAATTTATAGACTTTGTTAGAGTCTTTTACCCAATTAAAGGTTTCTCTTACAACTCAAAATATTACAATAAAATCTTTACAAATATCTGCAACTTTACATCTGAAATGTTATAGCAGATTCTATGTGCTCAAAATGAGATTACCTTGCTTATAGCATACCTCAGTAATTCATAGATTAACTCAGTAAACGCTTATGTTTACTCTGTCCCTTAATTGTTCTCTGAAATCTTTCTCGGTGACCTCTGAATATTTTTGACAGTCATAACAGTCATAACACATTGTGCTTTCTCATGATATTGCTTTTCAACTATCTATCACACATGTCTCATATTCTTTTTCTCATCTATGATCCTTAAATCATTCTGCATATAAATAGATCTCTTAGGACAGTGATCTTGTTCATGCATCGATCTTACAAACAAGATTCATCGAATGAATAACTATACAAAATATTTCATTGGATATGACCTCAAGATCATACAAAATCTTTAAGGTGCAATTTCCTATGTGATAACGGTTCTTTGTTCCTCGATCTTGTAACACGTTTCCACACATGTGTCCTGGTTCAATGAATCTGGTAACACGTTTTCACTCAGTGTGTGTTCACTCAGTATATCATTTTTGCTACTCGGTAGACATAGAGTGTTACTCGGTAGACAGCTCGGTGTATACTAGAGTCTGTGACTTCTATCTTCTATAACTGACTGCTTTAGTGCTTACCGACTAAATGTTCCGGTAGTATTAACCGACTAGAGTATATGGGATGACTTTGGATATAAAACTAATGACAACTTAGTAAATAGTAATAGATTGCTACTCAATTGTCTCGTTACCCTGGTTGATATATGGTGATTGTCTTGGGGGCAGATTCTTCCCCACCCTTGCACTATGACAAAACAAGTGTTTGGTTACCGACTTAGTTTGGCTTCTAATTTTTATGGTGTTTAGACAAGGTTCCATTTGAGTGGTCACAATCAGCAACATTTTACACTTCGTTGAGGGAGGTCTCCCAGTTTGTAGAGGTTAGGCTCTATAGATTTTAATGTATCGTATAGGCACTAAGGGAGGCATAATGTCATTGTGACAACATGTAACACTCGTCGCATATGATTTTCATCACATACGCATTTATTTATAGTGTCTTAGATTACTTGGCTTTAGTCATTTCCACTTAGGTCATTCCCTCTCACTTAGCCTTATGGGCTACTTGGGAGGCAGGCCTTCTAAAGGTGTTATCCTAATGCAGAAAATGAAATAAAGCATGAAAAAGGTGGGTCTAGCTTTTTGATCACCCAAAAAAGGGGAGAGCATGTACCTATTACCTTGAAGACATGAAGAACAATGATTCCTTTTAAACCTTCATTCCAAACCTTCATATCAATGTTTTCTAAACTATTGGAGATGTTGCTCCAAAAAGGCATGAGGTTCATTTTAACCAACATAGCAATGATGAGATTTATGTTATTATTTTTAAAAGAACTAAAATGAAATGTTTGTCTAAACTACCCCTGCAAAGAAATCAAACATTGTTAGCATATGGTGGGTTGTCCAACCTAATTTTTCAATTACAGAGTTCTGTCTTTTTATAGATAGAAAGATATTCTAGTAAAAACCAGAACTGCAACAGAACAAAAAATGAAAAACTGAATCTATCAAATGTGACTTACCTACAAAGCAAATGCGAACTAATATAAGAGCAATTGTGAAATGATGTATCATCAATTGTGAATTATTGTGTAAGCAATTGTGATATGATGACTGCTCAATTGCAAAATGATATGAGATCAATTGCTCACCTTTTTTTTTTGGATTTTTTGAAAAAAAAAATTGAATTTTGAAATTTTAAAAGAAAAACAGAAAAAAAGATAGAAGATAGAAGGGTTATTCTGCAATGATATTGTCCCACACCATGTGAGCCATCACATCAATTTCATCAAATAATTTTGATAACTCAATGATGAACCAATAGTACCAAACCGATACTGAGAGGGGAGGGTGAATCAGTACAAACAAAATACAGTCCAAAACCGGTTCGATAGCAAATACTCCAAATGACTGGCAAGCAGTGATACTAGTTGAAACAGAGTGCAACCGGTAATACCCAGAATAACTAAAACAATCATAAATTGGTCACTCACTAAGCTTTCCTCTTAGCTCAATACTATAGTACCATTACACCCTCATGCATGAACAGGTAAACTATCATCTGATCTTCACAACAGTTAGTTCAATATGTTTTATAGACAAGCATAAAACACAGAACCATCATATGCTCAACAGGAAATAACAAAGCATCACAAGATAAAAGCATCACACATGACACACATATTTTTCACGTGGAAACCCAACTCGGAAAAACCACGATGGGGATGAATACCCACAAGCTACTTTTTGAACTCTTTAGAAGTCTTCTCTGTTAGGAGCCTTATCTGGTTAAAGACATTACAATAGGTTCTGCTAGGAACCGATCCTGTTAGGGTTCACCCGGTTAAGGGATGGCTACAATACCTGGTTAAGGGTTAAACCTAATTAGGGTTACCTTGTTAGAGGATTTCAAGAACTCAATAGCTAAAGGATCTCCAGAGCTCTATAGCTTCCCAAAACTCATTAACTTCGAGTTACCCTGTTAAGGGATTTGAATCAAGCCGATTAAAGCAACCCTGTTAAGGGATTTGTATCAAGCCAGTTAAGGCTACCTTGTTAAGGGATTTGTATCAAGCCAGTTAAGGCTACCCTGTTAAGGGATTTCAAAACTGTTGAAGTGGTTAAAGATCAACAGGAATTACAATGATCTGGTAACAGCACTCAATGCTAATGCAGATCCATTTTGGCTCCTCTTCACCTTCTGCACATTCACTTTGCAGGTATCTCTTCTCTCCTTTGGTCTAGCAAGAATCACGTATCACTTCCCCTAGATACACACTCACAAATTTTTCCAACAACCTTAGAAAGAAACACAACATCGACCTTATAGGAAATAGACAAGTTGGTAGCAAAAACCCTAAACCCTAAACCTGTTAGGTTAAGCAATTCAAGCAGTTCAATCCTGACCATTGAATCATGCTACATTAAATGCAACAATCTTGAATCGATCTCAAGACATTCTCCATCATCCATTATCCATTGATTTCATGGTTGCTGATAACCCATCACGCGTTATCACCGTTTGACAAACTTCGCACATTCCCGAGGTAGATAGGAATAGTCTTCTTCATGCAAGATCCTTCACGCGCACAAAGCTTACATGGCAACATGACCTGTACTCCGTTATAATGTTAACTCATCACACAAAGATCACCAATTGAGTCACACATGCTTGAGGTACTCCAACCGGAAATCCTGAAGTGGAAACTACCTAATAACCGGTAGTCACACAGTGCTTCCATGTGGCGGTTCATCTTGAACAAATATACCGCTTCACTTTGGTATATATACCGGTTCACACATATGCCGGTTCTCTCTTCTCACATATCACATATGCCGGTTCACTTCATATCACATATTGACATTAATGACAACATACAATATCATCATGTCCTTATACCGGTTCACATAATGCCAACAATCTCCCCCTTTGGCATTGATGGCAATATACAAAGATATCTCTTTGCTTCACATCTTCTCCCCCATTTGCTGCAGATATCTTTTCCACTTCACAACCATCCCTATTCCATTATGTTGCTCCCCCTAGGGAGTAGCATCCTTCAACACATCAATCAATAGAAAAAAATTGACTATGCAATACCTGATTGATGTGGAACAAATACTTTTAGTTCACCTCTTGAAGGGGCAGTACCCCTAATTCACCTCTTAAATGCACAAATGTAGTCTTTGGGAGAGGCTTGGTGAATATGTTTGCTAACTGCTCCTTACTGGAAACATGTTCCAGTGCAATCTCTTTATTCTGAACCTTTTCCCTCAAGAAATGATACTTAAGCTCAAAATACTTTGTTCTAGAATGTAAAACCGGATTCTTTGAGATATTGATAGCACTTGTGTTATCACAAAATATACTTACCAGTTCAGATACAGGGATTCTGAAGCCATTTAAAACATGCTTCATCTAGATTGTCTGAGTGCAGTTCATGAAAGCTACAACATACTCTGCTTCCACTATAGACTGAGAGATACAACTCTTCTTTTTACTCATCCATGAGACCAGTCTACCACCGAGAAAGAATGCACCACTAGTTGTGCTTTTCCAGTCATCCACATTACCTACCCAATCAGCATCTATGAACACTTTCAGATTGAAATCATTGCTGTATGGGTACCACAATCCATAGTCAACTATTCCCTTCAGATACCTAAGAATCTGCTTGACTGCAATCAAGTGGGATTCTCTTGGACTTTTCTGGAACCTTGCAGTAATGCCGACTACATGTGCAATATCTGGTCTGCTATGCACTACATAATGTAACTTACCAATCATTGATCGGTATTCCTTCTCATCAACCAGTGTGGAATCATCCTCTTTTGTCAATTTGCAACTGGTCACCATCAGTGTACCAACTGGTTTTCTATCTTCCATGCCAAAGGTCTTCAACACCTCTTTGACATATTTGGACTGAGTGATAAAGATTCCATCTTTCATCTGCTAGATCTGCAATCCAATGAAGAACTTAATCTCCCCTATGAGTGACATCTCAAACTCTTTCTTCATCTCATCAGCAAACTCATGACTCATCTTGTCATCTCCACCAAAGATAATATCATCAACAAAAACCTCACAAATCAGGATCTGATCTCCTTCAGACTTCAAGTAGATATTGCTATCTTCACTTGTTCTCTCAAATTCAATCTTCACAAGATGGGAATGTAGGCGCTCATACCATGCCCTAGGTGCTTGCTTTAGACCATATAAGGCTTTATGTATCCTACACACCATATCACTGTCTTCAAATAGGGAAAACCCATCTGGTTGCTCTATATATACCTCCTCTTCAAGTACACCATTTAGGAATGCAGATTTTACTTCCATTTGATATACTTTGAACCTTTTAAAAGCTACATATGCAAGAAGCATACGAACTCCTTCCAATCTGGCTACAGGAGAAAAGGTTTCTCCATAGTCTTCTCCTTCTTCTTGAGCATATCCTTTGCACATCAATCTGGTTTTATTCCTAATCATTGTGCCATCCTCATTCAGCTTGTTTCTGAACACCCATTTGGTGCCAATGACATTTTTATGCTCCAGTCTCGGTACCAAGGACCATGTACCATTTTTCTCTATCTAGTCAAGTTCCTCTTCCATTGCCTTGATCCAGTCTTCATCTTTATGAGCCTCTTTGAATGATTTAGGCTCCAATTCAGAGATCATACATGAGTTTTCTCTGATCTTTCTTCTTGTAAGGATTCCTGCATTCTGATCTCCTATGATCTTCTTAGGATCATGATTTAGCTTGACATACCGAGGAATGGTCTTGATTGGTTCTTCTTGCTTTTCCTCTTCATCCTCATCTTCATCAGTATCAGCATTCACTGGTTCAGGAACACTGTTACTAGTACTTGGTTGACTGACAACTAGTTCCCAAAAGGTTGCAACCAGTTCATTTACAGCTTGCTCACTGCTGGTTTCCTCAATTTTCTCAGAGGATTCATCAATTCTTATATTGATACTTTCCATAATTCTCTAAGTCCTATTATTGTAACACTTGAAAGCTTTACTCTTGGTGGAATATCCTAGGAATATTCCCTCATCACATTTAGCTTCAAATTTGCCATGATGTTCACTCCTCTTGATGTAACATTTGTTACCAAATACCCTAAAGTAGCTGACCACAGGTGTCTTACCAGTCCAATACTCATAAGGAGTTTTGTCCTTACCTTTCTTGATGAGTACTCGGTTCATAATGTAGACTGTAGTGCTCACTGCTTCTCTCCAAAAGGTGTGAGCTACCTTTCCTTGAATCAACATGGTTCTAGCTGCTTCAACCACAGTCTGGTTATTCCTCTCTACTAGGCCATTCTGATGTGGAGTCCGGGGGGCAGACAGTTGCTTTTTGATGCCAAATTCTTCATAGTACTTGTTGAATTCACCGGAAGTGAATTCCCCTCCTTGATCGGTTTTGAGAAACTTGATTCTTTTACCGCTTTCCTTATCCACTAATGCTCTGAAAGCCTTGAATTTCACAAAGGCTTCAGACTTGTCTTTCAAGAATGTGACCCACATCATTCTTGAGCAATCATCAGTGAGAATCATGAAGTACCTATCACCCTGCACACTTCTGGTTTTCATAGGACCACACAAATCAGTATGCACAAGATCAAGCAAGTTGTCAGCAGTGAAAGATTTACCTTGAAAGGTTGAGGAAGACATTTTCCCCAATTGACACTCTCTGCATAAGGTGTTGTCCAGTTTGCTTAGCACTAGCGACCCTCTAACTGCTTTGATCTTATTAGCCTTCACAATGTTACCAAAGTTTACATGGCAGAGTCTCCTATGCCATATCCAGCTATCATCAAGCTTAGCCATAAGACATGTACTTATATTTGCATTCAAATGAAATAGGTTACCTTTGGTCTGCATGTCAGTGGCCACCAATTTACCATCTTTTCCTTTGATTCTGCAAACTCCATTCTTGAATTCCATAGTGAGACCACTGTCATTTAGCTAGGCAACACTTAGAAGGTTGTGTCTGAGACTATCAACCCAATACACATTGTCAGCACTACTCTTTCCATTCAGAGAGATGGACCCTCTGCCTTTGACCATGCATGGTGCATCATTGCCAAAGCGAACCACACCACCATCATACTCCTCCAAGGATAGAAACTTTCTCTAGTCACCTGTCATATGGTGAGAACAACCACTGTCAATGATCCACTCATTGGAATTATCAAACCAGGAGACAAGAGCCTTCTTGTCTGCCACATCTTCCTTTACAGCAACAAACACAATGTCTTCATTCTCTTCATCTTCTGCTTCCTCATCTGTGACACCTTCATCAACTACCACAAAACAGTTTCTCTGGTTTCCTCCTTTGAATTTCTTGAACCTTTCTGGTTTGTCCTTGTTATTGCCATTAGGACATTTTATAGCAATATGTCCTATCCAGTTACAAGAAAAGCATTTCAAAGGTAGCTTACCTTTGTATTTACCAATTCCTTTAGGAAGCTTCCTGGCAAGGAGAGCTTCAAATGCCATCAGAATCACCTCATCATTCATTTCTCTGCTTTGACTAGGTTCCCCACTAGTGCTAGCCTCTTTTCCTTTTCTGGATGGTATAGCAGAGGCTTTAAATGCTGATTCAGTCTTTCAAACACTGTCATCAAAACTATTGAGCTCATAGGTTGTTAACTTGGCTATGATGGAGTCCAAGGATACTTTAGACTTGTCTATTGATCTCAGCTCCTGAATAGCAGCAACCCTTATTGCATAGACCGGCAACAGGGATCTCAAGAATTTGCTTACCACAGTGGAATCTTCTATTTTACCACCTACACTCTTGATTTCTCCAACAACTGTTTTGATTCTTATTCCATACTGTTGAATGGTCTCACCTTCAACCATCTACATATCTTCAAACTTCCCTCCCAGGCTTTCTTCCTTAGCCTATTTCACATGTTCATCACCACCATAGATATTTTCAAGAGCATCCCATACCACTTTGGGATTTACCTTGTCCTGAACATCGATAAACTCAATGTCAGATAGACTACTAATGAGGGCTTCCATGACCTACCCATTTTCTTGTATTTCTCTCTTTTGGTCATTGGTGAGAGTATCGGTAGGGACAACATAGACATTCTCAACATAACTCCAGTGTTGAGCACCCATGCTTCTGATGAATATCTTCATCCTATCTTTCCATATACTGAAATTCTCCCTGTTAAACTTTGGACCTTCCCTCTTCATCATTTGACTGGGATCTTTACCTCAAGCGGTTAAGCTTACAACATAGAGGACCTAGAGTGCTCTAATACCAATTGATAACTCAATGATGAACCAATAGTACCAAACCAGTACTGAGAGGAGGGGTGAATCAGTACAAACAAAATACAGTCCAAAACTGGTTTCACAGCAAATACTCCAAATGACTGGCAAGCAGTGATACTAGTTGAAACAGAGTGCAACTGGTAAGACCCAGAATAACTAAAACAATCATAAACTGGTCACTCACTAAGTTTTTCTCTTACCTCAATACTATAGTACCATTACACCCTCATGCATGAATAGGTAAACTATCATCTGATCTTCACAACAGTTAGTTCAATATGTTTTATAGACAGGCATAAAACACAGAACCATCATATGCTCAATAGGAAATAACAAAACATCACACATGACATACATATTTTTCATGTGGAAACCCAACTAGGAAAAACCATGGTGGGGATGGATACCCACAAGCTACTTTTTGAACTCTTTAGAAGTCCGCTCTGTTAGGAGCCTTGTCCAGTTAAAGACATTAGAATAGGTTCTGCTAGGAACCGATCCTGTTAGGGATCACCCGGTTAAGGGATGGCTACAATACCTGGTTAAGGGTTAAACCCGGTTAGGGTTACCTTGTTAGAGGATTTCAATAACTCAATAGCTAAAGGATCTCCAGAGCTCTATAGCTTCCCAGAACTCATTAACTTTGAGTTACCCTATTAAGGGATTTGAATCAAGCCGATTAAAGCTACCCTGTTAAGGGATTTGTATCAAGCCAGTTAAGGCTACCTTGTTAAGGGATTTGTATCAAGCTAGTTAAGACTACCCTGTTAAGGGATTTCACAACTATTGAAGTGGTTAAAGATCAACAGGAATTACAATGATCTGGTAATAGCACTCAATGCTAATGCAGATCCGTTTTGGCTCCTCTTCACCTTCTGCACATTCATTTTGTAGGTATATCTTCTCTCCTTTGGTCTATCAAGAATCATGTATCACTTTCGTTGGATACACACTCACAACTTTTGCCAACAACCTTAGAAAGAAACACAACATTGACCTTATAGGAAACAGACAGGGTGGTAGCAAAAACCCTAAACCCTAAACCTGTTAGGTTAAGCAATTCAAGCGGTTCAATCCTGACCATTGAATCATACTGCATTAAATGCAACAATCTTGAATCGATCTCAAGACATTCTCCATCATCCATTATCCACCAATTTCATGGCAGCTGATAACCCATCATGCATTATCACTATTTGACAAACTTCGCACATTCCCGAGGTAGATAGGAATAGTCTTCTTCATGCAAGATCCTTCACATGCACAGAGCTTATGTGGCAACACAACCTGTTCTCCATTATACTGTTAACTCATCACACAAAGATCACCGATTGAGTCACACAGGCTTGAGGTACACCCGAAAATCATGAAGTGGAAACTACCTACCAACCGGTAGTCACACAATGCTTCCATGTGTCGGTTCATCTTGAACAAATATACTGCTTCACTTTGGCATATATACCGGTTCACACATATGCCAGTTCTCTCTTCTCACATATCACATATGTTGGTTCACTTCATATCACATATTGACATTAATGACAACATACAATATCATCATGTCCTTATACTGGTTCACATAATGCCAACAAATTTGTACTTGGTTAAAAAATGGTGGATTGTCCTGTGATATTGAGCAATCTCCTATTTTTCTTCAATCTCACAGAGCCCCCTTTCTGCCCTTAAAAGCATTTGATAAGTCTTTTGTTGTCTTCTATGTTGTTTTACCTTCCTTGCACCTGAAATTCTGAAGGCCTCCTTTCCTTCCATTGGATTAAATACATCTTATATGCAGAAATTAATTTTTCCAGAATTTAATGAAATTTCAAGGTTAGATGCGCAAGATAAAATAATAGAGAAATGACATAAAACTTTTTTAATTTGAAATATTTTAAAGCAATTGCGATCTATTTAAGCAATTGTGATATGATGTCTGAGCAATTGTGATATGATATGATAGCAATTATGACATCTTATAAGCAATTGTGAATTTATGCATATGCAATTGCGAGATCAAGTTTCTTGTGCACGTATGGATCTACAAAATTTGTCAAAACATAAAATGAAGGTTAGAATATTTCACGTCAGGTTCACCAAATGTCATCATGCTTGAAATCATTAGAAATATTAGGCTAATTAGACTAAAAGGACGAATCACAAGAATCCTTAACTAATTAAATCGATTTTAAACACAATTCAATGAAATAAATGAAGGAAATAAGAAGGTTAAGCTAATTAGAACTCCCTATTCTCCACTTGTGCTTCCATTATTCTTCTCCATTGTTGTTGATGTAGGTGGTTCTCAGGTATTGCACTTGATTTGCTGCATAAAATAGACAACAATATTGAAGACTTTGATTCTAGACTAAAATTGAGAAAAGAGGTTGAATTTATAGATTTTCAACACAAAGGAGGTGAGAATTTGAACTCAAGTGTTGATTAGGAGATAACTGATTTAGATTGATCATTGAACTCAATTGATTGATTTGTTAACTCATTTGATTGAGTAGTCAACTGGATTGATTGGAGAGTGAACTCAATTAATTGACCGGTAGACTGAATAGACTAGCTAGTTGACTGGATTAATTGATTAGAAGACTGAATTGATTGGAGAGATAAGTGGATTAATTGATCAATAGACTGAATTGATGGATTAGTCAGAAAAAGGTGATTGAGAGTTAAAAGGGATAATTGATGAGTTAACTGGTTAGACAACTGATTTGATCAATCAGTTCTGATTTTAGCATGTGTTGTAGGAATTTGAAATTCAAATTGATTTTCATTTTCAATTTGGATTTGAATTTGGTCATTTGAATGCTGAAATGCACATGAAATTAACTAAAATTCAGATTTGGTGAAAATGTGAATTTGGAAGAAATGAAATTAGATGAAATGATATGAAATTTGAATTTGGGAGAAATGAAATGAAATTAATTGTAATTAATTCGAATTATAATTTGGGGAATTGGATGAATAAGTTAATTAATTTAAATGATTTAAATGAAATTATTTAAACTTAGGAAATAGAATTAATTAAATAATAAAAATTATTTAACTAAGGAATAAATTATAATTAATTAAATAATTGATATTTAATTAATAATTGAGATTTGGTTAGCTGATTAAAATGATTTGAGAATAGAAATAGAATAATTAGAAATGTTGAATGTGGTGATCAAAAGAAATAATTAATTAATCAAATAATTAAAGAATTACTTAATTAAATGGATGAATAGTTAGTGTAGAATTAACGAAACATTTTTAGGTGTCTACACAAGGTATAAAAATATTACATAGAGGGGTATGCACATGCATACAGGCTCATCGCCTAGAGCTCACTGCTCAAATGGAAGTCCCACTGACTTACACAACATTACATAATGATTTCAAATAGAAATGAACTTAAATAGTGCATCTGACCATGCTGGATAAGTTTCGGTTTAAGCTATGAGAAACCCCACTGAACCGGTGTTGTTGATACTATGTTCTGCTACCAATTAGGACTGCGCACAAATGCAAATACTTGCACACCAATTCACACACTATCAATCTCTTCCTTATTTGCATCTCAAATTGCATCACCATGATAATGAAATCCATCGCTAAATGATCTCCCTTATATACCCTTGTAGTCTATGCATCATGTCGGCCTCAAGATTAAAATATACCTATTAGCTTCTGGATCACAAAGTATATTATGCATTATCCCGATGATCATAATTGATGTCATCCTACACGCTACCTCCAATTCCACAAATGATTTTACCAGGTCCCATAATATCTTAACTAAGTCCTAAGTATGAGTTACTGGTACCAAGACTAACTAGTTAACAAGAATAAACAATAGGGTGTATACCGGTTGGCCCAATCAAGAGAAAATGATAAAGCAATGATTCTGGATGAGAAATACCAACACCTGAAGATGAGTTACCATCAATGACAACCCAAAATGCAACTTACCTTAGAAGGTGACTATCAGATGAGTGTCAATTGCCAACACATCCATAGCATGCCTGACCAAATGGGGGTTGATGTTTGGTAGGAAGATTCCACATTGCAATCCTATGATAAGCACAACTCAATAGATATGGGAGAAGCTTAATACTCATTTTCACATGTCTATCTATGCATTGTGTTGCAAATATGAAGATGATTGATGTTTCAGTATGGGTGTCATTGATGTCAACGTACTAGTTCTATCTTTCATGCTTGGTTCTTGCTTCCAATGTTCAGACTTATTGCAAATATATTCTTGATATGTTGGCACATCATTGGATATTTCTTTGAGATTCATATTTCATGGTTTGGTGGTCCAGAAGGTATTTTCCACAAGTCTATGTTGTGTTGATGATGCTTGTCTAATAGAGTTTGCAAAGCCTTGTATTTCTCATCATCTTCAGTTCTATTGTTGTGTTTATGGTTTCATGCTTCTAGTGCATATATCTCCATTATTCTAATTCGGCAAGTATTGTTGTGCTCCAGAAGTCTTCTTACCTAGTCTAGTTAACCCCGATTGTCCTTTTTTTTGGTCTAGTGATTGTGGCATTTGGATAATGTGTTATTGCATTATGGTGTGGTCCACTTTTCACTCCTCTTCACTGTGAGAATGCTTAGTGAGGACCTATTTTTTAATTATGGTTTATTATCTCCTTGGTCGACTAAAAAAAATTATTTTGGAGATCAATATATACAAAGAATGGTTGTAATGAAACATATACAAAAGGATTTGTAGAAGGAATTTGATTGTAAAATGAAGATCTATTTTTGATGTGAAGTGGTTGATCAATTTGGTTGTATGCTAATGTTGTTTGGCTCTGGTGAGAGTGAGCCTAACATTTCTTCCGGCATTGCAGCAGAGTGGTAGTTGTGCCTTTGTGGTGGATCTTTCTTTCTTCCTCTGGGCAATGAGCCCATCCTTTTTCTAATAGTTTTAGCAGGGCAGTGAGCCCACTTAGAGTGAGTAATTATGGCAATGAGACATCTTGTAAAAATTACCTTAATAGGTGTTTTTATTCTAAGAACTAACATTCTTCGTGGTTTTTCATGTGATCACCTATTCATGGTTATGCAAACCAAAATCTATATTTGTTGAATCTATTTCTATAATTAGTTAAATTTTAATTGACAACTGATTCATCTCCCTCCCCCTTTCTAAGTTGTTTGGATCATTCAACAATTGGTATCAAAGCTTTGGTTTCTAGAAAGTGAAACTAACCACTCGAGGAGATCTGATGGTACGTAAATTGACTATCCCTACCTTTGAAGGATGCGACTATAGTTTTTGGAAAGTAAAGATGCGAGAAAATTTGATTTATCTGAGTTACAAGACCTGGAAGGTTGTTGAGACTAAGTATTTAGCACCAGCAAATGCACCTACTACACCAAATGAGATTGAAGCTTATGAAGAAATAAGCGAACAAGGTATGCTACCTTTAGTGCTTTATCCAAAACTGAATTGGCAAAGGTCGTTGCTTTAGGAACTGCTTATGAAGTTTGGGAAAGGTTGAAAAGTATTTATGAAGGAAATGAAAGAGTCAAATTGTCTAAGATGCAGATTGCTAAGGGCACTTATGAGAATTTGAGAATGGAAGAAGGTGAAGGAGTTGCGAGCTATTTTCAGAAGGTCAACAATGCTATGAATGAACTCAAGGATCTTTGATGTGTTATGGATGAGAAGGATGTAATACAGAAGATCATGAGAACTTTACTAGAGAGTTATAGTGACAAAATATGAGCTATTGAAGAAACCTATGATCCAACAAAATTCACTAGAGAATAGTTGTTTGCCACCTTGACTATGTTTGAGATGAAGAAGTTTGGCATAGACAAAGCAAAATCAGAAATAGTTTTTAAGGCATCAGAAGCATCAGATGAAGATTCAAATTATGAGAGATTGGATGAGATGGAAGCAAATTTTGTGAGAAAACTGAAGAGAGGAACCAATAATATAAAGGTATGTTACCTCTTAAATGTTTTAAATGTGGAAAGATTGGTCATTATGCATCTATATTTCTGAAAAGAGGATCAAAACAGAAGTTTAAGGATAATAAAGGAAAATTCAATAAGAAAGCCTACTATGTTAAAGATGGTACTGGTATTTTAAATGATGAGTCAGATTATGAGGATGGTGTTATTTCTTCATGGTAGAAAAGGATGGACCTAAATATAAAATTGTTGAGATTCTTGCTTCAGCATTACATGTTAGGAGAGATAGAAACTAATGGTTGATTGATAGTGGATGTTCAAATCATGTGATTGGTGAAAAAATTAAGTTTGTAAAACTTGAAAAATATGATGGTGGTTCTGTAAGATTTGGAGATGATCAGACTGCTCAAATCATTAGAATTGGTTCTATTAACTTTGATGAAAAACATAACACTGACAGATGTGCGAAAATGGTTATTGTTGGAGTAAAAGGTAATTTTACTTAATTAGTTTAATTAAGTCACCTTTTATTCCTTCTTAAGATTCTCTTAGTTATGGGTTGTATGCATTTAATAATTAGAATAATTATTAAATACATTCTCATTTACGGTTGCACAGCTTTTAGGGTTGCACAATCTTCTTTTATAAGGATTGTATTGTATTTTTTTTCATTCCCTCTTTGAATGATTATCTTTTTCTTCAGAGCCATTATTGCTTTTTTGCCTCCATTCTTCTCTTGTGATGGGTATTTTGCATGTAGGTGTTCTTGGGATCTCTAAAGTTGTATTTCTCAACTTTTTCATGGTATTAGAGCTTTCATCTGCTGCTACTTGTTCTTGATTTTCCAGAAGATTTTTGGAGGCTAGGGTTTCAAGTTTTTCATATCCTTTTATTTGAATCTGGGGTTTTTCTTTGTTTCTGCAAATTTTGGGCTCAAACAAACCTCGCCATTGAGCTCAGAACACCCAAAAACCCCCATTTTCATATAAAATTTGTCCAATTTGGACAACTTTGGCCTCTGCAAATGTTTTTGGGTTTTTGCTCTTTTTGGGGCATGAATTTCAAGAAATTTGTCAACAAAAAAAAATTAAAATTGTTTTGGGTAGTTTAACGACTTGCCCAAGCCGCACGGTAATTACACTGTCGTGGTGATCAAAGCCACCATAGGGCTTGCTACCGCCGGCGGTTTAATAACCGCCACGACCAACAACAGTGGCCCGCAGTTTGTTAACCGTTGCGGTCAATGGTTAGCCTGCCCGCCAGCCGACCACGGCCACGGCCACCGCGCCCGCCGACCACCACCACCACCGCCAATAGCGCCACTTGCGCGCCACCTCCACCTACAGCTCTGCCCAATCACCACTCAGGCCCCTCTTGCAAGCCTTTTGGATAGGGGGTGGTTTTTTCACCATAACTTGGGCAAACAGAGTCATTTTTTAGACAATTTTATATTGTCGGAAATCTCTCTTTGAGCTCTTTTCAAATCTGGAGGTGAGAAGTGAAGTTTTTTTCATTTTATACCTATTTTTTTCCATCAAATTCAAAGCTCTTTTCTGACTCCAGGAGCCATAACTTGGGCAAACAAACTCCTTTTTTGGCAAACGAATAGACGTCAGAAAGGTATTGGAGAGCCCTATTTAGATTTGGGGTCCATTGTTCCAGAATTTTTACCAAGTACACAAGATATTGTCTGAAGTAATTTTTGTGCTCTTTCTTTTCTTTCTAGCTCTTAGATTGTACTGGGGTTTGGTTTTTCGTCTTCTGGGGGGTATTATTTTCTACTTTATGTAATTTACTTCAGAAAATTAGAACACCTAAAACTCAAAAAAAAAACCCATCTGCATCCTCTACCTAGTCTGAAAGATCACTTGATTAAAAAACACAAGAGCAGGTACAAGTACACATGGTAGATTCTTTAGTTGATCTTCTTACATCACAGAACTATCACCTCTCGAAAGCTCATATGACGAGGCTTCTCATATCAAAAGGGTTGTGGTCCTGTTTGGATGAGGCTCAACCTCAATTACAGTGTCTTTTTTAGATTCTTCTGCACAAGAATAAGATGGATGAGGCTATGGGTGTCATCTCCTTACATGTTTCAAAAAGCTTTCTCTTTCACCTTGATGGTTTGCTCACTCCTTGGGCTATGTGGTCCAAGTTTGCTGATCGTTTTGGTACCATCAATGAGTTAAGAGCATTACAGATTGAGGCGAAACACTCTTCTTTGTTACCTGAGTCCTTTCCTCAAATTGAGGACTTTCACAGCAAGTTTAAAACCACCAAATCTATACTCCACAGTTGTGGTAAAATAAGACAGACACAAAGTGTATCTACCTGATTCTCTCTAATCTTTGAGGTCCCTATCAGATATTTGCTTCTACATTTTGTTCTACTATGGATGCCTTGGGTGCATGTTTCACCATGCCTACATTTGACATGTTCTGTGATTACTTAACTCATGAGAAGGCTCACCTATCTCATTTGGACTCTCTCATGGGATTAAAGAACAAAGTGTTGGTTGCACAAACATCTAAAGAGAACAAGAAGCAGAAATCAAAGCCTAAGAACAATTCAGCTAGCAGTGAGAGTCCCTTCAAGCCACCACCTAAGTCTGACTCTAAACTGAAGTCCTATCCCAAACAAGAGAAATCTTCTAAGTCTGGTAAGTCTTCCTCCAAGACTAAGAAGAAATCAAAAGAAATTTACAGTTTCTGTAGCAAAAAGGGACATCTAGTTTCCCAGTGTTAGAAATGATTAGAGGCTTTGGGGGAAGCCATGTAGCAACATCATATTTCTTTTCCTCAGCCTCCTTCTTCCTCTTTTACAAGGAAAGGACATGCTCTTTCTGCACACGCTATTTCTTCTACATCCACTTGGATTATTGATTCAAGGGATTCTCACCATATGACACCCTCTCAGTAGTTTGTTACCTCACTTACTCATAGTGATACTTTACAGATTGTAGTTGGTGACTCAGCACAACTTTCAATTTCAGGTTCAGGTATTGTTCCATTGACAGGTGGTTGTATTCAAGATGTTATTATGGTTCCTCACATTTAGACATACCTCCTCTCTATTTATTAGATTTTTCATTCTCGCTCTGGTAAAACAATTGAGTTCTCACCACATGATGTGGTTATTAGAGAGCCTCATGATCCTGATTTGGTTGTGGTTACTAGCAGTGTTGATCCTTATTCTCGGTTATAAAAGTTTGATGGCTTTGAAAGTCCAAATGGTTTAGGGGTTTCTCTTGTAGAACATGCAGATTCAGTGAGGAGACTTTGGCATGAGTGTTTTGGCCATGTCAATTACAGATATTTATAATAGATGAGCACACAGGCACTTGTGATTGGGCTCCCTTAGATATCCTATACTGATGGTGTATGTCAAGGTTGTGCACTTGGCAAACATCACCGAGATCCTTTTCCTATAGGTAGAGCCACACATGCTAAAGCACCCTTGGATTTGGTATGTAGTGAACATGTCCTTTTTTACTCCATCTTTTTTAGGGGCCAAGTATGTGTTCACATTCATTGATGACTTCTCCAGATGTGCATGGGTATACTTTCTTAAGTACAAGTTTGATGTCTTTGATTTATTTCAAGTCTTTAAGACATTTGTAGAGAAGCGGTCTGGTCTTTGTATCCAAAGGATAAGCACAGATAATGGTAGAGAGTATGTGATTCAGGATTTTACAAATATCTGCACAGAGCATGGTTTGCAGCATCACTTATCAGTTCCTCACACCCCTTAGCAGAATGGTGTTGTTGAGAGAAAGAACAGAACACTATGGGAGATGGCCAATTGTATTCTTCAGTCACGTTCTATACAGCCTGCTTTTGGGCTGAGGCAGTTAATTGTGTCACTTATATTCAAAATCGGATGCCTCATAAGGCATTGTGCCAGATGACTCCTGAGGAGGCTTGGTCCCATATCAAGCCTAATGTTTCATCATTTTGAGTTTACGGTAGTGAGGCTTCGGCATTTTTTGTAGATTCTCAGAGGAAATCCATGGAGAGGATGAGTTGACCACTCATATTTATTGGCTATTGTGAGGATGTTAAGGCATATAGGTTGTTTGATCCTGATCCCGTGAGGTCCTATTTAGGCAGGATGTCCAGTTTGATGAGTGCCTTCCTCTAATGGATTCTACATCACCAACTTCTCCCTCACTGCCTCCTCCTCCCTCTTCATCTTTTGAGTATTCCTTATTCCTTGAGGATGATGCAAATGATAGTCCTCCATCTCCACCACCACCACCCGTAGCTCAGCCTTTGCCCAAGTGGGCCTGGTTTACAGTTGATGTCATTGGTTCAATTGCAAGTGATCCTTCAGATTCTCACCATACATGTACACAAACATCTAGTTCTAGTCTTCTAAGTTATGCCTTTTCGGATGATCCTCACAAAAATTTAGAGGTGATCGGTCATCCAAAGTTGGATAGGGCCATGGATGAGGAGTATTCTTCTTTGATGAAGAGTCATACTTGGGATCTTTGTACTCTTCTGAAAGAAAGAAAGTTGTTTCGGTGCAAGTGGGTGTATCATACCAAGTATGTTGCAAATGGTTTTATTAATAAGTATAAGGCTCATCTTTTTGTGAAGGAGTTTTCTAAGGTCAAGGGTATTGATTACTATGAGACCTTTGCTCATGTCGCTCAAATGAATTCTATTTGCTTTGTACTTTTTCTTGCAACTTCACATGGATGGACAGTTTTTAATATGGATGTGAAGAATGTCTTCTTGCATGGATACCTTCATGAGGAGATCTATATGGAGAAGCCTCTAGAATTTGTGCAGGATTCTTCTTTGGTTTGCAGACTCTGGGGTTCATTATATGGTCTCAAACAGGCCCCTCAGGCCTAGTATGAGAAGATGGACTCTTTCTTGCTTTCCACACTTGTCACCCATTGTCATTCCAATCTCACAGCTTACATTCAGTGTCAGGGGGATGATATAGTTATTCTTGTGTTATATGTTGATTATCTCATCATTACCAGTAGCTTGTCCTCCTTGATTCAGGATATTCAGAGAGCTTTGATGGAGAAATTTGAGATGACAGATCTTGGACTTCTGCACTATTTTTTGGGCCTACAGGTTATTCAGTCTTTTGATGGGATTTTCATACTTCAACAGAAGTATGCTCTTGATATGCTTCACATATTTGACATGCTTTCTTGCAAGCCTACACACACACCATTTCAGTTAGGTGTTGTTTTGTCTGCCACTTGTTCTACACCTTTCGTGTATCCTACCTTATACAGGCAGTTGGTTAGGAGTTTGTTGTACCTGACACATACACACTCGGATCTCTCCTTTGCGGTTGGTCTTGTCTCTAGGTTCTCCCATGAGAGCCATTAGCGAGCTGCCAAACGTATTTTGAGATACATTCGGGGCACTACACGGTTGGGCATTCACTATACTTCAGGATCCCGTCACATTGTTGGCTTCAATAACTCACATTGGGTTGGTGATGCTCATGATTGAAAGTCTACTTCTGGCTTTATTTTTTTCCTTGGTTCTGGCCCTATCACATGGTCTTGCAAGAAGCAGTCTACTATTGCATTATCATCTACATAGGTTGAGTACCAAGCAGCAATGTTAGCTAGTCAGGAGATTTTATGGCTTTGACAGTTGATGACTGAGTTTGGGTTCCCTCCTAATAGTTCCACTATTCTTTGGTGTGACAATCAGACTGCCATTCACATTTATCGCAGCCCAGTAGAGCATCAGAGGACTAAACACATTGAGCTTCACATGCACTTCATTAGATAGTCGATTCAGGATGGATTTATCATCTTGGAGTACATACCTATAGAGGAGTAGGTTGTTGACATCTTCACTAAACCTTTCGCATATTCGCGCTACCTTCAGTTGCACTCTATGCTTGGGGTGAAGGAAGTTGTCCTTGGGGGGTCTCATTGAGGCCTTCCTTTCCTTCATGTTTTTTTAGCATGCTTTTTCCATCTCTTTTTTGGAGTAGAGTTTTTCCCATGTGGTATTCTCTATTTCTCCGGTTTATAGAATTTTGGTTGTGATTGGGTACCTCATCAAGCTTTGTTGTCGGGACCCAAATTTTCTTTCTTCATGTAGTTGCATAGGCTATCATGCATTTAGTTTCCAGCTTCTCCCTAAGCTCATCTTAAGGGGGGTGTTAGAGTAAAAGGTAATTTTACTTAATTAGTTTAATTAAGTCACCTTTTATTCCTTCTTAATATTCGATTAGTTATGCATTGTATGTATTTAATAATTATTCTAATTATTAAATACATTCTCATTTAGGGTTGCACAATCTCCTTTTACAAGGATTGTATTGTATTTCTTTTTCATTCCCTCTCTGAATGATAATCTTTTTCTTTAGAGCCATTTTTTTTTTGCCTCCATTCTTCTCTTGTGATAGGTATTTTGCATGCAGGAGTTCTTGGGATCTCTGAAGTTGTATTTCTCAACTTCTTCAGTTACAATGTTGTTTTTTAGGATGGTGGTTTTCAGATCCAAAAGAGGTCTGGAACTTTCATTATTGTAGGTAAAAAGACTGGTGGAAACATGTATAAGTTCAAAGTTGCTACAGGACATTGTTTATTATCATAGATCAATGAAAGTTGGCTTTGGCACCAAAGGATGTGTCATATCAATTTTGATAATTTTATGAAGATCGATATGATATAAGTTGTGAGAGATTTACCAATATTGACTAAACCCCATAATAGTATTTGCAAGGAATGTCAAGTGAGAAAGTAGAAAAAAGGAAAATTTAGAGGAAAGGAACAATCATCTACTAGATTGCTAGATTTAATACACACAAACCTTTGCGGTCTGACCAGAACAAGGAGTCTACAAGGTGAGAGGTATTTCATGCTCTTAATCGATGATCATTCTAGAATGACTTGGGTTGCGTTTCTTATAGAAAAGTCAAAAGCATTAGAAAAGTTCAAGATATTTAAAGCTAGAGTTGAGAATGAAGCAGATAGGAGAGTTAAGTGTCTGAGATCTAATAGAGGAGGAGAATAAATTATTTCTGATGATTTTTAGACTTTCTATGAGAAATATGGAGTTAGAAGACAATTATCAGCTCCTAGGACACTTCATCAGAATGGCATAGTTGGAAGGATGAATAGGACTATTCAAGAGGTGGCAAGAACTATGATCAAGGAAGCAAACCTACCAGAAGTTTATTAGAGAGAAACTATACACACTATCATATATACCCTTAACAAATTTTTATTCAAAAAGAAAATTGGGAAGACATCATATGCACTAGGGTATGGAAGGATCCCATCCGTAAAGTACTTGCTATATCCAGAGAGATGAAGGAAACCTTGGAAAGTTTGATAGCAGATCATATGAAGGTATATTTATTGGTTATTCTACAAAGAGAAAAGCTTACAGATGTTATAACAAGAGATTGAATAAAATTGTTGAAAGTGCAAATGTGAAGGTTGATGAGAACACTTCAAAAGAAGTTGTTATATAATCAGGGTATGAATCTAATGAAGGAGAAGAAAAGAGAAAAGATGAAGAAAGGCAGAAAGAAAATTAGGTTGCTTCAGCAACTACATCAAAAACCCCAAGGTATGTGCAGAAAAATCATTTTGAGAATCAAATCATAGGAGATAAAAATAGAAGACATTACAAGAAGCAAAGTTATCGAACAACAAGTTCTTTTGTGTTTACTTTCTGAGACCGAACCTAAGACAGTTGAATAAGCCTGCAAAGATCAAAATTGGATGAATTCTATGAAGGAGGAGCTAAATCAAATCGAGAAAGATCAGACTTGGGAACTGGTACCTAGACCGAAAGATAAGGATGTTATTGGAACAAAGTGGGTGTTCTTGAATAAATTGGATGAGGATGGTCAAGTTGTAAGAAACAAAGAAAGATTGGTATGAAAAGGTCACACTCAAGTTGAAGGAATTGATTTTGAAGAAACTTATGCTCATGTTGCTAGAATGGAGGCTATTAGGATGTTTTTGTCTTTTGCAGCATATAAGGATTTCAAATTTTATCAAATGGATGTGAAGTTAGCATTTCTGAACGGAAAATTCAAAGAATTCTGCATTGAACAACCGAAAGGATTCAAGCTATCAGATGATCTGGATGTTGTTTGCAAACTAGTGAAAGGCATTGTTTGGATTAAAGCAAGCACCTAGATCCTAGTATGGAAGGTTAGATAAGTATCTAGACTGAATCAAGGTTTTAAAAAACAATCTACTAATTTTTCTCTACTTCAAAGGTGAATCAAGTAAGATCATAATTGTTGTTGTTTATGTGGATGACATAATCTTTGGTGGCAATTATGATATGTGCAAGGAATTTTCTAGTGAAATGCAAAAGGAATTTCCAATATCTATGATTGGTGAGTTGAATTCCTTTCTTGGATTACAAGTAAATCAGAACTGTAAAAGCATTTTTATTTCTCAGTCAAAATATGTTAAAGAATTATTGAAGAATTTTGGATTGGAGAACTCCAAACTCGTATGTATTCCCATGACTACCAAATGCAAGTTGACTAATGATAACAAATCCCCTAAGACCAATGCAAGCAAGTACAAATTAATGATTGGAGGATTTCTATATTTGAATGGTACAAGACTATATTGTTGGAATCAAGGAACACTGAGAGGGGGGGTGAATCAGTGTTCTGCAAACTTTGATATTATTAACTTATTCTTTCAACCACTTAACACATTTAATCAAAAGAAAGATGCAAGAACATAAAATAAACAACCACAGCACCATAACACAAGGATTTTATACATGGAAACCTAGTTAAGAGAAAAACCATCGTGGGGATGAAACCCACAAAATGAGTTACTCAAATAAGGTTTGAATGCACATGCATTCAGGCACACTGCCTAGAGCTCATTGCTAAAAAGGAGGCTCACTTCCTACAAAGTCATTTACAAAAGATAACTGAAATGTTTGAACTAAAGAACAGCATCTACAAATGCCAAAGTATAGTTTTGGCTAAGTACAATACACCTATTTCTTACACTTTATCTCTCACTGCTCTGTTACACTGTTCTGACACAAATCTAGAGCATATACTTCTAACCTGCACACGTGAAATTGTGCATAATCAATCACCAACACTTTTTCCATACCTAAAATGATCAATTACATTGATTATATATATCCTCAACATGAAATCATATCCATCACTAGTCGGCTCAAGAACATTAGAACATTATTGAAACGTGTGTGAATTGTCAGCTGAATTTGAGCATAAATATTAATGCGGACCAAAATAATTGCTCACACGTTACCAAAAATGTTGGCTAAACTTCCTGGATCACAAAACCAATCGTCAAAATTGCTTCATCAAATCCACACAATGATCAACTACACAAGTTGACTTATTCTTCACTGACAAATTGGAACCCGGTACTCAGGAGTTTTTAACTTGCACACCAATCATCACCGGAGACCAAAACTCTGGAATAAGATGTTCTAGGCATCCATCTACCTTCCTTAGAATCTACAACACAAAATGGTATCCTAAAACGAAATCTATGCCAAAATGTTAATCATTATCAGATGCTCTATTCTAGCCTTGTCGGACTTAAACAAATCATCAAACTGACTCCTGGTATGATCAAACCATGTAATGTCGATGGGAGAAACAACTTGGGTTGCCATCAATGACAACAGTTGACTAGTTGTACAGTGTCTCTTGCCAATAATCTCCTCCTTTGGCATTGATGGCAACACTTAGTGAAAATTGACTAAGAGTCAGAATCAGTACCAACATATGCACACACTCAAAAACTCCAAAACTCCCCTTGAGATGAATATTACATTTTTCATTGCCCTACACTCTCCCTTTGACATCAATGGAAAAGGTAGGGATCCACATGCTAAAATTCATACCAAAACTCTATATACTGTAGCATATGTACGCGAATACATTCCTATCTTACATAAACTTGAATATGTCTACAAAAATGTTTTTCGATGAGTTCAAATGACTATCCCAAACTTTCTTGAGACACTCTAAGATTGAAATGAGAGCGTTAAGTTTCCTTTTATCATTCACATATCTAACTTTTTGGTGCAATAAATGTGTTTACCCTAAACCTTCCAGATACCGTTCTTTCTCATACTGCTCCACAAAATTCATCTGTGGATCTTCAATATCCCTCAAATTCTTCCAAAAATTATCCCAAATCATCTACAATATCTCGATACAACTTCTTCCAACCTATCAAATTCAGGTATCAACTGCTAGCGAGGGGATATAGGATTTTCTTTAAAACTCCCCCTAGACCAGAGGCCTTAAATAAATTCTCAGAGAAATTTCCAGCATCGTCTTCAGGTACATACCCATTCCCTTCATTTGTCTCACTCTTCTTTACCCATGTCTTCTTCATTTGATTCTTGATCTCATCCACTTTTTCTTTTCCTTTATCATCTTTCTACACATTCTTGTTCTTGTCTGTCGAACCATTCCTATTCACATTCTTGCTTCTGCAGAATCTTGCAATGTGACCAGATTTGTCGCAATTGTAGCACACAACATTTCCTTGTCCAAACCTATAATTCCCTTGGTTTCCTCTTGATCTGCACTGATTAGCAATGTGACCAAACCTATTGCTAATTCCCAAACTTCAGCTTTGGACTTATCAAGATCTTCTAGCACAACTAGGATTTGTTGATGAAGACCACCGGAATCCACTGAATCACTTTCTCGGATCTTCCTCAAGTTGTTAAACTTCCTTCAAGGAACCAGGATCTGATACCAATTGTTGGAATCAAGGAACACTGATTCACCCCCCTTCTCAATGTTCCTTGATTCCAACATAGATATCATGTAAGTTGTTTGTCTGGCAACCAAATTTCAACAAGAAATAAAAGTCACATGTTGTTGCAATAAAAACGATATTCAAATACTTGAAAGGAATAGAAGATTTTGGATTGTGGTATCCCAAAGGATCATAATTTACTCTGAAAGCTTGCATTGATGTACAAGTGGTGGAGCATTTTTCCTTGGCTCATGGTTAGTGGCATGGTTAAGTAAGAAGTGGGATTATGTATCTTTATTAATCGCAGAAGCTAGGTACATTGCAATCGCTTCATGCTACACTCAAGTACTTTGGATGAAACAGACATTGAAGGATATTGGCATATTTTTTGATGAACCTATCTCGATCATGTGTGATAATACAAGTGCAATCAATATTTCTAAGAACCCAGTTTTGCATTCCAAAATAAAGCATATTTATATTCGATATCATTTCTTGAGAGAAAAACTAGTGGACAATGAAGTAAAACTTGAATATGTACATACCAAAGAGCAAGTTGTAGATATCTATACAAAGGCATTGTGCAAAGATACTTTTGACTATCTCCAGCAACTATTAGGGGTTATTCCCCTTGCTAGTTTGAACTAAAACCATTTGGCAGTGCATTAGTCCAAGACAATTCATGTATATTTTTGTTTGGGCTAATGTTTGGGGATTTCTCTTAGGGGGAGCAGAATGGTTTATGGGCTTTATTTCTCTCTATCTTTATCCTTGATGTCAAAGGGGGAGAATTTTGAGAAGTTGTGTTCTTGAGAAGCATGAGAAGTTTGGAGGAGTTTGGAAGTACATAGCTTTTCTAAGGAAGAGATGTGTTTGAGAAGTATTTTGAACATGATGTTGGAGAAATTGTTTGTCGTTGATGAATGTTGTCATCAATGACAAAGGGGGAGATTATTGCAAATGTGAAGATGATTGATGTTCCAATATGGTTGTCATTGATGTCAATGTACTGGTTTTTTTTTCATGCTTGGTTGTTTCCTTAGAATAGTTCAAACTTATTTTAGATATATTCATGATATGTTGGCACAATGTTGGATATTTCTTTGAGAATCATATTTCATGGTTTGGTTGTCCAGAAGGTATTTTCCACAAGTCTATGTTGTGTTGATGATGCTTGTCTGATAGATTTTTCAAAGCTCTGTATTGCTCTGCATCTTTAATTATTTTGTTGAGTTTACGGTTTCATGCTTTTACTGCATATATTTTCATTATTCTGATTCAGCGTGTATTGTTCTGCTCCAAAAATCTTCTTACCTGGTCTGGTGAACCCCAGATGTCCTATTTTTTTTTCTAGTGATTACGGCATTTGGATAACATGTTTGTTGGCATATTGGCATAACTGATAATATGAATGGATATTGGGATGATTTTTGATGATATTAATGAACCGGTATAAGGATTGTTGGTGATGATATAGTTGAGATGTTGTTTGATGACTTGATGACTAGTTTATGTTGTCAATCATGGCAACTATGGTTACATTGTTTTATCATGTTATCTAAGTCATCTATGATTGACCGAAAAGCTATGGAATGGATTTCATAGTTAACTGGCATATAGGACTTTAACCGGTAAATGTGAAACTGTGTTATGCTTAAGTACTTGGATCTAGAGATTGATGAGGAATTTGGTGTTGCGGTTTGGAATATGTGTTTAACATTGTAATGAGGTTATGAATGGAACCACATCATGTTTTGGTTATCAGAAGTCATGTTTGTGATTGATTGATGTATTTTCTATAGGGTTTATTAGGGTTTAAGAACCAGTATTCAAATTTTATAACCAGTAATGATTTTGAGTTCGACATAGTATTACATTATGTTTGTAAGTTGGTGATGGTGTGGCTGAATCCGCGTGAAGTGTTAAAATGTTGTTTTGGCATGATTAAAGATGGAATCTCTTGGGAAAAAGCAAAGAGAATAGAAGAATGTTTTAAGAGCTTGATTTCTTATCAAATCGAAGTGCGGTGATGATTTATGATCATTCAACAACTATAACTGATTTGTAATTTGTTGTAATGATCCATATAATGATCTGTAATGATTTATAAAGATCTATGATGATCTATGAAGTAAATCTTAGTATGAGGTTAGGGTTTTGTAACTGACTAAGTTGTAAAGTCTATTTAGGGTAAGTTTGTGATGATTTACTATGTCAGTGATCAAAAGAAGAGTGTGTGGCTGAACCAATGTGTGTGTCTACAAGCGAGAAGAAGATTGGAGCTAAAAAGGATATGTACAAATAAGTAGAGAGTGTTATTTTCATATCATACATCTGTTGTTCCCTAACAGTTGTAGCAGACTCAAAATCCCTTAACCGGGTAGGTCCTGACAAGCCTGATTGTATAAATTCCTTCACCGAGTGACTCATTAGCTTGGGTTCTAAATCCTTTCATGAGGTTACTCCTAACAGAGTAAAGCTCCTAACAAGGCTGAGGTAAATCCCTTAATCGAGGGACTCCTAACAGGGTTTTCTCCTAACCGGGCATAATTGTAAGCTCTTAACCGATCTAGACTCCTAACAGGGCGCATTCTAAAAGAGTGCAAATTCTTGTGGGTACCAATTTCCACTGTGGTTTTTCCCATTTGGATTTCCACGTGAAAATCTTGGTGTTCATGTGTTGATTGATTTCTTATGTGTTGAGTTCATATCTTTCTATTACATGCATATTGATGAATACTTAGAACAGTTTGATAAATATGATTAGCAGTATGATTTTAGTTATTACCAGTATTGTTTATGAGTTCTTTTGAGAAGTTTTTGTTGATTGTTAAGTTTTAAAAGTCTCTTGTAATTAGTGATTCACCCCCCTCTCAATAATTACTGAATCCTCACAAATAACAATTGGTATCAGAGCATTGGTCCTCTATGTGCAGAAGCTTAACTGCTTGAGGAAAAGATCCAAAGAAAGATGATGAAGGAGGGTCAACATTCACTAAGGATAACTACCAGATATGGAGTGATCAAATGAAGATTTATATTAAAGGAATGGGATCTTAGTATTGGCAACATGTGACTACTAAATATGTGGCTCCTACCGGTCCTTTGACTCCTAATCATCTTAAAGAACAACAAGAAAACATACAAGAATTGGAAGCAATCGTAAGTACCTTGTCTGATTCTGAATACATTGATGTACATCGATTAGAGACTGCACAAGAAGTATGGGAGAAATTAGAACTAATTTATGGTGGAGACTAACATGTTCAGAAAGCTAAGGAATAAAGTCTTAGAGGTAAATTTGATTACAGGAAAATGGTTGAAGGAGAGAATATAGCTTAGTATGGACAGAGAGTTAAGGAAGTTGTTGGTGGTATTAAAAGTGTTGGAGGAAAAATTGAAGATGACACTATTGTAAGTAAGATGTTAAGAACTATTTTACCTTCCTATTCTATAAGAGTTTCTGTTATTCAAGAATTAAGGTCAGTAAGTAGTGATAAGGTCACTGTTGATTCTCTTATTGGTAAACTGACTGCATTTGAATTAAATAGTTTTGGTAATAGTATTTCTAAGGCATCTGTAACCGATACACCTATGAGAAAAGGGAAAGAAGTATGCCACAATAATGATTGCAGATCTAGTCATGGCGGTAACAGAGAAGATGTGATGATAAAGAGCATCTAATGGAATTTGAAGCATTGTTGGCTAAAAGACTTCCTAAAGGCACCACTAAGTACAAAGGTAAACTTACTCTGAAGTGTTTTTCCTGCAACAAGATTGGACATATAGCTACAAACTACCCTAAAGGTGATTAAAAGGAAAAGTTTAGGAAATTTAAAGGAAAAGGAAAGAAACAGTGTTATGTTGTAGTTGATGAAGGTGTGACAGATGAGGAATCTGAAGATAATGACAATAAGGAGATTGTCTTTGTTGTTGTGAAGGAAGATCTGATCGATGAAAAGGCCTTGGTATCTCATATTGACTCTAGTGATGAGTGGATAATAGACAGTGGTTGTTCACATCACATGACCGGTGATAATAACAAATTCATATCTCTTGAAGAGTTTGATGGAGGTGTGGTAATATTTGGTAATAACTCACTCTTCATGGTAAAAGGTAAAGGATCTATTTCACTGGATGGTAAGATTAATGTAGATGATGTTTATTGGGTTGAAGGTTTAAAACATAACTTGCTGAGTGTTGGACAATTAAATGATAAAGGCTATCACCTTGATTTTAAAAAAGGAGTATGCAGGATCATGGGATGCAATGGAGATTTGATTGCTACTAGTAAACAGGCTAGAGTTAATCTTTTTCATCTAAATGCTAATGTGAATAGTTGTTTGGTGGCTAAAATTGAAGATAGTTGGTTGTGGCACAAAAGGTTATGTCATGTCAACTTTGATAATTTGATAAAGGTCAGCAAATTAAGTATGGTAAGAGGTATGCCCCAACTTGTTAAACCGGATAATGTGTTATGCAAGGATTCTCAGATGGGTAAGATGACTTCGACATATTTTAGGAGTAAATATTTTTCTTCATAGCATATTCTTGATTTAGTGCATATTGAACTATGTGGTCCTATGAGAACTAGAAGTTTCTTTGGTGATAAGTATTTTATTATTTTCACTGATGATTTTTCAAGGATGATGTGGGTAACTTTCTTGAAGGAGAAATCAGAGGCATTAAGAAAATTCAAGATCTTTAAAGCCCTAGTTGAGAAGGAAACCAGCAAGAATCTGAAGTGCTTAAGATATGACCAGGGTGGAGAATTTACTTCTAATGAGTTTACTAGGTATTGTGAAGAACATGGAATAAAGAGACAAATGTCAACACCTAGAACTCCATAGCATAATGGCATTGCAAAGAGGAGAAACATAACTATAGTGGAAGCTACTAGAACAATGTTTATACAAGGTGATGTTCCAAAAATGTTTTGGAGAGAGGCAGTTAGTACTATTGTTTATACTTTGAACAAGGTTCTTGTAAAGAAAGGCAATGACAAAACACCTTATGAACTTTGGCATGGTAAGACTCCTAATGTCAGCTACTTTAAAGTTTTTGGTAGTAGATGTTTTATTAAGAGAGATGATTTTACTAGAAAGTTTGATGCGAACAGTGATGAAGGGATATTTCTTGGATATTCTACCAAGAGTAAAGCATTCAAATGTTATAATAAAAGGACAGAAAATATTTGAGAGTCTAAATGTCAAAATTGATGAATTTTTTGACAAACTTGATGAGTCCAACAAATATGAGCCTAGTGATGATGAAGAATTACTTGTGTATATTGAACCGGAAGTGCAGAAGGAAGATGAGTAGAACAGTGCAGAAATAGGAGCTCAACCAGTGAGCGATGAAGAAGATGATGAAAATGAAGCAAAAAGCATTGCACCGGAACCGGTAATTCCAAGATATGTAAGGATAAATCATTCAGAAGACCAGATTATAGGAGACAAGAATGATGGTGTGCAGACAAGAAGAAAAATCAAAGAGAATTCATGTCTGATTTCAACGATTGAGCTGAAGACTATTAGAGAATCTTTGAAAGATGAAGACTGGTTGAATTCAATGAATGGAGAACTTGACCAGATAGAGAAGAACAATACATGGTCTCTTGTTCCTAGACGGGAAGACAAAAATGTTGTTGGGACAAAATGGGTATTCAGGAATAAACTTAATGAAAATGGTAAAGTTGTCAGAAACAAGGCAAGGTTCGTTTGCAAAGGGTATGCACAAGAAGAAGGTGAAGACTATGGTGAAACCTTTGCACCGATGGTAATACTTGAATGTGTTAGAATGTTGCTTTCATTTTCACTTTTAAGGGATTTAAGGTATATTAGATGGATGTTAAATCAGCTTTTCTGAATGGTATCATGGAAGAAGAAGTGTATATAGAACAACCGGAAAGTTTTGCATTGAGTGAAGATGAAAATATGGTTTGCCAAATACACAAGGCACTATATGGATTGAAGCAAGCTCCCAGAGCATGGTTTGAAAGATTGCATGCACATCTGATCAAGATAGGATTCTGGAGAACCAATGAGGATAGTAACATTCATTTGAAGACTGATGGAGACAAAATGTTAATTGCTGAAGTTTTTGTTGATGATATAATATTTGGTGGAGATGATGACATGCATATGTATTTTGCAGATGAAATGAAGAAAGAATTTGAGATGTCTCTTATTGATGAGATAAAATTCTTTATTGGTTTACAGATTCAACAAGTGGAGAATGGAATATTTATCTGTCAGAATAAGTATGTAAAAGAAGTCTTGAAAACTTTTGGCATGGAATATTGTAAACTGATTGATACTCTGATGGTGACAGGTTGCAAATTGTCAAAAAAAGATGATTCATCGTCTATTGATGAGAAAGAATACAGGTCTATGATTGGAAAGTTGCATTATGTTTTTCACAGTAGACCGAACATTGCACATGTTGTTGGATTGGTTGCAGGATTTTAGAAAGATCCTAAGGAGACACATGGTAGTGGTAAAAAGGATATTTAGGTATTTGAAAGGAACAGTTGATTATGGTTTGTGGTATCCTTACAATGATAATTTTTCTTTAAAAGTTTTCACAGATGCAGAATAGGATAGAAATGTTGATGACCGCAAAAGCACAATCGGTAGAGCTTTCTTTTTAGGAAAAAGATTGGTGTCCTAGATAAGAAAGAAACAATCTTCTATTTCACAATCTACAGCTGAAGCAAAATATGTGGCAGTATCAATGAATTGTACTCAGGCTATATGGATGAGACATATTTTGGAAGGTTTTAAGGAAGACATGTCTAAACCGGTGATTATTCATTGTGATAACACAAGTGCGATTAATATTTCAAAAAATCCTATATTATATGCAAGAACAAAGCACATTGAGTTGAAGTATCGCTTTCTGAGGGAAAGAGTACAAGAGAAGAAAGTAAGAAAGGAGTATGTGTCTAGCAAAGAGCAGTTAGCAGATATATTCACTAAACCTTTACCTAAGACAACCTTTGAATATCTTAGAGGTACATTAGGGGTTGTACCCCTGCACAAAATCAACTAAGATGCTAGTGATGCATCAAGCAAGTGAATTCATTGAATATCTTTCAATTTTGGATTGATGTGAAGTGGGCTACTCCTTAGGGGGAGCAGCTATGATGAGATAAATAGAGGTGACAGTAGCAAAGATGAAGACAACAGAGATATTTGCATCTTTGGCATTGTTGTCAAAGGGGGAGAAGAACTAGTTGAGAGGAAGACGAATTAGTTGAAGGTCAGCCATGAAGAGAAGAACTTGATAATCAGTAGAAGAAATACAAAGGAGGAGAAGAGCATAAGAGAAAGTACATAATAGATCAGTTCAGTTCAGCATGATAAGGTTTTCAGTGTTGCCATCAATGCCAAAGGGGGAGAATGTTTGCATATTGGCATAACTGATAATGTGAATGGATATTGGCATAATTGTTGATGATATTGATGAACTGGTATAAGGATTGTTGGTGATGGTATAGTTGAGATGTTGTTTGATGATGTGATGACCAGGTTGTGTTGTCATTGATGGCAATTATGGTTACATTGTTTTATCATGTTATCTAAGTCGTCTATGATTGACCGGAAAGCTATGGAATGGATTTGACAGTTAACTAGAAAATAGGACTTTAATCGGTAAATGTGAAACTGTGTTATGTTTAAGTAATTGGATCTAGAGATTGATGATGAATTTGGTGTTGTGGTTTGGAATATGTGTTTGTAATATTGTAATGAGATTATGACTGGAACCGCATCATGTTTTGGTTACCGAAAATCATGTTTGTGATTGACTGATATATTTTATGTAGGGTTTTAGTAGGGTTTAAGAACTGGTATTCAAATCTTATAACCGCTAATGATTTTGAGTTTGGCAGTGTATTACATTATGTTTGTAAGTTGGTGATGACGTGGTTGAATCCGCGTGAAGTGTTAAAATATTGTTTTGGCGCGATTAAAGATGGATTCTCTTGGGAAACAACGAAGACCATACAAGAATGTTTTAAGGGCTTGATTTCTTATCAGATCAAAGTGCGGTGATGATTTATGATCATTCAACGGCTATAATTGATTTGTAATTTGTTGTAATGATCCATATGATGATCTATAATGATTTATAAAGATCTGTGATGATCTATGATATAAATCTTAGTATGAGGTTAGGGTTTTGTAACTGACTAAGTTGTAAAGTCTATTTAGGGTAATTATGTGATGATTTATTGTGTCGATGATCAAAAGAAGAGTGTGTGGTCAAGCCAGTGTGTGTATCTACAAGAGAAAAGTAGATTGGATCTGAAAAGGATATGTACAAGAAAGCAAAGAGTGGTATTTTCAGATCATACATTTGTTGTTCCCTAACAATTTCAGCAGACTCAAAATCCCTTAATCGAGTAGGTTCTAACAGGCCTAATTGTATAAATCCCTTCATCGAGTGACTCATTAGCTTGGGTTCTAAATCCTTTCATGAGGTTACTCCTAACAGAGTATAGCTCCTAACAAGGCTGAGGTAAATCCCTTAACCGGGGGACTCCTAACAGGGTCTTCTCCTAACTAGGCATAATTGTAAGCTCCTAACTGGGCTAGGCTCCTAGCAGGGTGCATTCCAAAAGAGTGAAAATTCTTGTGGGTACCAATTCCCACCACAATTTTTCCCATTTGGGTTTCCACGTGAAAATCCCAGTGTTCATGTGTTGATTGATTTCTTATGTGTTGAGTTGATATCTTTCTATTACATGTATATTGATGAATACTTAGAAGAAAAATTTGATGAATCTGATTAGGAGTATGATATCAGCTATTACAGGTACTATTTATGAGTTGTTTGGAAAGAAGTTTTTACTTATTGTTAAGTTTTAAAAGTATCTTGTGATTACTAATTCACCCCCCTCTCAGTAATTACCAGATCCTCACAAGTAACAATGTTGCATTGTGGTGTGGTCCTTTTTTCATTCCTCTCCACCACGGGAATGCTTAGTGAAGACCTACTTTTGAATTATGGTTTATTATCTCCTAAGTCGACTTGAAAATCTATTTTGGAGATCAGTACATATAAAGAATGGGTGTAATAAAACATATATAGAAGGATTTGTAGAAGGAAGTTGGTCAAAAAAGGAAGATTTATCTTTTATGTGAAGTGGTTGATTAGTATGGTTGTGTGCTAATGTTGTTTGGTACTGTACGCAGGAAAATGTGGAGACCAAAATGAATAAATTGAGATCAAATAACCTACATACCAATGAGACTCTTGGTGTAAGTATAAACCAAATTAGACTAGTTTAACTCTCCAAGGTGTGTCCCATTGTTATCTATGTCACAGGGTCCCTAAAGCCAATGTTTTTCTCTCAGATCATTGAGCAAATGACTTAGGAATGACAACTCCAAGAATGAGTAATATTGTGATCTATATGCATTAATACATTCTAAGATCTATAGGATGTATTCAAACTATGATAATTAATCTAATATAAAGATGATAATATTGTAAAAATATTGACAAATTATCCTAACATGATATACTAGCATGGATATTCTATGATATGAAATGAAATGCTTTTAAATGCTATGATGATATTCTAACAAAGAGAGGCTAAAATGCTTAGTAAAATTAGACTATAATGTAGATGCATGAAAATTGGATCCTTAGAATGAAGGATGAGAGCTCTATTTATAGGGAAAATAGGGCAATGGAGGGTTGAGATTGAATAATCTCAACAGGGGCTAGGATTGAAAGTTATCAATCCATGTTTACAATTTTCAACAATGAAATGGTGACAATTGTCAACAAGAGGTTGCTTCAGAGGAGATACAAGAGGCATTAAATGCCTGAGGAGACATGAAGGTTACCCTAGGAGGTAAGGGTTAAGGTTAGGTTAGGGTCATCCATTGGATAAAGCTTTTACCCAATGGGTAAACTCTTGTGCAAGGGTTAAATAGGACAACTAGGGTCAAGGTGAGGGTTAAGTTAGAGAGAAAATATCTAACCATGTGGGAAGGTTGAATTAATCATTAATGGTTAATAGGACTTTGGGGGACAAATTTGTAATATTCCTTCCAAATTTGGGGAACTCAATAAGTTGACTTGTTGAATGGATAAAGCCTTTATTGCTTTTAGAAGACTTTCCTCCAATTTTGAGGAGTGACATCCTCAAACTTAGGGAAATGATAGGATTAAGGCTTATTAAGGCTAATTGATTAGGATTAGATGGGTTCTAGAAGAATAATTAGAAAGCAAGTGGGAGATGTAGGAAAGTGCAAGTGGGTGAGGGAAATAGGATTTTAATTAAAATAAAATTACTTTATTTCAACCAAAATAGATGCAACTTGCATAAATACAAGTGGGGGATTTTATAAATAAATTATCTATTATTTATGTGCAAAGGTTAATTTAATTAAATGTAAATTTAATTAAAAGGGAGAAAGGGATTTAATTAAATAAAGTGATTTATTTAATTAAAGGCTAGAAAAGGTTTATGTGAATTTAATTAAATAAATTGAGTGATTTATTTAATCAAATAGATGAAAGTGAAGAAATTAATTAAATAAAATTTAATTAATAAGGAGATGTGGTTTAAATAAATATTAAATATTTATTTAGGAAGGTGGTTAGATTTATAAGTCTATAGGTATCGATGGCAGTGAGCCTAAGGTTTCTTCTAGCATTGCAGCAGAGTGGTAGTTGTGCCTTTGTGGTTGATTCTTTCGTTCTTCCTCGAGGCAGTAAACCCTCCTTTTTCTAGTAGTTTTAGCAAGGCAGTGAGCCCATCTGCAGTGAGCAATTTTGGCAATGAGCCCATCTGCAGTGAGCAATTTTGGCAGTGAGCCATCTTGTAAAAGTCACCTTAACCAATGTCACCCTAATAGGTGTTTTTATTCGAAGAAATAACATTCTTTGTGGATTTTCCCTTGGGTTTTCCATGTCATATCTGGTGTCTCTTATGTGTGTATTTTTCATGTGATCATATGTTCATGGTTATTCAAACTAAAATCTATATTTGTTGGATCTGTTTCTGTAATTACTTAAATTTTAATTGATAGCCAATTCACCCCAACAACCCCCCCCCCCCCCACCCCGCCTCTCAGTTGTCTGGATCATTCAACACATTCAACCTAAAGAGAGTTTTCGTGAAGGCTATTGAGCTAATATATATTATATATTAAATCACATTGGATCGAAACAAGTGGATGATATTTTCCAAACTCAAGGGTTGCATAGGTTTTGCAAAGATAGATAAGAAGATTGTTGTGCAAGAAACCCCACTAAGATGATGGTAATTGTGCAACCTCCATTATTGATATGTTAATCGGTCATTTAACTCTTACCATGTTTTTAATTCCTCTACTACTAAGAGGAACCAGTCTACAACTTCATCCACTCTATCAAGAGAAACAAGGTTTACCTCTATAAAAAAAAAAAAAGTGTGGTTCTATATAATGTCTTGTAACTCTTAGATTGCAAGACAGTTGAGCATAACACGGTTTTGACGACATAATAGGATATATAGACATGACTCAATCAGGATGAACATGTGCATACATGGTTGGATAATGTTTAGCGGCAAAAACTGTAAAACTAACAATTCTAGTGGAGTATGCCAAACATTTTCATCACAATGAATTAAATTATCCATTATATTTTGCAGGTTAGTGTTACTTTATAGGTATTTACTTTGTTATTTGAACTTGATGATTGTTTACCTCCAAAGCTTTCACTTATTACGAGGATAGTTCAAATGTTTCACAAGTGTGGGACCCAACACAATTTGTGAAACAACCTTCAAGATTTTAGAAGTCGACTCTTTGGAGTTCGGGGAGGATGAAAAGGGAGAGGGGGATAAACATTAAAACTACTAAGCTAAGGTAAAACATCAATGCAAAACTTTTACAACACATCAAACTTTCCCTCATAAAAGCACAAAGAAATATCATTTGTTAGAATTGAGCACAACACAACATGATCCCTTCATTGTCAAGAGCAGAATAAAAAACATAAAGTTACACAAACATAGGGTATGATATTCAAATCCTCACCATGGGAAGCATTTGTCAAGGCTCGGTAAAATGCATAGATCCTTGGGGATTTTCACAATAATAAACCACTTCACAATTTCCATCCATCAAGAGCATAGTCTAATTTCCTAATCTAAGGAAAATGGAAGAGGAAAAGATCCTTACATGGTCCATAATTCACAAATCAACTAAGAATCAGAAAAGTTAAATTGAGCATATAGTAAACGCATTTGTATCTAAATGGCATGACATTTTTGTAGAAATAAAATAAGCAAAAACGCAAACGTAGGCACAATCTAACTGTTTTATTTAAGAACAAACATGCTAAGGTCTAAGCATGGCTACAAGTTACTAAGCTTAAAATATTTTCTTCTTCCCAAAAAATATTTTTAAAGTGTTCCACCCTTATTATAAAATGCCCATACGCTTAAATAGGAGTGCTAGACTCTGAGATGGAAAAGACTTTTATAGTTGAATCATTACCTGCATATCCACCATGTGTCGCCCTAATCATAGTGGTCATTGTAACCGTCTACGCATGAGAAACTTCTACGTCATTATTCTTCCCAAAGTACATGGCATGAGCACCACCGAGATTTACCATGATTTTTAATGAAATAGTCTAGCCATGGAGTCTCCTTTCCTTTTTTCAATGTGTGTTTATTAGTTTGGCTATGTGGTGCATCTAGGTTCATCTTCATTACCAATCAGCCAATGGTGTCCTTTTGTGCCCAAAATCTTTTGGATCCTCTGTATAGTTCACATGTGGCACTTTTCACTAACACTCAAAAGATTTCATACATTTTTTTGGGCCCACACATGCTTAGAGCATGTGACACACAAGCATCATCTTAGGTGTGAAATAGGTAGGTGGCAAAGGCCCAAAGAGGTGTTGGAAGAGATAACTTGTTTGTTCTGTAGGACGGGTGCTATAGAGACCGAACGACACTTTCTCTTTGAGTGCACTGTGTATGATGATATTCACGCTCAATATGAGTTCATCTTGAAAGTTGACAACATCTATTGTTTATTTGATGAGGACAAGATCAATCAAACTACTAGCTACCTAGTCAAGATACATAGTAGGAGATCATACATGGAAAGGAATCTATAGAGGTTTTAGTGTTGTGATTTTTTTTTGGTCCCATAGACTGATCAATCTCATGGACATTAGTAAAATCACTAATTCATTCATCATTTTAATCTTGATCTAAAATTCTACGGGGTCTTTGCGTGTCACACTCCACTACGAGTATCATTTAAACAATGAGGCCTTTCTAAAAATATGTGGGGACACTACATATCATGTCTATGGGTCTTAGCACTAATGAAATGTTGTGTGCCCTTGAGAGAGAGTGACATGCTTCCACATGACGATATTCCAAAAAGGGATGCACGCATTGAAGGGATGGGGTTTTTTGGTATCTCAGGTTAGAGATCTACCTGGTTGATGTGGATGGGATTTGCAATGACTAAATTAATAATATTAATTTATATACTACAATGTCTATTGGTAATTAGATCAATTGATTCCCAATTTTAAATTGTGGACATTTTGACTCTTTTTATGTATTTTTTACATAAATGATAAAATGCAACTTCTTTTACTCATCATTTTCATAAATGACAACTTGTTACTTCATTTACCATTTTTATAATCAGTTCTTTAAACAATAATTTTTTATATATTGTTTAATAGTCACCCCTTGCCATCCCTTAAACTCAAAGAAACATTGGTTTTAACATTTTAGGGGTACCCTATGGTGAAATGGTGGGGCTTCTTGTCTATAGTGTCAACTGTTGGCATATGGACACTCCAATGAGACATTGTGTGTGATTGAAGGTTTTGTCATTGATGGCAACCTTGCAATCCTATGGCACCGGCAAGACATTATACCGGCAAAACATTATTCAAGCAAGACAGTGCACCAGCATCAGCAAGATCACTCTACACCGGCACCGGCACAGAAGATGTACACCGGCACAGAAGAGAACATGTATACCGGCACAGAGGCCAACAGAATTTTGGATATGTAATATTTTGTTTATTATTGTAAGCTGACTTGGCAAATTGTAAAATGACTCTTGTATATAAAAAGAGATCATTCTAGACATTTGTAATATATGGATAGGAAGTATAAAGAAAATTATAAGGCAGACCTAATGTGCGAATTGTAGGTCAAGGGTATATGTAAAGAATAGAGCAAGAACCGGTACTGAATCTAGCATTGAAGATGCTATTGTAAAGCAGTACAGAATATTGGATTTGTGTAAATCCTCATTGTAAGTCAGTGTGACTTCTTATTGAGCAGTGTGCTCTAGGCAGTTGGCCTTCCTGCATGTGCAAGCCCCTATTGTAAGTAATATTCTCTTATTGGCCAGTAAGTGAATATTGTGGGTCACAAATCCCACCGAGGTTTTTTCCACACCGGGTTTCCTCGTTAAACATCTTGTGTTATGGTGTTCTTTTCATGTGGATGTTTTTGATTCTGTTATTTACATTAATTCTTGCATACCGGTATACTATTACTTTATGTTCTGCATGTTCTATTTCAAGAAAATCTATTACCGGTCAGATGTTGATTCACCCCCCCCCCCCCTCTCAGTATCTGTGGGAACCCTCACATCAACAACCAAGGTTCAAGCCGCATGGGGTCACCCTCTACCACATAAACAATTGAGATTACTTACCCTCTAAATTAAGCTAGCCTTAATTTGGAAAACGTTTTAAGAGGGACCATGTAGTGAAATGGTGGAGGATCTTGTCTATAGTGCCAACAAATAGGGTTCAAACATCACAAGGTCACACTGTACCGCATCAACAATTAAGATTGTTTACCCTCCTAATTAATCTAGCCTTAATTTGGAAAAAAATTTAAGTTCGCCAACAACATATTTGAGATCAATATTGTTGTCATCTTTTGATGTCACTCTTGTCTACAACACAACTCTTATTCTCTAATGCAATCAATTCAAATTGTCCTCTCACATGTTCTCTCGGCCTCCCATGTCACATTTTTGGGAGGTGCTCCCCCTCCAATGCATGTTGTTGATTTAGGTGTCACTATGGCTATGTTTATGCCTCATCGATGTAAACATTGGCTTTCCTTTTTCTTTTATAGCTTCTATTGGGATCAATGGTCTATGCTTTGGTTTGCCTTTTTCTTTTGGTGTTGTGGGTGAGGGTTGTGCCCCCACTTTAAGGCCTACTATATTATCAATGGTCAAATATTTGTTCATATGGTCGATTCTTCCAATGTTCATCCTTTGAGGAATAAATTTCATCATCTTCCTTTGCCAAATCCTCTTCAATTGTGGTTTGAGGCCAAGATGTGGTGGAAAATAAGGTCTTCTACCAATCTAGGTATCTAGTATGAAAATTCTTTAATATTTAGCCTTCTCTTCTTGATCTTCACAAATGGGTGTTAGATTCCTAGAGGCCTCTTATGGTAGGTAAGATTGATCTCTTTCCCTATGCTAATTTTTTTTTCTATTGCCTCCTTTGCCTCTTATGAGGATAAAAATTTGGTGTCGGGTAATGTTGTGGACTAGGGGGGAACACTCTCTCTCCATTAAGCCTTGGTCAAATCTTTTTTGACCCTCTTACTAATCCACTAAATGTGTGTCCAGTGTGAGTTAGACTTTTAAACCTCCCTCTACAATTTAGGGAGGTTCCATGTTATGAGACCATAGGCAACTCTATTGGTTGCTTCTTAAAATTTGATGATTCCATTTCCTACATGGGGCACTCTACTTTTGTAAATGATGTTCAATTTACATTCAATATGCAAGTTATATTCTAGTTGATATTATCTTGTTCTATGTATTACTGATTTAAAATATAAATCTGACTATCTTCTTTTGTATGGCAGGTGAGAGGAGCATTTATTAATTTCGATGTCCTTTCTCACAAATGCCATTTGATATATATAGCAAGTTGGGTACGATCAAGCAATGCCTTGACTGGTCATGTCTTTTGGACATGACCGATCTAGACATTACTTGATCGTGCCCCTTTGCTAATCATAATAATAATAAACGGTGTTTATTAAACAATTGATATTGATCGGTGTATGCTTATCTTAACACCTGATAACAATCAGTGTATGCTTACCTTCCCACCTGATATTAATCGGTGCATAACTTGATATCAATCGGTGCAAACTTATATTAACATCCGATACTAATCGGTGTTTGGTTGACCCAATAATCATTTCTTTATTATTAAATATGTTAACTGATATACATCGAATTGCATTGGTTAGCCCGATTTAATAATCGGAGAACACAAGTAATGTAACCGATATTAAATCGGGATTCTCTGCTATAGGATGATAATCGATAGTTAAGCATTTGATCGAACTAAGTAGATTGATCATATACAAATGAAGAATGGTTATCAAATGAAGGATTAATAGCTTGAAGTTTTTCATCATAATTATCGATAGGATAAATGATTGAATGAGAGACTTCATTTATCTCTCATTCAATCATTTATCTTACCGAAGCTATCATGCATTAACAACTTTTACTCGCATTCTAGAGGATATTGACATCTCCAAGGCTCTTCATTAGGATGTGATTTTGATGGTTGGGAATAGGTCTTAGAATCAACCTCTTGATTATGAGGGTCTACCCTTCAAATCTTGTTGATGCTTATTTATCAATCACTTGGTTACAAACTATCCTCTCTTGTGTTGTAAGAGCTATATGTAAATGGTGGAAGGATTTTAATGAAGATTACTGAATAATGCATGCTCCTGATTCTCCATCGAGTGATTCCTCCCAAGACGATGACATATCTTTTGTTGTTGGTGCAACTCTAACATGTCCGTTGGACCCTATTGTGGAACCTCCCACCTTGTCTTTGCAATCTAACCTACCCTTGGCTTCAAACCAACTCCAATCTCATGTGGTAGTTCGCCATCTTTCACCTCGTCATTCTTTGGCTCCCCCATCTCATGATGGGCTCTCAATGGGGGAATTGCCTTCTAATTCTCGTTGTTAAGAGAATGTGGATGTTAATGTCTCCTAAACTATTGTAAAGAGGAAGAAAGGTCTTCCTAAATCTTTAACTCAAACTCATGATCGAGTGTTGGGTATGAGGCCTACCCATTCTAGGATTGGTATTGTCTAAATGGGACTTCGAGGGTCTCAACTCTTCCATTTGCTTTTTGCAATTTCTCACAACTTGGCTACAACTATTCCTCTCTTTTGGTTGTGTTGTTCCTCTATTGTATCTAGCCTCCTTGGGCATGTTTTTCCTTGTGTTATGGTAGCTCTATAAAGGTTTGGGACCCTATTATCTTGTTTCCTTTTACTATTTAGTGGTCTCTTCTTAATAAAAAACATTCTAAGGCATCTACCCACCCTCTTGACAAGTTAAAAATCAAGAAGGAATTTCATGATAAAGCTAGGTAGTCCAAATTGCCTTCTTGTTTCTTGAAGCTCAACTTTGATTGGCTTTTAATAATAACCCATGCTTAGCTAGAGCTAGGGGCATTATTAGGGATAACCAAGGTTACTTTTTGGCAAGGGGATCTTTCTCTTTGGGGATATGAATTAATAACAAAGTGAAATGAACTACAAAGGTGGATGGCTTAAATATTGCCTATGCATAGCATTGAAAAAAGTTAAATATGGGAGAAGATTATTTATTGGTTCAAGGTCTATCTAAAAGGGCATGCTTCAATTAGTTAGCAAATTCATCGATAGTTGAGGCCTTATCTATTTGTAATGATTTCAAGTGCATGACTTTTTGCCACTAATACAATAAATTAGCAAATCTCCTCACCAATCATGGGATGGACATTGACCCTGTGTATTTTTTGTTGTTAGATAGTATGAAGGATTTGGATGATCTTGACACAACTGTTCTTTTTGAAGAATCCTCATAGTTATTTCTCTCGCATTAGCTAGTTGAGCAATGAGGATTGTTTGTATAACATTATCTGAATTTTATAAGAAGGCACTCAAGGGATTTGATGCAATCAATCTCATGCTTAAGGAGTATTTATGGGTGATTTTATATCATCTATGAAGCTTGATAAATGTCCTATTGCAATTGCTTTGTAGCTTGGATAGCAATTCATAGGATGTAGCTTTTTAGCCAAGTTTTCTTTTTACTTCATTTTGACAACCACTTTGTGGGATGTTTTAGTATTTGTGTTATGTCATACCTTTCATTTGTTATCAAAGGTATCTTTCAGTGATGGTGCGTGTTTAGAATGGGGTTCTAAGCCCCATTTCTCATGGCACAGGATAAGAAGGGATCAAAACCACGTGATCTCCTTCATGTGTCTAGTAGGAGGTGAAAGTTATTTTTTCTATTATTTGTTATCAAGATCTCTTATTCTAGTGAAATTTGTTTGAGTTAGGAGGGTCTTAGCAATAGAAATTGCAAACCTCATCTAGAAGATAAGGCAGTAGATGGTGTAGTGAGCGATTGGGTATGTGATTATCTCCTTCTTGAGGATATGATGGATGGCAATGTTGTGATTTTGCCTCCTTCTATGGTGGGTAGAATTTTTAAAAATCCAACCATCAAAGGGGAGGTTCATGTCTTGAACAAGCAACTACTAGCAATAAACCACTAACTCCAAATCTTTCATCTTTTAGCCTTCGCATATGATGGAACACTAGAGGTCATGAGTGTTTTCACTTGCGTAGTTTGGGAATGGTTTTTTTTTGCATAGAAAGGCCTCGAGGTGTGATCATTGGTGTCAAATGGTTGTAGCGATTCTCCATATAGTTTGTTATTATTGCCATCAAATATACATGCAACTCATCTCACTTAGATAAATACTTCAACATGTGATTATACAAATAAGTTGTGATTTAAACACATGACATACATTTTGTTAGCTATGTTGTATGCGCAATGGTGCTCTAATTTTAATGGCTCGCATTTATTTGAAAGTAAACAATATTTTGACATTTTTACTATTCTTATATGGTATGGATGCATGCATGATGGCTATACATATATATTCGATACCCATACATGCCCATTATTGTCATGTTAACTTCCCTCAATTATCAAACTAGTGTTGCTTTGCAAGTAAAGGTAAAAACATTTGGATGGCTTCAATCTCTCGCACAACAGATTCTCCAAGGCGTTGCAATGGTATTAAAAAATGGAGAGCTTTTTCCTTAAAATATTCTTTTTTTGTTGGTTCATGTTTGCTTTTAACTCAACCCTTCAATCTTTTTTGCAATGTATGCTTGTTATTTTGTTTCAATGGCACTAGTTAACAATGTTTGGGCTCAATCCCTCTCTTAGTTTGTGTATGTTATTAGTTTCATTATTCTATTCATATATTTTTTGGGGTTCAAATGTTGTATTGGCTCCATCCCCTTGTCTAGTCCTTTGATGAAATTTGTTTTAATCCACATAGCCCTCCACTACAAACTATGAATAAAATTATAAGGCATCTCTTATGAAGGTCTTGGCATAAATCTTAGTTGGGGCATATTAGTTATTTTAATCCAATCTTTAACCAAATTACCAAAATATTTTGTGTTAATGTCTATGGTGGCAATATAAGGCGTTAATGGTTCACTTTTAAAGTTTGCATCATTTCATTTAAATCACAAGTTGAGAGAGAGGACTCTTGTTATCATTCGTTAGGCGGTGAAACAAGTTGTTGGCTAGTTGGTCCCCAATAGATTTTTTGTTATTTTATTTTTTTAGCAATCATCATCTTGTGTTTGAATTATTTGATTATTGTTCATGATTTGCATTTGACTCGTTTGATGAATGACTTGCATGACTAGGTTGGTAGGATCAACTTGAAACTTTTGACTAAAACTTAAGTTAGTTTCCATAGGTGTGGAGGTAAAGATTGGAGTGCCATATATTTATATAATTCCTACTAACATGTCCACATTGGTGACTAGTTGAACTAGACAATATTGAGGCACTTCATTGACTATTAGTAGAGTTGAATAGAAGTGATATTGCTAGATCCATAACTAGTGCTAACATATATTCCCTGCATGTTTGGAATGGTCAATAATTTATTGTATCGCTTTAGAAGTGAGACCTTGGGAATCATTATGGTTATCTTGTTTGTTTTGAGAACCTCTACTAGCATTCTAGAGCTAAAGTTTAAAAGGTTTGATTGTTATATATTTGGATTAGCCTTTGCTAACCCCTATCATAAATGAATATATAGTTAGGTAAATTTGAGCTGTTTTGCCGCCGTGTTTAGCTGCTCATTTATATGTGAATTTGGACCCAAAGGTGAAATATGATGTACAATGGTTCAAAACCTTTAGCACATCTATTTAACTCAACTCAGCCCAATCCAAAAATTGGGAGTTATAAGAGAAAAGCCCTTGATTAAAAAAAAGTATTAAAACAAATCTAGAAATGTCTAAAACATGCATCCTAGTTAAATTTGCTTTAGATACAAGAATTGACATTTTTTTTTTAAAAATTAAAGATGTTTATTAGCAGATCTCATTAAATATTGCCCAAATTTTTATATAAGATATAGACAGAATTACTAGAAGTGCAAGAATTTGCAATTACTAATGGTAAATTCTATGTTTTTTTCTTAATTATTAACCTATTCTAGATAATTTTTCTTAATTTGAATATTGAAAGATTTAACAAATATTTGCATGGCTTTTTGCTTCTATGCAAATAATACTTACAAATACATTTACTAGACCCTTGATATAAATGTGGTGCTTTTGGCAGAGGCAAATTTTAATATTTCTCTTCTAATTTAATGTACATGCCTTACATCAAGGGCAAGACTCTCCAAAATCCTTCATAGGTGCGAGAGTCTTTCCCTATGCCCTTCCCCACTTCACCTTCAAGTACGAGAAGGTTAAATTTAGAAGTCACAGATGTGACAAAAAATGGGAATGAAGAACATATATTATTAAGAATTTAAATATCCAGTAAGAAAAATTACAATTTGATCTTTGAAGATCTCCCTCGAGCAGCTATAAAAACGACTACTGCAAAAATTGGTGCAATCAATACAAATGGCCAAAAGCTACTTAGAGATTGGCAACTTGAGATTCTGCTGTTAAAGTTGTCCTCCTGCTAATTCACATTAACTATCAGTGAAAAAAGGGCAGAATTTATAATACCAAAAAATGGCAAAATAAGTGAATGACCAAAAGCACAAATGGAGCACAATAATTACTAGTTATAATCGCTAAGCAAATTAAAACAGCATCTCAGCATTTTTAATAGGATGGGAAACTCAATTAATACCAAGCAAAAAACAAAAATTGGGACAGATATCCAGATTCCAACCAATACAGTAGAGAACACATCAACAAACTAAATAATTCTGGAGGTGAATGCTTTTGGAAAGTACCCGATTTAAAAGTTGTAACATTTTGTAGAAAACATGCTAGAATGAAGACAACTTTAACTTGTATCATTGCAAACAACATATCATATTACATCCTAAAACAGGCCAATGCAACTAAGAAAAATTGACTTGTTGACATGGATAGTTCAACTTAGCAATAGATGAATATAGAACAAAAATTCAATTCAACCCAACCAGTTAAAATCCAAAGGTAGCACTTAAACGGCATACACATACAAAATTCTAAATTTTATGAGCTGAAAGATTTAGATACCTGTGAACTTGACTCATGTAGAACAAAAGTCTTGTGTTCATTCAAAGCCTTCCGTTGTTGAGAAAATATATTCTGAGCATGTTTAAATAGCTCAACATCAAGACTGTTCAATCTTTCAATTTCTTTTATGGTACTTTCTGGTATACGAGTCCGTTCCTACAAAACAGAATCAAAGTTAACATTGGAGTACCAGTGAACTCATTAACAGAAGATCCTTCAAGCTGTTTAACTGTCTGATTTGAACCCCAAAATATAGCTGCATCCTGCCATAGTATTTCATATTTATTTATTTACTTATATGCTTTGACACACTAACCAACTATTTTGTATAAATGGTGCTTTGAGAGGAGAAGGATTAGAAGTGTATAGCCCTAGGTTAAATTCCAACGTTATGCTCTTTATATGTCAAGGAATACCCAAATTGGGGATAAGAGCAGATTTTCATATGCAATTAACTTTATTTCAAATCTGTGGCTATAGCCCCATTTAAAATATATTTATTAGAGTCACATGAATTCCATCCAGTTTGCATTATATTTCAGATCTGGCAAACTTTAATTCTATGGTGGATTATTCATAGGGAGTTTTTGTAAAACCATTATACATAATGAAATTGGTTTCTAAATTACAAGCACCCGCCTCCACCTCCTAGTAACTAGAATTTTGTCATCAGTGTGAATGTGATTGTGCTACTAGGGATTAGGAATCTTCCCACTTTCTCCTCCTAATAAAAGGGACTGCTATTCTGTCAGTGCGTACCTTCCGAAGGAAAAATGGTAGTACTACAGTATATACGACCATATTTAAAGGCTTAATTGTAATGTCTGTTGAACACTGCCGGATGCTGAGAGTGGAGCTGAATCAGCATGAACTAAACATTACCAATAAAAAATGCCATAGCACATTATTCAATCACATCAATAATGCTGCAAAGTTAATATCAGAGACAGTAAATGCATCCACACAAGAACACTAGATTTTTACATGGAAAACCCAAATTGGGAAAAACCACAGTGAGAATTAAACTCACAATATGTATATCAATTGTTTACAATAAATATGGCCACCAGCCAAAGATCTTACTGCTCTGGACTTGCTAACTAAGGTGGACAACCTTAGGCAAGATACAAAAGGGACTTGCTCAACTAAAGATCACTTCTTCAGGGCAAGGTACACAATACTTGTCCAGATACAATATGAAGTATAATTTGAACTCTAATGGAAAGAGCATCTAACAAATGCTGATAACAGTTCATAGTTTAAGCACTCATTTGACTCTCTTGATATATCTCCGGATTTATAATTTGCTTCAGATTCATACTACTTTTGCACTATCTGTCCTTATCACCACATTATTGTACATACCATTACAAAGCAATTATGACCTCTTTATACCATCCAGACCAATTGTATACATCATGAAGTCGGCTAAGGAAAAGAAAAGGTGTGATGTGTACATTACCACCGGACCAATTGTATACATCATGAAGTCGGCTAAGGAAAAAAAAAGGTGTAATGTGTAAATTACCACCAGACCAAAAACAATCAATTCCACCAATGCAGAATGCACAAAATCGTGTATATTCTTGGCTTCATCAACTGCAAGAGATCTATCCATTTCACATGCTACCAAGTATCCACAAACACCTTTAAGGGGTAGGTCGTTATACACTAATCCTTCATCTGGACCAAAATATGATCACCATATATTCTGGAACCACATCAAGATAATATTACTTGACCTTTTGAACCCCATTGGATAGAGCATGATCATCCGGATAATATCTAATCCATATATACATAAACTGTACACAACCAAACCAGGCTAAGAGATACCAGACTACTTCCGAACATGAGAGTTGACATCAATGACAAGCTAAGGGCATATTGGTAAAATCTTCCCCTTTGTCATTGATGGCAACACTGTGCCAACAATGCTCCAATACATCAAAATCTCTCCCCCTTTACAGCAATGACAAAGGGTGCACTTTCCATCAAACTAACTCCCCCTAAGGATAACAACTTATCAACATAAAAAAAACATGTACAAAGCAAGAAAAGAAAGATCTGAACCACTGACATTCACAGATCTTTTTGCAAGAATGGTGCGCTTTGGCCAGTTAATGCCCTAATGTCATTCTTTGTAATTTTGTAGGGTTTATCTAGGTACATAATGTCTCCATGAATTCTGCTTTAAATAACCCTTGTCTAGTCGGGATCATAAGAAAAATCGAAAAAAACCCTCCAAATGCCTAACTGTAACTTTGTGATGTTCTTGTACTCTCTTGAGAATCGTTCCATCGCTTTCAGACATTTTCTCCCAAAGGTCATTTAAGCTTGCATGGCTCACTTCTCCAATGTCTGCATGAATATAGGCTCAAACATCCTCTATGTATAAACAGTGAATTGGCACACTAGGAAACGCACCTTCCTTATCCTTTACAGCTGCAACAAACGGATATGGCTTCAACACTGGTCGTGGTTTGAGATCATTATCGACGACAACCGAAATCGACATCGTATCTACAACTAGGGCTTGCTTCTTCAAACATAGGATGCACACTATCGCTTCTTCACACGAGAGCTCTCAAATTATCAAATTGCAAGTGATCAAAATAAGCCCGAAAAACTAACATATTCACTTTTCGATGTACTGTTAGTCATAAATGCACCAAACCCTAAAAGATGATAAATACTCTGTTCCAATTGTGGACTTAACAAGATATCCGAAAATCACCGAAAATTCCTCTTCAAGCACTGTAATGCTGAAAACATTCTTCAGCATCAAACTACACGAGGGTTCGTACGATATTTCTTCAAATCTCCCCCTCAAACCTTGCGGTCTGATTAGTTTATGGAAGAGACCTTAGCACCTTCAATAGGTGCGCATCCATTTTCATTCAATTCTTCAACCTTGTCATCGGATTTCTTCACCCAAAGCATTTTCATTTTCTCTTTATCCTGATTGATATCAATTTTTTCTGTCATACCATTAGACTTTTGTGTTCTACGTCTCTAGTGTTTCGCAATATGACCCGTCTTATTACAATTATAGCATACCGAACCTCTCTGAGACTTGCCACTATTCGTGTTAATTTCAAACCTTCTATTAGACCTGCACTCAATTGCTTTGTGTCCATAAGTATTGCAACCATAGCACACTCCATTGAAGGATTAAGCATGACTCAAATTTTTGTATCCATTCCTCATTATCCTACTTCTACATTCAAGATGCTAAAAGGGGGGCTGAATCAGCATGAACTAAGACATTACCAATTAAAGATGCCAAAACACATTACTCATTCACATCAATTATGCTGCAAAGTAAATATCAGAGACAATAAATGTATCCACACAAGAACACCAAATTTTTATGTGGAGAACCCAAATAGGGAAAAACCACAGTGAAAATCAAACTCACAATATGTATATCAACTATTTACAATAAATATGGCCACCGGTCAAAGAGCTTACTGCTCCAAACTTGCTAACTAAGGTGCACAACCTTAGGCAAGATACAAAAGGGACTTGCTCAACTGAAGATCACTTCTTCGGGGCAAGGTACACAATAATTGTCCATATATAACACGAAATATAATTTGAAGTGTAATGGAAAGAGCATCTAACAAATATTGATAACAATTTGCAGTTTAAGCACTCATCTAACTCTTCTAATATATCTTTGGATCTCTAATCTACTTCAGATTCATACTACTTTCACACTATATGTCCTCCTTATCACCACATTATTGTACATACCATTACAAAGCAATTCTGACCTCTTTATACCATCCAGACCAATTGTATACATCATGAAGTTGGCTATGAAAAAAGAAAAAGGTGTAATGTGTGAATTACCACCAGACCAAAAACAATCGATTCCACCAATGCGGAGCACACAAAATCATGTCTATTGTTGACTCCATCAACTACATGAGATCTATCCATTATGCACACCACCAATTATCCACAAACACCTTTACAGGGTAGATCACTATACACTAACCCTTAATCCGAAACAAAATATGATCACCATATATTTCGGAACCACATCAAGATAATATTACTTGACCTTCTGAACCACATTGGATAGAGCATGATCATCCGGACACTATCTAATCCATATATACATACATTGTACACAACCAAACAAAGCTAAGAGATACCGAACTACTTCCAAACCTGAGAGTTGACATCAATGACAAGTTGAGGGCATATTGCATCGATCTCCCCACTTCAAAAAAAAAGATTAATAAATAATAATGATAAAAAAATTAAATACAAAGAACAAAAATAAAATTTCAATTAAAATATAAAAGAATATAATTAAATTAATGAATGGTCAAAAGAGATGGAAGGAAAAGTAGTGACTCCCTCAAACATGAGATATAAAAGGTAGAAGAGAACCTCATTTGAGAAGGGGATAATTTGGGAATCAGAAGTGCAGATCTGATTGTGAAAGGTTGCATCCCTTTCAAAGGGCAGAAATAATGAAGAGTTGCACTCTTTCAAAGGGTGCTAATGGTGAAAGGGTGGTCTCTTGCCAAAGGGCATACATGATGAAGAGGTGTGACCTGTCCCTCACATTGAGAGATATAAAGGAAAGGAATCAAAAGCCTCCAGTGATATCACTGTCAATCATATCAGATCACAACTATTATTAAATTACAGGCAGTAACATCCTTGTTCTTGGTGGTATGCATCGGGATGTGCTTAATATATGAAGCCTGATAATGTTCTTATGCAGAATTTAATAGTAATATTAATATAGACTGCAATATGTATGACAGTGATACTTAATTTCTTATATATTCATAATGCATGAGAAGTTAGTATACTCATAGCCTAATCCTTGATCTTTCGCTAATGCCTTTGTGAGGATAAGTTGGTTTATGTAGGGAAAGGCGGAGTAATTCAGTCACTACATGGGTAAATTCCAAGATGGGTAAGGACATATATTTCTGAAGCCTTGAGGGTGAAACCTGTCGTGAGGTATTCACACATCACCCCATTGCAAATGGGGACCCCACGTTTTGCTTTCTAGGTTGGTCAGCTTAGCTTAGTTGTTAGCGTCATTGTTATTAATCTTTGTATTGAAGGGATATAGTTTCTGAAGTAGCCAAAGGGTTCATCAGGTCAGGTTGTTCTCCTTAGGGTGGAGTGAAGACAGTCGATTGTGAGCAAGAAAGTAGATGGAGAACCCCTGGAATCATCCCTAGGTTTCTTGTGTTATCTAATCATATTTCTAAGCAAACCTTGGATATATGCATAGTGTCCTCTTACGTCCTATCCTTTCTCTAAGTCTAGAGCGAACTTGTTTTGAGGCCCATCCCTTACACCAAAGTCAGAGCGAAATTTATCACAAGGCCTGTCCCTTGCTTCTAATTTGGAGCGAAATTTCTCATAAGGCCCCCTTTTAAAGGTCAATTTGGCATGTTTCATATTGGAGTGGATGAAAGACATGAAGGTTGAGCTAATGAAACAAACGCAAGTGAAAAAGGGTGAATAAAGAGTCTACCTAAGGTCGTGTACCTTGCTCCCCAATTGGAGCGAAATTTGCCTTAGACCCTGTACCTCACTCCAAGTTGAGAGCGAATTTTTTCCTTAGGTCATGTACATTCCCCCTCAATTTGAGCAAATTTTGCATTTAGGTCCCATACCTTGCCAAGGGCCAAGAGCGAATTTGGTTAGATCATGTACCTTGCCTCAAGATTAGGTCGAGTTTGTCTTGAATATGTCCCTTGCATCATTTTTGGAGTAAATTCTTCCACCAAGACAATGTACCCTGCTCCTTAATTTGAGTAAAATTGGTAAAAGCTCGTCCCTCACCACACATTTGGAGCTAATTTTAGTCATGTACCTCACTCAAAGTCTAGAGCGAATTTTTTCTAAGGCATGTACCTTACTCACCATTTAGAGCGAACTTTTTCACAAGGTCGTGTCCCTTGCTAAGGATTGAGAGCGAACTTTTTCACAAGGACATGTACCTTGCTAAGGATTGAGAGCGAACTTTTTCATTAGGTCATGTGCCTTACCCTTCATTGAGAGGGAACTTTTTCATAAAGGCAAGTACCTTGCCCCAACCTTAGAGTGAACTTTTCACAAGGTCATGTACCTTACTCATCTAGTGGAGCGAATTTTTCCAAGGCATGTACCTTGTCCAAGCCTAGAGCGAATTTTACCAAGGCATGTACCTTGTCCAAGCTTGAGAGCAAATTTTTTTAAATCATGTACCTTGCTCTCTATCTTGAGCAAATTCCTCAAGATCAAAACATTTTGGTGCCAAAAATCAATTTAGGAGAGGTTGAAATGTTCAAGTCGGCTTCCCTAAAGGAATAAATTCAATTACATTTGCTCAAAGATCAAGTCGGCTTCACCCTAAAAGGACACATCTCCTCATTAAGACACCTATATAGGAGGACTCAAAGCATTCATTCAATCACCAATTCACAGCAAGTTCTTCCTTCAACAGCGAATTTCATCAGCAAGGCAAGGAACCCAATCAACATCATTAGCAAATCTGATCAGCATATGAGCAAATTTTGTCAATGCAGGAGCGAAATCAGTCAGCATTAAAGCGAGCTTAGACATTGAAGGTGCAGATCCAGTCATCAAGGGGAGCGAATTCCACCACTAAGTAGCCAGATTCATCATATAAGCAGAAGAATTCATCTCCTATACAGCAAACTCCCTTCAACTACAGCAAGTTCACTGACTAATATCACCCCTCTTTTGACCAGATTTAGTAAAAAATTACATAAAATCAGAGTGAGAGATCAATTTAAAACAGGATGTGTGTGAAGATCATATGTTATGTATTTAATACTATGCTTGCTTTGTTTAGCAGATATGCAAAGTAACACCTTGAAGAAATGAGAGGGGGAGGATTGCAAGACCTACACCGCTATGCAGATTCAAAGGAAAGGCTTCATCAACAAACACAAGGAAATCAAGCAAGGGAAAATCTCAAGATCTTCGAAGGCTCTCACCACATCATAGAAGCATGAGGATATCACAGACTATAAAGAAAGATCATCCAGCTACCTTAAGGCACTAGAGCATAAAGGAAGAATAACCTACATGATGGAAGAATGTTTTACAATCTTGAATTCCCAAATCGAAGTCAATGCGATGAAGAGCTACATTCAACCAGTTGTATCATTCATCAAGTATGTCAAGGAAGAATCAATCAAGGTCATCACACAGGCTACATCAAACATGATTGAAGAAGCGGATAGTTTCAGAAGAGTTAATCAAAGTCCACTTCTCATCAGCATTACATTGAGCAAATTGGATAATGTTGAGTATCAAGAGATATTGCTCAATATTCATTCATAATGATAAATCAAGTCTACAAGTGCAAGTTGAAGTGGCATCCTAGGTGGCGTCCCAATCACTATTCCTCCAATCAGAAAGGACCACATCAGCATGACTAGATCCAATGTACCTAGTTCATACATGAAGGCACAAACTTTGATGTACCTACCCTCAATATCTATTGGTCCACATTCTCTGAATGTAATTTTCTCATTGGCTAAGGAGAGTTTGTTGTGACAAACCCTAATTAGGGTTTCATTGTAAAATCTTGGCCATTGATGGAGAATCAATCCTAGCCGTTCATTGTAAATGAGCTCTCTATATAAAGCTCAAGCTCTTCATTTGTAAAGGTTAATAGTGAATAGTTAGTAGCAGAGAAATAGGAGAAGAATAGAATAGCAATTAGAGTAGAGTAGGAGGAGAAAGCAGAAATTGTTGCCTAAGTTGTAAATGAACTCCATTTTCATTGAAGTTATGGTGAGGTGTGTTTTTTCTTTACAATGTGCATGGTCTCTTGTTGGATCTTCATGTTAGATGATAAATAATTAGATTGACTGGAGGAATTTGTTGAATGCATTTGTATGGAATTCGTTTAGTCCATACCACTAGCCTCTTGTTGATTGTAAGGGTGCCTTGCGTGGTCAACTGGAGTGATATGAGCTTAACTTCAAATTGTTATGCGTCCATTGTTCATGCATTAACTTGAATGGTTATCAATGTTAAATGATTATGATTTGAACATCTTTGAAATGTCCTTAGAAGATTGCACTAAACTTGTGTCAAATTGTTCAAGTTGATGGTGAGACCTCACCAGTAGGATTCCATCTAATCATTCACTCATCTTCTTACATTCTAGGCCTTTGAATAGACTCTCTCAACCCTTTATCTTTTGCCATTTTTTCAAATTCAAGGTAGTTTAGGACCGAAAAGCATCACTATATTGCAACATCAGATGACCTAAGTTCGAGCAAATCAAGCATTTAGGCATTCAAACGTAAGTCCCCTTGTGATTCCAGCATAATCACATCAAACCATTGAGCTTATCCACATGTAGTGACCCTACATTCATGAAACTTGGAGTCTTCTCAAGTGATCCTTAAGCTAATCTTCAGCATTTGAGAGATTTTGTTCAAGAGAGGATAAGATACTTTTGGGTATTTTATTGTGTTTGATAGTGCATAAAAAACACATCAACAAGTCCCAAGATGGGCATAAACATATGTTCCTAAGTAACCTTGAGGGAGCCCAATTGTAGGCTAAATCCAAAGCGCCCTAGCACGGTAAGTCCACCATCTTCCATAAGGGTTAAGGAAGAAGTTAGGGCAAACCCTAAATTTAATTAGTTATTTATTGCATTTATATAAACATCTAATCTCAATAACCTTAATTAAGACATAATGATGTTAAATGATGTAACTATTGGAAAACAAGTAGCGTTCTAATAGGGGGCATTACAATTGGTATCAGACCTTTGATCCTACCATCCTGCAGGGTAAAGATGAATCAATAAATCAATCTAGTCAATGAGAAGGAATCTAACAATACTTTTATTCATGTGTATGCTCCATGTTTGCATATATCCAAGTGTATGCCTCATGTTTTCATGTGTATGCTCTGTGCTAGATAATTTTCCAGCATGTTTATTCCATGTGTGTTACCAAAGCCATTTCATATTGGGAATCATTTTGAACACTCCATGATCATTGCTTGAGGACAAGCAATCTTGAGTGGGGAGGACCATAATGTCCCCACTTTGAAATAGAATTTAATAATAAATAATAATAATACAATTAAAATACAAAAGAATAAAAATAAAATTAAAATTCAAATATGAAAGAATATAATTAAAATTCAATTAAGTTAATGAATGAACAAAAGACATGGAAGGAAAAGTTGTGACTCCCTCAAACATGAGATATAAAAGGGAGAAGAGAACCTCATTTGAGAAGGGGATAATTTGGAAATCAGAAGTGCAGATCTGATTGTGAACGATTGTGTCCCTTTCAAAGGGCAGAAATAATGAACAGTTGCACTTGTTCTAAGGGTGCTAATGGTGAAAGGGTGGTCTCTTGCCAAAGGGCATGCATGATGAAGAGGTGTGACCTCTCCCTCACATTGAAAGATATAAAGGAAAGGAATCAAAAGCCTCCAGTGATATCACCAGCAATCCGATCAGATCAGAACTGTTATTAAGTTACAGGCAGTAACATCCTTGTTCTTGGTGGTATGCATGGGGATGTGCTTAATATGTATGCTTAATATATGAAGCCTGATAATGTTCTTATGCAGAAGTTAATAGTAATATTAATATAGACTGCAATATGTATGACAGTCATACTTAATTTTATATATATACATAATGCATGAGAAGTTAGTATACTCGTAACCTAATCCTTGATCTTTCGCTAATGCCTTCGTCAGGATAGGTTGGTTTGTGTAGGGAATGGCGGAGTAATTTGGTCACTAGATGGGTAAGGACATATATTTCTAAAGCCTTGAGGGAGAGTCCCGAGATAGGCATAAACATATGTTCCTAAGTAACCTTGAGGGAGCCCCCTTGTAGACTGTTTCCAAGCGCCCTAGCACAGTAATTCCACCATCTTACGTTAGGGTTAGGGAAAAAGTGAGGGTGATCCCTAAATTTAATTAATTATTTATTGCATTTTATACACTTCTAATCTCAATAACCTAATTTAAGACATAATAATATTTAATAATTACAGGGAAACAAGTAGCCTTCCGGTAGGGGTCATTACATTAATGCTAAATATAACTTGCTTCAGCTTTTAAGAATGGACCAAACAAACTTTGGTGACATTAATGATTATGTTTGGTAATTGTCATTGTTATTGTTGATTATTTTGGTAAACTGAAAATGCGTTATATTCACGAATATTCTCCGAACTATATGTAAGCTTGAATTTCAATTTTCATTGTAATGACCATGCTGCTACAAAATAATGTTGATATGCATCAAATTTGCTTTAAATTCCAAAGATCAATAATTTAGAATTTTTAACTTCCAAATAGGCCTACATCAAAAGTATCATAATATATGATGACTTTTCCAAGAGGACAAGAAACATAGTGGCAACTACACATCTAGGGAAAAAGATGGTAGATGTTGCCATGTTGTGATGACACCTCCTGGGTTTTAAACTGCAAGTAAATAAAATTGTTTCTTTAAAAATACCTCCTTTGTGAAGTTCGCTGGTGCAAGGGCCTTCAATGAAGAAATGCGGCGCTGACCTTGACTAGACCTTGTACTATGGGCACATTTTTCATAAGTATCAAGCAGACTAGCAACTGTAAACTGCAAAATACAGAATGAAAACAAATCACCAATGTTTTCACAGCTACAATCACGATACTCAGAACAATGACATTTTGTTGAAAATTCAAGCTTGTCTTAAGAAAGAAGTTATGGAATCAGACATTTATGAAGACAGTTAAAGATGAGATGCATCCAAATAATATAAAACAAGCTCACATTTCCCTTTTGTTCTTTAGCATAATCAATAGCAGGGTTTATGTTTAATTTCTGGCCCTCAACACTGATCTGTGGTGTGAAAAGAAACACAAATTACATTCTACAATTAAAATTTCCTTTATCAAGGTGGTGGATAACACTAAATATTAGGCATTGTTCATCTAAATATTGCACCTAAGAACATTCACGTTACAAAACATGAGGTCCAAAATCACCTGTGCTTGACTTGTTTCTTTGGTCAAACCTGCAAGTAAAATTTAAAGAGTTGTTCAGAAAATGATTAAGTAAGAAATCTTCACCCATCACCTCAATCCAATTGTAAATTTTTTCCATGTATTATTTCCAATAGGTGGGTTCTAACATTTCAGCAAGCAGACCTCTCGAAGTTTTCAATCTTTGAAAGCTAGGGGATTTCATACTACAAGTTAAATACTAAATTATGTAAATCTTATCCAAACTAGTATCCTCAGGCTGCCTCTGTGTTCTTCTGTAGATAAACCTCTCACTCAGCATGAAAGAAAATAGGATCGCTTAAACCATGATGAAATGTCAGAAAATACTCTCAAATATAGAAACTCATTCCTTTTCACCATATAACAGATCAAGAAGGTATAGTTTGAATACAAGTGCAAGCATTCCCGAAAATCAATAAGATGGTATTTCTTAGCCTGCTGACCTGTCTTGTTACTAGCTGCATGGGAACTCCAAATGGAAAAGTTCGAAAAGTGTAAATGAGACAGCATTTCTGTGCCAAGCATATTTGCAAATATTGTAGCAGAATCCTTATGGTTCTCTGTAAGCCCTACATAGAACATTTGATCCAATCTCCTCTGCATTTCATCCAAACTTTGATCACTTTCATTTTAAGGTATCCTCGAAACATTAGAATTATACCATAATGTCAAGTAATATGTTTAAAATACTTTGAGATATTTTACAATACCTTTGCAACTTTCAATACATGCTTCCCCAAGAATGGGTATTCCACCACACATTGGCGTATTTCTTGTGCTTCTTCTAAGTGGGAGTTATTAGTGAGCCCTGCTACCTGTCAAAATATCTTATGAAAGAGTTTGTATAGGCAACCAAAAAAAAAATTAAATCGTAGATATGTAGCAATTGATTATTTTTATCAACACAATTCTTAAACACATCAGGGCCTGAGGCTGAGGTGGAGATGCAACTTGTGAAGAATACAAAATAAAAAGCAAATCTTAAAGATAGGAATAAGGAAACGGATCAGCAAAAACAATAGAGAAAATACTGTCTATTGATAAGTTGATAACTTGTTCGCTCTTACCAATACACAAGGCAAAGCAAATAAGTAATCCATTGAATGAGAATATATAATGAGCCTTTCGGAATTAGTTTATTTCTCATCTTTAGATTTTTTGTTTGGGTCTAGGAAATCTTTTTTCCTTTATAATGTTTCAAGAAGACTAATCATCCTTATAATTCTATGTTATCCTTTTGATCATAGAAAGGTTATATCTGCTAAGTGTATCACCTTCTTCTTCTTCTTTTAAGAAAAATCCTCTTATCTCCTATACTTGAAGACATTTTATCTAACTTGTCATAGTTAAGATTTATTTCAAGCCCGCAATCTTATTGGGTTGGTGGGGAAAAAATGAATGTAAAAATTTATATACCGACCCGTACAAATTTGGAGCTCAAAATTTATACTACACTCACAATTTGCTAATATGATTACCAGAATACTTCAAATGATCAGTTTGCACCCTTTGATGGCAGGTTTACTCAATCATCAATCTCAGTTTTAAACTTATAAAATTAAAAACATAATTTCTGCTTATTGCTTGATAATGAAAAGATCTAATTGACAGGAAAAGTAACAAAGCTTGCTAAATGAAATACCTTTAATAGAAGACAGAATCCTAAAGATATAAACATAGGAGAAGCTAAACATTTTGTTTTAACTTTACTATCTGAAGAAGAATAGACCCAAATAAAAAAGTTATACCGAGATCCAATAGTTACTTGGCAGTGCTGCATGTCTTCCTAAGAATGCATATTAAAATAGCATTTAGTCTGACAAGATAAGAATGAAATTTTTAAGAAAACATTATGTTACACAGGGATGCGTCCCCTGCCCCAGAACCCAACATCCCCGTCCCCTGCCGTTTCAGGGATGGGGGGGATGCCAAGGGGACATCCCATTGCTGTCCTCGCTAGACCAAAACTCCTAGGAAATGCTAGGAAACGTCCCCAGCCATTTGGAGACGTTTCGCCATCCCCAAGACAAAAAGGGGATGTCCCCTTGGCATCCCCCCATCCCCAAAATGGCTAGCCATCCCTTGTGGCTGGGAATGATTACGGGCTTACAAAAACAAAAAGAAGTGAGGGGGGATACAAGGACTTCTAGACCACAAAGGAACCCTAAAATGACATAAAGAGTTAAAACCAAACAAAACACTAACCCAACAACCAGGACTAGTCGGGCTACCATTGAATGATCCACTTTTACTAGAGGGTGATAGTGACTCAAATGGTTCAAGTCTTTGTATTTTGATGTTTGAGAATTCTAAATACATGTTTGAGACTTTTGGATATTGATAGATCATGGTTTTTTGATGTTCGAGACTGCTATTATAATGCTTTATTGAAATTTATTATGCTGTTATACTAGTACCCTCAAAATTTATTTAGCAATGATATTGTTGTTATCAGCTATTGACACATCTCTCTTTCCCTCTCTCTTTCTATAATATATTACTATATTTTGAATATATATATATATATATATATATATATATATATATATATATATATATTGCCGTCCCCTACCGTCCCCTAAAAATGGCCCTCTACGGGACATTCTCGAAATGCATCCCCTGTCATGCCCCCATCCCCCTCCCCAAAACGCTGTGGAACATTTTGCTGAGAAAGGTTCTACAATGGCAACAAGGCACAAAAAATCATGTCGAGATTAAGTACATAAAAACTAAAACACCAAACATATATTTTTAAAGAATACTAAAACTTTAAAATAACTCTTAAATAAAATAATTCTAACTCTTACATAAATAAAAATAAAGTAAACAATGTAAATAAAACAAAATAATTCTCGAGTAAAATAAAATAGCTCTTTAACTAAAAATAAAGTAAACAATGTAATTAAAAATAAAATAATTCTTAAATAGTTCTAAAGTTAATAAAATAACTCAGACATCTCTTGAGGTTTTTTAGAAAGATATATTTAAGATATCTATGATGTAGTCTTTAATACTGTGTCACTGCCTTGGCCATATCCATACTAAAGCTACATAGTTACCTCTACCTCGAGACTTGTATCTAACCCTGTTACTCATTTCCTGTACCAAGAATGCATCCCTGTTTCAGAGACACATATCCATCAGGAGATTTCAGATGAAGATTCTAGGTGTATGCATTTCCTAGAACCATCGTCCCTAGAAAATTGGTAAACTAACAAAAAAGAAATTTCTTAGATAAATTATATAGATTACATTGGTGTTTTTCCCATATGAAGAATGCGTCCCTGTTTCAGGGATACATATGCATCAGGGAGACTTCAGATGAAGTTTCTTATCATCTCTATACGTCTCCATGGAACCACCACCCCTTGAAAAATTTTAAACTTTCCAATATAAGTTTCTTAGATATATCATATAAATTACATTGGATTTTTCCTCAATTGCTGGTGTCTGGTTGAAAATAACTAAAGAAAGCCACTACTAAACTTTTAATTTTCCAATTTTTTGCACGAGAATTCAAAATTATTCCATGGCAGAAGATTATCTTATCCTAACCCAACGAGGTGCCACTAAGAAGAGATATAATAAAATGGCTTAGGAAGTTTGTGTGTACTAAAGTTCTATCAATTGATTGAATCAGTAAAGAGGATCACTCTAGGATAGTAGCTTTTGCTGGCTATTTATGTAGACCTAGCATATATACACATACACATACACCACATATGTGTGAATGTTAGTCTGTATATATGTATATAGCTGTCTCTGAGTATACTGGTACCATGGTATTTAATAGAAGTGTTCCCATCCCAAAACCCATCTCCTACACACAAGACACCCACCTCCCATCTCCAGGTTATTATGTAAATCTATCAGCATATAGGGAGGATTGTTTTTTTTTAAATCCCAAAATACTGCTAGACGAACTGCTTTCACTCATTCCTTTATCATACCAGTAGGTAAATGTGACATAAAAACAAATCCTCTGTAATATAATGATGTTATCTATTTGATTGTGACCTAGAACTCCAGACAAAGTTGGTCATCTTCCCCTGGCTATAGAATGTAATTAGACTGAATGTTTCACTAAAATGTCAAAATGCTAATGTTCAAGTATCAACTTCCTATTTTCCAAATATGGGTCACATGATTAATTACTGTAACTTCCATATATGTGGCAAGAATTCCATCCCTATTCAATACACTGGAAAACAGCAATCTTATAAAAGCATTTTCAAAATATAACAGACCATATCAACACATGGCAGCTATGAATATCTCTGACCATAAACTCAAACAGGGTACATGACAATAAATGAATCTTCAAAAAAGTAACCATGTGAAAAAAGTTGAAGGAAATAGAAATTTCATTTATGTGCAAGAGAACCAAAGAGCAATTAATGAGATTGTTGGGCTTGTGCATGTACAATATTAAAAATGGAAATCTCTGTTAAATACTAACGATGACATCTACAGATAATATTCCAACATGCAAAAAAGCAGTTAGAAGATGGGAATCAATCAAACATTACAAAATGCTACACAAATACATTAAGTAAAAATAAAAGTGCTTGATTACCTGAAATGTACCTCCATTATGTATAATATCATATGCTATAGGTTGATGAATATACTCATGCAATGGCATTACCATAGCTGGAAAGTCATAAGAATCTACATCCCCCTGCATAACCATCCTTCCTGGGTGCCTTGCATCACGCTGTTTATACAACAATTTGTGCCTCAGAGGTATATCTCCACATTTAGATAAATCATAAATATTAGAAGGAATTTTACAAAAATCCATTATCATATCCTGAAATTTGAAAGTTGAAACCAAAAGAATACCAACGGTAGCATTTTTGAGTTTTAAATGGACCCAAGAAGATATCCAAGACATCTAAGATCCACTAGAGAATTTAGGTTTCTCTTCACCTCTGATTGGTTGCTTGATCTAGCATTCATTAATGCATCTTCACTACTGTTGCAAGTTGTTCCAAATAAATTTGATTTGAATTATTCATAACACAAGCTAACATATCACATCAAGTTCCCAAATGGAAATTTAAATATTAATTTTCAGTTTCAAGATGGACAAAGTAGATATCATTAAAAAAGAAACACATACAGAGGACTGGTAAAAAAAGCTATTTCGCAGAATTAGTGTATAGACTACTTGAGGTGTCTAGTGAATGATCTTGAAACAAATAGGTGTTTTGAATCCGTTTGGACAGTTGGATTGTTAAATCATGTCCTATGTGTGCAGGAGCCACTGAAGAGTGAAGTGCTACCAAAGATGAGAGACAGTTATCCCTTGCTGATGAAGATAACGTTTGGCTGCAGAAGTTAGTGCTTGCTGTTGAAGTCACGAGGGTGCTGACAAAGTCATGGAGCAGGCTGTTAAAGTGAGCATGAGGCTATAAAAGTAAGCATGTGGCTGCAGAAGAGGACCCTTTGCTACTGAATTCATGCTAGTTAGCTGTCAATGTGAACAAGATACTGTTGAAGACAGTTAGAACTTGCTGAAGTGAACAATGGTTTGGTGAAGTGAATATTTGGTCCTTGGTGGTTGTGAGACTGGCCTATCCACGTGAGCAGGGTGACAGCATGGTAAAATGTGTGGGTGGTTGTTCAGTTATAACTGTAACTATAAGTTGCCAAAAGAGAGCCATGTATAAAGGCATGGTAAGCAGACATTAATGGTGATGCATGGACCAATGGAACTAGCAGGGAGTACAATTGGTATTCCGGAATGGTAGTTACCTCAACCTGGACGACCATTGGAGACATCTGTCCATGTTCCCAGGATCAATCGATTTCCCAAGGCAATAAGGCATAAGAAGGATTGACACTCTGTTGTGAGATTCAATTGACTTGTACAAAATACTCTAATTGTTGTGTCAATAGATAAATAGCAAAATTCTAAAGTGCTGGAGGTCCAAGAAACTTTGTGGAAGCAGGTTATTACACATGGGATTGTGTAGACCTAGGAAACTCAATAGACTTGACAAGCTTTCCATGTAATAGCATGGAAGAGTGAATGAGGTGTTTAGAACATTCACATGTTGGAGAATTTCTCTAGGAAAACTATGCTGTTATGTGTTTGAATCTTGCATTGTGCTATATTATATTTGTTTCTAGTGTAGCTTTTGTTTATGATTAAAGCAATTTAATAATGTCGTAGGCTGGTTAGAAGCCATTAGGGAAGACAATTAAGAGTATTATAGTATGGCATCAATATTTAATCCATAATTGATAGAGCACTAGGGTTATCAATAAGTAATAAATTTAGAAGTAGTAAGACAAAAATTTGCACTACCAATTACTGGAGAGCGAATTTCCCCTTATTACATTAAAATTAATATCCATTCATGTCTCGTTATGAACCTGACTAAACCTAGATACTAAACCCACCTGACTAGACCTAGATACTAAACCCACTCTGCAATATATTGGCTTTAGTTTTACAAAGTAAAACAATTGAAAATAGCCAAATGCAATTTTCCAGTATTTCTCCAAGCTATACAAAAGATGGGAGCGTGGAGTTTTGGGAACAGAAAAAAAAATCTAGATTTTAAGAGTGACTAATAAAATAATATAAAAAATTAATATTTAGATTTTTAAAACAGAAATCAAATAAATAAATTTAAAAAATAGATTAAAAGTAAATTAAAAGACATTGAAATTTCTAAAGAAAAAAATTTTGGGGGAAAAAATTATGTTACCCCGAGTTTCCGGGACAAAGACGACAGGGGACAGCAGGACGAGTTTCTGAGACGGCAAATTTTTTTGCCAATTTTGGGGAGGGGACGGAAAAGGGGACGGCTATATAAAATATAGGGAAAATTTCAAATATATAGGGAAATTTTAAATATTCATATGAAAAATAGATAAGTATGTATATATACATTATATTCATATGAAAACATGGACAAAGCAGGTATATGTACATTATAGAACCTTAACATACCACATTTGTGTTCAAAATTCATTGTCAATACTCAAAATGCATTCATAATTGAAAATTCATTGTCAATATGCCAACACTTGTTTGCATGTATTCATTGTTTCTCTGGTTGGAGGATATTTTGATAGTCTTCCATTACTATTATGACCTACAACCGCTTCTTTATGCACTACAAAGTTTTGGGTGTTTGTGAAATTCATTACCAAGCTATTATTCATATTTCTGAGTAATTTTGGTTATGATTCAGACCTTTTCACCTTTCATATCAGTGAAAAGTCCAATATTGCTGACCTGCAACCACTTTTTTATGCACTACCGAGTTCTAAGTGTTTGTGAAATTTATTACCAGGCTGCTGCTCATTATTTCTAAGTGCTTTTGGAAGTGATTCAGACATGTTTACCCATCATATTAGTGAAAATCCAGTTTTACAGACCTATAATAAAATTAAAAAATGCTTTTTCTAGCATTTGAGTCTTTTTTTTTTAAATGTGCTGGGAAAAGGGGAATGGCTGGCCATCCCGGGGACAGTTAGGGGACGTCACAGAGGTCCCCAAACATATTGGGGATGGGGGGACGTCCCCTTTGAGAATCACTACCGTCCCCAAGTTTCCAGGATGTTTTCCACAAAATTTGCAATTTTGGGGACAGTGGGGGGACATCTCCTAGCTGTCCCCGAAACGTCCCTGGTAGGGGGACAAGGGATTTTAGCCCGAGGACGTGTCCCTGGGTAACGTAGGGAAAAAATCAACAAAACCAAAAGTATAAGATTTTAAAAAAATTGGATTTTCAAAAAACATAGGTTAATGCAACAAAAAGATAAAAGAGAAAAGCCAACTGCATTTTAATAGTATAGAGATAAATAGCGAGCTATGTGCAAGGAAAATGAATCTCAAAACAAACAGAAAGAACAATAAAACAGTAAACCTAGACGAAGCACAAATTCAAAGAAACAATCAAGGCAAAACAAGGCAAAACAAGGCAAAAACAACACAAATTACCACCAAAACGGAGTATGTCAAACCTCCAGTTGCAACAATTTGCCTAAGAAGATCAACTTCAATGTGTGCTCATTAACAATTTTGGCAACATAATGACACTGCGATGCAAAATGAGTGAGATAGAGATAAAAATGGTTAAGAATAGATATATAGGTTGAGGGGAGATAAGATGGATGACTAGGATTAGATCATGAGATCAAGGGTGGAGATTGGATAGGATCTCTCACCTCATGAGATGGTGCCAAGTGGTACCATGATGTGAGAGGAGAAAATGAAAGGTACTTGACAAGACCCATGGGCATTAGAAATTCCAAAATATATAAAAGAGGAAAGAAGAAAGGAATTAAAAAATTCCTTTTAGGTGCTCGAAGAAGCAAGACCCACGTGCCCAAGTACATGGGGTCTTCTCCAAAAGGGGGTGAATTTAAGGTTGAGTGTGAGGAGTGAGATTGTGTGGGGATTTGAAGTGGATCAACCCAGCTTAATTAGGATTAGGGAATGTGCAAAAGATTAGATAGAGATTAGGATTAGATTACTTGAGCTAATATAAACTGTATAAACTGATGGTAGATGTGACATGTGAGGAGGGTAATTATTTAGATAGGATTTATTTATTTAACTTTTGAAAGAAGGGGATAAGTGTTAAGGGTAAATAATTAAAGGTAATTATTTACTTCAGGCAAGGACTTAGAGATAATAGAAGAGATAAATTAGGATGAAAGTTCAAAAAATGAATAATTAATATAGAGGATAAGGAATTGGTTGAAATAAGGAAAAATTGACCAAATTACTTGTCTACATTTCGCCCCTCTTTAGGATGGTGTTACAAAGTAGCATCATTTCAAAGAAGATTAAAAATTAGTTCTTAGAAGAAGATGGTTAGATTACAAAAGATGCCCCAGTTGTTTGAAGAAAACCCAGGAGATAAGATCATGAAAGTGAGGATGAGAATGCCCTCTCAAGAGGACATGCGGATTCAAGACAACATGGGTTTGCTCTCGAAATGGATGAGATGTTGCAAGCACGATTTAGGGAACATTATGGTATATGTGTGGTATGGATGCAGTAGCCTAGGATTATGATGTTGAAAACAATGGATGAAAAGATGAAAATGATTAATGGATAGACTAACAAATCTATGTTATGCAAAATGAAACTAAATGATAATGAAATGGATTAAAATGATAAGGGGTAGACTAACCAATCTATATGAAATTAGATGAAATGAGATGATGATGAAATGGATGAAAATGATAAGGGATAGACTAACAAGTCCATATTATATTATCATGTAAGATGAAATGAGATAATAATGCAATGATAAGAATGAATGCAAGGGAAGGTGAATGGAAGAAAAGTGGATTGAGATTAAGAAAAAGATAAGGGGATAGAAGAAGCAAGATGGGCAAGGATGAAAGTGCATGTATACTGGGCAAGACCCAAAGGAATTAGAAATCTCATTTATGGAAAAGGGGGAAAAAGAAAAGAATAAAAAAATTCATTTTGGGTGCTTGAGGAAGAAAAACCCATGTGCCCAAGTACATGGGGTCTTCTTCAAAAGGGGGTACATTTAAGGTTGAGTGTGACAGGTAAGATTGTGCAGGGATTTGAAGTGGATCAAACCCACTTAATTAGGATTAAGGAATGTGCAAATGATTAGGGAGAAATTAGGATTAGATTAGGGGGGCTAATAAAAAGTGATGGAGGATGTGACATGTGAGGAGGGTAATTAAATAAATAGGATTTATTTATTTAATTTTTGGAATAAGGGGATAAGTATAAGGGTAAATAATTAAAGGTAATTACTTACTTTAGGTTAGGACTTAGGGATAATAGAAGAAATAAATTAGGATGAAGGTCGACATAATTGAATATTAATGAATAATAGGGCATTATTCAATTAATATAGAGGATAAGAAATTGGTAAAGTTCTGGCTAAATTGACCAAATGTGGCCAATTTTAGGTGTCTAAAAGAGCAATTAAAATTTTCATTTTTTTAATTTTAAATCAATAGATTAATTCAAGATTTTTATTTTTTATTTTTTATTTTTATTTATTACTTTTTAAATTTTATTTATTAAATTTAAAGTGATTTAATAATTAATATTGAATTTTAAATTGATGTCTATTTAAAATTTATTTACATATTTGAAATTTCAATGTTACATGTTTTGTTTTTTGTTTTTTAAACTAGTTTTCTTTCTTTCCGGTATAAGGTTTACAATTTTGCTTGCTTGTTATTTTGCTTTTTGCTATGGTTTCCATCTTTGCATATCTAGATGGCATTCATAGGTAACCGTAGTGATGGCAAGGTTAAGCATCTACTTTGAGGCATGGCACACCAAGTCCTAAGGCAAAAATGGTAGTGTGCAATTATTATGGTTTGACACAAAGAGGAAGCATCGATCACCACAAATCCCTAGCAGGGAGGTACAACAATATAATTTAGTGGAAATGATATTATACAACAGATGAAGGTTGTCCTTGCTATGTACAAGGAAGATAAATCAAGATTAAAAAAAGGAGGAAAGCTAAGGCAATTATATCTATGATGAATTCTCCTAAGTGATAAATGTAGTGGGCTCTTGCCTTAGCTCACAAATATGGGGCTCACCAACAAGACAAAATTGTATCCGGGCGCAGTCATAAAGAATCTTTCCTCCTTGCAATACTCCTAGCACCCAATCTATGCTCAAAAGTACGATATCAAACCAGAAGTATCATGAGACAAACATTGCTAGCACTAATTTTGGTACTCTTACCAACATAACAATTCACATTGTCAAGAGCCCATATTGGGAGTCACTGGATTCTAGATGCTAGACGATGTATCCAATACTCCAAAGATTTGTGTGATTGCCATATCCTAGCTCAAGAAAAGGGGACAAGGGGGCTTGAAGCACACCTTGTCCATATGGTTTAAGTAGGCATTTGTTACATGAAGCTGAGTTAAACATTGAGATCATAATAGAAGATCAAATAAGACTTTGGCCCAAAAAGCACTACACTATTTTTTCTAGTGAATACTTAAACACCACACATTGATAAACTTCCTAGTGTCTTCAAGTGAAAGTTGGTGTCTTTTAAATCAACCGATACCTCTCATATAGTAAAATCACTAAGACTCATGCAATATGTTGGACAAGGTTGCCATGGAAGTGGATGTGGAGACTATACTCCAAGTTTTGACCAATAATGCAATTGCATATAAAGCAGCAAGAAAACTTCATGAGGGGATATACATGACCATATCTTAGCGCCCTTGTGCTGCCCATTGCATTGATCTTCCACTTGAGGATATGGTCAAACTCCAATTGGTAAAAACCATGCTTGAAGATGTGAGAAATATCATCACATACATCTACAAGCACCCTTGGGTGTGTTACCTAATAAGGGAGCACACCAAGGAAAGGAAATTGTGCAATGGCAAGCCACTCAATTCAACCAACTTCATCCCATTAAAGAACATTTCAGCCTCACAAAAGCCTCATATATACAATGGCAAGCCACTCAATTCAACACCAACCTCATCCCATTACAAGAAAATTTTAGCCTCACCAAAGCCTCATATATTTCCTTTCCATGTTGTGCTCCCTTATTAGGTAACAAACAGGAAGAGCACAAACAAGAGCCTCGAGCGAAACTTAAACTTATTGTTTATAATCTTACAATATGATCAACTCCATTATTTTGGAAGTTTGAATAACTTACTAATTTTTATTACTTTTTATTTTTTGTTGTCATTTAGGTTTTTATTATTTTTTAAAAACCTATACTATATGCTATTATGTGTTGTGTGCTGAAGTAGTACCAAATATTGCAAAAGAATCTCAATAAATTGCAATTAATTGAAATTTGAACCAGAAACAATTTTCCCCCCTTAGAAATAACATTTTTTTAGCAAAAAATCAGGCTAGATAAGCTTTTCCTTAGAAAAAAAAATCACTAGAAAAATCACAATTTAATAGGCAAAAATTGCATCTCTCATTTTTATCTTGATTTATAGTGACTATACATTAGCCATACATTTTCCACAAGTTTCTGGTTTAAAATTAGGATCTCTAGGTTTTTATAATTTTTGCAGCTATTCTTTTTCTTACTTTTCCCCAAACCCTTACCCAAATTTTTCAAAAAAATGCCAGTTTATTCTCGAGAATGATTTAAGCTACTATGGTGATCAAAGATTTGGTCAAGGTTCTACACTTGGAAGATCGATACAAAAAACTAATGGATTATATGTAGGAGGCCATCCCATTCCTATGGATCCAACAAAAGAAAATATGAATCCATTTGGCACATAATTGATTAGATGTGGCACAAGCAGCTTTGCCAACACATACAGACAACACCATACTTGAATCCCAAGCCTTTCTTCTCCATTTCCTTTAGGGTTGATGAGAAGGTTACGCATGGACTCAATGCATGCATGGAGAGGATGATGATGACATGCCCCTTGGAGACATAAATCTAAAGAAGTTGCAAACTTACATGAGTCCAAAGAAAAGGTTGTTTTCTTCACCTATATGAAGAGGAATGACCACACAAACAAGTAAAAAAAACTGATCATGCAACCAAGTAAAAAAAATTAGTCCTTCAAAAGTTAAATTGAAGATAGCAGAACTGTTTAATAAGTGAAATTGTAGTTTACTTACAAAGTTATATTCTCGTTGCGAATTTGTAGTGAAAAGATTATAGTGCAAGAACACCAATCTTCAAAGCCTTGTCATTTGTATTTTGTGTAGGCCCTATAGTGCTGCTAGGTGTGAGCACAATTGGAGCACATAAAGGCCATTCACATAAGTGCAACAAATTTACCCAAATGTACTTCAATGACTTCATTTATGTAGTAAACCTTCATCTTTGTATCAAAAAGGTGGAAGAGAGGGAGATTCATGATGCCTGTTGTCACAAAAGCTTGCACCCTTGTTGAACTATCAACTCAACAACCTTGTGAAACATGGAAACAACCCCGAAGTGTGGGACCTTGTGCAAGGGGGTTGAATCTCCGGAGAAGGTCGGCTTCCTTCTCAATCTAGGTGCAGGTGTTGAACCAACTCAACACTTCCAAGCTTACTCCTAAGCCTATCCTAACAACTTGCAGAGGAAAAGGGAAGAGGGAAATACTTAAAATAAAAGGAGCTAATGCACCAAGATAAGAGATTGTTTCTCTCCCTACTGAAATAACACAAAGAATCAACTAACATACCCAGGAGATTCACAAACTTCAGTTGTATGAATGACCCCAACACACGTGTGGAGGTCAGAATTCGTTGAATGTCAAGAGGGGAGAAGGATTCCCACAAGTCACACTCAGAAATAAATTAACACAACATATATGAGAGAAGAGCCACAAAACATACACTTATAATGAAGGTAAGAACACATACACAACATTCATAAGTTGAAGTAAGGCGAGAATGGTGATTTCAATTCATTCAAAGGCCAAACTTAGAGTTGCAAATATGCAAGATAAATGCAAGAGAAGTGAAAGAGCATAGAATAGCTCAAGCCAGCAGGGAGAGAACCCTTTACAATGAGGCTTAACAGCCTTTATATAGAAAATTGGTCACAAAAGTGATCAGGACCCCAATGTGTGCAGGAAAATGTCAGTCTGGGGCTGCAAGGAAGTGCACGCACTTGACTTTTGTACATACAAGCAACCTAGCCATACCCTGAAAAGGCAATCTTAAGAAGGGTGGATTGACTGACCTTCCAAAGTCAAAGCGTGCAGACATGACATAAAAAGCATGGCCCTGTACCTCCCTTGATGGAAATCCTGCCAAAATCATTAAATGCACCCCTGTAGCTCCACAAAAGAAGGTGCACAAGTCACAAAAGTTGTCGGAGCATTTAAAGCTTTGAGTGTTGATCACACCATCCGGAAGTGTTGCCAGCCGGAAGGAAGTCCGAGGACTTCGGAAACTCAAGTTCCCGAAGTGGGGAAGACAAGGAAAGAACTTCGGAACCTCGGGGTACCGGAGTTCCGAGGAGGAAGAAAAAGCTAAGGGAGAGCAGCAAGGAACTTCGAAACCTCGAGGTTTCGGAGTTCCAGGGAACAGAAGAGGAGGGGGAAAGAAAGGGAGGAACTTCGAAACCTTGGGGTTCCGGAGTTCTGGGGGAGCAGAGGAAAACGAAGAAGGAACTTTGGAACCTCGGGGTTTCGGAGTTCCGAAGAAGAAAAACAAGAGAAGGCAAAGAAAAGGAACTTCGGAACTGTTGGTGTCTGTTTTATTATCTACCAAACATTAGGATAGGATACCCGAAGGTATTCTATCCTCTCCTGAAAAATCACTACTGATTCCAAGGTCTATATGTGCGAACAAGCGACTTTAGTGGAATAGCTTCTTGGGTAGTGTATGCTGAAATTTTCAAGGGGGACTTACGTTTGACAAGTATTCTTGAACTGGTGGACTTAGATGGATTTAGCAATTTTAGGCTCTTCTTTTTTTTTTTGGAATTTTCTGGGATTTAGACTTTCAAAAGAAATGGAAAAAGAGATAGGGTTCAGGAAGGCTAATCTAATCCTATGAATTCTGGAGACGATGTCAATTGGGTGCTCTCGGGAAACCAAACCTTGCTTCGCCACACTAGGGACAACTACACAAGGCCGGTGCAATCTTCAATGGGTTGTGCTTATGATAAAGATGTTGGGATGCACAGGGGATGGGCTCAGACTAACTTTGCACGATAGAATGGAAATCATCCATTTACCAAAAGTATGAGCGGAAATACACCATCAATTGATACTTATCAAATCCTTCATTCAAATTAACAACAATGAAAGCAAATCTAAATTAATTTTAACTAAGTGTTGAGGCAATTGAAACCATGCAAATCATTCAAATAATAGAGATTACAAAGCAGCGCACATGCAATATATTATCTGGAAATGACCTTAAGCAACAATACATCAAAAACCTCACCCTTTTCAAATGAGAGGAGGCAACCTTATATAGTTTCTCAAAAATAAACGAATGGCCGAGATCAAACAGTGATCAAGGGCCAAGATTGAAAGTCCTAAACCCTAATTAGGGTTTCCCGAAATACTATCAGTTCAAGCAAATGAAAGAGTGACAAGTGGTGCAACTGCTAATTTTACTGAGGTGAGTGGCCACTTTCCTCTTTCAAAGATTCAACGTATCTGGACACCACGACCTTGACCTCCTCCATGGTGACATTTGGCAAACCGCCAATTTGGAAGTCGACGAGATCCACATCGTCGGCGCATGTAGCAAGGATGCCTTCCCACTCCGCCGCTTGGGTGAGGAAGTTGTCATCGATGGAGAGGAAGTTTGCAATCTTCGAAAGATTGCCTTTGTCAATCATCCCTGAATCGCGGAAGAAGCTTGTCTGAATCCTGGCTCTCAGGTTCTCTGCTTGTAAATGCTTCTCCCTTAGGCTTTCCTTCTGCCAGATCTCTGACGCCACCCGGAATACCTTGCCCAAGATTTCTCTAACCCTTGCCTCTGTCTCAAAACACTTGGTCTTGGATTTCTTCAGAACCTCAATCCGAGTGACCAAAGCATAGTACCACGTGTCGAAGTCGTACCTGTCTCCTATCTGTATGACGCCTGCATCCACTAAGCTCTTCTTTGACATGCCTCCGATAACCTTCAGGTGAGGGAGTATTTCATTCTGAATTTCATCCACTTCTTCCCAATTGGATGATAGATTCTGGATACAATCAATCAACAAAGAAGTTGCCTCATTTGCTGATACTAAGTTTTCTACCAGGGTGTCAGCACGTATCACAACATCTGAAATCCACTCCTTTTCTTGAGTGTATGATCCCTTCATCTCATCATAGTCCTTCATTGATCCCTGCTGAAGAGGCTGTGGTGGAGTAGCTGGGACTTCATGGTTGAGCGGGTTGGTAAGGTGAAGAACATACTTCCTCCACTGCTGGTTCTCTTCTTCCACTTTCTTTCTCTTTTCTTTCTCATGAGCCAGCCTTGTCTTTAGAACATTACAGGAGTCGTCAAAATATTGGATCTCCTAGTCTTGGGTAGGCTTACCCATCTCTATGGTGGTGATCTTGTAGTCATCTGCGGTGACATTGTCCCTAGTCTTCCCTTCTTTGGGCACTGCTATCTGGACTGTCTTGAATCCGACACTGTCTCTCTGGATCAAGGAGAACTTCCTGGCTAGTTTGGGCGGTTTAGCTGCGGCGGGTTCATTCACCTTCTCCAGGAATGCTACGGTAACCTCCTCGATCGAGTGGACATCCTTGGGAACCTTGGCCTTTATCCTTGCTCTGAGCCAATCAAGAATGGTTGATTGTTCTACAATGTTCCGATCAAACTCATCGTCTGCTTCTCCTGGGTTCACTGGTATGCCATCCAAGAAGATTATAGGGGCTTCATCCTGCCCTCTGTCTGGAGTTCGGAAGACCTTCTCCACCACCTCCTCAACTAGCTGAGAAAGCACTCTTACTTCATCATCACTCACATAGATGTTCATCTCTTGTTCCCCAATTGTACTCTGATCAGGCGCAATGGAAGCAGCACTTAGGATGGAGTGACTTTCGCTGGATTCTCTTCTCTCAACTACAACCCTTTTCCCTGGGCACTTTGTGGAGCTTCCACCCAACTCCTTTCTCTTTCGAGATCCAACACTTTCTGGATTCCAAGCATCACCGGCGGAGGTACAAGGGTGGACGGACAGAGTATCATCTACTCCCATTAATTCATAAGTTAGAAACACACCTTTGGCCTTTAACTGTTTTGTCTTTTCAGACGCCCACCACCTTGAGTACTCAACCACCGACCTCATGAGGTCTGCTAGATCTGACTTTTCTCCCTCTGTCCAATCTATCAAGACTAAAGGTTCATTCTTCATCTTCTCAAAACCTGGCTGCTGAAGTTCTAGGCTTTCTTCTACCTGATCGGCAACTTTGAATACTTCCGTTGCCCTAACCATACTTAAAGGAATTCTTGACCAGAACCTCTTCCAGATCTCGAAACTATTGGCTGCATTAGCCCAGTAGTCTTCCAGATCCAGTCTGTGCTCAAACGTTGTCCCTTCGATCTTCTTTATCCTATGGAATGGATCAAAATCTTTTCTTGCCTTGTATTGGTAAAAGGGATACCAGGCCAGTTCTTTCTCAGCGGTAGCTGCAGCTTGTGATGATGGACATGTTTCCAACCCATTACCAATTGTAAGTGAGGATGTCCCTGCCTTCTTTTGCTTATCCCTTTGAATCACTATATACTCCTCCAATTGTCTCACAACCTCGAGCAACACCACTCGGTTGGTAGGGTAAGCTGGAAGCTTGTATGGAGGACCAGAGAATCCCTGAATTCGGAGGTAAGTGAACTTTGGATATTGGATGTACCAACACCCGAACCGACCGATGAAGTCCATAGACTCTTGAGAGAGCCTCTGGTGCAGGCCACCTTGAAGGGTCCGAGTAATGTGCATCAGGAAGGCATCATTCACCCTTTTGAAATGGAACTTCTCCTCCATATGGAGCTGGGGATAGCAATCATATACCGGAAATTGGTTCTCCTTGTTCCCAACTTCTCTACAAGTGAGACCTCTGTACCTGTAGGTCCTGGCTAAAGAATAGAACAAGTAAGAACTCATGAAGAAAGTCCTATTCGCCTCCAGACCTTAGCTGGCTGTCTAGGTTGTCGCTGATCATACGGGCCCAGTCTATCATTTTTACTCCATTTATTATTTCATTAATGAAATAATACATCCAGGTTTCGAATGGAGCTCCCTGAGGATTTCCTATTATTCTATTGAGCAAGACAATCATGTCCCCAATGTCCTCCTTGAAGTATGCTCGCACTAGACTCTTTCTCTGGAGTTTGGAGGCGCCCTTCCTCGGCTTGTCTAGCCAGGAATGATTAACTATGGCATCATATTCTTCTAGGTGATCATGGTACAGACTGTCAGCTTCGTCCTTGGTCATATATACTGTGTTGTGGTACTCAGGGATCTTGAAGGCCTCTCTGATGGCCTCATCGCTAACATTCGCCAATACTCTTCCATCAGGTGCAACAATATCCTTACTGATGGGGTTGTAGTGTTTGGCACATTCAACTACTAGTTCATTGCACTGCATAGTGGGGAGGAAGCCGACAGCGTGCACAATACCACTCTTCATCATTTTCAGCGCAATGGTGGTAGGCACAAGGTTGTCTAGACCAAACATTCGCTTCTTAAACTCCCTCTGATTGATGTGTCCGAGGTTGGTGTCGCTGATGTTCTTCCACTTGGAAGTCATCCTTGACTCTGGAGGAGCATTTTTATCTACCTGGAACTTCATGGTGCTTAAGACCTGCAGATGAATGATAAAAACTTTAAGTTAGAAAAATTCTGCAGAATTTCGAAAAATAACGGGGCCGCGAAATGGCTAAGTGTTGGAAAATTTTCCATTTTTTCACTCTCATACTTAGCCACAAAAATTGAATTTTCACCTCCAGACCCTCAGCCTTGAGGTCGGTTGAAGTCACCATCAAGTGTTAAAATTTTCAAAAAATTTCATACTTAGCCAAAAAAAATGATTTTCTTTCTCCAACATTTTCGAAAAAAATCATTTATTAAATTCTAGAAAATATTCAGAAAATTCACAATTTTAATTTCACCTCTGACTTGGATAGGAATAAGGCTAGACTTTTCTCCAAAATATTGAGAAAATTCAGAAAAGATGCCTTTCTCCAGAAATCTGTAAGCCTTTTGCCAAAAAAGAATATTATCCCACTTCTAGCAATATCTAGAATTTCCTCCAAATGATCTTCAAACTGGCATACTTTACTAAGCTCTCCTTAGTAATTTTGAACATTTTGGTGTAATAATGAATTTGATAATGAAGTATTTGTAGACAAGGTTTAAGCAAAACCCCTAAAATCATCCAACTCATACTTCTAATTCTAAAAAAAACTTTCCCTTTTGATTTAAGTTTGAAGATATTCATTAATCCTCCAATATTCCCTTTCAAAAAAACTTTCCATTTTGAATTAATACCTCAATAATTTTTTAATATTCCCTCAATATTCCAAAAAAACTTTCCATTTTGGATTTATTTTGAGGATTTTTTTTTTTTATTTAGATATTTCTTCATTTTGGATTTAATTTTGAAATCTCTGTGGATTTTGTGACATCATGTTGACTTCGTTTGACCTTCCATGTGTAGGTTGATTTTTCGAATTTTATCTCCATCCTTTTCAAATTTTGGCGAACTTTGCCAACCTCTCCAAGGTATGGCGGACTTTGGCTATAACTCCTTCGTGGCCTCTATTAACGTGGAAAATTGACTAAGGCATTGGGGCGGACTTTGATGTTGACTCCTCCATGGCCTCCTTTACCTTGGCAGACTTTGGTGTTGACTCCTTCATGGCCTCTCTAGGTGGGGCGAACTTTGGAGTAGGCACCCTCAAGGTCTCCATCACCCTGGCGGACTTTGGCTACAACACCCATGGACCCTCCTAGCCTATGGCGGACTTTGGAGGTTGCTCCCAACACTTGGCAAGCTTGGGCGGACTTTGTTGTTAGCTCCTTCCTTGAGCGGACTTTGGAGACACCTCCTAGGGCGGACTTTAGGCATCCCTCCTCTTGGGCGGACTTCAACCTTAGCCCCTTCCTGGCTTCTCAAGCTTTGGCGGACTTTGGCTTGGCCTCTTCATGGCCCCTTCAACCCATGGCGGACTTTGACTTGGCCTCTTCATGGCCCCTTCAACCCATGGCGGACTTTGACCTTAGCACCCATGTGACCTCTATAGACTTGGGCGGACTTCAACCCTTGCTCCTCCATGGTCTCCATCAAGGTGGGGCGGACTTTGGCCTTAGCGCCTTCATGGTCTCCTTCCTCCTTGGGCGGACTTCCACCTTAGCACCCATGTGACCTCTGTAGACTTGGGCGGACTTCAACCCTTGCTCCTCCATGGTCTCCTAAGGCATGGCGGACTTTGACCCTTGCTCCTCCATGGTCTCCTCAGGTGGGGTGGACTTTGGAGTGGGCACCCATGTGACCTCCAAACTCATGGCAGACTTTAGGCAAGGCGCCCACATGGCCTCCTTGAAGTATGGCGGACTTTGATGAGAGCACCCACACAGATACCTAAGGCATGGCGGACTTCATGCATGGCTCCTTCATGGCCTCTTCAGCCTTCATGATGGGGTTTGAACCTGCGAAAACACTTCAAAACCCTTGTTAGCCAAACTTAGAAGAATTTTCAAAGAAATTTCAAAATTTCACAGTTTAATCTAATTTAGCCGGGTTAACTTGAAATTTGAAATCCATGCTTAGGTGGATCATCCGAAAAAGCAAAAAGCCTAAAATCTAGGGATTCAGCTTTTTAGATCAAAACTTGGAATTTTCGAGTTCCGATCGAAGCTGGCCAGTGGCAAAAGTGTAAACCCTAGGTTTGCATCCCGAAAAAAGCAAAAAGCCTAAAATCTAGGGATTTAGCTTTTTTAGGTCAAAACTTGGAATTTTCGAGATCTGGTCGGAGCTGGTCAATGGTGCAAGTGTAAACCCTAGGTTTGCATGCCAAAAAAGCAAAAAGCCTAAAATCTAGGGATTTAGCTTTTTAGGTCAAAACTTGGAATTTTCGAGATCTGGTCGGAGCTAGTCGATGGTGCAAGTGTAAACCCTAGGTTTGCATCCCGAAAAAGCAAAAAGCCTAAAATCTAGGGATTTAGCTTTTTAGGTCAAAACTTGGAATTTTCAAGTTCTGGTCGAAGCAAGTCAGTGGCACAAGGGTAAACCCTAGGTTCCCCTTCTGAAAAAGCAAAAAGCAAACGTCCCTAAAAAATAGGGAAAACTTTCTAAAAATAGCCATATTGGGGATCGGGCTAAAAAGGCAAAAAACGAAACTTCCTAAAAAATAGGAAAAAGCAAACTTTCTAAAGTCCAAATTCATCCAAATCAATTGCGATCTTCGTCCTTTGGCCTCTCTAAGCACTCTGGTGGTGTTCACACTTGGAATCATATAACTTGCGAAAACTAACTTTCAATCGTCAGGGCCTGAAATGCTCTGAACTGGACAAGGCTTGGCGAAACTGCAGCAAAAGGTCACAAGATACTAACAAAATCCTAGAAAGCAGGAAAAGAGAGGGTCCCCATTTGCAATGGGGCGATGTGTGAAAAAAGGTCACAACAGGAACCTCGGGGTTCCGGAATTCCGGGGAAGGAAGAAAAGGCTAAGGGAGGAACTTCCTCCGAGCAAGGCAACACCTCACACTTCATAATTCTTCTACTTTTCTCCATGATCAACTGGGGTAGCGCTAGTCCATGGATCGTGTCTCTGATCGGTTCTTACTGATGGACCAAGGGAGTTATAAAATGAAAACAATGCCATTAACTTGAATGACGTCAATCCATACACAAATTGGATTGCCAAAAAAGTGAATCCAATGTTTCCCACTAAGGAATTGTTGATTTTGAGAGGGAAGCAATGGACAGTGAAGCAAAAGCACTAGCATAAGTGGAAGACAACGCATTACAAAGGGCTTCACTAGATGATAATCATGACATTCTCAAGGATAATATTGTTCTAAAGAGGAATCTTTGTCATCCAATTCAAGGGAATGACAACAAAGGTGCTTTGGTCAAAGAAGAAATTTGTAAAATATTTATCTGGATTTTTTATTTTTGATGGTAATAATAATTGATCAATCATCATATCATATGACACTACAATATGCAATGTACTCCTTTTAAAACTATATGTATTTTTAATATGTCAAGTTTTGTGACGAGCCTCAAGTTGTCACATCCCCATAAAATTGACTTTTATGACACTAGTAATCTCATAATTTGGACTAGAGTGAAAACTTGTTAACTATGATGTTTTGTGTTGATTGTGTGTGCATGCATAAACAATTAAGATGATGATTACTGATGACTTTGGTTTATTTCAATTTGTTAAATCAAACACATGAATGTGTTTGTGACTAATCTAAACTAATCTCCATCTGGTGAACTTAATGCAAGGAAAATTGTCCATTTTGTAGTTGCTAAGGTGTAAGCTGATGCAGATTTTGCAGCTCTGTTAAGGAGGGAGGGTCCTAAAACCAACTTTGTGCCATAAACATTTGAGTCCGTGTCTTGTCTCAACTATAAATTTGACCAAAATGTAAGTACCTAGTGTACTATTGTGACAATAATGGTTTCATTTGTCTAAATAGTTCGAGTCTAGATATCCTACCAATATATTTGTCTAGTATCTAGGAAATTTGCTTGAATGAATTATCTTTAATACACATTTGTTAGAAATAAGTATTGCATATTTGCTAGAAGTTATTATTTAAAATTTCGACTATTAATTATAGCGAATATGCAATATTTAATTCTAAATATAATATAAATATATGTATAATATTATTCCCCTGCTCATGGGGTTAGGAAGGTTGATCCTATGTGTAACCCAATAGAAAGGGGTAAATTGGACAGCCCCAAAAGTGGGATGGTTGAAAATCAATTTTGACAGAGCATCAAAAGGCAATCCTAGGGTTAAAGGAGCAAGTTGTGTGATTAGGGACCATGATGTAAAAGTGATAAAGAAAAGATATAAGAGGTTGGGAGTGGGAACAAAACAACAAGGCAGAGTTTCAAGCTGCTCTCCTCAGACTAACAAGCGGTATAGAACTAAATGTGAGGCAGGTACATCTAGAAGGAGACTCATTAAAAAAGCTTAATGCCACCTAGAAAAATTGGACTCCTAATTAAAAATTGTGAAAATGGCTACCTCCGATTTGGAAACTCATCATTTAAATTGAGGACTTCAAGATTACACATGTCCTCAGGAAGGGAATGAAATGGTTGATGAGTTGGCAAAGGCAGTGAAGAAAGTACTAATGGGAACAGCAATGATGGTTGATTACGGGGAAGGTGATCCTCCAGATTTTGAGGATTAACAAAGGATAGTAAACCATCATTTTCCTAAAACTGAAGTAGAGAAAAGACATGTATTAATTGCACAAGGACAGAAGTCTTACTAGTTTCAAGATGCAAGTGTGCAAAATGAATGTCAACTGCAGAAGGGAAGCTTTTTTTAGAACTAGGTGGCTATCAGAGAGGCATATTGGAAATGTAGTTGTAAGAAAAATGAACACCCCATTGATACTAACATGCCAACGCAAACAGATGGCATTCCTAGGGGAATTATCGAAGACTCTTAAAGAATGTGTTCAAGACAAACCATGGTCTCATTATACATGTTGTTAAGCATGTTCTAGGAGAAGATTTTCTAAAATCCGAACATAGGTATAGGGTCAACACTGACATCTCTTCAATGTTTCTAGCATCGTTGTTGGACATGGGAGAGACTAAGGTGATGATGAGGAGCTCTGTGCAAGAGGTTAATTTGGAATAGATTTATGGGGGAGTTGAAAGACATACTAGAGAATGTGGTAGTGGGTGGAAGTATTCCTGTACCAAGAGACTTCTATATCATTAGAGTGATGGGCCACAAGGGAGACAAATTCCCTTTGATTTTCTCCTCCTCTCCTTCTCAATTACCAAGGCATAGAGTTTTAACAAGTAGATGTGTTTTGTTTCTGAAAAGTATGCTAGATGTGGTCCCAGCAGATGATCTGGGGTGGCTACAAAATTATATTAAAGAAAAGAAATTCGCACAGTTTGAGGGTAGTGGAGAAGCGACGACGGCGGTTGTGGTTTTGGAGGAAGAGAACAAGGTTGTGAATGTGAGCTTTGGCGATGACGTGGAAGGATTGGATGGTCAGGAACACAGCAAGTGCAGCCCAGAATGCCCCAAGAAACGTAGGGGGCAACCACTATTGGTCTAGCAGATGTGGAAGGATAGAATTATGATAGTTTTTTAGTATTACGTTTATAACCCAATTTTGTTAAGCTATAGGGGGCTACAATAGTTTGTCGTCAAGATTGTAAAGTCAGTGTATGGGTCTCCTTTTTGCGCACAAAGAGGTAGTTTATAGGTAAAAGTGGCCTTCTATTTTGTTAGAATGGAGCCTGTTAATGGGTGCCTGATGCTTGGCAGAAATTTGAACACATATATAGCTATAAAACTTTTTATATTTTAATACAATGGGTGCAGCCCCCTTGGCTGCTATTTACTGACCAGAAAAAATTATTGGTAACTAATTAATAATTTTAATCTCCAGACATTGTGTGGCATCTTTATGAAAAAATTTAACAAAATACATGTCAAAATGCTAAAGCTCTACCTAAAGGGGCTAAAATTTATTGTCAAACATGGTGTATGAGCAGTGTATAGGCACTCCATTGTGCACCAAAACTCTCTAGAATGAATCTGCATCCTACATATTTGGCACTGGAACATTTAGGGAAGCCACATATATTTTCTTATTCAGGGTATGGTAGACGGGGAATGAATGAGATTAATGGGCAAAAGACTGAAGTTCGGTGGCTACAAGCATGGAGGGGTCAAGAGGTTAAATGATGTCCAAAACTTAAATGAATGAAAAGGAAAGACCAGATTGGATGAAGGGCATTCAAAGAATATTGGTAGTGGTAGCTAGTAGTTGAAGCTGAAGATTTGAGTGAGTGAAATATATTGTTGTGGTAGGTCATCTTTATGGTTGGGCGCTACTCAGCAGAGGTTGCCAAGGTTTTTGGAGCAGCAGTTTGGGCATGCCAAACCATTTCATTGTGTTTTTTGCCCTTGTATAGTATAGTAAAACTACAGCCAACGAACTGACACTGTTTTTGATTTCGCTCTCAAATAAATAAGTGATTATATAGTAATAGATAGGCTGTACAAATGAAATTGACTGTGATTAAAACCAATGCTACAAATATTTGGCAGTTAATCTTAAGGTATAAATAATAGGCACAATGAGTATTAAAATTTGGGAAGTGTATCATAAAGGTTAACCATCCTAGCAAACCATAAGGCAAATTAAGAACAATGATATCTTGTGAAAACGGATATAAAGCTATTATTGCTAAATTGTAGAGGACATATGGAGTATTAAATTATAGGTTAGAATGAATTAAGAAACACTTGCATTCTCTACATATAGAAACACATCCTTGAGGAACACTACAATGTTCCCAAAACCATATTGTCCAAGGCTCCTAGCCATTATTTGCACGAAATTTGGAAAGAATAATGAAATACAATAACATAGACATTAGAGTTAAAGAAATTACCTTCTTGATCTTGTATTTCTTCCTATTATACAAATGTACTCAACTATGATGATATCAACTTTACGTACTGTCAATTGATTATGCTAGGCTTCACATCTCCTCACTATTCACATGAAAATAGGAAACTAGAATTGAATCCTCGAACAAATTTGAATTGAAAACCTATCTTTTGTGAGTAGCAACATGATCTTCTATAGAATTTGCATTGACTTTTCAGCTTCCAAAGCCTTATTGGAGGATCCAATTATCAAGCTAGTGATTTAGCCTGCATTTTCTTTTAAATACCTCATAGAGCTTGTGAAAGTCTTATGGGCCTCAAACTTGTTGAAGCAACCTATGTACCCTCCCAACAATGTTGAGTCCTTTAGTATTACTAGAGATTGTATTTTTGGACATTTTGTATTATCCACTTTGATAGTGTTGGAAACTTTCTTTCTCTAGTATCAGACACCTATGGTACATTCCTCATCATTCTTTCCAAGCTCCTTGCCAAGACAATAGATTCCAAGTTTAAATTTGCAATTATTTTACTTGTTATACTTTGGTCAAATGTTGTCACCCCAAAAGCGCAATTTGTTTTCTATGGTCAATCTTCTTTTGTTGATGGTCGTTCTTTGGCATCACTTAGATACAAACTATGTTTCAATTCATCGGTTACCTTTGAAAACTTCCAACAAGTTGTGTTCTTAGTATTACTATTTGCAATGCATCTCCTTCTATTTGTCTAAAGGATTGTGATTCAATTTGCACCCAAGAGACAATCAAAGGACAATACATGACCTATCCTAGTGATGAGAATCACATAAATGGTGTTATGAATTATTTAATGTATAATAGAACTGTTGTCATTTTTATGACACCCTCGGTCCACCAGTGAGAACCGATCAGAGATATGTTCTATGGACCAGCGCTGCCCAGTTGATCAAGGAAAGAAACAAGGGAATCATGAAATGTGAAGTGTTGTCTTATAGGGAGACGGAAGTCATAAACTCCGGAAACCCAAGTTTCCCAAGTCTTCCAAACTCTGGAAACCCAAGTTTCCAAAGTCTTCCAAACTCCGGAAACCCAAGTTTCGTAAGCCTTTTCCTTCTCGGAACCCCGGAATCCCGAAATTTCCAAGTTCCTAAGCCTTTTCCTCCCCGAAACCACAGAATCCCAAAATTCCCAAGTTCCTAAGCCTTTTTCTCCTCAGAACCCTGGAACCCCAGAATCCCAAAATTCCCAAGTTCCTAAGCCTTTTCCTTCCCAGAACCCCAGAATATCGAAATTCCCAAGTTCCTAAGCCTTTTCCTTCCCAGAATCCGAGAATTCCCAAGTTCCTAGGCCTTTTCCTCCCCGAAACCCCAGAATCCCGAAATTCCCAAGTTCCTAAGCCTTTTCCTCCCCGGAACCCTAAAATTCCCAAGTTCCTAAGCCTTTTCCTCCTCGGAACCCCAAAACCCGCAAATCTTGAAATCCCAAAATTCCAAGTTCTAAGTCCCTTTTCCTTCCAAACTCTGAAAACCCAAGTTTCCCAAGTCTTCCAACTTTCAACGACTTGCAACACTTCCAAATGGCGTGATCAAGACTCAAAGCTCTTAATGCTCCACCAACTCTTGCGACTTGTACACTTTATTTCATGGAGCTACAAGGGCGTATTTAATGATTTTTGTAGAATTTCCATCAAGTGGAGTATAGGGTCATGCTTATTTATGGTTAATTGTTGACCTTCATGTCATGCCTGCATGCTCTGACTTTGGAATGTCAGGCAATCCACCTTCGAGAAGTACTTTTCTTCTTGGGATTGCCTTGTCAAGGTATGGTTGGGTTGCTTGCATGTACACCATGTCAGGTGCATGCACTTCCCTGCATTCCCTAACTGACATTCCTCTGCACACACAAGGGTCAAGGCTTCTCTTCCTTGACCAATGGTTTCTCCTCTGTGACCATTTTTCTATATAAAGGTTGTGAAGCCTCATTGTAAAGGGTTCTCTCCCTGTTGGCTTGAGTTATTCTATGCTCTTTCACTACTCTTGAAGACTTGTATTTATCTTGCATTTCTACAACTGTAAGTTTGGCCATTGGCCTTATAATGGATTGAAATCATCATTCTTGCCTTCCTTCAACTTATGCATGTTGTGTATGTATTCTTACCTTCATTGTAAGTGTACGTTGGTGGCTCTCTCACATGTATGTTGTGTTAACGTGTCCTGGGTGGGACTTGTGGGAAACCTTCTCCCCTTTTGACACTCAGCAATTTCTAACCTCTATATATGCGTTTGGGGTCATTCATGCAACTGAAGTTGTGCATCTCCAGGGTGTTTCAATTGATTCTATGTGTCATTTTTTGGGTGGGGAGAGAAAGGTCTCTTATCTCGGTGCATCACCTCCTTTCATTTTAGCATTTCCTTCTTCTCTTTTCCTCTGCAAGCTATTAGGATAGGTTTAGAAGTAGAATTTGGAGTGTTGAGTTGGTTCAACACCTGCACTTGGATTGAGAAGGAAGTCGGCCTTCTCCAGAGATTCAACTCCATTGCGCAAGGTCCCACACTTTAGGATTGTTTCCATGTTTCACAAGGTTGCTAAGTTGATAGCTCAGCAAGGGTGCAAACTTTTGTGACAACAGGAACCTGGAAAGCAAGATGCAAAAATCCATAACACATTCAAAGAGTGCAAAATTAGCAAAAATGCTACTTCTATTCAAAATCAAAATAGAGATAAATACGTAAATGTATTTTTGTCATGAAAGATGCTAAGAATGAGCATTCTCATGACCAAAAAATGGGTGAACTACATCTTTCTTGATTTGGCTAGACTACATGGGCAACTATATCAACTTATAGAGCATGCTATTAGTTAATGACATGGAGTGCTTGATTCACTAGACCTAAGTGTTGGACTAACAAGTTAGAAGCTCTATTATCTCTCTCCCTCTTGTTGACTCCCCTATACATGATGTACAATGCTAGTTATTTATACATAAAGATCGACAACTAGTAGTCATTTCTAGCCAGCATGTGTCCAACGCATATGGTTGTGCAGCACATGTGGATAGGATAAGTGTCAAACCTGTGTGGTGCAACTGCAAATTACATGTGGTGCAGGACACCAACATGTGTTGGATGTGTATGATGCCAACTCTCAAATGTGTATGGAGCCATTTCTTGTGGTCAAGGAACTACCAAGTATTGAGCATATATAATGTGATGTCCCCAAAACGAGATCTTGAACAATATTCAATATTTATAATATTTTTGTGCATATGCAAACTGAAAGTAAAATATGAAAATGCTGATCATCTATGGAAATTTCCAGAAAAAAAATATATGTACAATAGTTGCAAATAAAATATGAAATTGAAATTCTATATTATGCCGACAATTATGATAATTTTCAAAATATTGTACCTATTTTAAATACTAAGAATGAATGCAAAATTTAAATCCAAACTCTATGCATGATTGTTGGTCAAGAATAAAAATTTTGATATTCGCACAAACCCTTATTCAAACAGCAAGTAAGTAAATGGCAGATCCAAAGGATAATAATGCCGCAACACATATAAACCCCTTATGAATGATTTATAACAGCAGAGGTTACTTAAAGAACTCATACACAGCAAAAATAAATTATTAAAAAATGGCAAATTAATCCCCAATGAGAGCACTTAATCAGGCAGTAATAAATGAACCTATGAAAAATATATTTAACTAAGTTACCGGTTCCGGTTCGGATTCAGGTTCGGATTCGGGTATGGATTAGCGGATTTGGCAAAAAAAAAAAATCTTGGGTACGGGTACGGGTTCGTCCGTATATATATATATATATATATATTATTTTTATTTTATATATATTCAATCTTCAAACATCAAAATTATAAATGTTCACAGTTCCCAGTCCATCAACAATCTAGCCAACGTTAGACTAGTTGTTTTGAATGAGAGAAACCAGTTTCATAAGGTTGGCCTATCAAATCTATCCAGCACCACACCCAAAGAAAAATCATGACCCTCATACCTGAGGCAAGCACATTCAATAACCCCTTGTTTACACTCAGCTAGGCAACTGTGGACAGTAGAAAATATTTCAGATCAAGGAATCCATACAAGGTATCATCCAGCTCAGCTAGGAGACTGTTCATACATCGCATTACAATTTTTTAGAGTACTGTAAAGGTTTCCATACTTGGTCTAACTTTGGATCTGCAGAGCAACAGATAGTTGTAATTCTGTTATTCCAGAGAAAATGATAAAACAGTTAAGTTGTCCTCATTTATTTATCTGTTCCTTTATAATTAATTTAAGTTGCAATCTAGCTATGTGAATCCAGGGGGAATAATATCTGTCGGTTGTAGTTTGCTGTGTTGAAAGGTCAGTGAAGTTTGGATAGTGTCACAATAACCCTAGGACATTACACCCGGGTCCTCCCTGGTTCGACCTAGGTCCCACCCGGGTCCTGCCCAGGCAGCCAGGACCCACAGGGAACCCAGCCGCCTGGGCAGGACCCAGGTGGGACCCAGGTCGAACCAGGCTCGGACCAGGACCGGGCATGAACCAGGACCAGGACCTGGGCATTTTAGGGAAGAACCGGTAACTGAGATATTTAATAACAAATCAGATCTGAAATAAGGTGCGGTAACAGCAATCAATTTCCAAAAAAAACAGAAGTACATCACCAACCATGAGGCATGTACAAGCTGCTTGAATGCTATAAATGTAGGCATATGCAAATTAAACCTCCTTCAATGCAAACAATACTTCCCAACCTCTGAAATTCTGCAACAATGATGACTCAAAACTCCAAATAATGCCAAATAATAATAAAAATAGTACGTGTACTATAGAATTAGAAACACTGTAGCAACATGTAAACTTGATACCCAGGCCAAAAAAATGTTGATTTGATGGTGTGGAATAATTTGCTTGCAAATATCAATTGAACCACAATAAATAAGCTCAAATGCAATCCTTAAGGTAGGATCGCCTCAATCAAAGATTAAGGGTTTTTATCCCCAAATCCGCTATAGAATCCAAGAGCGTTTCCGTACTCCGAAAAATTGCCAACCAAGGGTTTCCATATTTGAGAGTTCTAATTTGAAATTTGAATTCAAAATGATGATCATGGATAATGGATCCTTTGACATGAACCTTCACTTATTTTTAAAGGCACTGCACTTCAAGCCCTTGATTTTTTTTTCTTTTCTTTCCCCTCTGAGTCTTTAAAAACACTTTTAGGGCCTACAATAATATTTAAGTGGCCTTTTTGAAAATGCAGTGATCAGACAAAATTAAAACATTATTAGTATTTTTATTTCCCTTGCTCTATCCTTCAACCTATGAGAAAAGGGGATAGGCTAGAGGTCTACTTCATGGATCTAACCCTAAAAAGGGGACGTGACACATAACATGTGAATGTGAATGTGAATGTTCCAAGCATCACACACCAAATGCAAAGGTGCATACAGCAAAGCATGAAATGTAGCACAAATATACATAAGGGTGTAGCAAATGTGAGGTATGATGCTAAAGGAGCTTTGCAAAACTGCTGAAGCCTGCAAACAAGTAACTCCCATTATTGTATAGCTTGTGCACAGAACTGTTAGGACCAATGAACAGTTGGGTGTGAAGAAATACTTTTGGCTATGCATCTATGCACAAGGCATCTAAGCACACATGGGATGTAGCACAAGCAATGTTGTTAAATAGACCAATCCGCAAGGTTGTGCTCAGATCAGATCGACAACATTGTAAAGTATAATGCTTCAGAATATCTATATTCCATATTTTGTAATTCTTATCATATGTACACTTCTTCAAGTATGGTAAGCAATTCATCTGCTATGTAAATATCTACTGACTAGCACTGACCTATACAACCTAGAAAAAGATACAAATCACTCTAAAGAAGATTTCAGACATTTGTTTTGCCTATGTTGTCAGATAGCATTTATTAGAATAATAATATATTACACCATATGGAAAATTTATTAAAAAATAATAATAAAACTATTTTTGTTAATATATTTTGTGAATAGGTAGTTGGTTGGGCAACAGTTGAACAGTAATTAATCAACCAACTATTTGTAAATGTATATATTGCTTCTCATTAAATAATATGAATGCTCATTGCCGCAACTCTAACTTATAATATGGTATTAGAGCATTCACAGTTATGTGCTTGGGATGCCAAGGAGTAACACCCTTGAATCTTTGCTGATTATCACAATAAAATGTGTTTATCTAGGCAAGAAGTGCTAATATGCTGCAAGGGAAGTGTCAATGGGAGAATGAGACCAACGCTGTTACAAATAATGTGGAGTGAAGAACGGAGAAATTGGAATGTGCAATCTCCTAGAAAGGATGTTGATTGCCTCTAATTTCATCAAAATAAAAGAACAATCTGCTAGAATGGAAGGAAGGCAACAACTCCATGTCAAATTGAAGCAAAATGTGAATGTAAAGAACCTATTGGGATCACATTTCAAAAATTGAGAGAAATCAAATGACGATGGGGTAAGATCGTTTCAGTTTGATTGATTTCAATTATTTGAATTATTAATTAATACAGTGGAAAATAATCATGGGTAGCAAGGGATCCATGGGGAACAACGATGGTTACACCAATCGTATTAGGGTATGTAAAAAATGAACAAGAAGACAATTGTATTACATATAACTAGTCACCAAAATTTATGGGTACAAGGACAGGGACTTACTCCACATTCCTATAATAGAGTTTCCTAGCAACTATGAATATAATCAATGTTCCACGGAGTTTCTTGACTAGGGGACGCGGGCACACGGAGACAGGTTTCGGGGACGGGGGGACTTGTTGATGTGTATTTTGTACACGACCAAACACAAAATAAAATACCCAGAGATATCTTATCCTCTCTTGAATAAAGTCTCCGAATGTTGAAGATGTCGCGAAAAGGATCAATCGGGATGACTTCAAGGTTCTTTTTGTAGGATCTCTACGTGTGGATAAGCACCACTGGTCGTTGTGTATGCTGTTTCTTCAAGGGGCCTTACGCACTTTCAGAGAAAGCTTGTCCATGTTACTTTCTTTCCAAATGCAGGAACAGGATTTTCCTAACACTAACAGATTTCAAAAATGTCAAAAGATAAGGGTTTCAAGGAAGGAATACTTGAACTAATCCTAAGAATGACTCAATGAAGACTAGATTTGATAAGATTCTACCAATTTCAGTATCGCCAAGAAATTACAACTCTACTGGAATTGATGCGATCTTCTAAGGGGATTCGATAACTTTCAAATCATCAAGGATATAGATACTATCATAGAGATACATATCAATACTTCCAAGAATGATTGAATTCTTAATCAATCTCAATGTTTCCAGTTGACCACACAAGGCGTTCTTACAGTCAGTAAGAAGCTAGTGGTTTGGAATGTGAATCTTATCAAAGATCAAGCACAACACTTCGTCCTTCAAACTTAGAACTTAAATGCTATTTCAACTGAGAGTGATTCAAGAAGATAAACAATCATGAAGGTAGCCACAAGTATTGCAATAAAACACCATAACTTCAACATTTTATTGATCTCATAGCCAAATGGACAACAATTGTTCAAAATTCTTTCTTCACTACTCAATCTTGCTACAATAATAACTTTCTAACTTTCTTCTCTCTAAGCTCTCTCTCTTTTTTCTAACCTTTCTAACTCTTTAAAAATGAAATGAGTGAGGGCATATATAGCATCCTCAAATACAATGAATGGCCTGGATCAAAAAAAGATCAACGACTGAGATTTTGACACCTAAACCCTAATTAGGGTTTGTTACAAAAAAGTCCCCATTTAGATAAACATTACTAATCCATAGCCAATAAAGAATTGGCACAAATACCGAGGAGACATAGACCAATAGGAATTAAGTTGCCACATCATCCTATAACAACTTTTCATCTAGAATTTTGTTCCCTTTCCTATGCTCTTTCTTAGCATATTCAATGAATCTGGACACAATTCCCTCAATCTCAGCAATAGGAATCTCAAGAAGATTCTTCATTCGTTCTTCCAAGTGAAGGACTTGATCAAAAGCAGTGAGAAGAGTCGTCTCCCATCCAGGTTCGAGTTCTTTGGTCTTCTCAATCAAGAACATAGTAGTGTACATTTGATCTTGTTGCTTATCTATGATGATGTTCTCCTTCTTGCAAAAGATGACCTTGATTCTATCCTCCAACTCTTGGATGTCTACATCTGTCTCGATCTCGATCCGCCTATCAAGAATGGTACACAACACCTCAAACACCTTATCTTGAATTGGATGAATGATGCCTTCAACTCGGCTGCATCTAGTGTTGACGTCTTCAAAAAGGACTTCCTTCATCTAGAGCAGAGCTGACCATTGTAGGAGGCTATGGGTTCTTCCATCCATTATCTTTTCTTGTGCCAAAATCCGTCTTGGCGTTTCTCTTATCACTTGTAAGACTGGGATGATAACATCTCTAGTGTGAGTGAATGCAGCTACAATTATCATTAGATTATGGATAATCTCAAGTACCTGGATAGCTCGATGAACAGTCTTCATCATTCTTGTTGCAAATTCAATGGCTACCTTGTGAGATTCATCAATCCAAGAACTCATAAGTTGTACCAAGCTCTTCACCCTTTCTACTTCACCTACTAATTCCAGAGGGAGTGCATGTAAAGGAGATACTGTTGGATCCTAACGTCTCAAGGGCTGATTAAGATGACTAAAATAGTTCCTCCAAGCACTGACCTCTCTCTCAAGTTTCTTATTCTTTTCCATTTCTTCTTTAAGTTTGTCTTTAAGTGCTTCAAATGAATCAGTTGCTTCTTCCATTGCTTGCTCGGAGGTGAGTGGACCAAGCTCAAATGTTTCTAAGTCATACTCTTCTGCAAGAATCTCATCCTCATATTTGTCCACCACTGGTGTAGCCACCTGCACTTTCCTGGATCCTGTCTCATCTCTAATTACCTTAGACATCTTTGTGGCCTTTTTCTTCTCCATTACTTCATGAGAATTTCCTATAAGGCTTTCCAAGTCAAACACATCTTCTTCTTCTTCAACCACAACTACCCTTGTTAGTCTCTCTTTCAGCCAATCAGGAATGGCAAATCTTGTTTCCCTCACTTGTATTTCTTTAGGTAGAAGTCTATCTTCCCGGAAAGGAGATGTTGCTTCATCATCATTCTTTTCTTCATGTTGCTCATTAGCACCAACTTGGGGAGATTGACTTGATGAATGCTAAGGTGTCTGTCCTTTCTCTTGTTTATCATTTTGTACCATGGATTCCATAGATTCATCAATTTCATATACTATCTGCCTCTGATCTTCCCTTTGACTTGCTTCCTTTTCATGCCTAGAAGATGTGCTTGGTGGGCAATCAGGATTTGTTTTCTGCTTCTTCTTGGAAGGTTCTCTCTTCTCAGGTCCTTCTTTCCTCTTTGAGCCTTTGGAATGAGAAGTATTCTCACTCACACTTGCTTCTCCTTCTTCTGGTCTTGCTTCCAAAGTGAATGTCATAGATACATTCTGCTCCTTCAACTTTTGATGCTGTACATCCACCCATCTGCGAGTGCAGGCTAAAACGGGAGCCATCAAAGCTCTCAAGTCTAAAACCTCGAGCTCATTCCAATCTATCTTCACTTCTTTGTCTTCTTTCTCATAGGATGACTGGAGGTATCTACCATTATCCTAGGCTTGATCGGCTACTCTATAGATTTTGCATTTCCTGATGAGATCCAAAGGCAACCTGGAATGCATCTTTCTTTTGACCTCGACATCATCTTGGACATTCATCCAAAAGTCCTCCACCTAAGATTCATGCCTGTACTTCTTCCCAACTGTTTCTTCTATATGACCATGAGGGTCAAAATTCTCTCTCGAGGCAAAAGATGTGAATGAGTATAGAGATAATTCCTTCTTTGCATCTTTCGCGGCTTGAGTATTAGGACATACTTCAACTGAGTTCCCTAGTATGATGGGCACGGGGATTCCATTTCCATGCTTGTGTCTGGATGCCTTCGCATAAGTTGCCAACTGTCTAGTCACCTCAAGTAGTACTATCCTGTCTATTAGATATCTTGGCAACATGTAGGGAGGTGAAGGACACCCATGAACTCTGATGTATGTGAATTTTTGAAACTAAATGAAGCATGCACCATGCTTCTTCACAAGCTCTTGTGCGTCCATGGACAATCGATTGTGAATCCCACCTTGCAATATCCTGGTAATATTCATCGTGAAGGTATCATTGACTAACTTGTAGTCACTTCTAGGCGGATGATGCAATTGAACATAAGAATCACAAACTCTTATTTCTTCGGGTCCTCTTCCAACAACTCCTCTGTGAGGTAGTCCTGCATACTCAAAACCTCTGATCAAGGCATATACAACATATGAACTCATGTGGAATGATTTGGTAGGTCTTAGTCTTCTCAACTGCACATCCATATTGTTGCTAATGATTCTAGCCCAATTGAGCATTCCCTTTCCTTGGACAATCAGTTGTATGAAGAAGAACATCCATTTATCAAAGAAGAAAGCTTGAGAAGCACCTGTGACCCGATTAAGCAAGGTTATCAAATCCTTGAACTCTTCTTGGAAGTCGATTCTGTGCGGTGTATTTGGAATCTTGTTCAGGCGAGGTCTACTCTTGAGTAGCCAATTCTTGTTGATGAAGTTCAGGCAGGAATCAGAATCATCCTCATAGATCGACCGAGCTCCTTCTAGACTTTTGTAGACCATGTCTTTATGTTCCGGGAGATGAAAAATTTCACTTATAGCTTCCTCCGAAAGATAGGCCAAGATAGTTCCATCATCGGCCACGATCGTTCTTGAGTGTGAATCATAGTGCCGGGCGCACTCGATCATCAACTCATGACACTTGACTGCAGGAGAGAAACCTGCAGCTTTGATAATGCCACTCTCGATTATCTTCTTTGCAACAGGTGATGGCTTTCCGATGTAAGGGGCCTCTCGAAACTTCCTCACATTGAAGTTTCCTAGGTTGGTGTCTCCGACATTACTCCACTTGGACACGATCCTGGTCTCCAATTCATCATTCCTCTGATCTTCCTTGATGAGAGCCTGGCGAGTAGTAGATCCTCCGGCTTTGGGGGTCGTCATTTGATGCCTACACAAAAACTTAAAATTAGTCCTTGAGCATAATATCTTAAAGCATAGGATCTAAAAGACCTTTCAAGGGGATAATTTGGACATTAATTTGAAAGTGACATGATAAATCCAGGAATTATAAACTTTTCAAATTAATTATGAATGAAAATTAGATTTTTCAAGACTTAGACTTTAAAAGATTGCTATGAAATCAAAATAAGTCTTGAATAAGAACTTCAAACAATTTGATTCTTCATACCTCTTCTTGAATGCTTAACTATCAACCTTGGAAAATGGAAGGAAGAAGATCAAAATTCGTTGGATAAAGATTGAATTGTGGTCTTCCTTTGGATGAATTACGCCTCAATTAGCCTTCAAAAGAACTTCGCCTCCAATCTGCTAGATTTCACTCCTCCAATCTACTCCTCAAAATCGCATCTAGAACAATGAATGAATGATTTGCATTTTGAAACAATACTCCTCTCTTATATAGGGCGCTCACCCTAATTAACCATGAGGCCAACCTAGGTTTTTAGCAATAAAACAAATAAAATTCCCTTTAGAAAGAGGCCGACTTGCTTGTAAAAGCAAATAAATATGTTTTGAGCGCTCACTTTAATTTTTTTTAATTTTAAAATTAATTTTAAGGCTTGAAAGGTGTTCTTTCTCATTTGTTTTAAGGCTTAAAATTAATTGATCCAATTGCAAATGCCTTAATTCATGCGAATTTCATTTAACTTCTTGAATTTGGCAAATTTAGAGAAAATTAGGGAATATTAAGTTTTGATTGAGGCTTAATGAAGTTTCCTTTCTCCCTTAGGCATTGAAATGTCCAAAGTGATGAAGGTCTAGATTATTTCAAAACTTGTTTATTTCAAAAATTGAAATTTTCACAACCTATATTTTTGCAAATTTCCATGACTTCGTCTTCACAATTTTGCAATTTGCCTTAGACTTAATCAAACGAGGTTGAATGATAGATTTTTTGATGATTTCGCCCTGGACCCTTTGGAAGGGTCAGGAGCGATTTTTCCAATTAGGTCTTGAATACCTCATTCCCTTCACTCCAAAATCTCCCGGAAGGCGAGTTCATGTTTGTTTTGACCTAATCAACATCTTGCATTTCAATTTTTAGTATTTCACATGAGAAAATTGGGTGAAAATGTGAATTTCGCCCTGGACCCTTTGGAAGGGTCAGGAGCGATTTTTACATTTTAGGCCAAAATTCACCTTAGTCTGATCATTAACCTCTTTCAAGGCAATGTCCAGGGTATATTTATCTCCATCACTGAGTTGGCTCATCAAAACTTTGAAGGAAATATTGCATTTTTGGGGAATTTCGCTCTGGACCCTTTGGAAGGGTCAGGAGCGAAATTCTCTCCTGAGCTCAAAATTCCCATTTTTTGAAGGTCTAAATTTCTTCAAGGCATTCCAAATAGGTTCTTTCATTGTAGTCCAGGCCTAGTCTCACTCAAATCTGGAAGAAGAAGGTGATTTTAGGGTTTTTCGCCCTGGACCCTTTGGAAGGGTCAGGAGCGATTTTTCTTGCTTGGGCTTACTCCTCCATCATCTTGTCTTCAATCCACCCCTTAAGGCTAGGCAATGGTCTTCTTCATTCACTCCACCCAAGATTGGTTTGTTCTTGCAAGGCAAAATAGGGGATTTTGAGATTTTTGCCCTGGACCCTTTGGAAGGGTCAGGAGCGAAAATCCTTCTCTGAACTAGAATCATCATTTTTTGAAACAAACATCCACTCAAAGGTGGTCTCAAGGGCCTTTTCTACCTTGGTCTAGTTTTGCCTTAGCACAAACTTGAAAGGAACATGTTGGTTTTAGGATTTTCGCCCTGGACCCTCTGGAAGGGTCAGGAGCGATTTTTAGGTTTTAGGGCAATTCCTTCATCCTTTCAACTTCAAATCATTTCCAAGGCATAGAACATCATGCCTTACTCCTCTTTGAGTCCTGAAAACCAAAATCTTATCTTGAACTGCAAGGAAAATAGGAGGATTTGGAAATTTCGCCCTGGACCCTCTGGAAGGGTCAGGAGCAAATTTCCCTCTTAGCATCAAAACTTGCATTCTTGGCAATCCAATTCAACTCTAAGGCATTTCAAAAGTCCTCTCACACCCTTGTCTAAGTTTAGCTTTGCCCACATTTTGAAAAAAAGATGACTTTTGAGGATTTTCGCTCTGGACCCTTTGGAAGGGTCAGGAGCGAAAATCATGTTCTAGGGTCAATTCCTTCATCTTTTCAACCTCAATCATCCTCAAAAGGCAAAAACACACTTCCTCACACCCATTCAAACCATAAAAACCAAAAATTTATCTTGACCTTGCAAAGAAAATAGGTGTTTTTAGGAATTTCGCTCTGGACCCTTTGGAAGGGTTAGGAGCGAAATTCACCATTTGGCTCAATTCCTTCACTTTTTGATGATTTCTTGCAACCTCAAGTCACTCCCAGGGGCAATTCCTTCTATGTTTCACCTTATCCCATACTTGACTTAGCAAAATTTGATAGCAAAAGGTGATTTTGGGAAAATTCGCTCTGGACCCTTTGGAAGGGTCAAGAGCGAAAATTACAATCTTCACCAAAAAAAATTATTTTTTTACCTTGAAACTTCTTTGCTAAGTAGGATTTCATGTTTCATTGTGCTAGGAATAGAATTTCATGTCCAAGAAAGGCTAAAAAATGTGTTTATAAGGAATTTCGCTCTCGACCCTTTGGAAGGGTCAGGAGCGAAATTGCCTTTCCTGGCCAGAATCCTTCATTTTCATCACTTCTAAACATGCCCAAGGGTTTCAACATGCTCATTCTTCCTTTCATCATGCCTTTGACACCTCAATTTGACCAAACAATACAAGAAATACCTCCTATAGAAATTTTCGCTCTGGACCCTTTGGAAGGGTCAGGAGTGATTTTTTCATTTTAGGCCTATTCCATCATTAGTTCAAGTTGAATTCACCTCTCAAAGGAAGAAAACATTACTCCTCTCTCATCCAAGCCATAAAAACCAAAAAGTGACTTGATTTTGCAAGAAAAATAGGTGATTGAGGAATTTTCGCCCTGGACCCTCTGGAAGGGTCAGGAGCGAAAATTCCCCTTTTGGGCAAAATCCTTCATTTTTCCAAGTCGAAACAACCTCAATAGGTAAAAGCAAGTTATTCTCGTTTCATTCATGCCAAAATCCTGACCCTTTTTCATTGCATAATGAGAGCTTTTAGGAATTTTGCTCTAGACCCTTTGGAAGGGTCAAGAGCGAAATTCCCCTTTCTTGTCCACAATTCTTCATTTTGTATGCTTCCAAATCTTCAAAGGTATCAAATGATGTCCAATCTTCATTCCAAGAGACCCTGCACATGAAAACTTAGCCAAAGTTAGGAAGAAATAAGCTCTAATAAGATTTTCGCTCTAGACCCTCTGGAAGGGTTAGGAGCAAAATCTCCATTCCAGGCCAAATTGCTCAGTTTTCAAGTCTCAAACCACCTCACAAGGCAAAGTTAAGTCCTTTTCCAAGCTAAGAACAAGGTTGCAAGTCTGTCCAAGGCAAGAAATAGGGTTTAGGATGAAATTCGCTCTGGACCCTTTGGAAGGGTCAAGAGCGGGCATCAATCTTACTTTTCAAAATCCATCAAGTCCCTATCCAGGCAAGAACATATCAATCTAACCTCAAACATGCCCTAGAAAGCATCATTCAGTCAAAAATGAGAAGAAAAAAGAGGTTTACAATGATTTTCGCCCTGGACCCTTTGGAAGGGTCAGGAGCGAAATTGACATTTCCAGGCTAGATGTTACCTTGATTCGCTTCATCCTCCATCAAACTTGATCAAACCAACTCCTTTTCTTCACTGGCTCTGCTCAACTGACTTAGACAGGGAAACAACCAGGACCCTGACAAGAAAACCTTCTTTCAATCTAGACCTGACCTGAGACCTATTCTCCCTATCCTCTGATCTAACCAACTTGACTCCCCTAAAAGGCATGTTTCATTATAGCAATCTTGAGGCTTCAGGTAGACGACTAACAACCTCCCAAAACAAGGCTAGACTTAGCTTGAAAGAAACCCTAAAACGAGCTTCCAAGGTTTAGCCCTAATCTAGCCAGCCCAGGCAGATCACTCACTCACTCAAAAACCTAAAAAGCAGAGAGAAAAACAAGCAAAAGGAAAGCAAAACCTAAAGAAAAAAGAGGGGTTCCCAATTCTAATGGGGCGATGTGTGAAATGGTCACAACAGGACCAAGGGCCTAAATTTGGGGACGGCGAGGGGACGGTGGGGGGACGGCAGCGGAGTGGTGTTGGGGGGGTGGTGCTGATATAAAAAATAGAGGTGAGTTGAAATCTTCAAGGCAAAATCTGCAATATAACATCTTTGTGAGTGTCCCATGAAAGGCCAACTAGTTTTCATGAAGTTAAAGGTTGCAGTCAATATGTAACAGCATGTGACATATAGCAAGCGACCTAGTGGCGGAGGTGGTAGAAGTGGTGGTGCTATGGGGGGACCTTTCCCCCAAGTCCCCAAGTCTCGAAAATGTCCCCCTATAGGAGACATGGGTTTTTTGGGGGGGGATGCATCGCCAAGGAACACTGAATAAAATACACAAGAGCTTATGTGTGTAAGAGTTTATGTGTGTGAGTAGTTGCATGTTGGTGTGTGCATGTGCATGTATTGTGCATGCATGCATCTACATGTGTGCGTGGATGTGTATGTGCACCCACACATGTGCATGTCTATGTATACAAACATGTGTTTGAAAATGTATGTGTGTCTATGCACACATGTTCATGTGCATGTTGTGTTTGTGTGCATCCTTGTGTGTGTTGCATTTGTGTGCGTCTATGGAAGCATGTACATGTATGTGTTGAATTTGTGTGTATTTGTCAATGTACATTTGTTTGAGATTTTTTCAAATTTTCTGAGAGACACAACAAGCAGTGGTTCAAATATCATAAAAGATCAGGCATGAATATCAAAGTTCATTGAAAACCTTTCCACACATGATATATTAAATTTTAATTTCTGGCGATCCGCAACCAATCTGAAAAGCTATCAAATACTTACCTTTTAAAGGGTTAATTGCAAAAACCCAATAGTGTCTTTTGCCCTCTTTAGTGTTTATCATCTAGTCAAATAGCTAGTTAACTCTTGAGTGTCCCCCCTCCAAATTTTGCATGCGAAAATGAGGTGTGGATGTGAGGCGCGGAAGATTCATATTTATAGATTCCAAAATAGCTTTCACTTTTTATTATTTTACGAGATTTTGGTTTTTTATTTTTTTATTTTATATATTTAAATGTTGTTTTAAGTTCTTTTTGTTTTTTAGTTATTCTCAAGCATTGTATTTTACCAGACCTTCTAGAAAAATCAGTTGTTTCCATACTTAAGAAAAGTTCAATTCATTCAGGGGAAGATAAAAAATCAGTCAAATATCTAGAATTGAAAGACCCAGACCAAATCAGACAATTTTGGCCAGTCCAAAAAATCCAGATCCGGCTGCATCTGGTAATTATGCGTTGCACAGATGGTGTTTCTAAGATCACACTCTGAAACACTGATCCAGAAGACAGCCGATACAAGGTTGTTCCATCAGGCAACTTGTTTCTTGGCCTAAGAAACAGAAGCATGTTCCACAAAATCAGAAACGACAATGTTTTGATGAATGAGAAATGGCAACATTAGTTAAATATCTTCCTTGGAACAGAACTCAGAAATGGTATTGTTTACCATTTTGCAATTGAGGAATCAAGGTCTGAGATGTTGTGATTCTAAATAAAACCATTACATTTCTTGTCAACATGATTGACCTTTACTAGGTATTTTATGTTTATGGATTTTAAATTGTTTTATATTTCATATTTCAACGATTTTTCATTCTCCTTTAATTTTAAATTGTTTGGAATGGTTTTTAAACATTTTTTTCAACTTATTATTGAGCATTCAATCTCACAGAAGTGGGTGGGAAACGCCATCATTTTCCACTTGTTGTGGACCATTCAGCTTGTAGAAACAGCATCTTCTGAAATGCATTGAGAAAACACAGTTTCTGTGGGCCAAAACAGCCTGGAAACAGTTCTTAACAGCCAGAAATGCCTACATTTGCCAGCCATTAAGAAATATATTTCTTATGCTGAAAAACATGACCATGCAGACATTTCATCATGCATATATTGCTCAGCATAAGAAAGGATGATTTTAGCCACATGTTCCTTGTAACAGAGTTCAGAAATTAATGGTGTGTTGCTAGCTAGTTTGAATTGAGAAATCTAGGCCTTACATATTATGACTGTTGAATCAAAACATTATATAGCCACATGTTCCTTGTAACAGAGTTCAGAAATTAATGGTGTGTTGCTAGCTAGTTTGAATTGAGAAATCTAGGCCTTACAATTTATGACTGTTGAATCAAAACATTATATTTCTTATCAATAGAATTCATCTTTTTATTGTTTCAAACAAAAACGTTGCATAGATGTCATAAATCTGGGAAACAATAACTGACTTGTTCTTGGTCATTTTCCATGTTTCGCATAGAAATAAGAGGGCTGATGTGTTTGCTCTGACCCATCGTGCAAGCAATCCCAGTCTTTCAACAGAGACAGTAAATGCTAGAGGACAGTTACAAAGAATATAAAGACAACTATATCACCAATTCCAGAATTTGAACGTGTTAGTTTTTGAGAATTGTATCCAATACTGTAAATTTTAGCATGCGTAATTAATCAAAATACTAACACTAACCCTAACCTTAACTGTAATTCTAACCCTAACCCTAACCAAAACCATTATCCTAACCCTAACTAAAACCCTAATCCTAACCCTAACACAAATTATAATTATATTTATAATTCAAAATCTAACCCTAACCATAATTCTAACCCTAACCCTTTACTAACCCTGTCTCAAACCCTAACAATAACCTTAACCATAATTATTATTCAAACCCTAATTGTTACATAACCATAATTTACTTGTCAGTGGCTGACTAACTAAAATTGGAATTCTCAAAGAAGAACCCTATAAGAAGTTATAGCATAATGCATTTACCTATTTAAACTAATTACAATAGAGTTCAACTACTCACTCATCATAAGAAGCAATTTCACAAGATTGCATACACATGAATGGCGTTTTAGGCCCTATATTCATAAGCTAAATATATGAAGAACCTTCTAGGGCCCATCATCAACAGAGCCTGCTAAATTATTTTTAAAATAGTGTATGAACTTTTTCAAAGAGAGTTTTGCAGAAACTTAATAAAGTTTTGTGTGATACTATTGCATAAACGAAATCATATTAATGCTATAGATGTAAATGCTCTCACACTGTTTTATGTGCTTGCACTCGAGCAGTTGAGCTAATCCCAGCCAAATGTACTAATGCAGGTTTCACTTTAGCCTCTAGTCCAAAAATTCATAATTCCATTTCAGCCTATGGTCTTAATCAGGGTTGTGCTTTCCTAAATCCCACCCATTTCACATGACATAATTTCAGACAACATATCTATAACTGTAAAATAAAAACCATTGCAAACCTAGAAGCATCTTCACTTCAAGTCTTCCGATGTCACATCTATGATGAGTTGTATCATATATAGGTTCTGATCAATAAGGCATGTATTTGGTGCCTATTGCATAAGAAATGAAGATTCAAAGCAAAATGATAAGAGTCCATGATGACAGGGCACAATGTTGCCCATTGGGTTTTCAAGACTAGGCTTCACAGAGGAAGAGCTTGTCACAAACTTTATAACAATCTTGGCATAGCTTTAAACAAGTCATACTTAATCATACACAGTTTCTAATTTGCAATGTTATTCCATGGTATTTCTTACTTGTGTTTATGTCAACAAATAATTAGCAAGGTACCACTTTGAGCAAATTAGACCATGCAGATTGTACATCATCGATCAGATACTTTCTGCATTTGAGTTTGCCTTGTGCAGAAATAGCCTCCAATAATTTACACGAATAGCAGTTACATTTGTGTACATTTACTGGACTGTTACATCTAATGATTATTGCATTTGTTCCTTTTATATTTAGTAAAACCTTACTGCTTTGATCTACCATCTATTATTGGGATGCCGGCACCAATTCTTATTTGTTTGACAGTTTTGTTCCCAAATATGTTACTTGATTGTTGTTGCAGGCATTATTATGATGTATGTATTAATTTTTGACTAACTTCTTGATCATCACATAAAACTGGATGGCCTTCATTGTATTGAATCTATGATTTAGGATGCAGATTATAATATCTCCAATCTAAAAATTGTTATTAATGAACTGTGGCAGTTCAATTTTGTAATGTCCCCTTTTTCTTTGAGTGATAATTAATTAATTAAATGTTAAATAGTCCTAAGTCCTATGGGATTATTTAAATTTAATTAATTAGCAGCTGAACATACTTTATTTTATAAAGTGACTTTATAATAATGTCAATGACAAATTATAAAGTAAAGTCACTTTTGAGGGGAAAAGTAAATTAAAAGAGAAATAAAATAAAGTATTACTTTCGAAAAGGAAAAGTATTATAAAAGGAGAAAAAAGTGCAATGAGGATTCATTCTTGACTTGTTATTTTGAAAGAAACTTTTCCTTGAGAGCTTGAGAGCTTAGCTTGCAGGTTCAATAACCCCTAGGACGGAAACCCTGGAGGTTTTGGCTGTTTGGACGAAAACCTAGATCAGCCCACTTGGTGAATTCATCTCAGGATTCACAGTTGCACATCATTGACCAGTTTTCATGGAGATTCGATGATCTATCTAGCAGATTTTCAAGGGGTTTGTTAATTTATGCATGGAGGCATTCCAGAGCATGTCTTACCTACATTTTCTGATTTGTAACAGCAGCATGTGTTTGTAAACAGCCATACATTTCTATATCAAAAGAATTTCATTGGCTTATTTAGATTCTGTGTATTTCACTGATTGATTTCCTTGAAAATCTATATTGTTCATCTTGCATGTTCAATCTGCATGTTTGCATGTCGCAATATTATATTATGATGAAACAAAACATGAGTAAAAATGAAAACCCAAATCAGATTTGAAGCATTGTCCGAGACTGGGATATTTCAAATTTGAAAAGAACTAAGCTACATGCACATTTAAAATTTCTTTGTAGAACTTTGTTTCAACATAAAAACATGAAAAGTTTAAAGGAACATAAAATGTCTTAACAACTAAAGCTTCAAAGGTCATAGCAGATGACAAAGAAAAGAATGCAAATTTCTACAAAAAGAATTCAACATCACACAGGAAAATGAAATATATGATAATAGAAATACCCGAGCAAAAAGGTCTTTGCGCATCCATGGAACCAGATACTTCCATGGCCAAATATCCAAGGTGCTGACACCTATCATCTTTGTAAAATTTCGTCGTTTTGTGCGGATGGATGATGATAAGTTTGGGTGTATCAAAAACCTAGATGCAACCTCAATAGAAAATTCATAAGTGCTAAGAACCCGGTCCACAGGGTTGCGCATTATTGTTACAACAGATGTTTTCTCACTTGGCAGCATTGACATGAGGCTGTAATCATCATGAGTTACCACTAACTTGCATCCTGGCTCGCTGCACAAGCCATGTTGATTAAAGGTCAATGCTCTCTCAAATAGTGAAAGATCCAATTTGAAATAAGGAGATCATATGTTTCACTCATATTATTGAGTTAATTCAACTCAAAAGATTCAAATTATAGAGAGCTGCAACATGGAGGCAAGCAAACAGAACTGAAAAACATGCCTACCATGATGCAAAAATCAGAAAAAGATTCTTCTAAACAAATGATTTCGTATAAAATTAATATATGACAAATTTGGTCCTTACTCCTTATAAGGTTAAAAATTGAGACAGACTAGTACACTCTTTGACAAAAGATGATGATAAAGTCAACATTGATTTCTGGAGAAAACTGCAATCCATATAGGCTATACCTCCTCCTTCACACTGTTTGATTTTATTTTAAAATTGAGTATGGTAAAGAATATTTCTTCTGAGGAGATTCTAATTCATGGCACTTTTATACATTTCACACAGCACTACTTTTCATTCTGCAATTACCTGGTGAACATCAATTTCTGTGGAATATTGCAATCTATCCATATTCTAGACTATCCCTCCTCCTTAATACTGTTTGATTTATAAATAAATATGGTACAGAAAATCTTTCAGAAGTGATCCTAATATATGGCACTTCTACATTTTACACAGCACTGCTTTTCATTCTGCAATTACACAGCCCCTTTCAATAACAAATGCACGATCATATTTATATAGTTTCTATGTGCTTAAATAATCAAATAAAGCCAACCACCTTTAGCTAGTACAGTATCAAAAAAGGCCAGAGATCCATCCTTCCATTGCCCAAAGCATGACTTTCCACTCGATGTTTCACAATTTTTCTGGCAAGCATTGTTCTACATAATTATAGTATGGAGGAAGAAAGCTATGTTTCTTCAGATGGAAATTTTCATTTTCCAGGGATGAGCAATTCAGATCATTATACTGATAGTGGTATTGAAACAATTACGATGAAATGCCTGAAATACTCTGCACTAAGCAGTAGGCTGATCTGTTTGATCTCTATAACTCAATGAAAAGATGCAAATCCAAAGCATATATCCATCTACATTTTTCATATATAGACCCTATCATAAACTCTCAGTTTAATTATGATATAGGTGAATAGTGTTTTGCTTCTTTAGTTGATACCAGGTGCCTAACATGGGATCGAACGGTCATATTACAGTTTAAGAGAAATTTAAGAGCAGCTGGTAGATGTTCTGTTAGATCAAAATTCACCTTATCACTAGGTGTCTCAAGCTTTGTAGCCCCGCCCTTATGCCTCATACAATTGGCAGTCTGACTAAAGGCTTTTTAGTTTTGGATCTATGGCATCCTTGAGCTTTAACAAGTCAACACAAAGTCCAACAGCTTCTGGCAGCCCATTATTGTCATTTTTCTTTTTCAAACTAAGATAATTCATAGTATTATTTAAGTTGGGCCCAATAATTTCTAATTTTAAGGGAAAACTTAATAGTATCATTATACTTAAAATTAAAAGGTGTTTATAAACACTAGTGTTAAAATGAAAAGTATTATTAAATACTTCAAATAAAATAAAATAAGTATTGAAAGTACTTTTAAATATGTGGAGGGAAATTTAGGACCCAAGGGCCTAATTTGAAAAGGCATATCAAGGAGGTGCATATATTCATTTGGTATCATCATTCAAGTTATTCTTTGATTCCAATTTTCAGATTTGGGCAGTGTGTTCAATCTAGGGCATCCAGAGACAAAAACCCTTGTTTTACATTTTGGGTGATTCCTTCCGGGATCACAAATGCACTAATTTGTTGAGGATTTGAAGACATTTTTCAAGTTTATATGTTGCAGCTACAGTGTCACTACAGTGATTTGAAGATTTCATCATTTGGAGGGTTATAAACTTATATCGTGGTTTGCAAACTCTACAAGCACTTGCTGAGTTGCCGAGTACTCTATGTTTTTCTACTACACAAGTTTTAACAAGTATAACTCATGAGTTTTTACAAATGCAGAAAAAATGTGGGTACAACTAGAAGTTCCGATGTGGGTAAAACACTGGTTAAAACATGTTTTTCATACTTTTTTTGCTATAAAACCATGTATTTTCTCTTTGCTCCCCCGCTATTGTCAAGGTTCTTCAAAATCTACCAGCCCTTTCTCATAATTCTCATTTTTCAAAATCTGCCAGCCCTTCCTCATGGTTTAATTTGCTGAGTAGAAAATTTTGGGCATGCCGAGCACTCTTCAAGTCTGAGTCTGCAACCTATGGGTTATACATTGCTGCTACAGTGTCGCTACAGTTATTTGTTGAAGATTTCATCATTTAGAGGATCATATGTTGTTGCTATAGTGTATCTACAATGATTTGTTCAAAATTGCATCATTTGGAGGGTTATACGTCGCTGCTACAGTGTTGCCCATCATATTTGAGAATTTCTACACTGTAAAGGAACTTTGGAGAGCTTTGTGCATCAAAAAGTGCTGGATGAATTGCTTATGACATTTCCAGTCAACCCTAGCTGATGCACTATCTTTGGAGGAGTAAAATCAGTAAATCCCAGCCCTAAAAGCAGTTAAACAGCTATTGGTTTACATCATTTCCAGCCACCAACAATCATCCTCAGCATTATACCAGTCATATAAGGTGCATTTCCAGCATTCTAGAAGGTTACATCAGTCATACAAGGTGCTGTTATTGTTATCAAAATGATAGTGTTGTGCCTAGATTCGGAATAATTAATAAATCATTCAGAGTTTTTTATCAGTAGTCATATTGCACAACATCCATCATTGTTCACTTGTGATTTGATTTAGGAAAGTGGCAATTCTGAAAATTCATTTTCCAGCTTGCATATCAGCATTGTCATCATTTTTCCCATCTTGCAATTAAATAAAATCAATATTGTTGCTGCTGTCATATTGATTTCTAACCAGATCTGAGTGTGATTTTAAGCTATTTAAGGTTTTATGTGAAGTTTCTAACTTGGTAGTTGCAACTAACATTTGTATTACAAGTTTTAGTTGCTGTTTGGGTGGTGTGTTATAAAAATAATCAGAAAATATCAAAAATTATAAAAGGGGGACATAAAAATTATGGACCTCTCCTGGAATGTTGAGCTTTGCATGAAAGCAATAAATGAATGCAACTTTTAGATAACAGCAGGACATATGCATACCACAAGACATGGTGGATATTCTAACTAAAATCTAGTTTATAATTCAAGCTGCCCTTTTTGATGTTCCAGCATTTTTCCCATTACAAACCCCCTATCAAATAAAAGGACTCAATCAAACATAGGTAGTCAGGATAAGCATAGACATATGATATGCTCTACTTTGAGCAATGCTAGAGCTTTGTGTCAACCTGAATTTGTGTGACAATATTTTTTCTTCTGCCAAAAGGGGCCAATTTCACTTCAAGGTCAGAAATGTTGTAGTCTTCAAATACGGATATTGTTTCTAATAAATTGCACTTTGACAATATACTGGCCAAGGGTATTAACTGGCAAGGTTAAGAATTGATTGTCTTTGCCTTGCCGCCTCTATCCTGCCCTGTGTGGTCAATACCTGCATAACCAGCCAATTATTTTTTATATCATAGTATTAGGTCTGAAGAGAGAGTAAATAGAATGGGCTATTTAGGGTGATGGACTTGGTCGGCATCTCCCTCAAATAATTTTTGTAGCAAAAGTAAGTATTTTCACATTGAAAACAGTTTATACAAAGAAAAGAAAAACTCTTAGAATCAATGGTCTGTTTACTTCATGCATATTACCTTACCACAAAAACTTTGGCCAAATCTATTTCATATGTCATGAAAGATAAAACTAACTCTAGACCAACTTAAGTTATAAACTGGAGAAACACACCAGCAACCATCTTCAAGTTAATGTATGTTAATGCAATAATGCTCATCATAAGTTAGGCTAAAATAAGCATGCAAAACATTACCTTGGGTCAAACCGAAGCTTGTCATAGGATCGTGGGCATTCCTGGTCTCTGGGAACCAAGTTCCGCAAAAAACTGCAAAAAGCAACCAGAAATCAATAGTTTGAATTCATGTAATTGAAAACAACAGTATAATCCTAGATGCTACATTTTATCAAGGAGAACATCACCATCTTCCATTAGCAGACTGAATGACAAGACCCACAAGGTTTGATGGTGCCAAATCATAGTATCCCAGGGTTCCTAGATTCTGGGTTCTCTAATGTACCTAAATTTATTTTTAAAATGTTGAGGCTTGAGGCTAAGGGTTAAAACGGCAATCCATGCTTGATAGGACTCTGATCTCGGAGCTTAGTTATGGAGAAACCTCCAACAAAGGATAACAATAACTTCCAGAGGTCCAAATCTGACATCAAGAATGAGCAAGGGAAGAACAGTAAATTAACTACAGTTCCAACTATATAGTATATCACATCCTTGTCAATGATCAGCTCAAAGCATATGTAATCTTTGTTAATTCACAAAAATGCATTCAACCCATACAATGTCAATTATGCTGTCCATCAGATCTCCTTGAAGCTTATATAAAAGACATTTTTTGGTGTTTAAAGGCTATATAGCAACATGTCTACAAACAATAATCAAAGGGCATGAAAACAATAATAATTGTCCTCAAAAAGAGAACTAAAAGTGATTGGTTCAAAATACCTAGTATCACAAAAAAACACAGCAAAGCATTATGTAATGGCAGCAACCATTCTATAATTGGGATTACACCGTGACAGCCACCATGTCAGCATTTTAAGGGAGATCACGGTTATCATCCTGAATGGTCCAACCTCTCAGTGGATTTCCAAGTGTTGGGACTTGTCTTCCAAATTTATTTTCGATAGCCTTGCTGCTGCTTCTTTTGTTTAAAGCATTCAAACAAAGACACAATTTATTGCTCTACAGAAGCTATCACAATTGTCTATACAGCCCCTAATAACATACGTACCAAGAAGGGAAACTTCTGAGGAACTGAAATCTCTTTTAGAAGTATAAAATTGTTGAAGAATCTTCCCAGCTTAGTATATAAGAAATATATGTATCATGGACTGTTGCTAAATAAAACTCAAAGGGTTCAATATTTATATTCTTGAAAATAGAATAGAGCTAATTTCTTTTTGGAATTTCTTGTAATGAACTACTATTATTTCTGAAAATTTTGTGAAATATTAGTCAGTTGCAAATATGCCATAAAAACACCCTGATACTATATGCAGTCAAAGGCTTTTTTTGCCCATACAGTACCTTCTGGAAATGCTCCCATGCCAAAAAAACTAAAAACAAAAATGAGCAGAAGAAATTACCAGTTGAAATAGTTTCTGCCCCCGGTTCTTGGAACATGAAGAAAAAACAGCAAGTCCTTTAACTCCAAATTCTCTTGCTCTGTTCTTCCCTCCAATTCCAGCAATGATTTGTCAGCCCAACTCTTGACAATACCTTCACAATTCCTGTAACTATAGTCGCTGGTAGCCAACCCATTTTTTCCTGCATAACACAATGATCAAAACGCAATTTTTTTAATGATCCTTTTCAATATTAATAGGAAAAGGAGAGAATGGTTTGAGATAACTACCTACAATTTTCCATAAAAAGAAAGCAAAAAAAATGAAATTTAATCCATAGGTACTGGAAATGATAATATGAAACCCATGTCAAACCCATTCAAATATAAGAATCTTAATTCAAATGTTATCCAAAAATAGCTCAAAAACCAAATACCCCGGTTATAGTCAATTTGTTCTGAAGGTTTTGGATAATTGTCATCACAAACCCATGTCAAATTAATAGAACATTCAGAAACCCATTTTACAAAAAAACCAAGCACAAAAAAGCACACAAACAAACAACATCAAGTTGTAAGGGAAGTTGTTCCAAAAATGTTGGACAATATTGAGTTCCAAAGATGTGAGAGACAATTCCCCCAGTGTCATGATGAAAACAGCTCGCACAGCAGTACATGGCGCATAAAACTGCCCATTGTTTTAGGTGTCGAAGAATTCAAAGCATAAATACTAACAAAAGCCCTCTAAAATACACAATTGATCAATTCATAAAACAGTGTGTTGTATTGTCTCGTAAATTTTCTAGCAAATGCCACATACAAACTTGGTAATAGCTTCAAATCTGACCAGTGTTGTGCCAGCAGATACAGAAGATATTTGCTGCAGATAGATGATGATAAATGGAAATCTCCTACGATAAACATCTAAAACATAGCCCAAATATATGTTGGAGTCAAATTTTCTTTAACTTGTAAAATCCATCATTTATTCTAAAAATTAATCACACCGAAAAATAGCGGAGAGAGTGAAAGTTAAGTGACTATCGCAGACTGCTCACCCAATAGTATTACAAGCAGCAGGAGCATGCTCATCATTTTGGGTGTTGAAGAATTCATTCGAATTTCAGAGATATAGAACACAGAGAAGCAAACAAATCCCAAAGATGAAGTGAGTTTGACCAATATTGCACAGAACCCGGAGGATTGGAACTTAGGATCTCAATACAGGAATTCTGCAGTGCAATCCAACCAAATATAATGGACTATATATATGATCTCAACCCGCCTTTCAGGCCTGTTTAGCAAAGAGGTCATTTGTTCCTCGTTTCCTGCTGCCAAAGTGGCTGGAACCTGATACGACAGTGGATGGCCAGCTGCTGACATGGCTAGGGCTTTCTAGCAACATGAACAATGATGTGGCAGATGACATGGAACAAAAGTCGAAGGCTCCCAAAAAACGTTGGTAACGAAGTGGCATGGAGACTGAAAAAACTAGGGTTATTGGTCGGCTTGAAATGAGGCAGTCATTTTAATGTGATGGTGGTGTGGGAATGCGGGTGGGGCCATTGGAATGGTGGGGAACCAGAAAGGGACAAGCCCACAACCCAAGCCACATTTGTTTTTAAAGGGCCTTGTTTTCTTGTTCTCGGTAGTACAGTTTGCCCAATGGAATTTTGTATCCCCTAGACTGGTATATGTTTCCATTTACATTGTCGAGAAGAAAAATAAAAATAATAGTTATTGTTAAATAAACAAATAAATCAAGCAATTAGTTTAAAATTTAGCACAGATTAATGAGTTGAGATAGTAACTTAGTTTTATGTAATTTGAAGGCTTTTCATTGTAGATTGTGTTGACGATTCAAAATGATATTCTATATAATTAGATTTCGAATTATGTAGATTTAACTAATTATAAGATTATTTATTCTCTGTCTTAGTTTAATTATGTAGTTGTAAAACTAATCCCATCAACTATATATTCGACCCTGATTTTACAAAAATGACATGTTCTTTTTTATCACTCAAAATGTGTTTGTCTTTCATATTTGAATGTGTACCTACAACTTGGTGGTTTTTAGAGATACTGAGTTGGAGTTTGTTATGCAAGAGTTATTCTCCTTAATCGAACCCCTTAATTTGATTTAAGGGTTTGAACAAGGATTAAAGACACACCAACCAATCATATGGTATGCCTAGTTTATCGCTAATACAATGAAGCTAATTGATTATGCAATAATGTGTTATACTTTCTAAGCAACAATGTGATAATCAAATAAGATATGCGTGATGGACCTTGAATTATTAGGGTTTGTAGTTGTATGCAACATAGGGGAAGCATACCAATATTGGTTATAGCTAACTTCATGCACCCACAATCCCTAAATGGTACATTGAATTTCGACGATTTTTTTTATTGTCTTTGAATGTGACTTAACTACTAGCTAAGGTTCTAGCTTTTGGGTAGTAACAACACACGTTGTGGGATTGTTTATGCACAAGGGTCAAAAGTTACACATTTCAAAGTGTCATATGATACCTACTTAAAGATATTCCAATAACTGTCCACTCAAAATTGACAGTACTTGTGGACAAATATCCCAATAGTGGTGCACAAATGTCCCAGTAATAGTGCACAATTGAGCCAATTATGGATTAAAAAAAGCTAAAAATTGATCAGCTATTAGTACATGTGAAACTTATTAATGAGTCTTTTATTATTATTTTTTTGGCTCCTTTAAATTACTAATTGGGAGGGTTGGGTGCACAAGAAGTGATTGGTTATTGGAACGCGATCCACTACTAGTGCTCTTCCCCTAGTAAAAGAAAGTTTTTAGTCATAATAAACTATTTCCACATAGCCCCATGAGAGAAAAATATGCAAAAAAAATTTAGAATATACAATACAAAAGAATATACAAACATACCACCAAGATGACTATAGAGAGGAAAAAGTGAACCACTCCAACAAGTAGGCAACCACCTATCAAGGACTCACTAATCAACCTCTCCACTGGGGATGCAGTATAGAGTGTAGAACTGTTAGGTACCCCTTAGATGTCACTGAATGTGTCATAGAGTCTCTTTGATGTAACCCAGTGAAAACTTGTTTGAGGACGCATGCACAAGTCTAAGATAACAATTTGGCTCACTAGTGTCCTATACAGAAAAAGTCACAAAGTTTGTACAGAGAACAAACTATGACGAAAAAGTGCACAGATAATGATACCAAATAAAATAATAAGACAAAAAGAAAGTACAACTAAATATCAAATAACATGAAGGAAACATGGAAGAGGAAGTGTGTTCTCATAGCCGGTCCACACTTGAAGTCTTCAAGTAGCTCCCCAAATCTACTCGGCAACTTGCACACAAGGTGAATGAGGAGGAAAAGGTTGTGGTTGTGTTTTTAGAGGCCTGCCACAATCAGACCCTCATTTTGGTGTTTTCACCTCCACTAATAGCCAAGATAGATAGATAAAATGATAGATGAAATGGTAGATAAAAGATACAAGAATAATAACTTAATGAATATGCTATGGAGAATGAGAAACAAAGGAAGAAGAAGACTCCCCTTCCACACCCAAAGTGAGAAGCCTACCAGATGAAGAAGGATAAGTTGGTCTTCCTTTGTAGTAACAATACTGAAAATGAGTGAGAGCTAAGAGAACAACTAGAAAGGTTCAAAGTGAAATAATGAGCAAGCATAAGAGTGAGTAGAAAAAATGAAGACCGAATTCAACACCCAAGAGAGAGCTAGAGAGGCAATTGGAGAGTCAAAATGAGCTCCAAAAGGGAAGATAAACATGTTGGGATGAAAATAGGCATCGGTGGTCATGGAGAGGCATTACAAGCATCTTCCAAGCGCAGGTGTAATGCTTAAATAGCCACCTTTAGGCTATCAAATTCACAATGTACGAGCATGGCACGTAGATGTCTCTGTGGTGTGCTAGTTTCTATGAGTCAAACAGTTAGCAAGGTCGAGAAAAGGACAATGTGGAGGTTAACAAGGCAAGTGAGATGGACAAAAAGACAAACCGGTCAAGAAGGTCTCCAATCAACGTAAAGTGAAGGTGCTTATGTAGAGTAGAATTACATAGGGTGCAATTTATAATAGTACAGTTTGCCCCCACTTTAGTGAGCATATTACTATCAAGATGCAAGCTAAAGTAGAGATATTACTAATATACAAAGGGGAAGCAAAGTCCTCTAACTATGCGAGGGTGCCCCCAAGAAAGATTGTTGAACCTTCAAGTGATGCTACTAGGTTGTTCCATCAAAACATGTTAGGCAAAAAAGCAAAACTAATGATACGACAAACATTGAGATAAATAAATACCAATCAAAAAGATAAATAGATTTCATCGGTATGGGTAGAGAGTTGTGTTATGCTGTATAGCCATACAATAAGGCGACCATAGATAGAGTGGATTGGCCCCCGCAAAAGGTGATAAGATAAAAAGATCCAATGGTTTGGCCCCCACCAAGGCGATAAGATTCAATGATTTGGCCCCCAACAAGGCAGTAAGATAAAAAGATCATAGGATAGCTAAGCTAAGATAATCATGATGTGAATGTGGAGATGCATGAAACATGAACTACAAAGACAAACAAAGATAAAGATATGAAATCCACCCCTTAGAATGGTACGTGTGAAACACATGTCATTCTAAGGAGGAGAGATGTTGTGTCATGTCAACATAATGAGATTTTTCTATGGAATGCCACCTTGCAATAGATGACACAACACCCCCAACATCAACAAAGCATAAAGACACAAGGAGATATATTGATTCGACATCAAAACCCATAGCAATGAAATGAGAAAGTAAATAGATGTGTATGGGTGTTACATCATGGTACCAAAATTTACGAATCATATGAAGAAGGCATAAGAAAACAAAGAGAAAAGATAAAACGGGTCAACATGGAAGAGAACCTAAATGCCCCAACACTTTGCATTGTTCCCGATATTGAAAACAAAAATATGATAAACAGAAGAAAAGTGATTTAACAAATAGAGGATTTTTTACAATAGAAAATCTCTTGTTTTCGAGCAACTACGAGGTAACTTAGGTCCTCTAGGAGAACACAATAGATAAAAATAGATAGCCTCCCATTTTCAAGTACCAACAAAGTAGCTTGGGTCCTTTTAGGAGGGAAAAAACACATAAAGCAAGCACGAGGGAACACAGACAAACACACCCTAACTAAAAGATAAAGAAAAGGAGGCATTGTCCTACAAGTTTTCCACTGAGAGATCATCATCCTACCAATCTTCATCATATGGTGAGGGAGGTCAAGATTGAAGAGGGACAATTGCGAGGCCAATGTTGGGTGCGATGCTAAAAGTAAGAAATAGGGACGAGACCACTTCCACATTCTTGTCCCAGAGCTCATGAGAGGAGAGAGAGTCAATGATCATGTGAAGATCATGGACAACACAAAGATATCCTCTAAAGAGTCAAACAAACAACCCTCATCACAAGAGGTAGGTGACTTGGCCCGAGGTAGCGAAGCAAGAGTTTCACTTTGACCTCTGATAAAGAGGCAGAGATAAACTTTGGAGAAGGAAGAGCCTCCTCAACAAAACATATAGAAGTATACAATAAAATTGAAATAGAGATAGGTAAAGTAACAAAAATTGAAGGCATCAGTGCTGACTTCCAGCAATGAAACTTAGGCATGGGGCCTTTCTCAAACTTCCACTTTAGTTTATGTGGAGGTGAAGGCCTTTGATCAACCGTAGTAGGCTCAAGTACCCTATGAAAACTCTAATGCAAAGGCGGCTATGAAGTAGGCACTACCTATGTATGCAACATATCCACAAGCTTGGAAAATGGAGGAACATCAGGTAAAGAGGTGATGAGGGGAGGCTCCAAGGAGGGAGAGATAAAAACTTGTACCCTTCTAAGGTGAGGCTCATTAGTAGTCCCCAGAGCATGTGGAAATAGCACAAAGGATGAAGTGGGAGCAGAGTTTATAGGATCAATATGAGCAAGGGTAAGCACAAAAAAACTAGGGGCAAGGACGCACACCACCAGTTCACTCACAACTCTCACAACAACCTCACACTCATGGTCCATCATCTATTGATGACACTTACGCTCACATGCTTTCTAATTATGGCATAGATGAGGTCTAGGAATGAAAGCATGGGGAGGTTCAACAACATTGTGCTCAATGGGAGAGGCCTCCCAAGTCAAAATTGGCAAAGGAGAAGGCTCAATCGATAAAGCAAGATGTGAAACTAATACAAGTCTCACATTCACAACCACATGCACCCTTCCTCATTTTATTCTAGGAGCAGTCTAAGGAATAGGGGGTACCCTTAGAGGCTATGATGTGGAAGCTAATGGAGATCAATGAATGTGAGGTGAACTCCTACCCTTATCATATTGGGCAGGATGAGGGATATCGGCAAGGATGAGAAGCTCGAAGGGAGGACAGGATGCAGATAATAACAATGTGAATGTCTTTCCTTGGTTTGTATCAGATACAAACACGAGAACATAAGGCACCATTGGAGGTTGGGTGGTCCTAGATTAACAAGGTCTACCATGGGGAATAGTTTTAACCTCAACCCCCAATGAGCAAGGGACAAGAGATAAAAGCCATTGCAACATAGGAATATCTACTGAGTGAAAACCAATGCAAGAGGGGGTAAAGAGATTGCAGGTTGGGTCGATGAAGAAGCCAACTCCCCTGTCTTATACTAGTAATATGATTTATACAATAAGTCTCCATGAGGAAGCATGGGCCCAGCCGAGGATGGTATGCATAGTGCCCTCATGAGGAAACTTTAATCATTTATGTAACATTGAAGGGATTGCTTCCATGGTGATCAACCAAGGCATACCTAGCTTAACCCGAAACTAGTCAAATTAAAGAATAACCACAAAAGTAGTTGAGACCACTTTGGGTCTCACAAGGACCATCAAAGTGGTATTATCGAGAGGTGGAACGAATCACCTGTCATGTGTACAAACAAAGGCACAACACTCATCATATCTCACCCTATGCCAACCATTAATGAAAAAGGCCTCCTTCATGATAACATCAACTCAACATGAAGGATTTGTTAGAACCTATAAAAAATGAAGTGATCTTCCTATGTAAGGTTGTCATATAGGCTTAGAATACCCATTATTATGCATTTTGGTTCCCATAGACCTCAGTAGTACTGCCTAGATACATTTAAAGTTGCCAAAATACAAGCAACTTGTCTAATAAACAAAGCCCAACATTTTATTTTAGCAAAACACCTCAAAATAATATGTTGGCAAGACCCCACTAAGTCATACTTATTAAACTACTACTCTTCAAATTGGCATCACAGAGACCTTTCAGGAAGACATCATCATGTTACACCAATAGGAGATCCTATTGTGAAAAAAGAAATTGCACTGTTATCAGAAAGAGACATACTGATAAATAGATAGACAAACTGTATCGACGTGATAACCCTCGTTGGAGTGAACATGGAGTAGTTAACCCAATTTCATGTGTCATGTCAATACACATCCACAAGTGGAAGACTATCGGGAAGAATCTGGTCGATGACTTTGACATTAGCAGGAGTTATAAAGCCAAGGTTAGATCCCAGAAGTCAGCCCAATAGTGAAAGTTGTAGACACTTAAAAATAATTATTTTTAATTATTTTTAATTCCTCACATGATTAATTAATTAATTATGTTAATTCAAATTCTCCTCAATATTAATTAAATATAATTGATATTGTCACTATAGTATGTGACTGATTTATTTAATAAATCAATCCCTTTCTTTATTCTTCTAAAAATTGAATTCTCACAAATCTCCCTCTTAGCTAATTAATTTCAATTAATTAGTTAACCCACATGCTTCCTACAAACCATCTTCTTAATTCATCATTAACCTAATAAAGTCTCCTAAAAACTCCCTAAACTCACTTAACCTTATTCTTCTAATTTTTAATTCCCTCCACTCATTCTCTCTCCTAGTCAAATCTTCCTACAAATCCTAATCCCACCTAACATTTCCTCTAATCCCCCTCCTAATGAGTTGCTAATGGCTAATCATCATGATTAGCCACGAAGTCAACTTCTTGTCCCTTCCATCCAACCACTAGCTTTTAATGCTCTTTTCCTAGGTGAATGTGAGATCTTCAAAATCTCACAATCCTCTAGGCATTCCCTCTCCCAAGGAATTTTTAATTCCTTCTTATTCCTCCAATCCCCATGATTATCCCTTTTTGGAGAATTTTAAGTTCCTCCCCCCCATTCTTCAAGGAATGTTACATCCCTTGCCCCTCTCAAGGCACATTGGGAAGTCTTCCCAATGCACTTTGCTCTTCTCGAGGTACCTTGGGAAGTCTTCCCAATGTACCTTGAGGAGTGTGGAGACAAGAAATGCCTTTAAGGCATATATCTTGGTCTCCACACCCTCTCTTGGGCCTTGTGGGAGCTCACAAGCAATCCCAACCCTTCATCTTGAATCTATCCTAGCCATCCATTTTTCCTCTCCTCTTCCTATAAATTAAGGACGCCATCCCTTCGTTTTTCATCTCCAAGTTCAGTAATCTTATGCTGCCCTTTTGATCATCCTCCAAGATCCATCTCATTTGTGCACAACATTGGAGAGACATCCACATCAAGCAAGCAAGAGGAGCACATCAAGTGGAGCATCATCCAAGGGCGCCTTCACTTCGTCAAGCTCCATCCGAAGGAGAAGGTATAAGGTTTGTGATGTATATGCATTCTTATTCTTGTTTTAAGCATTTCAAATTATGTCTTTCAATTTTGTATGATTATATGTTTGATTTGCATGCTTATTAACTAATCCACCTCACAGGTCTTTTTCCCCTCTTCAAAAGTCATACCGATGGAGGTACATGAAGGCGTATCAAGTTGGGTCACTCCGATGCGAATAGAAAATACAAGCCAAGTGAATCAACAAGATTGATACCATCAAGATGAAACCATGAGAGACAGGTTGACTAAATAAGTCACCCTGATAAAGGAGTATGTGAAATCTATTGACAGGAAATCCGTTTGTCACCTAGAAAAGGTAGAACAAGAGATTGGTTTTATTGGTCAAACTTACTCAAATCGAAAAGAAACATTTGAAGTCAGCCTAATTTTGAAGAGTCATGTCAATGAGGGAAAAGCAATAAAAATCCTTATGTTAGAGACAATGTACATATCAGAAAGATAATAGCCTTCGGCCAAAAGTTTCTTTTGTGATTCTGATAGCTATTGTCCCACCAATGATATTTTATTGATGTAACTCTCAATGATAACATAAGGGAAGTAAATCCAAGAGATAGAAGGGATCGGAGAAAGTTTCCCCAATGAGAAAAAACTACCAAAACATAAGGTCACCAAGCGAATCGACAAGATCTCTAGTTGTCAGCTCAAATCAAAGAAAAATGACCAAATGACATCCCCCATCGACAACATATTATTCAGTTCTTGGCAATGTGAGAACAAATGGTGTTACATCGATAAAAGAAGTTGCCACATCGATCTAATAGTTCAAAATTCAAAATTTATTGAAGCATCAATCGTTGCAGATGACATTAATGTTGCACAATAGAAGCACTCTGCGAAAGATCATTATAGACATTTCAACCAAAACAGACTAATCAAACATCACTGCCTATAGAGAACAAGAATATGTAGACCACTTAAGGGCTATGAATTTGTTTCTTTTAAATCGTTAAAAGACTTGTTTGGTTAGTTACATTATGTAACTAATTTTTGTTTTATTTATAAAAGACATTATGTTTCATATGTTTTCGATCTCTCCTTATTAAAGGAAGATCATTTACTCTATGCAAGACATGATGAAAAATATGTACTTTCAAATTTCTACTAATATATAGACTAGTTTGCTTTCAAATTCTATACTGTGTTAAGAAGTATTGTGGATTCTTTTCAATTCAAGATTGTTATTTTGGTGCTAAGAAATCAAAGGTTGTTCAAATTTTTCTGCAATTGTGGTCATTTCATTATTTTCAGACTACTATGTTGTTGTGCGATATGAACAAGATAAAATATACTCTTGGATTAATTACTATATAAGCCTCTTTCTAGGAAAGATTAAAATTGCATATATGGTGATTGTCATATCGAAATTGAAGCAGTAATTGTGGAAGAATTAGTAGTGGATGATAATTTTATTGTCTAACAAGGGGAATATAGGAAAGGAAATTCATAAGACTCTAAGCCCAATAGGCAAAGAAGGCACTGGTCTTCATATATCTATAATCTCATAATTTCAGTTAAGAAGTTTTCATTTTAAGTTTTGAAGTAAAAAGTAAGGATAGAGGTAGTAGGTCATATCAAATCTTTAATGCCAATTTGAGATTGATCTTAGGATAGTTTTTTACAATAATATACTTAACTATCATTAGGTAAAGATACTTGGTAAGAAGGTATACCCACCTTGGTTTAGCAAAATCAAAAGAAGTAGGGAATTATCAACCTTGAAGGTTCATTCCACTAGTTGGCCATAATTGACTACTTAGCTTGATCATAGAGTGTGGCATTCTCTTAGAGTTTAGTAACCTACAATTTTAAGCTCCAACAAATTGGCGACTTTGCTAGGGATAGTTTATAATTCCATCAAAAAGGAAGAAATATTCAGAAATCTTGTTACAAACTCTACTGGAAATCGAACCCAAAACATAAAAGATTTAACTCCCTAAGAGGGTGGCAACTCTTATTTTATAAGCATTAATACAAGATCCAATAATCAATCTTATATGTATGGGAGGAGGTCATTAAAACAAGGACACCCTATATACCCTCTCAAAGTTAAGCATAAGGCTAAAAACAAGAATCAAAGAAACAAAAGTTCAGATAAGGATTCATCAGACCTTGTATCAACAAGTAACCATAGAGCCTCACCTATAAGTAGGCCCCTGACTGAGAAAATAAACCAACATTATAATCTAAAAGCCAATTATAGTACAAAGACAACATTTGAATACCTTAAACAAGTAGAGAGAGAACTGCAAAGACAATATGAGGACGAGTGGGCACTAGTTAGGGTAGCAACAACCTATAAGCAGTCTCAAGGAGGAGCATCAAGCTATCCATCTAGCCGAGGGAGTGGACATCAAACACCTAACACTCCTCTCAATTTTTCATCATCACTTGGTAGATAGAGGATGCATTTTACCCAGGTACACAATGTTAGCCAACTAGGGACACAAGGGGAGGAGACCACACAAGAACTGCAAGATCATATAAACAAAATGCAAGAAAACATGGAGCGTCTGAGGCTCGTGGTACCACGAGATGCTTTGGCTCAACAAATGCATAATTTGGTTAATAGCATAGTGCCACCTCAAAATAATGTTCCACTATATCCACCATACCCACCACAAGTTACTAATATCCATACATCCATTCAGATCCCACAAAGTATCCCTATGACTAGTAGTATGCAAAACATGCAAAATATCACAACCACTTTTCCTTCATCTTACATAAATGCATCTACCACTAATCGACCAACTAACAATATTCACACTACCGCAATGCATACTAGAATTCCACAAAGCTCTGCTAATACCAATGTTCCACCTAGAACCTCTGCAACCCAAATGAGCATGAGACAATTCAATTAAAAATATAATTCCTATGGATATCAAATTCCCCCATACAATTACATAGGATTGAGACAAGGTATGTACAATCCTACATTACACCAACAAGGAATACCAAACTATGCTTGTCGTGCCTGTGAAGTGTGATACCTGCAGCTGCAACACAAACACTCAATAGATAATTACAAGCATGGTTAGAAAATTGAAAGCAAATGAAAGATGAACCATGAAAAAGTGACCTATTGCCTCCTAAGAGATGCGAGTATGGATTTGCTCTCAGATCTAGATAAGCAATCCCAGTGACTTAATTACACCTAGACAGAGGATTTGAAATGATAATAATATAAAAACTAGATGAGATTGATTATGCTAGATTGATCCAAGAGGCTAATTAAGCTAATGATATGCATGATTAAGCTATGACGATGATGCAATTAAGCTAGAAAAGAGATTGATTAAGCTACATGATTCAACAATTATGCTAGAAAATGATCAAATTAAGCTAAATCTAAGATGCAATTGCCTATAACAACAATGCTCAAATGATATGCCCATAGTAACAATGCCTAAATTGATAATGAGATGGGATCCTTTGTGGTCCAAAATGGGGGATATTTATAAGATTTCCAAGGCTAGGGGTGAGGTGGCAGGAATCAATGGTCAAGATTGAGTCTAAAGATATCAAAGGTGAAAATGGAAGAGGTTGGAGAAGAGGTTGGAGGAAGGGACACTTGTCATCTCTGTGGTGACAAGTGTCAAGGATCCTTACTCATGAGAGGGCAAGTGTCCAAGGGAGGAGACATGTGGCCAAAGTGTCATGTGTCTCAAGGGAAGAATATCCACACCATAAGAGGTTAGGATAAGGAGGTTAGGATGTGCAAGATAGGATAGGGTTAGACAAACCCAAGGCTATGTGGAATGGGTTAGGTTAGAGGGATGGTTAGGTTAGATGGTTAGAAGTTAGGAGGCATGTGGGTAATTTGAATTTAAAAATTCAAATAATAGGAAAAGACTAATTAATTTTCAACAACTCATAAATTGATTTGTTTTAATTAATTAGGGGACTAGAAGAATTGATTGAAATGGGGGGAGGAATAATTAATTTAGATTAATTAATCAAAGGGGACCATTGAAATGAACCTATTAGATAAATCCTTAGATTTATTAATAAGTAGATGAAAGGGAGAATTTAATCAAATTGCTAATGAATTCAATTAAATTATGAAGGGGGATTAATTAAATAATTGCTTATTTAATTAATTATCTTCAAACCATTTTTAGGTGTATACAATGCTAACCAATACACTCAACAATATAATCAATTTCAGCAAGGTTCACAAGGACAAAATCACCAGCATCAATACCAATATGGAAACCAATATCAGCATCAATAGAACATGTTTGTAAGGGGTCCAATGAATGTTGATAGATATAAACAAATAGACTTTACAATAATCCTTGGATACCCAAATCCAATCAATGATGAACTTAGGAAAGTTATTCCACACTTTTTAGGAAATGGAGAAGCATCAGGAGAGGACCATGTGAGAATTTTTCAAAACATGTTGGATGACTTTGATGTATAGGAGGAGGAATTTTTATGAGGTTATTCATGCAATATATCACCAAGGATGTTAGGGATTGGTATAATAGCCTACGTAACTCCTCAATTCATAATTGGAATGAGTTCAAAACAATTTCCATTGAGCAGTATGGCAGCCATGTAAACCCAAAGTTTGCTTTACATGAAATTGCAAATATTCAGAAGGGACATAATAAATCAATATCTAGCTTCACTATGAGATTCACCAAGTCACTTAATAAATTGCATCCTCGCCTAAAACCTAATGATTCTATGATCCAACAATTTTACATTAATGCTTTTGACCCCAAGATAGGGTATGAACTAAGGACAAGGAACCCCCCCAATCTGAATGAAGCTTTAAAAGATGTAGTCACCATTGAAAGTAATAGGAAAGCCTCTAGCAAAGTATGTAAGAGGGATGATGCTAGGCTATATAATCCTAAGGTACAAAATAAAATAGACAAGGAGGAGGATAAGATGGATAAGGTCATCAATGCTTTGAAATATCTTACACAAAAGGTTGCTAGGAATGATAGGCCTCAATTCCAGAGGAATGACAGGCCAAGATTACATGATATGCCATATAAAACCAATTGGAAAGATGGTAGACCCGTTGATGAAAAGAAAGAAACCCTAACCCATCAAAAAAGAAAACAATCATTTTGTGGAGGACACTCCATGGTGTATGGCTTGCAACCTACCACAATCCCCATTGCAATGTATTGTAGCTCAAAATTTGGAATATGATGAAGAAGGGTACCATGAAATTGAAGAATATGATGATAGTCGAACCATCAATATGTTGTCAGCAATAGGATAATATGAATCATCTGATGATAATAGTTGTGACTATGATGTTACTTGCCAAAGACAAAATAAGTAATGTCATCAACATGAAGTATTTTCGGATAGTGATGATAACACCGACATAAAATCTTGGGGAAGAAATAATATGGTATCATTAAGGAGACCCTCTGAAGAATAAATTAAAGCCCTTGCCATTTCTATTATTGAACAAGCCAAGAATAGTTATAACCTAAGGAACATGATTGTTAGTCATGATCAAGGTAAGCCTGCTAGTATGTTCATAAAGGAGAAGGGTGCAAAGGAGCCTGGAAATGGAGGGGCACCCAAAGTGACAATGACTAAACAAATCCCAAATACACAAAAGAATTAGGAGCCTCAAAAGAAGGATGCACCACAAGTAGAGGCTCCCAAAGTATCAACATCACCCACCAATTCATTCGATATCACCAATGCATTGTCACAGATGAAAATATTTGTACCTTTGCTTGAAATGATGTGGATCCCATAATATAAAAACAACACTTTAACATGGATTTATGAGGTACCGTCTGGCTTAAATGGAACTAATCATGAAAAAGAAGATAAACTAGTGAACTCAGGGAAAGGAAGCAAGCCAACCCCTAAGATATTCTTAGGAACCACTCTCCTAGATAATCCATCCCAAGTTGAACCTTTCTATTTGACACTACTAATAAACAACAAACTAATGAGAAATTGCATGATTGACTCAAGAGCAATGATAAATGTGATGCCTTTGGGAGTCATGAAAGAGATTGGGTTGGAGGTTGATGATCATTATAGCACTTGCTACGCCATGGATAACAAGTCAATCCCTATTATAGGATTATTAAAGGATGTAGAGATAAAATAGCATCATATCCAGAGGCTACTTACAAAATAGACATCAAAGTTATTGATGTACCCACCAGCTATGGGATGTTACTCTCAAGGCAGTAGACAAGACTTATGGGAGGAAGCATCTAGTTGGACTTGCCATATGCTATAGTCCTTGTAAATGGAAAGCAAGTTCAGATTGAAAGGGAGCCAAGATCACCCCATATTATTGAATATCTCAACACTGGTCCTATGGTGAATTTCTGTGACACTGAAATAGGAAATTTTACTGTGTAAATAATAAAACCAGAATTGAAGAATAGTGATCCAATTATAAGTCACACATAGAAATATGTTGAAGGTATTTGACAAATGTTCTTTGATGGGGCATGCAGTAAACATGGAAATGGAGTTGGAGTGTTTTTTTGTCTCCCGTGAAGGAAAGACATTCAAGTATTCTTTCTTGTTATCCTTTGAATGCACAAATAATATTGCAGAATATGAAGCCCTTTTGATAGGATTAAATTTAGAAATTAAACTAGGGATAAAAGTGTTAGTTGTTTTTGGAGATTCTGAGCTGATAGTCTCACAAGTAAGGTCCAAATACTTATCAAAGAATAAAAGGCCCAAGCAATATAAAAATGCATTTTGGGACTGTCTAGAAATGCTGGATGCTTTTTCAATAAATTGGGTAGATATGTCTAAAAATATTATAACATACTTTCTTACCAATATAGCTCTGAGGCAGGATGATGTTACCATGGCTAATATTTCAGAGGTGGAGATAAAGGCTAGGCCATCTATCCTAGATAACATATACAGTTGGCAAGTGTTTGAAAATGATGATGATTTGGTGAAATTCTCACAATGCATTGAAAAGTATGAAGCTCAAGACTTAGACTTCAATGTTTTTGTTGAGAATGTTGATGGAAAAGATATGGTCTTTGGGAAGGAGGTGGTGTAGTTAAAAACAAATAAAATCCCAAGGGGGTTGGTTGCCCTTGAAAGAGTCTTTGATAAAAATGATGCCCCAACTAAAACTGTCATAGTAAAACAAGATAATCTGGAGGAAGTAAATTTAGGAATTTAACACTCTCCAAAAAAGGTGTACATAGGGAAAAAGATATCTCCCAAGGTTAGAGACATGTTGATTGCTTTGTTAAAAAATACTGACATGTATTTGCATGCTCTTATGAAGATTTGAAATCATATAGGGAGGACCTTTTTCAACTTGAGATCCCACTAAAACCTGATGAAAAATCATTCAGACAAAAGCAAAGACCTATACACTTGAATTTGGCACCCAAGATGTAGGAAGAGTTGAAGAAGTTAAGGGATGGAGAAATCATAAAGCCTATTAGTGGTGCAGGAGCACCTAGGACTTAGACTGTTTAGTTTTTCAATTTTGGATTGTACTGACCCTAGCCAAGTCAGTGGTGAATAAGGACTCTAGGAGGTTCCAAGAGTTATATTTTTGATTCAATGTAGGCCTAGGTTGTGTTCATACTTCTTAGGTTTGCATCTTTGTGTAAATAGTGAGTTTGAGTAGGTAATTGACCTTTTTGATGGTCAAAAGTGTCAAAACTTGGTACAAGAATTAGGAAAGGTTAAATTAGTATTAGGAAAGTTTTAAAAGTCATTTTTGATGACTTGGAATAGGTCTTATAGGTTGGAAAGACCAATGGTGCAAAAATTGCAAAGTTGCAAAAAGTTGTCATGACAACTTTTGTCCTGAAATGGTTAGCAATGGAGTTAGGGATTGTTCAACACCATAGGATGACTCCACACATTGGAAGGCTATAAGAACCCTATCTTTCATGGTTACCAAGGTTGGTGAATGTATTTTGCAAGCTTGACAATCTGAAACTACTCATTTTCAAACTAGTTGGCAGTGTTTTGGCTTGATTTTACTCAATTTGTAATTAAAGATGGATTGAATCCATTGATCCAAAAATGGATTGAGTTAATCTTGTGTGTTATTGTGTTTTTGGTTCAATTTAGAGCTTTTTAGATACTTTTCATTAGTGTTTTCTTGCTTTAGTTTGCAAGCAGCCAGTTTTGGCTTGTATATAGTAGTTTTCTTGTAAATATGGTTGCCCCATGAGTTCCACACATGCTTCCATCATGACTTGTTGGGAAATGATGGGAAACCCTCTTTATAGTGTACATATTCAGATGCAAGTGCTAGAGAAGAGCTTTGATATGATTGTCACCTTATTCTAGGCAAGTCCAGGAGCAACCTAGCTAGAGGAGATAAGGTGAAAATGGAGTGCCAAGTGCAAGGTTGGATGTCAAATCACTTTCTAAGTTTTTGAAGGGGTCCAAGGAGTTGGGACAAAGTTTCCACTGTAGGGAGGAGCCTTGAAGAGGTCATTTAATGCACAAACCCCAATTTGACCAATCACTGCCACCTAGAAGGCCTAGAGACCCTCCGAAACCCTCATTTTGGGGTTAGCACATTGAATGGTGGAACAAGAAGATAAAACCAAAAAAAAATATTGAGGTTAGATGAACTATTGAAGGAAATCCAAGATTTTTTAGGGGTCTTTTGGACCGTTTTCACTCAAGCCCTAAAAAACCGGTTTTAGGAGGCCTAATTGGGCTAATTCCTTGTAGCCCTTTTCTAGGCAGATTTTGGAATCGGTAAGAAACCTATTGATTGCAAACCTAAAATGGACCCTAAATGAATCCAAAACATGAATGAGGACACGTCCACACCTCTGCATCATCTCACAATGGTAGGAGGTCATTTTGATAACTTGAAGCCAAGAAGCCATAATTGAGTACATGGGAAGCATTGTGAATTGGTAGGGTTCCTAGCCAGAACAATTGAAGTAAACACCTTAGAGAGAACCAGAATCAATCCCTAGAAGAGATTGAGAAGGAATTGAAGGTCTAGAGAGAAACTAGGCCTGGTGAGTTGGTGTAATTGACCAACACCAACTAGGTGAAGTGTTGAGAAAACTAGGTAATCCCCATCAATTAGACACTCCTCTTGGGTTTCAAACTTGGTACTAGTAAGAAAGAAAAATGGAGACATAATACTATGTAGATTTCAATAACTTAAATATTTCATCTCTCAAAGACACTTACCCCTTACCAAACATGGATGCATTATTACAAAGGGTTACAGGATGTGAATTGTTGTCCATGATGGATGATTTTTCAGGATATAATCAGGTTAAAGTTAAGGAATCAGAACAATACAAGACAACCTTCATGACCCCATGGGGTACATATGTATATGTCAGAATGCCATTTGGATTAACAAATGCAAGAGCTACATTTCAGCGGGCCATGGATGAGGCATTTGTAGATCTGATCAATGCTATCATGGTGGTATATCAAGATGACCTTACAACATATTCAGAGGAAGATTATTGCATGCACCTTGAGAAAATATTTATAGGAGCATTGGAGTATGGGATGTCCCTGAATCCTAAGAAATGTCAATTTGCAGTCACTGAAGGTAAACTTTTGGGTCACATAGTATCAAAAGAAGGAGTGAGGATAGATCTTGACAAAGTAGAAACCATTGATAAAATCCCAATCACTAAGACAGTAAAAGCCATTCAATCATCCTTTGGCTAGATTAATTTTGTTAGGAGATTCATTTCAAACTTTGCCAAAATTGTCAAACCAATATCATATATGTTGAAGAAGGGAGCAATGATTAACTGGACATACAAAGCAATAGATTCATTTTTGGATATCAAGAGGGCCATCAAAGAAGCTCCTATTTTAAAATCACTTGATTTTGGTAAGCCATTTCAGATATTATCCTTTTCTTCTTGTAATACTATAGCTGCTATTATGTTGCAAAAGAATGAAGGGAGACATGAACAACCTATAGCTTTCTTTAGTAAGTCTCTCCAAGATGATGAGCTATAATACAATATAAATGAGAAACAAGCATATGTGCTGGTTAAGGCTGTAAAAAATATAAGGCTATATTTAGTTGGTGCAAAAATTATAGCTTATGTCCCAAACACGACACTAAAAGACATTTTTAGACAAACAAAAGTGACTGGAAGAAGATGCGGGTGGATAAATCAAATCCAAGAGTTCAACATAGACATCTAGATCACTAAGTTAGTCAGGGGGTAGGGATTGACCAAGTTAATGGCAGAATCAAATATGGAAGCGACACAAGTAAACAATGTGGAGCTAAAAGACATCATCCTGAGCATTGAGAGAACACCATGGTATGTGGACATAGTATACTACTTAAAAAATATGACATGTCCTGAAGGATTGAATGAAAATCAGAAGAGGACGTTGAAACTATAGGCTACTAAATATGTAATCCTTTAGGGTGACCTATATTGGAAGAATATGGATGAATTATTACTCCTATATTTGGATGAGGAATAGTTTAAGAAGGTTTTAGATGAAATGCATTCTGGTGTCTGTGGAGGACATTTTTTAGCCAAAACTACAACTCACAAGGTACTCAGGTCTGGATACTATTGGCATAGTGTTTTTAACGATGCACATAATTATGTGAGAAAATGTGAACCTTGTCAAAGGTTCTCAGGGAAATTGAAATACCAAGGAGCCTTGCCTCTGAGACTAGTGTACACAGAAGCACCTTTCAGCCAATGGGGGATGGAATTTATTGGAGAAATCTCAGACAAATCTAGTGGATGGCACTGATGGATTTTGGTTATAAACAAATTAAGATAGTTATTGAGGACTAGGACAAAACCAATTTTACATTTTCATAGGATACATATGCATATTCAATGGTTCCATTTGGATTATGTAATGCTCTAGCAAAGTTTTCTTGAGAGTATTCTCATATTTTTCTCATGACCCAATGGATATATATATATATATATATATATGGATATATGGAAGACTTTACCACCTATGGGACCTCCTATGACGAAGCTTTGGTAAATCTAGAGAAATTTCTTTAAATATGTCAACATAATAATATTTCCTTTAGTAATAAGAAATATTTTATGATGGTGGAGGAGGTGTTTTCCTTGGCCAATTTGTGTCACATGATGGAATTCAATTGGATCAAACTAAAATGAAGATAATTTTCAATCTTGTTGCACAATTAAAGAAAATGGATGTAAGGAGATTTTTTGGCCATAGGGTACCATCAACTTGTCAACAATATTTTGGATAATTAAAAACATCCCTTACACAAGCCCCTATTTTAAGAAGACATAATTAGAACATTCCTTTCCACATTCACAGTGACGCCTCTGATTTTGCAATTGGAGTTTTTTTAGGATATAAAGAAGGGAATTTAGAGTATTCATTTCACTATGTTATTAAGAATTTGCAAGGGGCTGAGCTCAATTATAAAGTAACCAAGAAAGAAATGTTGGTTGTCTTTTATGGAATAAGCAAGTTTAGACACTATATTATTACTAGTCATTCTATTTATATTCATATTGATCACACAACAATACATTGTTTGATGAGCAAGCCAATGGTAAGTGGTAGGCTTGTTAGATGGTTTCTATTAATGTAAGAGTTTGATATAATATTGTTGACAAACTAAGTAAAGACAATATTGTGGTTGACTTTATATCGACATTGAAAACTTTAGTAGAGGATCCTGTTGTAGATGATTCCTTCCTCGATGAACATATATTTTATTTAACTATCTATACACCTTGGTATAAAAACTTATCCAGCTATCTGGTTGTAGGAAAAAACACCCTTACACCTATCACCCAAGTAGAAGCACCAATGGGTTCAATGTAGATTTCCATATTCATGGATAGTTGGTTATTTTTTCTACACAAGACCTGGAATTTTTATGCATGGGTGTATCAAGGAGGATGAATTTTTTAACTTTCAAGGCTTTTCATGATGAGACTTGTGATGGAAATTTTGTAGCAAAGAGAAAAATAGTAAAGATACTCAACAGTAGGTATTATTTGCGTACAATTCATAAATATGTTGCTCAATACACTAGGAGATATGACCAATGCCAAAGGATGGGAAGGCCAACTAAAAGTGATGGGATGTCATTACAACCACTAGTGATTGCACCATTTAATAAGTGAGGCCTTTAATTTATTGGTCCAATAGAAACTACGTCAAATACCAAGTCAAACATACTAATTTGTATTGATTATCTCACCAAATGGGTGGAAGGACTAATAGAAATACAAAGGTAGATACATTTTTACATGAAGAGATATTTACAATATATGGTGTACCCAAATAAATTGTTACAAACCAAGGTCCTCAATTCACTTTAGAATAAATTTCTCAGTTGGTCAAAGAATATGAGATCAAGCATAAAAAATACCTCTTATCATCCATAGTCTAATGGCCAATTTGAGGTGACTAACAGAGAGCTTGAGGCAATAATAAAAAATATTGTTCAAATACACTAGAGGGATTGGGAATCCAAGTTACTTGAAACCGTTTGGGCCTACAAAACAACATAAAAAACTATAATATTGTTTGTAGATAAGAAATCAAAAAACATCAAAGCCATCAATTAGGTAACCACAAACCTTGATCAACTAAGAAATGATCCTATCACATTCAATAAAGGAATGGAAATCAAGCATCAAAAGAAATTGCAAACTAAAATGCAGATGTTTCCTCCATTGACCTCCATTTTTTTTCTCTTTTTCCTCCAAATTATGTTGGTTTCACCTACAAAATGCAAGTGTGAGCAAGAAAGCAAGGTTGTAAATGAGTTAGACAACATGAGGATACTCGAGAAGTGGTTGAGATTGATGGAAAAGAGTGCTCAATTTATAGGCGAATTGGTGAAGACAAGAAATTAGCATTATTGAAAATGGAAGGAGAAACTTCATTCGAAAATTGGCAAATTGAATTCAAAAAGGCATGATTGAATGACAAATTATGACAGATTGATTGACAAGTTGCTATGTGAAAATATGACAAATTGAGAGCAATTTGTGCTCATCAATTATGACATGATTGAGAGAGAAATTAGCCACTTGATTTATGACAAATTATCTACAAAAATAGCTCACTGATTGAATGACAAATTGAGAGAAAATAGCTTCATGATTTGAGCAAAAGATGGAGACAAATTAGTGGAGAAATGGTGGGATAAATTATAGGAAATGGGAAGCATGAAATTAGGAACGACAAATTATGACAAAATTAGGAGAAAATTAAGGGAGAGAAATGTGGTAATTATTAATAATTTCTCATTTATTAATTATCCCACAAAAGGGAAATCAACCAATTAAATAAATATTTAATTGTGACACAAAACATAGGGTAAATGAATAAATTCATTTATCCTAAGGAGGATGTTGGAAAGGATTATTAATTAAAGAATTATTAAACCCTAGAAAGGAGAAAATGAACGAAATAGGTCAAAACAATGTCATGACACAATTAATTTGATAAATGAATGATGATGATCATGATCAAGAAGATAATTGACAAGGACCAAAAGTTTATTAAATTGATAATGACAGAGACCTATGACAAATTGATCAAAATTGACAAGGATTGATGGAAATTGACAAAAAATGATAATGACAAATGATGATTGATTAATATTAAAAGTCGATCATGATCATGAAATGACAATTGAGAATGACATTGATAAGACCTAAATTGAAACAACTGAATAGGATCGAATAGGAAGAGAAAGTAGAAGAATGACGCGATGTTGACAAATGATAAAGACCAAATGTGCAATATAGAGGAAGTGTTAGTAAAATGTGAAAACCCTAAAAATAAGGTCACACAAATATGTTAAAGTATGAAACTGTAAGCATTGACCATTTTTAGACGCCTACATTATTTACACCCTATGAATTGGTTTATGGCAAAATAGATTTATTACCAATTGAGTTTGAATATAAAATACTATGCACAATAGAACAACTAGGGATGGACCTTAGTCAAGCTCAACAAGATTGATTACACTAGCTAAATGCATTGGATAAAATGAGGATGAAAGTAGTCAATGATACAAAAATAATATAATAAAAAAGGAGCAAGTGGAACAACCAATGTATTAAGACAAAGGAATTCAAGGAAGGTGTTTGGGCCCTTCTCTTTGACTCTAAATATATGGACCATAGAAGAAAACATCAAACATGGTGATTAGGTCTTGATGAGATTCAACATATTTTCCTAAATAGAGTTATTCAACTCACCATAATAGACCTAGTCCATTTTTACTTAATGGTCAACATGCATCACCTTAAGATTTATAAGAAGACCTATAATAAGGATGAATTCTTGCATCATTCATTGCAAGAAATAATTTCACCACCTTCATCTCCTATCTCATCCATTCCATCTAATAATACTAGTCCATCATCACTATCATTACCATCATTCCACACACCTTTTCTGAGTGCACCTACTAGTTCATCTACAATAGTTTCCCAAACATAAATACTTTCACTACATAGTAATCATCAACATGCATATGTCAATTAGTATTAAACAAGCATGAAACATCATAGGCGGATGATACCTATAACATCTAAATTTTAGTCAAGATTTGATCATCAAACACGTAGCAATTGCTTGACATTAGTTTAGTTTGTCAAGATTCAACTTGCAACCACTTCATTTCTCTTTCCATTCATACATAGAACTTTTCATTTCCACACATGCAACTGATCCTCCATCATCATTCCTACTTCATTAGACATTTGGTGTTATAACAATCTCCATGGCCAAAGATGAGGGCTCCACTCCAGTCACATAAATCAATCATTTATTAGTTCACTTTCACATATCCTGATCTTTATGTGCTTCCTACATTCCATTTATCAACTATATCATCAAAACAAGTATTGTTTCCATTAATATCATTTACTAACATCTTATATTACTATCTCTATGGATTTTACATGCATGTTATTTTTTATCTTCTCAACTATCAAGTCACTTCCTCATTAAACTATTATCTTTTGTACCTCCTACAAGCTTGTAACTCTTTTGAGGATAAAACAACCTTATAGTTGGGGGGGTTAGATTTTTCACAATGAATAAATGCCTTATGTGGTCGTTAAAAGTAATAATTATTTGGTGAGGTATAGAATCAACTTGTGAACTCAAATTGCAATCATTATTTCACATGCCAATTGGTTTAAAGCTACCATTAGTTATAGATTTAGGTGTTACATTCTTTATAGATTAAGAAGAATAGGATTAATTACAAGAATTATCACAATAATTTGGTAGGTTTAGAGTGAGAAATTCAAAATCAGAATGAGTAAAGAAGTTTTGAGTAGCAATGGATGGTGACATTGCCAGATGGGAAATAATGAATCATGCATTGCTACTTACTAATGAAGGTTGTTTGTTATTCTTTGAGAGGTCATGATGGGTTCATTACTTCTTATAATTGACAAAATTTAATGAAATAATGAGAAAGCAGTTTGCAACTACATTTCAAAATAATGAATCCGTAGTTGAAGGATTGAGAGTGGAGGCTTCAAAAGTTACAATCTTAGAAGTGTCTATATTACCTATGATATAAGTGTATCCTATAGTTGTGGATATAGTCACAACCTGGGTAAAATTTATTTTTGTCTTCATTGCAAGGAACCAAGAACTTGTCCCTACTAAGGTTGTGGCTGGTAGTTGTAGTGCATGCAATTAAGCATTTTACTTGTGATGAGAGACAATATCTTCTTTACATAGTGAATTTCAAATTATTGAGCCACTAATGACACCACAAATTAGTAAATATTCTTAATTAATGCACCATATGTTTAAAATAATCCCATTATTGTCTAGTTGCCCCACTTATTAAGAGAAGTTTAGTTGCTTAATTTTCCAATATTATTTTGGAGGATTTTTGTTTCTTGCAGTGATATTCATGACATATCCCTTTAATTCAAGAAATTAGGATTGAAGTTAATTTTAATCCACCAAGGGGTGATAAGGAGAATGTATCAAAATAAGAAGAATTAGAGGATAGTTCACCTCATCCTCCATCACTAGCTGATAACCCTCAAGAGAATATAGATGAAGGATTGCTAGAGGACCAACTCGTAGTATCTAAAAAATCTATCTACAATAATTGAGCTCAATTGTCTTGCATCTCATCTAGAAAACCCTATTTCTTACCTAGAGAACCTTATTTCTCCATCAAATCCTAAGACCAAAAAAAAATAAAAAAATCTTCTTCCTCTTCAACTAAGAGGAAGCTTAAAAAGTAGATGTAGATGAAAAGGTGTTCACGTCGCCTTAAGAGAAAGGGTCCTAGAGGAGGGAAGAGATCTTAGAAGAAGAAGAAAAATTCATTGTTGAAATTGACTAAGAAATGGAAGACTTATTTAGGGACATAGAACATGAGATCCTCAAATAGAAAATTGAGAAGGTATACATACAATCTAGCTAAGAATGGGACTAAAATGAAGATTCTTTTATAGCTAGAAAGAAAGCTAAAACCTAACAGAGCCCAGGGAAACCAAAGGATTTATTTTCTCCTATTGAGTCTAACGAAGGTTTTAAAGTGGAGTATGTACCTAAAATATTTATTATAGGAAATGATGTGAACAACGAGTCACAATTAGCTCTTAGGAGGATTAAAGCTTTAGAAGAGTAGTTAAAGGAATACCAAGAAAGGGAGATGTGATAACAAGGAATGGTCAAGGACCTATAAATATAGTTGAAAATTCATGAGCAAGAGGGGATAAGGTTAGATAAGCTAGTGCAACTAGCCATAGTATAATTAAAGAAGGAGCCAACCCTTTATTAATCTAAATAGAATTAAGAGAAGGAGAAGGAAGACAGTAAGGTTAAGAATCAAGTGAAAATTGAGGTAAGAGACTCAGAAATAAAGAAATTGGTTGTCATAATAGATAAACAAGTTGACTTAACAAATCAGTTAGTAAGATGTAAGCAACCATCCCAAGTATATGCTTTGTATTTAGAAGAGAAATTATTATGTTTCTAGACTATCCAGCTAATTAGTGATCTCCCTATATCTATGATCATACCAAAGGCATACGTAACCACCTACTTGAAATTCACTCCAAAAATGTAACATCAATTGTATGAATTCTATTTGCATAACCTAGTTGTTCCCTATAGCATTGCATGGAACCTCTCGATGTACACAGGTGATGTTGAAATTAAAGCTCATATATCATATATAAGGAATGAATATCAATGAGGAATAGTGATTCAAAGACGACAAGAAAGAGAGAAATTGATTCCTCTTCAAATAATAGTAGAAACAACAAATCCTATCAGAGTTGTTGAGGAGTGGATAAAAATACTTAGTAACAAAGGAGTGACTAACAAAATCCTTCAATGAAGGAAAAAAGACAATAAGAGATCCAAAGAATTGGTCACGAGATTAGGGAAAGATGCATTGTTATTCTCTTAGAATAGGTGGAATGAGCTCACCATAGAACTAAAGAGAAAACAACCCCATTCTATCTACAACTATATTGCAAAAAAATATAGGACATATAGGTACATTAGAGAATCAATAGACACTAACATCACCTGGCTTCCTCTTACATTCAATCCACCACTTCTCTTGTACCCAATTCCTCATTATTTAGTGAGAAGGTTAGTGGATACAATGTTAGAGAAGGAAAGGTGGGACAAGATCATAGATCAAAAGGGTTTTTACCTGAAGCAAGGACAAGGTGTCATTGGGATAGTAGTTTATAGTCTCAGTGCATTATAATGTAACCTAAGGCCTTAGATTTTTTGAGGAAAATTAATAAGATAGTTGGGGGGAATGATAGGCTCTAGAGTTGACTTTGTTTTACTTGTTTTATCTCATATTTTATGGAAAATTTTAAATGCTTCTAAGAATTTGTCCTAAACTTTATTAAGACTTTTAAATTTTAATGGATGATATATGTCGTATAATGAATGCATGTGTTTTGTGAATATTTATAGATTATATGATATTATGATGTTTTAAATGGTAGTAATGTGGATAAATGCTTTTAATCCACTAGCTTGCAGCAATTAGTCCACTAATAACTCACAGCCAAAGTAGACTTCCTGTAACATGGTATTCTCTAGATCTCACAATGTAGCAAATGTGCAGGTGTTGGATGTAATGTAGCTATCAAGAGTGAGAGTAGCCATATGCTCTTTCTCTTGATGTTGTCATTAGAGAATAAATGCATTCAAAGGATGAGGAGGAACTTGCGAGACAATGGAAATATGGTTCATAGTGAAATTTATTTTGTCTGGCACATTTCCTAGTTTTGTTGTTCTTTAGTTGTAATACGAGTCTAATTGGAATTGTGTAACCATCAAATCATGCTAATTAGATGATCATTTATAGTTATGTAGAAGAATTATTTTATGTTATATTTATGAAGGATCAAGAATTGTTAGTAGGTAGTTTATATTCTTAAGTAACCAACTCTTAGGATCATGTATAAATTATAGATCTTGTCCGAGTTTGGAGTTACCAAGAATGTATTAGTAATTTGTTGTTACTAGATTTTGTCAAAGTTTCTTTTCACTCCAATTATGTTGTTATTATCAGTTATGTATCCATTTGAAGATTGAATAAAAGGTGGAATATTTGCGATATTCTTATTTAGACCGAGCATTATGATCAGGGTTTGCAGCACTCAAGCAAGGGCCACTTGAGGTATTGTAATCCTCTTTGTATCATTGATTATTAGCATTATAGTTAGAATGTTCGTTCCTTTGAAAGATTAATTGTTATGTTCATTTTTCTTGAGTTAGATTAATAAAAATATTGGTAGCATTGAATGAATAAAGTTGCATGTCTTAAGCTACAAAATATTTATAGTTTCGTATCACCCCCAACCACTATTATGTCAATTAACTAGTAAATCACAACCATTGTTGTGTAGATTAGTTCACTTTCAATATTGTTTATATTCTTCTTTAGTTTGTTGATTTCAATTAGTTTCCTATATGAAATTAATAAATAACTTAAGGAAAAATTAGTCGCACATATGGTTCCATCATCATCCAAGAAGATACATCCCTAGTCGATAAATAAATGAACCTTTCTAAGACAATAGGTTACTTGATAAGGGATCCATTGGTTCATTGAGTTGTATGCATTGAGCTTTCTAAATAAACTTATTGCACTTAGTAGGAGTCAATCACTTAGTATTTGGCGCAACATTTCTTCTTTCCTCCTTTTTTAAATTTTTGTAATAAAATTACTTAAATCATTTTCTAACTTCTAGAATTTGGTAACATAAGAGATCTTAGATCTTGCAGTGGTGTAGTTAGAGTGATTTAACATGAAATGATTATCTTTATATTTGTTGGTCTTAGATAATTTTTTGGGGTGATATTGAAGATATCTTGGCTATTAGAGATCGAAAGGTAGGTGTTTTTAAAAGTGATGTTTTAATTTATTGAGATGTTTTTTTCTTGATGGATTGAGCTATGGACCATGTTGTCATTAGTTAGGAGTGAAGTGAACTTGTAAAAGTATTATAGTAGATGTACAAGAACTTACAATAAGATACTTTATTGGACCCAAAATAGATTTGTAACAATAATTTAGTGTATTTATGAATAAATTAGAGTAGTATTTTAGTAGATTTGCAATGAAATTATAGTACTTTAGTGGACTTGCAACAACCTTGTATTGATAATTTATTGGATTTGTGACATACTTGTAACAATACATTAGTGGAAATATAATAAAATTGAAATAGAACTTTAGTGGACTTTTAATGGATTTGAAACAACCCTATATTAGTCTTTTAGGAATTCCTTAACAATCTTATAGCAATATTATAGTATCTCCTCAATAGTCCTATTTTATTCTCGTAGTATTCATTAGCAATGATTTGTGAGATGGAGGTTTGGATACATTAAATGTATTAGTGATTGCAATTTTAACATTTTCTCTAGTTTTATGAATTAGAGGAGCAATTTTTAAGTTGAGATATTGATGGATGGCATGGCGTTGTTGATTCAATGAAGAAACTAGCGAAGCTGATTCTTGGTATAAGTTAATTATAGGCATTATAGTATAAAATACTATGTTCATTTTTTGGAACCCCTTATGTATACAATAAATAATATAATATCATGATTATGAATTATTTAGGTTACATTTTATTTATTTATATGTCCACTTTGGAGGATTATCAATGTATTTTGTAAATACATTAGGTTGATTAGTATCTTTATTATGAGCTTTGTAAGAAATAATTTGTGACATTGTAAGATTTGTAAGAGATTATATGATGCATGTAAGAGCATGTAAGAGGGTGGTTACATAGTAGACTAGTTGAAACATCTTTGATGGGTTAATAATAACATTCCTAAGAGTGTCTTGTAAGAAGTTTGAATTGAGTAGATTGAAACACTCAATTTTGTTGGTTGGAATTCTTCACTTGGGAGTCACATATTATTCTTAGGAGGTGTATCCATGAAGGGAATGAAATTTGGACCATATATTTAGGCATCCAAATTGAGTTCCTTATTTTCCCATGGTATTGAAAACCATTGGCGGTTACTTGTGTTTTCCTTGGCCTATATTGGATGCTTGGGATGGTTTGTGCAGATGATGATTTTATAACAAAGTTATTTATTGAATTTACTCTAGACATATTGTTGACGATCTCTTATATCTCTTGTTGAAATAAAGAATAATTTAGGTTTATTGTAATCCTATTATTGTTGCTTAATACATTAAGTCCACTTTCTTGATTGAATTTTTTTGGAAGGGTTTTCTCTATTGGAGTTGAGAAAATACAACACCACGGGAGCCCAAATGATCTCTGCAAGCTGAAAAACCTGTTACAAGGAGAAGCAAGGAAGCAAATCACTGAAGAAAGAAATACACAGAAAATATGCTCAAAAAGATGAGAGCTCAATATTCACAAAATGTGTAATGTAATAATCCTCCTTACAATGAAAAGAAAGAACTCAACCTTTAATAGGTCAAGAAACCCTAAAAGGGAAAACCTAGGTTTGCACATAATAATTAATAAAAGAATTAATTATTATGCACCTAAAGTTAGCTTAAGTGTAAAAGAAATAAAGGGAACTTAAAAAATTAAACAAATATTGTTTAATTAATCAAGTAAATACCTGAATACTCTAACACCCCCCCTTAAGCTAGACTTAGGGAGAAGCTAAAACCTAGAACAACTACTAGAAGCAGGAAAGATGGGTCCCGACAACAAGGCCTGATCAGGTACCCAAATACAATGAAATCTCTATGAACTGGAGAAATAGAGAAAACCACGTGGGAAAAAACTCTACTCCAAAAAGAGATGGAAAAGAACACCATTGAAACATGAAGAACCTGCAAACACTGTCGAAGAATAACTGCTGATCTGAAGAACCTCCACTGAAATAGAACATGACCAAGTAGAGAAGACTGTAATCTGTATGAGTGCCCTCAAATGACACTACTCAAATCAGAAGGCAAACAAGGCAAACAACTGAAATCGAAGATACTGATGGCATGAAAACACCATAGCCTGAAGAGCTGATCAATCAAACCATGAAAGCATTAGAACCAACAGGACAAACCTCCCCATAATGCTGAAGAGGGAGAGGGATAGGTACACTAAAAAGAACGGCCAACAAGAATTGCACGATGAAGAACCAAGAACATCAAAGGCACAGAGATAGTACACAGTGTCGTGGAAGGAACACTCACTTGACACACAACATGAGGCAAATGTCGTGGAAGGAACACTCATGGACAAAGTCAGATGGCAAACAAAAGGCAAACATCAACCCCCTCATGGCACTTTATAAGTAGTGCATGTACAATAAGGCACAAGATGTGCAAGGTCCCAAGTAAACAATGCATGATGACACTTTATCTTAGTAGGTTTGCATAAATACAATGCTACAATGACAATAAGACTAGAAAAAGGAGAACCAAAATAGAGACACCCTACTCAGAGAAGAGATCCCAGGACCTGAAACAACCAAGATATCCACTAAAGTGCTGAAAAGCAAAAAAATGAATAAAATATGCATGGAGTAGAATCTGGAAATAAAACTCATATGTCTGGAAAGTACACAGCACACACTTTCCAAAATATTAACTTAAAAAAAAACAGAGTTCAGATGCTCATTCTACGGCTCCCGGAGTGCAAAAAAGAGACCCCACTTTGACTGTAAAAAAACATAGTCAAACAAAAAAATTGGAAAAAAATACCAAATCACGAGGTCCATCTCGGAACTAGCTTTCCGACGCCTATTCGTTTTTAAAAAAATGACTCCGTATGCCCAAGATATAGCCAAAAATCCAAAACCCCTTCAAAATAAGAGGAAGGGGTAGTCTGGTGGCTGGAGAGGGCGGAGGTGGCCAGTGGGTGGCACTCTGGTGGCGGCCTAGTGGAGCTCTGGTGGCCTGCATTTGTACCCGATGGCCGGGTGGCATTTTCCAACAAGGCGGCGGGAGGCGCGACCGGTGGCTGATGGGCTGCGGGTGGCGAGGGCCAAAGCCGGCGGGGGCCAAGGTGGTGGGGAGTTGGCATTGTGGGCGCATGGCGGGGCTGGGGAGCCGCAGGGAGGCAGAGGCCAGGGGGTCGGGAAGTTGGGTCGCCAGAAGGATGCCCGACAGGGCCTGCTCTATTAGCAGTGGCAGGCCTGCATGGTGGCAAGGGGCCCCACGATACCCTGCGTACCGTGGGAAACCCCCCCCACCAAAAAAAAAAAAAAAAAAAAAAACTTTTTGCCAATAAATTTTTTTTTTCCTTTTGAAAAAATCAAAATCCGGCCTGCATGCCGTAAAAAGGCAAAAAAGAAAAAAATTTGAATTTTTTCTCGAACTACGTGCCAGGACCGTACGACCTGGATCTGGAGAAAAAAAACTCCCGGAGGCTCAGGAACCAAAAAAGGTCAAATTTTATATGACCATAGGAGTTTTCAGGCCTTCTAAGCATGATGGTGAGGTCCGTTTTGGCCCAAAGTGCTCAGAAAAAGGCCTATCCCTAGGTACATAAAAAAACTTTCTAAAACCTCAGATCTGCTTCCAATGCAGAAATTCTCAAAACAAGAATAAATAGCTGCAGATTTGAAGCTTTGATACCATATTGGAGTTGAGAAAATACAACACCACAGGAGCCCAAATGATCTCTGCAAGCTGAAAAACCTGTTACAAGGAGAAGCAAGGAAGCAAATCACAGAAGAAAGAAATACATAGAAAATATGCTCAAAAAGATGAGAGCTCAATATTCACAAAATGTGTAATGTAATAATCCTTCTTCTTACAATGAAAAGAAAGAACTCAACCTTTAATAGGTCAAGAAACCCTAAAAGAGAAAACCTAAGTTTGCACATAATAATTAATAAAAGAATTAATTATTATGCACCTAAAGTTAGCTTAAGTGTAAAAGAGATAAAGGGAACTTAAATAATTAAACAAATATTGTTTAATTAATCAAGTAAATACCCGAATACTCTAACATTCTCAAGGTATATCTTGTGTTGTCCATTGTTTCTCTAGTAATTATTATGTATATTTGAAATTATTTTTATTGATCCTCTTATTGTATTAGTGTAGGAGGTGTCTAGTTACATTTCAATTTTGTTTGTTTATTTTTTTAAAGTATTTGCAATATTTGATTATAATAGTTCTATTTTTGTCACAGTGCATTTTAGTTATCTAATTTCATATTTTATACTTGAATTCTTTTCTATTATTATGTATAAAATTAATAAACCTTATCTTTATAAAAGAAAGGATTTTCATACAAAATTGGCTTGCCAGTCTAGAAGCAATTATTTCCCTATTCCTTGAGAATTTTTTATTCATCTTTTATACATATATTATTTTTTGTTATCATGTATTATTTTTTTATATCTCATGCTTATAAAAAAAGTTTTTCAAAAATGGGCCTACCAATCTAGAAGAAAGCATTGGTGTACACCTTGAGATTTAACCTCACACTCTCTAATGTTAGCATCAATTTATAATTTGTGTGTTGAATTACCTTATGCATTTTATTTTTATTACAAATTTGATTACCCTTCTCCATTAACAATGTTGTCTTAGGAGTTTACAAAACAAAATCAAATTATCTAATGCTTCATCACAATGCGATTTATGTATCCACCTACCTTATCTAAGTTATATTTCTTACATATTTCATTGCCCTTCTCCATTAGAAAAGGGGATACCCTAAATGACCTCCATCAAGAGAGTGCCTTATGACTTGTTATTGTTTTCAATGGATTGCTTTATTATCTCTATAAAATAAATAGCCCTTTAAAATGTTTAAAACTCTCGAATGAGTGGCTAACAAATAGAAGATAACAATCTTGTTCTCCTCTACACTTTAGAATTTGCTAGAAGTAGGGAATATCCTTAATTTCAATATTAATATATTAAACCATTTTGCACTAAGATATGTAAAATGGACTTAGAAATGGCTAAATTCTTAGGGAATTTTCTCAATATTATCTCCAAGAACATATATAAATTAAAATAACATATAAAGCATAAAAATGCTTAAATGGTTTGCCTTTAGGGTTTTGGCTCTAGATATGGGACAAAGTAAACTTCTAATCAATGCCTATCTAGGGTACAAATTTAGATTATTCCTTGCAAATACTTCTTTTTGACATCCAAACTTCAAACTCAGAGGATAAATTGTATCAATTCCTTACAATGACACATCCAATGAAAGAGTAACTTCCACAATTCTTCTTACAAATCCTCAAATATCTTATTTAAATAAATTTAATCCACTACTTGAATAGAAGAAATAAACAAGATATATAATGCTGTAAATATCTTTATATTGAGATTCCCTATCTAGTCCTGAATACTATCCACCACCTTTGGCTTATTAGTTTTAGGGCTCATTGCTCAAATTGCCAAGGTTTTAAATTTTATGCTAAACCTTGATCGAAAGAAGGCTTGATCTACTTGCTCCTTTGTGGCAAATACTTCTTCACCTTATATTTTGATAGTGTCTAGAGAAAGTATAGACAATATATCCCAATCTAGGAGCAATAATAACCCACTATTTTGCACTAATTTTCTTCCTTTAGGATTAATTTTACTGGTATCAAATCCCTTTTCTTGCAACACCTTTTGAGAAAAAATTTCATACTATGAAGGGTATGCATTCGTCTTGGCTTTCTCTATTTTATATTAAAAAATTTCTTTATTTAATCTTAGAACAAAATCCCTGAATACTTGAGACTTAACAAATTAATAATTAGATATAAATTATAATTAGGCTAGGTCTCTTATGTCATTGGTACAATCATTGCTACAATTAAGATGTGCCTCCATTCCATTTCTTGGCGTACCAACAATCACGACCCTTGGGGGGGAGATATAGGTTGGTTCACTTGTAGTTCTTCCCTAATGATATTTTTTGCAATATCTTTAGTCTTAGTTGCTTCCCCTTCACCCAATGTGTAATCAACAAGATTTATTTTCTTTTGAGGTCTCTCTAAAGGGGAAAAAATAGCTTGATATTTCTCTTATTGAATCAATTTACTCATTGTAGGCTCATTTCCTTTAGAAGTGGAAACACATGTATGAATGGGAGTATTATCATCCATTTGATAGGTTGACCTTTCCTCCACTATAAGTGAATTTCCATTTAATGCATCAATATTATCCTACATCTTTTGACCTTAAGAATGTGATCCTTTATTTTTGCACAAAGCACTAGGTTAATGAATTCTTAAACATTTCCTTATAATGATACTTAACCTAACTTGACTAATGAATCCATCAAAATAAAATCCCTTGTAGTTTCTAAGTCCATTATATGAGATTGAAAATTTGGATGGGTTTGATCTTATCCATCTTTATTTGTAGAAAGAAAACCAAAAGACTTTGTATATATAGGGAATAAAGATCCATTCTTTTGTCCTCTTATATGTGCCTATCTGATTCATTCAATTGCTAAATTATTTCCAAATTGGCCAATCTCTTTGGAATATGTTTGGGAAAAATGTGTGGGCTCACCCTACAACCATATGTCCTAATGGTAGTGATGATGGTATCAAGTAGTAATCTCCCTAATTATGATGAATTGCCAAATAAAGAGTCATATCAATATTTGAAAATCAATGATCTCCTTTTGCAATCTAACTTCTTCTCCAAAGAAACTCAAAATTATTTTGATAAAATATTCCTTAATTTCACAAAGTTGACATTTTCACAATTTTTGTCCCATATACAAGTCCAACAATGATAAAAAAGAGAAGCACCTATATTATCAACATCCTTCAATTGTAGACTTATGCCACACACCTCTTCCTACATAGAAAAATATGTGACACAACAAGAACATGCAAATATTTTCTTATCATTTTCCCTAATGACCACCAATTGCTTGTGTATGTTCTTTGCAATATATTAAGAATAATCATACTCTATTAATTAAGGGGTCTTGGATATCTATAGCCATATACATAAGAGGTATATGCATTTTTACTTTAGCATCTTCCCCAAAACTTGACATAAACAATGATATGTCTTTATAAAGTAGTCCACAAATGAATCAATATTGATAAGCTCTACTTAGTTTTGAGGAATTTGGATAGGTCTCTTATCCAATCCTATTAACTTATGCTTGGGAAGAAGTGCAATTCTATAAATTATTTTATTTAATCGATATTTCTTCTAGAAAACTTAAAAATTGATGATTTTATTGGTGGCTAGGATGAATCCAAAGACCATAGAAATATACTCTTTAGTAAAAATGGCCATCTCACCTCTATTATGCGCCAATAGCATTTTGTTCTATGCATCATATTGTTTGGCTACTACTCTGATGAATGCAACATTCACAAAAATATTCAACACCATGACCCTAGTCAAATTTAGAAACCAAGTATTTGACAATGGAGCTCAAAATTGTCTTTTCTTATAGCAATTCTTGAATAGAGACCATTGTGTGACAAGAATATGTACATCCTTGTACCCTCTTGCATTTTCATGTAGCATGTTTGCAACACCACCTAGACCTTGGATGTTCACTAGCCTTCTAAAAGACCCTAGAAACTAAATGAGGTCTTTGTCCAATCATCTTTTGGACATTGAAGGTTGAGCACTTGAGCGACTCATTTTGTTGAAGTTTCAAAGCTTAAGGTTTTAGGTTGTGGTTAGAGTTTTCAAATATCCCTTTGATTCGCCCCTTCCATCTCAAAATTCAATTTATTAAAAACACTTTAGGTGCTCAAAAGAAAAAAATAAAAAAAACTTTAACAATTTCAACTCAGAATGACCACTTACTTTGAAAAACCCATTTTTTTAAGAGATCAAACAAACTCAATTCAAATTCTTCTTACAACATAAAATGAATGTTATGGTGACCAAAATGCACTATATATTCGATCTAAATGACTTGAGATTGGACTGGAAACAATAATATCTAACAAAATTGCTCATGTGATCGAATTGAGCATCCACAACTAACCATTCCAGAGTTTGAATGTGCACCGTTTTTCTTGAATCAATGAAGAAATATCTATTATTGTCGAAGAATTCACCATATTTGTAAAAATATACTTTGAAAAGACTTGATCAATCACCATTTGTCATGTGAGAAAACACTTGACATCTCATCTGACGGGTTGTATGCATCAACTATTTCCTTAGACACGTGTCAACATTATGCGCGCTTGCACTCTGCACTAGGTCTCTCACTTCTATCTTTGTGAGATTGCACCTAGTTTTCCAATTTCATGTGAACCGCACTCACCAAATTTTCCTGTGAATGTAAATGCGACATCAAATTGCAGTCTCATAGTGCTGATATGGCTATGGCAATTGTACCTCTATGCTTGCATGTAACCAATCAAGAAATGCTTCACTAGAAGAATATTCATTTCAGCTTTGTTGAAAACTCAATCACACCGGACATGTGGCATCATAGTGCAACCTCACAACTTTAATAGAATTCAAGTCAGTGGAGGGGCGTGCACTAATCCACCAAGTGTCAATATTGCACAAAATCGCTCATGAATTAGAGACTTAGGAAAGGAAGGAAATATTAAAGAGAATTGGGAAAAGCCACTAACTAGGTCAAAGGAGTCGGTAATATGATTACATAGCACAACTTGGCTTATAACTTAAGAAGACCAACCACAAAAAACAATAAGTCATAAAAAAAAATTAAAACAAAAAGAAACTAAGGCATAAGTGATCGTTAGGGCTTGAACACTTAACAAAAAAAAACAAGGACCAAACAAAGTCAGGAAGATCTAGAATTATGAAAGGTGCTATTAGGACCTTTGTTGCAAATATGAGTTTATGTTGTCATTGATGCAAAACTTGTTGGTCAGATGCCAAGCTTGTTGATCTAGATGTGGTCTAGTATACTGTTGTAATTGTGGGTTAGTATTGTGATCATGCAGACATGTGGAATCTATGTGTGAATGCTTTAGAGGGTGTATAAAGATGTATCATGGTGTTTCTAGTTCTTTGGTGATGATCTTTGAGGTTCACAGTTAGTATTCAGCTGTGTGACTGTTCCGATGAACAATCTGTTAGTGAATTCTTGGTTTGGATTATGGTGCATATGTTTCAACTATTCACGCAATTGTAATATTATGCCAGTGAATGTAGATTCCTATTATATCTCAACGTTTAGATTCTCAAGTGATCTACAATTGAAGATTTTTTGGTCCGAGTTTTGATTGGTACTGTAATAGAGTGACAATGTATATGAATGCATCACATTCCTCTACCTTCAGTTGGTTTGATTAGTGTAGTATGTTTATTTGGATTTCTTGGTGTCAAGTGATGTTATATTATGCATCTACAAGTTGTATTCTTGGGGGTCGCATTGCATTTTGAGTAAGTTGTGTTGGTGTGCATCAACAATGTTATCTTTTAAAACTGACCTATGATGTGTTGGTTCATGTGGTTGTGTGATCTTGCATAAGAGTTAATTTGAAATGGTCTTCAATGTGTGTTGATATAGTGTGATGCCTCACACATTTCATTTATCTTCCCCATTGCTTTGGATACTATTTTTGGGCCGATTGTTCTTTATTTACACGTTACATCTGAAGGATTTGAGAAATACAAATCCACAGAACCCAAAAGAAACCTGCATGCAAGAAACCTGTCACAGAGAAAGAGAGAGAATGAATACAAGGGTTTTGGCTCTGACAAAGAGAAAAGATGTATTATCAGAGAAAAATGAATCAAGAATATGAATAATACAAGAGATCAATCCTTATAAAGGAGATCAACACCAAAAGGAAAACCTAACCCTAAGGTGTGTGCATTTAATAATTAAATATTAATTATTAAATGACTAAAATGTGCATAAAGGGAAATCTTAAGAGGAGAGCAAAGTTAATTAATTACTTTACTCTAACACCCCCCCTTAAGATGAGCTACAATGCAGCTACAAACAATGCAGAAAAAAGCAAAGGAACTACAATGCAAAAGAGGGTCCCGGCAACAAGGCCTGATGAGGTACCCGAATACAAGAAAATCTCTATAAAGTGGAGTAAAGGAGAAAACCCAGTGGGAAAAAACTCCTCTCCAAAAAGAGATAAAGAATCATGCTGAAAAGAAAACATGAAGGAAGGAAGGCCTCACTGAGACCCCCCAAGGACAACTTCCTTCACCCCAACCATTGAGCGCAACTGAAGATAGCGCGGAGATGCCAAAGGTTTAGTGAAGATGTCAGCAACCTGCTCCTCTGTAGGAATGTACTCCAAGATGAGAGAACCATCCTGAATCAACTGCCTGATGAAGTGCATGTGGATTTCAATGTGCTTTGTCCGCTGATGCTCCACTGGGTTGTGTGAAATGTGAATGGCACTCTGGTTGTCACACCAAAGAATAGTGGGACAATCTGGAGGAAACCCAAACTCTGTCATCGACTGTCGAAGCCATAAAACCTCCTGACTGGCTAACACTGCTGCTCGGTACTCAGCCTCTGTAGATGATAATGCAATAGCGAACTGCTTCTTGCAAGACCATGTAATAGGACCAGAACCAAGGCAAAAAATGAAGCCAAAAGTAGACTTCCGATCATTGACATCACCAGCCCAATCGAAGTCAGTGAAGCCAATGATATGAGGGGATCCTGAAGAGTAGTGAATGCCATAATGTGTGGTGCCCCGAATATATCTCAAAATACGTTTGGCTGCTTGCCAATGGCTCTCATGAGGATCATGGGAGAACCGAGAGACAAGGCCAACCGCAAAGGAAAGATCAGGATGAGAATGTGTCAGGTACAACAGACTGCCAACCAACTGCCTGTATAAAGTGGGGTCTACTGAAGGAGTAGAGCAAGTGGAAGACAAAACAACACCTGACTGAAATGGAGTGGGGGCAGACTTGCAATCAAGCATGCCAAATCGCTGAAGCATATCAAGAGCATACTTCTCCTGAAAAATGGAAATCCCATCCGAAGACTGAATAACCTGTAGACCCAGAAAGAAGTGCAAGAGACCAAGATCGGTCATCTCAAACTGCTCCATCAAAGCTCTCTGAACACTCTGAATCATGGAGGATGAGCTACCTGTAATGATGAGATCATCTACATATAGCACTAGAATCAAAAGATCACCCTCCTGATGCTGAATATAGACTGTGTGATCGGAATGACAGCGTGTGAAGTGCGAGGAAAGCAAGAAGGAGTCCATCTTCTCATACCAAGCCCTGGGGGCTTGTTTGAGACCATATAATGAACGTCGAAGTCTGCAAACCAAAGAAGTGTCCTGCACAAAACCCTGAGGCTACTCCATATAGATATCCTCATGTAGGTCTCCATGCAAGAAGGCACTCTTCACATCCATCTGAAACACTGTCCATCCCTGTGAAGCTGCAAGTGAAAGTACCAGGCGTATAGAATTCATCTTGGCGACAGGAGCAAAGGTCTCAGAGTAGTCAATACCCTCTACTTGAGAAAACCCCTTCGCAACAAGACGGGCCTTATAATTATCAATAGAACCATCTGCAACATACTTGGTACGATACACCCACTTGCACCGAACCAACTTTCTTCCCTTAGGAAGAGGACAAAGATCCCAAGTATGATTCTTCATCAAAGAAGAATACTCCTCATCCATGGCCCTATCCCACTCTGGGTGTCCTGTCGCCTCTGAAAACTTTTGAGGATCATCTGAAAGGGTATGACTCAAAAGACTAGAACCAGATGTCTGAGCACGAGTGCGACGAGTATCTGAAGGATCACCTGCCAAAGAACCAGCTGCATCAACAGTATCACGGGCCCACTTCGGCAAAGACGGAGCAACTGGTGGTGGTGGAGATGGTGGATCATGATCTACATCATCCTCAAGAGATAAGTAATCCTCAAGAGATGAAGAGGAAGGAGTAGGCAATGAGGGAGAAGCTGGTGATGGAGAATCCATCTGAGGATAGCACTCATCAAACTGGACATCCCGCCGAAACAAGACCTCTCTGGAATCAGGATCAAACAACTTGTATGCCTTAACATCCTCACAGTAGCCAACAAATATGAGTGGTCGGCTCTTCCTCTCCATGGCTATCCGCTGAGCATCAGGAATAAATGCCCAAGCCTCACTACCAAAAACTCGGAATGTAGAAACATCAGGCTTGACATGGGTCCAAGCCTCCTCAGGAGTCATATGTCGTAATGCCTTATGGGGCATCCGGTTCTGAATATAATTGGCACAATTGACTGCCTCAGCCCAAAATGAAGAACTCATAGCTCGAGACTGTATCATACAATTTGCCATCTCCCGTAAGGTTCTGTTCTTTCTCTCAGCAACACCATTCTGTTGAGGGGTATAAGGAACTGTAAACTGATGCTGTAAACCATGCTCAATGCAAAAATCTCTAAAAGCCTGATTTACATACTCCCCCCCATTATCTGTGCGTATCCTCCTGATAGAAAGTCCAGATTGCTTCTCCACAAATGTCTTAAACTTCCTGAAAGAGTCAAAGACATCAGACTTGTACTTAAGAAAGTACACCCATGTACGTCTGGAGAAGTCATCAATAAAAGTGAGTACATAACGGGCCCCTGAAAAAGAAGGAGTCGGAAAGGACATAAGATCACTGTGTACCAACTCTAGGGTTGCCCTAGCACGAGAGGCTCGACCCTTAGGAAAAGGATCTCGATGATGTTTGCCAAGGACACAACCACAACATACACCATCTGTACAAGAAATCTGTGGAAGCCCAATCACAAGTGCCTGTGTACTCATCTACTGTAGATATCTGTAATTGACATGACCAAAACGCTCATGCCAAAGCCTGCTCACTGAATCTGCATGTGCTATAAGAGAGGAACCAACAGTGTCTGAACTCTCAAAGCCATCAAAACTATATAAGTGAGATGTAGAATCCACACTCCCAGTAGCCACAACCAAGTCAGGATCATGAAGATCTCGAATAACCACATCATGTGGAGAGAACTCAACTGTCTTACCAGAGCCAGAGTGGAAAATCTAATAAACGGATAGAAGGTTTGTCGAAATGTCAGGAACCAAAAGCACATCCTGAAGACAACCACCATCCAATGAAATAGTACCTGAACCTTGAACGGAAAGTTGTGCTGAGTCACCAACTGCAATATGTCTAGTGCCTGTAGGAGCAAGAGCGGTGACCAAATCCTGTGTGTGTGTCATATGGTCAGAGGCACCAGAATCTAGAATCCAAGTGGACGCTGAGGACAATGCTCGTGCAGAAAGAGCATGACCTTTCCCTGTGGGCTGTGAAGGAGGCTGTGGTGCACTGATATTATGCTGCTGCATGGCTTCCTCCAAAGCCTCTAAACGTTTCCAACACCTGGAAACGGGATGTCCTTCCTTGCCACAAAAACTGCAAGGATCACCTGATTTCTTCTTAGTCTTGGAGGAAGACTCACCAGACTTTGAAGATTTGCCTTGTTTAGAATTGAATTGTGGTTTTGAATCAGACTGAGGTGGTGGCTTGGAGGGATTCTCACTAGCCTCTGAATCTTTCTTAGGCTTCAGTTTCTGCTTTTGTTTTCCTTTGGAGGGCTGGGCTACCAATGCTTGGTTCTGTGAACCTGAAAGGGAATCCAAATGCTTAAGCTTAGCTTGCTCACGAGTCAGACGATCACAAAAGACCTCAAAAGAAGGCATGACATGGCGAGCACCCAAGGCATCCATGGTGGAATAGAAGGTCGAAGAGAAGATCTGAAATGGACCCCGAAGCTTGGAGAGAATCAGGAAAATGCACTTTGTATCAGTCTTAGTCTTACCACAACCCTGCAAGATAGATCTTAGCTGTTTGAACTTCATCAGAAAGTCCTCAATAGAAGGAAATGAATCAGGTACCAAGGAAGTTAACTCTGCCTCAAGCTGCAAAGCTCTGAACTCGTTGACAGTACCAAAAAGTCCCTCAAACTTGGTCCAAATGGCTCGAGGAGTGATACAACCCTCAAGATGAAACTGGAGACTGTCGGAAATGTGTAAAGCCATCAATCTCATAGCCTGATCCATATTGTTCCTGTGCTGCATAATCTCAAAAGGACGTGTCAACTGAGGCTGAACCTCATCCAAACAGGACCATAACCCTTTTGACTAGAGAAGAGTCATCATGCGACCCTTCCAAGTGTGGTAATTATGCGGTGTGAGAGATTCAATAGGTCTGTCTGCCATCCTGTGAACTGTGCCTCAACTGCTCTGAATTTTTAATTATTATTAAGTGGTCTTTCAGAACTAGACAGAAGATGCAGAAGGGGGTTTGATTTTTTTTTTATTGGTGTTTGTAAATTCTGGTTTTCTGATGTAAATAATAGAAAGCAAGAGAAAACACCCCCCCACAATGCAAAAAACTAATCCCCAGTACAAACTGAAAGCCAGAAAATGATAGAAAGCAATAACGGGTTGAGACAAAATTTGGAGCACCTGAAGATTTTTCTGATGAAATAGACTGTAGAGCTGGAAAGAGCACAGAACCACCTTTCCGACGCCTATTCGCTTTCGAAAAACGGAGTCCGTATGCAAAAGATATGGCTCCTGGAGTGCAAAAAACTTGTGCTGACTTTGACTAGCAAAAAACACTACAAAACGGCAAAATCAAAAAAAAAGCCTTCATTAATTAGATCCGGCTCGGAACCAGCTTTCCAACGTCTATTCATTTTCGAAAAACGAAGATCGGACGCCCAAGTTATGCCCGATTTTGTAAAAACAGCTTCAAAAAGAACCCAGATGGGCCCCTAAGTCCTCAAGGGCTTAAAAAAAATCAGCCCCCGGTCCTTTGGGTGACCAGGGGCGGGCGCAGGAGGCGGCAGCGCGGGGGCGGCGCTGGGGCGGCGCGGCTGGCGGCAGGCGGCGCGCTGGCTGCAGGCGGGCGGCGCTCGAGCGGGGGTTCTCGGTGGGCGGCGCGGTGGGCGGCAGGCGGCGCAGCGGGGGCACGGCGGGGGTTACCGCTGGGCTGCGCGTGCCTCCAAAAGAGACTGCGCCCGATTTAAACAAAAAACTGCGATTTTTGTTTTATTTTTTTTATTTTTATTTTTTGAAATTTTTGCCTCGGTTGTCGTGCCCTAGGGCCGTACGGCCTTGGGGCCAAAAAAAATTTGCCCCCTGGTGCAACTGTGTCCAAATCGGATGAATTTTATATGGAAATAGGGGTTTTTGGGCGCTACGAGCTCAACGGTGAGGTCCGTTTGGGCTCAAAGTGCACCGAAAAAAAAATACCCCCTATTCCAAAATAAAAAACAGAAGACAAACACAGATCTGATGCAACCAAAACCTGGATCTCAAAATCTTTCAAAAGTCTGAACAAGCTGCAGCAGATCCTGCTCTGATACCATGAAGGATTTGAGAAATACAAATCCACAGAACCCAAAAGAAACCTGCATGCAAGAAACCTGTCACAGAGAAAGAGAGAGAATGAATACAAGGGTTTTGGCTCTGACAAAGAGAAAAGATGTATTATCAGAGAAAAATGAATCATGAATATGAATAATACAAGAGATCAATCCTTATAAAGGAGATCAACACCAAAAGGAAAACCTAACCCTAAGGTGTGTGCATTTAATAATTAAATATTAATTATTAAATGACTAATATGTGCATAAAGGGAAATCTTAAGAGGAGAGCAAAGTTAATTAATTACTTTACTCTAACAACATCTAATTAGACCAACCTGATTGATATTATTGTGATTGTGGATGGTATATATAGGATAGAATCACTTTGGAGATGTAAGAATGTGTTGTATGTGTTGTGCAAAGTGTTTGTGAAGCAGTGCAATGTTTTACAAGTACAATAGTGGAGCAATGAAGGCAGTTTCAGATTTATTTTAACAAAGAACTGTAATCAACATATCAGCAGATGCAGTTGCCTACAATTCAATAATATTGATGTATCTCTTTTATTTGTAATATATCTTGCCCTGAAGAAGTGATCTTTAGTGTTTGCAAGAATTTTGTATCTTTCCCTAAGGTTGTATGCCTTAATCTTGCAAGTTTGCATCAAGGGAAATGAGCTCATTGGTCTTGAGCCTAAGCATTGTAACTTGTTCTTCATATAGTGAGATAGTTCTCATCATGGTTTTTCCCTCATTGTATTTTCCACATAAAAATCTTGGTGTTCACGTGTGATTGCTTTTGTGTTTTGAGTTTGTTATTTCTACAAATGTGGTAAATGATAATTGAGTAGTCAAATGGGTTAAGTTTTAATATATGTTGTTTTACCTCCCCCCTCTCAGCATCTAGTAGTGTTCAACAATTGGTATTAGAGTGAAGTTCCTAAGGTAATAGCCTAACAATTAAGGTAGATCTGGGGTTTGAAAACTATGTTTGAATTTGAGAGAGACTTGAATGTTATGAAACAACATAAGTGGGACATTGATGTTGTAGTAGATATGGATGGAGAATTGAGGCATGCTTTAGCAGATCTAGATGAGAGATTAGATAAGTGCAAGAAAGCGGAAGAGAAAATTTCCTATATGAGAATGTTGCTTGATAAAGGAAGGAAGATCATTGATGACCTTAAAACAAATCTACATGACAAATCCATAGAATGCATCAAACTTGAAGAAGTGAACATGTTGAGGAAAGAGTTGAAAGAAGTTAAAGAACAAATTGATGAAGGCCTGAAGCTTAAAGGTAGTGAAGTGCTTGATGTGATGTTAAGTTCTCAGAAGAAAAATAAAGATAAAAGTGGAATTGGTTTTGAAAAGGGTGAAAGATTAAAGACTCTCAATAAAGAGGATAAAGGAAAGGAAAATGTCAAAGATGAATTGATGAAACCTAATGAAGATCAAAAGAATTTCATTGCGGTCCGGAACAAGAACAATTTTTGGAAGCCTCCTCTTGCTCAAACTAGGTATTCATTATCCTTTAATTGTAATTTTTTTTTCATGCAATAAGTTTGGACATATAGCTATTGAATGTAGAAGTTAGATTAGATCTTAGTCATTTAATGTTCAATGCTACTCTTGAAATTAGTTTAGACATAAAGCAAATGAGTGCGGGAGTAGGATGGTATGGAATGGATATATGTGAATACAAACTATGGTAGAATTATTCATTCATTCAATGGATATTGTTATGCATGCAACAAGTTTGGGCAAAAGGCTATTGAGTGCAAGTCTAATGTCAAAAGAAGTGAAAATGATCCACAAAAAGATCTGACTTGTTATAACTGCAATAAATCAAGACATATTGCCAAGTTTTGCATAGGAAAGAATTAGAAGACTATTGATCTGATAAAGAATATTGATATCAATGAAGAAAAGGACAAGATTAAGATGACATGGGTGAAGAAATTAGATGAGAAGGTGGAAGAAAAGATTGAGGATGAGTCTGTGCCTACTAGTGGTGCAAATTTCTCTTCTGGAAACTAGATTGAATGCATTGTCTGAGGGGGAGAAATGATTTAAGACCTTATAGACCCCCTTGTAGTTTGGATGTTGAGTTATTTTCAACATGGTAGAGCTTGTGAAGGTATTTCTGGAGGTTTCTAGATGTTTGTGGCAATTCATAATGTTGTTTGTGGATTTTAATAAAATAGAGCATCAAGTTTTTGAGTTATAATGGTAAAATACATTTATGTCAGTAAAACCCTAAGTTGGTGGATGTGATAGATAAATTGGCTTTTTGAGTTCAATTTGATCACTTGTGATTTTGTGAATTTGAAGAGCTCTTTAGTGCAAATGAATTTTGTAGTGCAACAAGTGTGTTTGAAGGTTTTTTGCATACCGTAGGTTTTCAATTCAGCTCGTGAAAGTGGGAAATGGTTACTCCAATTGTTGTTGATCCTCCATTGAAGCCACATCCTATTTTCATGTCTTATCCTTTTATGGCGACAATGAAAGACAAGGAAGGAGCATCTTTTAGGGTTTTGATAGATGTGGTTTACACATAGGATGTTAGGGCATATATTCATGCTTCCCTTGCAAAGATGAGTTGTGAAATTTTATGATCTATGGAAGGAACTTACATAAGATGACCTAACTACATTCAAGAAGTAGTAAAAGAATATTCTAGAAATGGGTTTGAATATTTGGAAGGATTTTCCTAGTTTTAGCTATGATGAAGCATGGGTTCAAATCATTATGAGCCAGATTCATGATGATGTGATGTATTTGGACTGGCCATACAAAATTATGAAGGATTCCATTAGGGCATTAACTGGCTTGTGTTGTATTGGCACTGTTCCAGTGAAGAAGATGGTGAAAAATGATACTATTGATCAAATAACTAGTTCAGTGTATGATGTAAGAGCTATGACCATGGATGACAATGTTGATCCATGTAACTAAGTGTTTGACATATAAGATCTACTGCCATAATTGTGAGGGTTCTGCCACCATGATAGTAATATACATTGCACATCAAATGGTGGTTGTTGGAGAAAGATTTGATCTCTATGAACTTTTGAGGCAACAACTTTTAGACAAATTTGAGAGAACAAAGAAGAGTAAATATTGGTTCGGGTATGGGTATTTGATTATCTATTTAGTGTTTATATTCATGAATGAAGTTTTGGGTTTCAAGAATAATGTTTGGGGTAAGTTTTCCTCTACTGTGGTACAAGTAATGCATCATATTAGGTATTTTGAGATGAATGAATATGCATACAACACCTTATACTTGGGGTGGCTCAATTTTTTTACGATAGAATGCAAGAGAGAGAGAGAGAATTCTGGTAGATTTGGTCTGAAAATACAAATATGATTTTACTTTTCTAGTGAGTAGAGAACGCTGCTACATTGTACTGGTTGAGACAAGAATTGCTTGGTTGCCTAAGCTACCTTATGAGGTGTCCGTGGAATATATGGAGAATAATATTGAGATGTTGAGGAAGTTGTTAGTAGATCCTAATGAACCAAGGTTTATAAATACTATAAAGATCTTGGATAAGTTGAGGAAGGGGAAATTTGAGAAAGAGCATCCTAAAAGAATGGAGAAGTTGTATTAGAAAATAAATTTTCCAACCAATGTTTGAAGCATTTGGTGTGACTTTGGTAGAAGGATCTTCTAGATAAGCATAGAGGAGGACTAGGTCTATCTTTGCCTCTCCTCTAGTGAGGATAGGTTACTCCAAAACCCCTACTAGATCTACAACAAGTTAAAAGAAAGGGCAAAGGTGTAAGTAGAAAGCAACAAGAAAGAAGGATGACATTGAGACAAAGATGGAAGAAGTAGAGAGTAGAAACATTGATGAAGAAGTGAAGAAAGAACAACTTGTGATCTAGACATGATCTAAAAGGACAAACATTGAATAAGAAGAGGAAGAAGAAAAAGACGACACAATGCCTCTGAGCCAAAGGAAGAGAACTATGGTCTCTTTGATAGAGATCCCAACCAAGAAGAGGAAGCACATTAAGAAGAAGTTAGGTACTGCTCCATTTGATTCCGATTATCAATTGCTTGACTTGGATAGTTTAATAAATGCTATTTGTGTACATGATTCCTTATAAGAGAGTTTAAAGTTGTATGTTGATTCCCCTTGAGATGATAAGGAGAAGATAGAAAAAGATTTAATCAAGTATTTGATTACTTATGACAAGAACCATAGTAAAATTTATGATAAGATGCCCAAGGAACTATTGGAAGTTATTACAACGAGAAGGAAAGATGAATTGATGAAGGATTCCAATATGAGGACATGAGCTTTGGACAAGGTGTGCATCCCTCTATCTAAGGAGGATAGAACCAAAATTGTACAAATTCTAAATACAAGATTCAAAACCAAGGATTGCGTGAATTTTATTATGGGGGTTGATTCAGATGACATCCAAAGGATGATGCGATAGACTAAAGATGTCAAAAAATTTAAAGAGGGCCTTTTCTTCTCCGTTGGAGAAGACAAACATAGGATCTGGTCAAGGAGAGAGAAAGAGTAGGATTGATCTAGAGAAGAGAACATAGGAGCAGAAGAATGAAGATGTTCATCTGGAGGTTGATCCAGGTGATTAGATGGACACAAAGAAGAATGTAGAGAATATTGTTGTAGATATTCTAGAAGATGTTAAGGAGAAAGAGAAGAAAGAGGATTCATCTAGAAGGAGAAAGTAGAAATAAAGGAGGAAGAGAAGATAGAAGAAATAATAAAAGAGAAGATAGAAGAGAAGAAGGAGATTCCTAAGAAGGAGAAGGAGAAGGATAAGAAAAAGGAGAATGAGAACGAGAAGAGAGTAGAGGAAGAGAACAATATGTCTAGTGGAGAATCTTTTGGACCCTCTAAAGATTTTGCATTAGACTTGATGCAATTGCAGATAAATTTTACACCGATTGTCACCGTAGAAATACTTTAGGTACCCATGTCCCAAAGTCAAATGGCTCTCAACCAATTGCCACCCCTCCACATGTTGCATTTGGGTGATGTCCTCCATCATACCACAAGGAATAAATTTATCATATCTCAAGTGGAGTATACTGAGTTAGTCAATGATAGATTAAAATTTCTTCATGAGAGACTTTTAGAGGTAGCAATAGATGAATCTCTAAGTGATGTAGATAAACTATAGGTGCTTCTTAAGAGCTTGAAAGATCATGCTTCTAATTTGGAAGCTACAATTTTAAAAGATGTTGAGACGAAGGTAGAGGACAAAAGACTAAGGGAGCTAGTTAATAAGTGTGTAGACGTACACACCCAACAACAAGAAAGTATAAATCTTTTGAGAAGAATGTAGATCATATTGGGGAAGTATACATTTTTTCACCAGTGGACTAAATCAATGAAAGAGATTAAAATTCAGAAAGATACTTTGGAAACATAGATTGTATGGTAATCTAATGTAGTGGATTTGAAGAAAGATGGAGATGATAATGGGAGACTGCAAATAGAGAACCTATACATAAGCTAAACTTACTGATTTATTAGAAGGAGAAGATCCAAAAGGATTTTTATCATTTGAGAGATGTGGTAGACATACACCTCACCAACATAGTGAAGATTCTTGGACTCTCGGGAGTTGAGCAAGACAATAAAAGTATCGGCTAGATATGTAGAGGTAGAGAATCTTGTTTTGAAGATGGAGAGTCGATACAATATCTTGGTCTTTGTGGGAGTAGATTGGAATGCGACTTGGGCTCAGCTAAAATTCATTCATAAGATTATCATACCCCCAGCTCGACAAGGTGGTTAAATACTTTTTTGGTAAGACAATTTTGATTTTGTACACATGTGGATAAGTTGGTGACATGGTTTTAGTTTTTAGTTTTGAGGAGGTGTTGTAGATAGGGGGAGTTGTGTATGGTCTATTGAGTCTATGTTGAGGTGGCACCCTTTGTCCTTGATGTCAAAGGGGGAGAAGAATTCATTGGAGAAATAAGTGTTTTGTGTTGGCACAAATGTTGTTGTCAATGACAATGAGGGATATTGTTGCAAATATGAGTTTGTATTGTCATTGATATCAAACTTATTGGTTAGATGTCAAGCTTGTTGATTTAGATGTGTAACTTGATATTATTTTTTGGTCCAAATGTGGTCTAGGATAATGCTATAACCGCGGGTTAGCATTATGATCATGCAAATGTGTGGAATCTATTTGTGAATGCTTTAGAGGGTGTATAAAAATGTATCAAGAAGTTTTTGGTGCTTTGGTGATGATCTCTAAGGTCTGTAGTTGGTATTTAGCTAAGTGTATCTATTCCAATGAATGGTCTATCAGTTAGTTCTTGGTTTGGATTGTGTTGCATATGTTTTATTTGTTCATGTTGTTGTAATATGGTGTAAATGAATTCAAATTCCTATTATATATCAACTTTTAGATGCTCAAGTGATCTATAGTTGGATATTTTTTGGTATGAGTTCTAGTTGGTACAGTAACAGAGTAATAGTGTATAGGAATGTGTTGCATTCCTTTACCTTTAGTTGGTTTGATTGGTGTGGTCCATTTATTTGTCTTTCTTGGTGTTACGTGATGCTATTCCATGCATCCACAAATATTATTGGTGGTTCACATTGCATTTTGAGTAAGTTGTGTTGGTGCACATCAACAATGTTATCTTTAGAACTGACCTATGATATTTTGGTTTGTGCGGTTGCATGAGCTTGCATAGGAGTTAATTTGGAATGGTATGGAAGGTGTTTTGACATGGTGTGATGCCTTACATGTTTCATTTGTCTTCTATATTGCCTTGGAGATTTTTTTGGGCCAATTGTTCTTAATTTACATGTTACATCTAATTAAGCCAACCTAATTGATGTTCTTGTGATTGTGGATGGTATATAAATGATGGAATCATTTTTGAGATGTAAGAATGTGTTGTGCAAAGTGTTTGTATCGAATCATTTGTAATGTATCTTACCCTAAAGAAGTGATCTTCTGTGTTCTCAAGTCTATTGCATCTTTTCCTAAGGTTGTGCACTTCAACCTTGCAAGTCTGTATTGGGGGCCCAGTGAGCTCCTTGGCCTTGAACCTAAAGTTTGTAACATGTTCTTCATATAGTGAGATAGTTCTTAATGTGGTTTTTTCCTCATTTGGTTTTCCACATAAAAATCTTGGTGTTCATGTATGATTGCTTTTGTGTTTTTTAGTTCTTTATTTCTACAAATGTGGTAAATGATAATTAAGCAGAAAAATTTGTTAAGTTTTAATATATGCTAATTCACACACCCCCCCCCCACACCCTCTAAGCATCTGATAGTGTTCAACAACCTTGACTTCCTTTTCTAAGAAAACTGTCCCCTTTTAGTTGTGCTCCTCTACTTTTTCCATCAATAAGGTGCCATCTCATTATTAAATACTTCATTTCCCTTTGGTTGAGACCCCCCCTTATTATATTGAGACAATACCTAAATTCCATAAAGACTTCAATTTTTCCTTGCAAAAATTAAAAATCCTTTGGATTCTCAACTACAAGTTTGAGTAGTTCACTATTGCTACACTATAAATTTATACACATGCCATGTCGTGTCATGCTCTCCTCTCACAATAAGAATACATAGTGATGAGATTGTTATTACAATTGTGAGTTTGAACAATTTAATAACCATCTAATCAATAAAGTAAACATATAAAAAACATAAATTTACCATTAAACACATTTTTTATAACTTATTATATTTAAAGGTTAGCAAATTGACCTTTTAAACAACCCATATCTATTTTTTATAGATTTTCTAACTTCAACATGTGTGAGAACCTTATATTCCATTTTTTGTTGACTCAACATATATTGGATAAGTTGTTAAACTAAAATGAGTAAACCAAACTAATGCATTATCCAACTTTTATAGGAGAAGCATGATTGAGTGTTGAGTTGATTCAATATGACAATTGTCGAGGGAGAATTGATGAGTCATAGAATGTAGATGACTTGTGTTATATAAAGTGAATTGTTTACTTTGTTTTATAATCAAAGTTTGTTCTTTTCTATTTTCATCCTATTCCTATTGCCTAGAACTAGACCTAACATTTATCAAGGATAATTCAAGCATATAATCATAGCAAGGCCCTTTCATTCATTCACAAGGAGATACACATAGCATTATGGTTTAGGATATGAACTTGACATGTTGCCTATCAATATCTTGAACATAGAAATAAATTAGAGATGTAAAACTACTAAATACATGCAACCAACCACCATGTGGGGAGCAAAAAAGTTTTAGATTTCCTATCACTCATATGCATATTTATGACGTGAAACACCAAAAATAACCAAAATTTCACCAAGTTGGTAGAGGAATAAAAGCTTCATTCTAAGTGTATCTCTTCCAATTTACCATGTATGTAAGTTATCTCTCATTTCTAATATAAGTTATTAGCCTTCCACCAAACAATATAGCAAAGATTCCAATAAAATTATATACCTAGTCAAGATAAAGACATACTAGTTACCTAAGAATGTCAATTTAGAGGTGTTTCCCTCGTGCTTAACTTTTGGGTAGCAGAAAAGAATTCCAATGTTTGTTTTTTTTCCATAGATAAACCAAAGGGAGCTATCATGATGGGACACAATATGTTAATGTTCATCCAATGTATAATGGATGCACTCTCATAGTTAGGATGGGTTGTACAATGAATGTTCTCTCGTGATGTAATTGTTAGATCTTTGGATAAAGTGTTAACAATCAAATTTGTGGGTACCAATTCTTTTATGAATGACATTAAATTATTTCTATAATATTTATAGATACACATTATCGGATGACTCATCTTGTTGTCCTTTTCATAATATAGATCTTACCTCTACCATTTTAACTCGATACACATTCATTTGACAACTTCCTTTATAGTTACCATTATTCATTATTAAAGTGGTAACAATAGTAACTCCCCCGCCCCTTGTTGCCCCTCATATGAAAGAGAATTTTAAAATACCTTTATTTTAACCTCCCTTTAATACAAACACAATTTACATACATTAAAATAAGCTTTGATATTCTTTCAAACAATTATATGATAGACTAATCTTACCCAAATTATATACATTTTATCTCTTAACTATAATCAATTACTTATACTAAAATTAGAAGTTAATCCCTATTCAACCATAAACAAATAAAATATAGCCCACAATATATGTTGAAGTCCAAATTTCAAATTCATCATTTATTGAAATGAAATCACATCAAAAACTGTTGCAGAGAATGAAAATGTAATGACTATAAGAGACAGCTCACCCAACTATCATTTCAAGCAGGAGAAGTATGCATAATTTTGTGTGTTGAGGAATTTGCCACACCAAACAAATACTAAGGACAACACTGAGTGAATGCATCTCACCAACATTGGACAAAACATTGCGGGATTCGAACTCGCAACCTCAATATAGAGATTTTGGCCTGGAATCCAAACAAATATAAACGAACTGATTGAACACAAAGGCTGACAAGCCCATTGCTGACGTGGCCAGGAGTTTGGTGCAACAGGGATGATGACGTGGCGGACGACATGGAAGGAGAGTCAATGGCGCCGTTAAAACTTAGAAAATGCATGGAATTTAAGAGGAAAAAGTTAGGGTTATTGGTCGGGTTGAAAAGAGGCACATATTTGGTGGAGGTGGTAGTGTGGGCATTGCATTGATGGGGGACCATATAGGGACAACCCCACACCCTAAGCACCCTTGCTTTTAAGGCCTTGTTTTCTTGTTTTTGATGGTACATTTTTGCCTAGTGAATCTTTTATATGAGCCACATGGGTGGATCTTTCCATTTGTCTTGTTCTATTTTTAGGTTACAGGGGAAAGTTATCTTCTTCAAAAATGAGTGTTACATTATTTATTTTTGCTTTATTTATTGGTGTACTAGTGAAAATGGTGTATTCTTCGGATCTTTCTCTTTCTCTATTCATTGAGTAGAATATTTTATATGGAGAGTTTGTAAGTTGATAAATAAGGTTGTATATTCTAAGAGTCTAGACATGTTTGTTCAATTCATCATTCTCTATTTTAGTTTAGATATGTGGTATTTAAGTTTAGATATGTGGGGACAAAGTTGATCCATGTAACTTTCAATTATGCAGATATGGGTTATGAACTTTTACATTCAAGTTTTTAAATTGCGTCCACATTTCCTTTCCTTATTAGTTGTTATGTGCCAACTAAAGCGCATTTTAAAATTGCATGCTAACATGGCGTTTTTAAGGATGAACCCTTATTCATTTGAATCATGTACAAGGGATCTAAGATTTGATTTGGAATCAATTGCAAAAAGAACATAAATTGTTGCATCAACATTGTATCAACATACATTGTTTTTGGCTCTAGCAAAAAATAATGTATTTGTCACCTTGGGGTCGCAATTAATACTTCTCCTGAAACCCCCTCAACTTTGGTGGTTATTACCAAGCTTCGTTCATCAAAGGATCAAAAGCCCTTGGCCAACAAGAGAAAAGGCAAGAGTACTAGCCACCGCAAAAATATTACCATTCTAGAAGAGTCGAGCAAAGAAGATGATGAGATGAGGGAGAGTAACAGTAAGAATGAGGGCAGATGAAGGTCTAACAAGATGGCCTCCCGTAATTCTGGAAAAAGGTAAAAAATTGAAACTTGTTGACTAAAGGGAAATGGGGATAAGGAAGAAGAGGAGAATGTGGAAGGTGGTGGGGGTAAGTTGGATGATAACTTGGAAAAATCGGTTAATAATAGGTCCACCCATGCTTCTGATAGTATGTGGGCTGAGCATGCAAACCCAACTGGTGAAGTCAAAATGAAAGGGGAGGGGATTAAGGTGATTGCTATTACTGACAGTTGCACAAGTTGTCAAATTGTAGACAACAAGTTGAAGGCGATGGGTGGGTATGTGCACCAAGTTGTGGTACCAAAAGGGGGTCTTAAGATGCCACTTTTTTCTGAAATCAACAAAGTTCAAACTTCAACGACAAATTGAAGATAGTTAGACTCCAAATTTGAAGATACAACAAGAACAAGAGTCAGAGTGCTTCGAGTCTACTTTCTAAACTACTAATTTTTTTTGAAAATGGTGGAGATTAAGGGCTTCAAAAAGGGGGGCCACAAAAAGTGGTCCCGTTTTTATGCAAAAAACATAACATAGTGTTTGTTGTGGCCCCCCTAAAATGTTAACTTTTTTTTTTAATTTTTAAAATCGCTTCAGTGAGAAATTAGCTAACACCTTGTAGTTTATGCCAGATTTTTTAGCTAATTTTTTAACGAGTATATGATTTTTTACTAATTTTTGAAGTGGACACATCCTAAAAAATAGAAATTTGAGTGTGCTCCCCCCCAAAATCATTGATAACTAATCAAAAATCAAAACTTTTTTTTTTAAATTGTGTAGAATGGAGTCTAGTTTCTAAAAATGTAAGTTTCTTCAAAATCAGAGGAACGTGTAAAAAACTATGCCCAAAATAGTTCATGTTGGTTTTTGACCAAAAATGAACACACTAACAAAAGAAATTATAGATGAAAGCCTTAACGAAATCAAAATGTGAAAAGAATTACATGCTTGGATAGCTAAGAGATAGATCGAGGTCTCTATGGTATTTTTTTTAGTTTTATTGAAACACGTGCAAACCTGATGGAGAGCACGGCCAAAAATATGTGTAATTTTTTTAATCCTCTGTTAAAAACATGTCTCAGGCCTGAAATGGTCGTCCAACCCTTTGGGTTGGATGCCCAAGTACAATCCAACCCAAAGGGTTGGTAATTCCCAATGCAGACCATTTGGGGAGCGCCAAAAATGGCGCCCGCCCTATTTGGCACTCGCTGGAAATGAAAAAAATTGACTTTTCCCATTTGGCGCGTGCCAAATGTCCTGCATTGTCCAATTTTAAGGTTTTGTGATGCAAATTTTTCAACTTGGGCACAAGTTATACCCATCATGAGAGGAGAATATATACATGAAATATAATATTTAAGTATAAGTCACTTTAAGTTATATTTCATGTATATATTGGTAGGATTTTTTAGAGTGGTTTCAACTCTAGATGAGTTATAATGTAGATTCTTGTTTTTAGAGGATCATATTAACTTTCATACTTAGTCAAATTTCAGTAATCAACATTCTCCTATTAGCATTCTTTAGATCCGTATCTCACTATCTTTATCTTCCCTAAACTCTACACCTATCTTTCTCCATCTCACTTCTCTCTCCCTTCTCTCTCCCCTCTCTAGGTATATCCCACCCTCTCTACCTTTCATCTCTTCCTTGTACCCTAATTTATATCCTTGACTCCCTTCCTCTCTCTTCTCTCTCACTCTCTTATTTTTTCTCTCCCCTCCCACTCATTTCTCTTGTTCATTATTGATCCCTTCTATCCTCTCTATCCCCATATCTAGGGCTTTCCTTCCCTCCCTATTCACCTCGCTACCTTTCCCTCCCTATATTATTACCCACCTCTCTCTTCCCCTCTAGGTTTTTGACTTATCTAATTGTCCACCCTCTAGTTATCTCCCTCCCTCTCCACCTTTCTCTCCCTTTCCCTTGCCCCTATCTATTTATGAACAGTCTCCCTCTCTTCTCTCTCTCCAAACCTAGATCCATCTCCGTACTCTCTAGGTCTCTCACTCCCTCCATTTCTACCTCTCCATCCATCCCCTCTTACTCATTTCTTTGTTCTTCTATCTCTTCACTTCTCTCTCCCTTCCTTTCTTCCCCTCTCCATTTATATATCCTTCCCCCACTCTCTCATTATCTCTCTCCCTCTCTTATTCTCTCTCTTCATTGTCTAGTTCATTAAATCTCCAACCCACCCTCTCTCCCCTCTCTAGGTTTCTCCCTCCCTTCCTCTCCACCTATCTACCTTTGTATATAGGTCTCGTTACCCACCTCTCTTTATCCCCCTCTATCTTTCTCACTCCTCTCTTGAAATCTAGGTCTCTTGCCTATCTATATATCCCCTCCATAGTTCTCTCTCTCCCTCTCTATCCCTCTCTCCCTCCTCCTTAACATACGACCCACAACAACACCAAGTGGTGTCCTAAGGGATCACAAGACACCATATGACCCCTTAGGACATAATATGACCCCTGACAACACCTAAGGAGTCATGTGGTGCCCTAAGGGCACACCATATGACACCTTAGGACACAATACAACCCATAATGACACCATATGATGTCCTCAGGGGTCATATGGTGTCCTAAATGGTCATAGGACACCATATGACCCCTTAGGATACAATATGACCCCTAATGACACCTAATGGGTCATATGGTGTCCTCAGGGGTCATATGGTGTCCTAAATGGTCATAGGACACCATATGACCCCTTAGGATACAATATGACCCCTAATGACACCTAATGGGTCATATGGTGTCCTAAGGGGTCATATGACACCATATGACCCCTTAGGACATAATATGACCCTTAACAACATCTAAGGGGTCATATGATGTCCTAAGGGGTCATAGGACACCATATGACCTCTTAGGACACCATACAACCCATAATGATACCATATGGTGTCCTAAGGTGTCATAGGACACCACATGACCTCTTAGGACACCATATGACCCATAGCAACACCATATGGTGTCCTAAGGGGTCACAAGACACTTGATGACCACTGAGGACACCATATGACCCATATTGACACTATATGGTGTGCTAAGGGGTCATATGGTGTCCTAAGGGGTCATAACACACCATATTACCCTTTAGAACATAATATGACCCCTAACGACACCTAAGGGGTCATATGGTGTCCTAAGGGGTCAGAGGACACCATATGATCCCTTAGGACACAATATGAACCCTAATGACACGTAAGGGGTTATATGGTGTCCTAAGGGGTCATAGAACACTATATGACCCCTTAGGACACCATATAACCTAGAATGACACTATATGATGTCCTAAGGGATCATAGGACACCATATGACCCCTTAGGACACCATACAACCCATAACGACACCATATGGTGTCCTAAGGGGTCATAGGATACCATATGACCCATTATTACACAATATGATCCCTAATGACACCTAAGGGGTCATATGGTGTCCTATGGGGTCATAGGGCACCATATGACCCCTTAGGACACAATACGATGCATAACAACACCATATTGTGTCGTAAGGGGTCATATGGTGTCCTAAGGGGTCATAGGACACAATATGACTCCTTAGGACACAATATGACCCCTAACAACTCCTTAGGGGGTTATATGACACCATATGACCCCTTAGCACACTATAAGACCTATAATGACACCATATGGTGTCCTAAGGGGTCATATGGTGTCCTAATGGGTCATATAACACCATATGACCCCTTAGCACACCATAAGACCCATAATAACACCATATGGTGTCCTAAGGGGTAATAGGACACCATATGACCCTTTAGGACACCATACGACCCATAACAACACCATATGAGGGATCATATGGTATCCTACACCATATGACCCCTTAGGGCACCATATGACCCCTAACGACACTATATTGTATCCTAAGGGGTCATATGGTGCCCTAAGGGGTCATCAGACACCATATGACCCCTCAAGACACCATACGACTCATAGCGACACCATATTGTATATGACATATGGTGTCATATGGTGTCCTAAAGGGTCATAGGACATAATATGACCTCTACTGACCCCTTATGGGGTCATAGGACACCATATGACCCCTTAAAACACTATATAGCCCATAAAAATACAATATGGTGTCCTAAGGGGTCATACAACACCATATGACCCCTTACTACACCATACGACCCATAAATGATACCATATGGTATCCTTCATCTGACACCATATGACTCCTTAGGATACCATATGACCCATAAAGACACCATATGGTTTCCTATGGGATCATATGGTGTCCTAAGGGGTCATAGGACACCCTATGACCCCTTAGGACACAATATGATCCCTAACAACACCTAAGGGGTCATATGGTGTCCTAGGGGTTCATAGGACACCATATAACCCCTTAGGACACAATATGACCCCTAACGACACCTAAGGGGTCATAAGACACCTAATGACCGCTTAGGACACTATACGACCCATAATGGCACCATATGGTGTCCTAAGGGGTCATATAACCCCTTAAGAATAGAGAGAGATGGTGACCTTGAGAATGGAGAGAGACAACAAAAGAGTAAGGAATATATATGAGAGAGTCATATGGTGTTTTATGTCCCCTTAGAACACCATATGACCCCTAACAACACCATATGGTGTCCAAAGGGGTCATATGGTTTCCTAAGGGGTCATATGATGTCCTAAGGGGTCATATGGTGTTCTATGACCCCTTAGGTCACCACATGACACCACATGACACCATATGACCCCTAATGACACCATATGGTGTCCTAAGGGGTCATATGGTGTCGTTAGAGGTTATACGGTGTCCCATGGGGTCATATGGTGTTCTATAACCCCTGAGGACACCATATGACCCCTAGCAACACCAAATGGTGTCCTAAGGGGTCATATGATGTTCTATGACCCCATACAACACTGTATAATCCCTAACAACAATATATGGTGTCCTAAGGGGTCATATGATGTTCTATGACCCATTAGGACACCATATGACCCCTAATGACAACATATGGTGTCCTAAGGGGTCATATGGTGTTCTATGACCCCTTGGGACACTATATGAGCCCTCGAGACACCATATGACCCCTAAAACACCATATGGTGTCCTAAGGGGTCATATGGTGTTCTATGTCTCCTTAGGACACCATATGACCCTATACAAAACCATATGACCCCTCACGACACCATATGGTGTCCAAAGGGGTCATAGAACACCATATGATCCCTAACGACATCAGATGACCCCTTAGGACACCAGATGGTATTGTTAGGAGTCATATGGTGTCCTAAGGAGTCATATAACACCATATGACCCCTAACGACACCATATGACCCCTTAGGACACCATATGACCCCTTAGGACACCGTATAACCCCCAATGACATCATATGGTGTCATTAGGGGTCATATGGTGTCACAAGTGGTAATGTCATGTACTAGGATGTTAAAATGGGTTATATATTGTCCTAGGGCGTGATGGAACACCATATGACCCCTCAGGACACCATATGACCCTTTAGGACACCATATGGTGTCATTAGGGGCCATATGGTGTCCTAAGGGGTCATATGGTGTCATTAGGGGTCATATAGTGTCCTAAGCGGTCATATGGTATTCTATGACCCATTAGGATGCCATATGACCCCTTAGGACACCATATGACCCCTAACGACAGTTGTCGTAATTGTCGTTAGGGGTCATATGGTGTTCTAAGGGGTCATATGGTGTCTTAAGGGGTCATATGGTGTTCTATGACCCCTTAGGACATAATATGTCCCATAAGACCACCATATGGTGTCCTAAGGGGTCATATGGTGTCGTCAGGGGTCATATTGTGTCCTAAGGGGTCATATGGTGTCCTTAGGGGTCATATGGTGTTCTATGACCCCTAAAACCAACATATGGTGTCCTAAGGGGTCATATGGTGTTCTATGTCCCCTTAGGACACCATATGACCCCATATGAAACCATATGATCCCTCACGACACCATATGGTGTCCTAACCCCTTAGGAATCCATATGACCCCTAACGACACCATATGGTGTCGTTAGGGGTCATATGGTGTCATAAGGGATCATATGGTATCCTAATGGGTAAGAGAATATCATATGACCCCTTAGGACACCATATGATTCCTAACAACACCATATGACCCCTTAGGACACCATATGACCTCTAACAACACCATATTGTGTCTTGAGGGGTCATATGGTGTCACAAGTGGTCATGTCATGTACTAGGATGTTAAAATGGGTTATATAGTGTCCTAGGGTGTGATAGAACACCATATGACCCCTCAGGACACCATATGCCCCTTTAGAGAGGGTGTGATGGAAAGATGATGATGTAGACGGTAAAGAGAGAATAAGAATTAGTAGGGAAGGGAGAGAGAGATGGGGATAAGGAGGGAGAGGGAGATAGAGAGGGAGAGGGAGAGGGGAAGAAAATAACGGAGATGCCTATAAATGGGAGGGAGGGATAAGAGGAGAGATGAAAGAATAAAGAGAGAGAAGAGTATGAGGGGATTGAGGGAGAGGTAGACATGGAGGGAATACAAGACCTAGGGAGGGAGATGATGCAAAGGTGGGGGGAAAGTGAGAAGAGGAGGAGAGAGTTCAAAAATAAATAGGGGTAAAGGGGGAGGGAGATATAGGGGAAGAGAGAGGGAGATAAATAGAGAGGGGACAAATAGATAGGTGAGAGAACTATTTTGGGAAAGAGAGACGAGAGACCTAGATGACAAGAGAGAGGAATGAGATAGATAGAGGGGGGGAGAGAGAGGTGAGTAATGAGACATGATGCAGAGGTAGATAGGTGGAGAAGAAGGAAGTGGTAAACCTAGAGAGGTGAGAGAGAGAGAATAAAATAGGAAGAGAGAATAAAAAAGTGTGGGAGTAAGATATATATGGGGGTATGTATGGATGGGGAGGTAGAGAGGGAGAGGGGAAAAAATGAAGGGAGAGACCTAGAGAAGGGAGGGAGGGAGAAGAGAAGAGATAGAAGAACAAAGAGAGGAGTAAGAGGGGATGGATGGAGAGGTAGACATGGAGGGAGTGAGAGACCTATGGAAGGAGGAGATAAAGAGGTTAGGGGAGGAAGATAAAAGGAGGGAGTTCATAAAGGGATAGGGTTAAGGAGGAGGGAGAGAGAGGTAGAGAGGGACATATAGAACTATAGAGGGGGTATATAGATAGTTGAGAGACCTAGATGGCTAGAGAGGAGTCAGATAGATAGAGGGGGATAAAGAGAGGTGGGTAACAAGACCTATATGAAGAGGTAGATAGGTGGAGAGGAAGGGGGGGAGAAATATAGAGAGGGGAGATAGGGTGGGAAGGAGAGGTAATGACCTAGACAATGAAGATAGAGAATAAGAGAGGAAGAGAGAAGTCAAGAGAGTGGGAGAGGGAGATAGAGAGGGAGAGAGGGAGAGAGGAAGAAAGGAAGGTAGAGACCTGGAGAGGGGAGGGAGGGAGAATAAAAGAGATATAAGAACAAAGAGATGAGTAAGAGGAGATGGATAGAGAGGTAGACATGGAGGGACTGTGAGACCTAGAGAATGAGGAGAGAGAGAGAGAGAGAGAGAGAGAGAGAGAGAGAGAGAGAGAGAGAGAGAGAGAGAGAGAGAGAGAGAGAGAGAGAGAGAGAGAGAGAGAGTTCATAAATAGATAGAGGTAAGGAGAAGGGAGAGAAAGGTGGAGAGGGAGGGAGAGAACTAGAGGGTGCATAATTAGATAAGTGAGAAACCTAGAGGGGAAGAGAAAGGTGGGTAATAATATAGGGAGGGAGAGACAGTGAGGTGAATAGTGAGGGAGGGACAACCCTAGATATGGGGAGAGAGAGAGGATAAAAGGGATAGGTAGTGACCAAGAGAACAGAGTGAGAGGGGAGAGAAACAATAAGGGAGTGAGAGAGAAGAGAGAGGGAGATAGTCAAGGATAAAGAAGCGAGAGAGACAAGAGAGGGAGAGAGATAGGTCTAGAGTTTGGGGAAGATAAAGAGAGTGAGATACATAGCTAAAGAATGCTAATGGGATCATGTTGATTACTGAAATTTGACATGTCGATTATTGAAATTTGACTAGGTCTGAAATTTTATATGATCCTCTAAAAACTAGAATCTACATTATAAGTCCTATAGAGCTATACTTATATTTTATATTTCATGTATATATTCTCCTTCGGGGGTGGATTTAACTTGTGCCAAGATTGAAAAATTTACACTCACAAAACCTTCACATTGGATAATGTAGAACATTTGGCACGCGCCAAATTTGGCGCTCGCCAAATGCAAAAAAATGACTTTTCACATTTGGTGAGTGCCAAATTTGGCGTGCGCCAAATGTAAAAATTCAAATTTTGCATTTGGCGAGTGCCAAATTTGGCGCACACCAAATGTGAAAATTCAAATTTTTTCATTTGACGAGCGTCAAATAGGGCGAGCGTCATATTTAGCGCTCGCAAAATGGTTTGCTTGGGAGAATACCAACCCTTTGGGTTGGATTTGCCTTGGGCATCCAACCCATAGGTTTGGACGACCTTTTCATTCCAATGACGCATTTTTATGAAAAAGTAAGAAGTGGCACCTTTTTGGTACCACAACTTGGTGCACTTACCCATGTATTGAACTGCGAATGTTGAAGGCCATGATTCTCAACCGTGAGAAGAAGATGAGTAGCATTTCCAAGTTTAGTCTTCGGGTGATGCATAGCTATGTGATCTCCCTTTGTATTATTTAGGAAAAGGTTCTAGGCTAAGAAACTAAGGAGGAAAGAATTCACGAGGAGCTCTTCAAGTTCCTAATAGAAGACTAGAACAACGTGCCGCAATAAGCAGGCTACGGAGTTAAAAAATCTGGTCATGTGTAGAGTCGTAGGGTTTACTTCAAGTTTATTGCCTTTTGTTGTTTATGTCTTTTGGGGCTTGGATCCCCTATTGAACAATCTAGTTAGATACAATATGTTTTTAGTTAGCTATGTTTTGCTTCTGGACTCTAGTTAATTTGTTTGGCTAATGGTTTATGATTGCTTACAAATTCTAGTATTTGTTGTGGATGTGCTAAAGTTTAGTTCTTGATGTAGTTTGGTTGTAGTTGTAATAGGGACAACACCCTCGTTTTGCTACTTTTTAATATAGAAAACATACTATGAATATATTGCACATATGTCAATTATCTTCAACTCATATTTATCGTGGCTGAATCACTTTGCTTAGGGGCTTGTCTAGAGGAGAACAAATCTTTGCTTAACAAGTTTTCAATTTGACTTAATTTTTTCAAAAATAGCTATATCAAACCAACATGAACCATTTCAAGTCATTATAATTATGCCACATCATTTATACAAGTAAAATTGGATCCATAGGTGTGACCTTGAACTTGGAAGTCATCAATATTTTTTCTTATTCCAAGGCTTTTGTTTAATAGGCCTAGATCTCTTGCATAGTACATTTTTGCCCAATGTGATATTTTTATAAGACATACGGGCATATAATCCCATTTACATTGCTTAGGGTTCATTTATTTTACTTTATCTTATTCGTTATTAAGTTAAGAGAGTAAATGCAATCTTCTCAAATGAGTACTTCATTATTTATTTTGGACTTATCCATTAGTGTACTAGTGAAAATGGTGTATTCATGTGATTTTTTTTTATGTTTTGGATTTGTAATGAATGGATTATTTTATACTTTGATTCCTTACAAGCTGAAAAATAATTTTATACATTCTACAAGTCTAGACATGTTTGTTGAACTCATCATCCTCCACCTTAGTTTAGATTTGTGGGTCCATGTCACTTTTACTCATGTAGATATGAATTGTGAACTTCTACATTCAAATTTTTAAAATTGTGCCCACAAGTTTCTCTCCCTCATTAGATGATATGACCCCACTAAAGTGTGGATTTTTTAAATTACATGCTAAGATGGTGTTTCTAAGGATTATCCCTAATCCATTTGAATCATAGAGGAAGGATATAAGATTTAATAAGGAATCAATTGCAAAGAGAACACAAGTGTTACATCGACATTGTACCAACATACTATGAATATATTGCACATATGTTAATTATCTTCAACCCTTATTCATCATTGTTGAATTAGGGCACTTAAGGGCTTGACTAAAGGAGAATAAATACTTTCCTAACAATTTCTCAAGTGATATCTTTTGACTTAATTTCCATAGACATAGTTATATAAACTGACATGATCCATTTCTAATAATCAAAATTATGCCACGCCATTTCTACAAGTAAAATTGGATCCATAGATGCGACCTTGAACTTGGAAGCCATTAATTTTTATTATTCCAAGGTTGTTATCTAATAGGTCTAGATTATTTGGTATAATAGTAAATTAGTTTAACCCGTGACAATCATTTCTCCATCAAATTGAGAACTACAAACCTTTTGATTCTTTTATTGAATTCTCAATTTAATTATACTACTTAATGCATTATCAATTATCAAAACATGCTATACATAAAATCTAGCAAAATATATATCAAAATGGTGAGCTTGACTTTCTTACATCCCTTAGGGTTTCATCCTTAGGTATTTTCCCTTCTCCATTATAATTTCAAAAATGTTCTTAATTATCTAGCTTTCATTTTAGATTTGATTTGTATTTGGATACACCCAATTGTATTTCATTATTCTATTTTTATTAGGATCCAGAGTCTCATTATTTTATTTCTTTTTTAATCTATACCTTCCCACACTTTTGATTTAGGATTTGATCAATTTTTTTTTATAGATTTGATTAGTTTTTTAGTTTTTGATCTCATATCAAACTTACCTCTTATCATAGACCCCTCTTTGTGCTTTTATGATAATTCTTCTTCTCTCCTTCATGATTCTCCATAGGCAATAATTGTATTGCTATTTTTATTCTTCATATGACATCTTTCCCTAGAGGGTTATTTTCAGGTGTATGATATTTATTATACACTTACATGCGTTGCAATCCTAAATAGGATGTTCATTATAATGTTTACACATGTATGTGCTTTGATGAATATCTTTTATTTGTATGCATGCAATTTTATTTTACTAGCTATATATGTGTGATTAGATGCTTTATCAAACTATACCATGTCCCATGTTTATTCTTATTTGTATAATCACATATAGCGTAGGGTGATGTACATGAAGCTTCATTATTTTATCCTTCTAATGGCCATAATTTGAGTAACTTAGGGGGTAATTTGTACCATTACATGATGTTACTCTTTTTTATTTTGTTGGCTTATTTCATGTAATTTTTTAACTTCAAGTACTCTTACCCCAAGCCATGTTAATCCTATTTCTATATCATTTTCTCCTACTATTCACATGGATTATGTGTCTCCATTTCCTAGTTTTCATGCTAAGTTATCTTTTCCTACTGATTTAGCTATATTTCATGCCCTAACCACCCCAAAAGTATGTCATATAGTTGGTCATATATATGAATGAATAACTAGGGCCTATGATATTGCATCTCATTAACTAATTTCCATCCAACATTGCATCTCATTAACTAATTTCCATCCAACAATCTACTTTTACCTCCTCTTTAATTGATAGAAAAATCTCATTTGGGATATGAATTTATAATTAACCAATTTAAGAATATTGTATCTTAAATATCTCTTTGGGATTTGATCCATTTATTTGAGATGTATAGAGATGTTTTGATGCACTCTTAAACTAAGGTCATCATTCTATTTGATGCTACTCCTATATAGATTGTTGCCTCCTCCCCATGTTATTTGAGAGCATCAATTGTTTTATAATATGGTTAAATATAAGTATTATCATATTAAAAGGTCTTTAGTTGATAATAGACCCAATTTAAATATTTAGCAAAAACCTTTTGGATATAATCAACATTAATTTGAATAATGAACTAAAAAGTAAAGTTTGTATTAAGGGATTTGTTTTGATTAAGTAAAAGTAGGTATTTGAAAGGTACCTAAACCTTTTACAAGCCAGGAAAACATAACTGCTAAAAAAAGTGCTTGATCACTTCAAAAAGAGAAAATGAACCCACCGGAAGGGAACAACTTAACACATCATTACATTAAAAACTCAGAACAAATAGTAAAAGGAAAGCACAAAGAAAACAAAGAGACAGAACCAAGGACAACAACTGAAACTAAATACTATTTAGAATTTCCTCAGCATGAACAACCATTTGTTTCATGTTGTTCGCTGAGGTCTTCATATCCTCTAGCTCACGACCTTCGATGTCGTCCTTATTCTTTGTGTTAGCTCTGGTCCTCCTTTCATGACCCTTCTTGTTCACCCGCTATTTATCACCATCCTTCTCTGCATTATTCTCGAGCCCGTTGATAAAGATGTTCATGTTGTCCACTGAAGATTTGAGGATTTGGAAATTTTGATCAACAATCTGCTTGACGTTGTGCTCCAGCTTGTCAATTCTGCTGCCAAAATCTTTCATTTTGTTTTCCATTTCCTTTCTATCTCCCATCTCATTGACCTTTTTTTCCATTGCTAAGATTTTTCCAACCATACATTCAATAACTTCCGCATTATGCAGAACGACCACTAACTCTTTAACATGCTCCACCAAGAGCTTGTCACCAAATGTAATTCTTGCCATGGTCTGTGTATCAGTTTTCTATATTAAGGGATTTTTTAATATGGGTCATGAGTCCCTTAGTTTTGTTACTTTTTCCCATTAGTCTTAGACTTATCACACTTGATATCATTTTTAATGTGAGGCTTGGTTCTTTCATGTATACTATTATTTGGGCTATTGTTGAATTAATTATATGGGCATTGCACCTTCCACTCTTCACTAGACTTTGAAGTTTGTTCATAATTTAATAAAAGAGATGCACTAACAATAGGTGATAAGATCACTATTAGTATTGTTAATTGATAGAGAAATAAAATATTTTCATTCCTGATAATCATTTTACACTTGAACTTTATAAAGAAGAAGACAATAATAATTAAACCGTAAGTAATGAGAATTTAAAATATACCCAATGTGACTCATACAAAATTCCATTATGCAAAATGTACTACAAAAAATAAGAAAAGAACCTCCTAGAATATCTTGGGAATAATCTAGTACAAATATCCATCTTTCAACTTCTTAAATCATTAAATATTCACAGGGTGACATTATAAAGTGCCTTACAAGAGTCACAAGTCCACAACAAACATTGATATAGGCCAATCCCAAGCCTTGACAGGACAACTTTCCAATTTTTATTAGCTTTCCTTTAGCAAAAATAATATGCCACCTATCAACCCATCCCACAATAAATCCTTCCACCTTGAGTTGATCATTAATAAATGTGTAATCAAAAGAGTCATGCTAGGCAATATATATGGATTATCTATATCCATTGAAGCTCATTAAATAATTGGGATATTGTGAGGAAAAAATAAAATTACATAAGATTACCATCAAGGCATATGGAAATTTAGAATGAGAGTTAAATGGGATATCATATCTCCTGATATAAGTCAGTCTCATGTTACAACAAATACTGTATCATGTAGTTGTGATGGTGAAAAATTAGGGTTTCCACCATAGAAGGAAGAAACCACTAATTTATGACTTAAGACCACCACATTCAAAAGAGGGTTCCAATCCAATAGATCTACTCACAAACTAGCAAATATTATGATTGAGAACTTTGATTGGATTGGGGGTTTTATGATGCGAATTGATAAACCCTCTTTTGTAAGCTGAATTGCTGAAATCAGGGTAAAAGTGTTGGAAACTGAAGTAGAAATGCATACACAATAAGCTACAGTTGCAGGATTGAGCCACGAAACTGGATTTGAGAAATGTAATAAGATTCATACCTAAAGAGCTCTAAAATGTCGAGACTGTGGTGGTGGTCACCCTCATCCTCCAGACTTTTCACACTTTAATGGGGGATCGATTTGTCATGTAAATAATGCTTATTTTGAAGATCGTAGCTCCATACCTATTTCTTACACACAAAAAGAAGGGGAAAAAGGTTGGGAATAGGGGTTTGCCTAAGTCAAACCTCGATTTAGGAATTAATCTTGAATGAAATGTTGCAAATATTGAAATAAATGATGGAAAGATATACTTTAGATCTACAATGACTGATAATGATGCTTTGCCTCTTGAATGTGACCACATATGTTGTATGAAATGGCATGGACATGAAAAAACCATTATTCACACACACATGCTTGCATATGAATGATGTAATGTTGCCCCACAATGAGTAAATGAAGAATATGCAACGTTGAAGATCTCTAGAAATTCTTGATGATGAATGCTTGAATGATAGGTTGCTTAGATATGGATTAATTGGATGCCTTATGATTCTCCTTGTTATCCTGTGATGATGAAATGAGAGGGATGAACCTCCTTTTATACTTGCCCATTAAAAAACATCTTATTTTTCTAACATAGGCTGACATGGAGATCATATTCCTGCTAGCTTATTGTGACCGTTAGGAGGGGCCAAATTAAGGTCCCATTTGAGAGGACCAAGGCGCCACGCCGTGGTCCTATTAAGGACCATGATGCCATGCCCTGGTCCTACCTATTTTAGGGCCTTAACAAAAGGGCCATGTGATGTTCAAAGAGGAAAAGAGGGTAGAATTGAATGGTATGAGTAGAATTAGGTCCTAGTCTAGCTTTGGGACATGTATGCTAAGATGAGGACCCACATGTGGACCAAATTGTAAGGGAGTACAATTTACGATGCTACACTAGTTGATCTTGATTTTTCCTGCAATATTCTCCTCATTAGCCCATGGATCCACACCATGCAGGCCATGCCCTACACCAACCATTAATGCTTTAAATTATCTTATGAAGGTGTAGAAAAAAACTATTCTTGCCATTCCTCGTCCCTTTTGATATTTTAAAATATTGGAAGGTCCTTATGATAAATCCCATCATTATCCCAAAACTCATTTTACAAATCCTTCTACAACCCTATGCCGATCTTATAGATCCAGAATCCGCCTCCTAAAACCCAAGATAAGATTATCAATATCAATTGTGGGGATTTTGAGATACACAACACCTTTCATGTTGGCAAGCTCCCACTCTCCCCATGATCTCATTGAAAACTCCATCTCTTGTCCTAGGAGACCTCTAATGTTCTACAATTTAGCACAATAATGTGTATACAATATGGTGTCCTAGTTGAAACAAATAAATTAGCTACATTGAAAATTAATTGCACAAGAGGAATATGCCATGGTAGGAGGTAGGTTATTTTCTTGAAATCAACCTTGGAATTTACTAATATTTGGTGCATGTTGGTTATTACAAGTGGTAGAGATTCAGGTTGGGTGTTTTTAAAGTTTCCTAGGATGAGGAATAGGGTAAGGAAGAGGGAAATGTAGGTAGGAAGGAGAGAAAACAATCCTCTCCAAATTAAAATTCTCGTCATTTATTTACAATAGAAAGTTCAAAATTAATTTAGATGGAGATACATGCTACAACAAGGGTAGTTGAGAGAGAAAATACTACACTTATATAATATAAAAATTAGATCAACTTTCTAGATGCCATAAAATGAAGCATTTATTAGGGTTAAATGTGGGTTTAAATTGGAAGGTACACTATCTATAGACTAATCACATGAGCATCAGTTTATTAAATATTGACTATTTAGATATAACTATGGATAATATAAATGGACTTAAAATTAGTGGAACCCTAGAGATTGAGAGATCTACTCATATCAAGATGATTTGTCATTTTTTTATATTTTATAATGATTTTAATACATATATGAACTCTCAACAAGGTATTTTTATATAATAAATATGGAGCTATTCATGAAATATTGGCACATTAGTTTTGATTCTATGAAGGAATACCACCCCATAGTCTTAGTGTGGATACGTCTATATTCTCTTTTACATGAGATATGAGAAAATATGTTTTGAATGCTGAGAGATTTCCTAGGAAAGTACATTTATTCATCTCAAGTGAAAGGAATCAAAAAATGTGAATTGATTTACATGGATCTTGAGTTGGACCAATCACTCTTGAGAAGCATTACCTTGAAGGTGATAGGTTTTATTGAATTCAACAAATACATTATGCGGGCATCTCTTTTATATGTAAACCTTTCCATGATTATAATCTAGAAAGAGAATTCTCACTTCCTAAAAAATAAAAACCAAACTATAGTACCAAATACAAAAAAGAAGGATTTTAGAAAACAAAGAAGAAATGTCATTAAGATAAGATTGGGGGAATTGGGAAAATGAGAGAAAATTAACAAGAAAAAAACTAAAAAAAGAATCAAAGGAAAAGATTAATGGGTGAGAATGAGGTAATGGTGGATGGTTATGGAATGTTTGATGATCTAGAATATCTATGATTTGCTAGTACATGAAGGGAGAATAATTAAGAATACAAGATACATAAAGAAAGAAGAAGAATTATCCCATCAAAGTAAGAGGAAGCATAAACCTAAGATAGTTATGCAATTTATTAGTAAAGATAAAATTGTGATCTATTGGCAATAAAAAAGAGGGAGAAATAATCTACATGTTAAGACACAAAAGGAGACTATGATAGATATAGAAAGAGGATCCCAAATTATATCAACATAAATTTTTGACAAGATGGAAAAAACACTATCCTACATGAAATATTTAGTGAATATAAACATAATTTTTATGCAAAAAAAAGTTATGAGATACACACTTTAAAATATACACTTTTTAAGATGTATAATATTTTTACAATCCACATGATTAAAATTAAGAATGCTTATTCTTGTACATGGGATTGCTAAGTTGAACCATCTTTCCCTATATAGGGATCAAATCAAATGAATTGCACCTCACAATATCATGTTCAAAATTAATTTTGATGGTGCCTTAAAGAGAAAATTAGGATCATCAAGGAAGGTTGTATCATCAATGAATTAATAAAATTAACTTCTAGGAAATTACAACCAAGCACAAATAATGAAGCAAAATTTAAAGCCTTCCTACTTGGTCACCAACTAGTGAAATCTTGTGGTCTTGACTTGATTATGATTGAAGGTGACTCTATGACAACCATACTATGTGTCTATAAGACACAATCAACCAATTGAAAAATTAACAACATTTTAAGTGAAGCTTTAGAGATAGTTGATAACTTATCATCATTCGTAGTTAGAAATTACTATTGAGAAGAGAATAAAGTTGCAAACTACTTACCAAAATAAGGAATCAAATGATAAGGAAGAACTTAGTGATAGTTTTAAGTGCTAGCTAAATCTAAGTATAATATGGGATTAATATTATATCATACCTAGTAACAAGGATTTGCATCAATGTCACACACTAAATGGATATCTTACATTCATTTCCACAAACTTGAGATTACTTTTGATCATATTATTTAATAAAATAAATCTTCACTTTATTTTTGCCATGACATTTGAATACATTAATGTCATCTTCAACCACTAGTTTAGAAGAGGGAGGGGGTGCATGTAGATATCCATTATACTTGGTAGAGAGATATAATAGATGTAATTCCATGGGGAAATCAAAGAGGGCAGGGTGAGAAAGGTGTTCTTTTCTCAAGGCAGAGCTAATCTTGAAGTCATTTAGGAGGGGCTTTGGTTTGGATTTTTTTTGGGGCCAATTTATCATATGATAAATATAAACATTTCATTCATGTTTGTATTGAATACATATATTATCGTTGGTGACAAAGATATTTCAAAATCTCTGAGAAAATACTACATTTGAGAAAAGAATTGAATGTGTCTAGAGGATGTGATGGTAGTTGGCACATCTTTGTTCCTAGTGACTAGATTAGAGTTATAGGGATGGATTAAATTGCATGCTTTAGGCCATAGAATCTAAGTTGCTAGCCCTCATAAAGGAAGTGGGGAATACCACTACATCTTCTATGATATCTATTTCATGCTTTCATAGTCTATTTTTCTATTTTTTAATTCATTCTCCTTACCATTAGGATAAACATTGGGGGCACTTTCTCGCCCTTTGATATATATACTGACATGATTACATCTTGCTATATTGATTACTTGTCAAATATTGTTGTATACCTAAAGAGTAGAAAAGTTTCTTACAATCCAATCGCCAATGTATCTAATCTTCATGCTTCAAAAAAGTCTTCTAACTCTAGGAATGCTTCAACCCAACCAAGGGAAAAGGAGACCATCAAATTCCTACAAAGAAGAGCTAGTCAAGAAAAAATGAAGTTTGAGCATACAATTCCAATTTCATCAAAATTGGAAGCATGCAATTTTTTTGAACATATATTATTATAACTTTTGTAAGGATCTACAAATGGAAAATATAGGTTGAATAGGTATATTGTTAGCACCTATAACTTATTGGCTTGTTCTTTTAGTCATTTGTCTTTTATGTCTTTGGCCGATCCGTTTGACCCTTTTGTCTAGTGTTGTCATAGATTGTTCATTTGGCCATTTTACTTCAAGAATAATTTTATTTTTGTTAGCTCATACTTAGTACATGAAACTATATGTAAATATTTCATAAATTATAGAATGAGTGAAGACCCTTACACGTCACTTGATTTAACAAAAATAATACTTCTCATTATTATTCCCTCAATACAAACAATACAAACTAAATAGTTCATAAATTATAGAATGAGAGAGGACCCTTATACATCACTTGATTTAACAAAAAAAAATGTTTATCATAATTATTCCCTCAATATAAACCATGTTTTTGATATTAGAAGCAGCCAAAAGACAAGGGCGCTGGCCTATAGGAACAACATGGAGAACAATGGCAGAACCACTGTCCGCATATAATCAGCAAAGTGAGAGCCTTTTACCTCTATCAAAAACTATTATCAACCATGTTATGACATCCTAATTCTCATTATATAATTATACTATCTCAATATATTATTGGTAATATCTATTTCTTAATAAATAAAAATAATTTATCATGAAAAAGATAACATAATTATTTGTTAATAAATAAAAAAATATTTTGTAATTAAAAATATTAAAACAGATATAAAAACTAAATTGAGAATGTCTTTGGATATATTTTTTGAATTTTTTTCACATCAATATTTTAAATCATATTTCATAATGCAATTACATAATACAAATAATCTATTTTAAGCATTATTTTTTATTAAAAAAATAATATTAAAAAAATAAATTTAAATTTTAGAAGTCAATAATAATTTTATAATATCAAATTTGGTTATTTCTTTGACTTTTTATTTAAACCCTTATTTGTTTTAAACAAGTGTACAAGAAAAAAGAATTATTTTTTATTATTTTTATAGAGTTATTTTCATAAGAATGTATAATAGAAAAACTAATAAATGAGACAGTTTTTCTTGGGATATGATAAAAAATTATAAAAGAAACCATGAAAGTAACGCAATGGAGTGTATTGAATGCAACACATAAAATCAATTTTTAATGACTTGGAATTTTGTGAAAACAACATTTAAGTAGAAAATAGATAATAATTTATTTCATTAACATTGTTTGATCCGCTGGTCTCATAAAAAATAGTTTAATTATGTCGTACTTGTTCAATAGATCTTGAAACTTGCAAACTTTATGGGAAATTACGAAATGTCTCTAGCTAGCTATGATCACAAATTTGACTTATCTTTTTGTTTATATCATTGTCTTTGGTTCTCTAGCCCCCCCAAAACCATCATGATAAAAAAATGTAATATTTGACTAGATATGGTTTATTCATATAATTTAAAGTGTATAAATGAATAACTTAATGGTTTTGATTATTTTAATAAGTTTTTAATATATTATTTATATAAAGTAGTATTTTTATGTTATATTTGAAAATAGATAGGTCAAATGGTATTATACTTTGAGGTTTAAGTAAGAGGAAGTTTTAAATGAAGTATCAAAATAAAATTAATATAAAAATGTTTGAAATATTCAATAGTGAGGAGTTATGAAGTTGATAGGTGGTGGCGATGGATCATATTGATTAGAATTGGCTTAGTTATCAAAAAGGTTTGGGTTATCAAGAATTGATTCCTAAGCTTAATGGATCCTTCATCATTATCTTTATGTCCATCTTTTGGCCAACTACAAACACCTTTAGCATGTGGTTGCGAGGTAATAGAAGGTAGGCAAGCTTGCTAAGGCCAACCATGAGCACTATGACTCCAAGCTTTGCATCAAGGTGGCAAAGAACCATGCAAATTTTGTCTATGAGCATTGTGACTATGTCCATGCCAATATCAACACTATTGAGAATTTATCCCTTGTAAGAGGGATAGGCCGATGAGACTTTAGCAACCATACAAGGTGTAATACCCTAGTGTTTAAGAAGAACCTATAGGTGAGCAACTTTATTGGCTTGAATTTATGTTTCCATGAGAACAAATCATAGATTCATTATACACATAGAAATGAATATCAATAGAAATTATTGAAAAGAGAGTTCAATTTCTATTTTTCCACATGCTAAATGACATTTCTCACTCTAAAAGCATGTCATATTTAGATGAATTTAGTAGGAATTTTGGGCCAATTTCCTAAAAGAATCATATGTAGTCAAGAAAAAGGCTTAAATAAATTGTGGATCTAATTCCAAGCAAATTGAGCTATAGTGCAAAAACAAAAAAAAATGCTTAAGAGTTTCTTGGTGTCCATAGAAGGGGCAACAAGGATTGAAAATATCCAAATGGATTAATCTGGATGCCATTGGAAGGATTTGGTAGAGAAACAACAAATAGAGCAAGCAAGTTTTGTTATATATTATAAGTAGAGTACAAAACAAAATACATTATAAGGAGCATTGTCCCATAAGGTTAGACTGATAACCCCACAAACATATAAAACCACCCCCATTTCAAAACAGATCGGCTATACCATCGTCATTATGACACTACGTAAATAATATGTCCATCTAAAAGTTGGCTCAATGATGGGAATGGGTATGGGATAGACTAGCCTAGTCTATGCTCCTTGATCCTCTCCTTGGATCACCAGGTGTTTCTACCACACCCTAGGGTCTCTAGGACTTCCCTTGCTTGTGGAATCCCCTGACCTTGCCCAATCCACCCACCAACAATCTGTGATTTTCCTCCCTAAGTCACATCTACTTCCAAGCTCCAAAAAAACCCTCACATAGGCTAATAAGGGTTTAGCTCCTTCTTCACCTTCTTAGGTCCTAGCAAGGTTAGGACAGGTCTCTGACATGGTTATCCATCCATTCATGTGCCCACAAGAGGTTTTAACCTTCCAACTCCTCACCGATCTCACTATTTTGCCTTTTTCCTACAAAATAGGGCTACAAGGAATGTGCCCAATTAGACCTCCAATCCGGACTTTTAGGGCTCCCTCTTGCAAATGATGCACATACTTGTGAAAATCCCCAAAAGGACTGTTGTTCAATTGGCAAAAGCTCAAAGATTTCCTAGGTTTTAGGCCTCCAAGTGTCTGTACACTGCCCTAGGTAAATTTTGGGGTTTTTAAGGGTTTTTAAGAGGGTTTTTAGGCCTGCCAAGGTCACTGTGAAGGTTTAGTGTTTCTACCACCTTGTCTGGATTGGTGGAAGCTTCTCCTTCTTACCAATGGTTCTCCACACATCCCTTTACACCTCCTCCAAAGGGTGCCTCCCTCCTTGTCCTACCTTGCTCTCTTGGACCTCTGCAACTTCAACCCTTCCTAGTCGGGCACAGTCTTGTCTTGCCTAGGAGTGGGTCTTTGAAAGACTTCCTTGCATTTTCAAGGGCCCTGCTTGCTTTGAAGTAATGTACAGGGTCTATAATCCTATTCCCCATGGTTTCATGGTGATTCCACAATGGGGATAGGAGTTATCTTTCCATTTCACAAAACAGTCCAAAACTGGACAATGATAGACTACTACACAAAAATAATTACAAACACACTAAAACCTGCACACGAACCTACCCTAAGTGCTCAAAATGAAAGTACAAATACAATGCAAGATTCACACCACCGTTTAGTTCATAAATCAATCCATTATCAACTTGTTAATGCTTCATTTGTGCTGACTGGCAACAAAAACCTAGTCACAGTCAAGGTCTTTACTCTTGGCCGTACAATCTAACATCCAACCCATCATTTTAGGGTTTGCAACTATATATAGTATCCTTTCCTCGGTCTGTGTGCCAAAATTAGGGTTGTCCATGCTTAAGCTAAGGTTTTTGACCTATTAGGTGGAAAAGTTGCTTGACAACTTTGAAAAGTTGTCATGCAACTTTTTGCAACTTTTGAGCAACTTTTCCAAAGTTGCTTTTCTTAACTCCTAAGCCTACATTGAGTTATCCTATGGGCACCACCATGCTAAAAGGACCCCAAACTCCTCAATGGCACACATAACCTCTCCTCCACAAGAAATGAGAACCTAGGACCTAAATTAGGACCTAATTAAGACTAATGAGCTCATGGCTCTTATTACATTTACAATGGCTTCATAAAGAAGCAAAACACCAACAAAAACCAAAAAGAGGAAGACCTTAGAAGGGTGCTCCTACACCACTCAAAAAGAGACATATATAACAGATTGTTGCATCAACAAAGAATGCCAAATATTGAAAAAAATATATCCACCGACTATCAGATTGGTAGAAGTGGAGTTATTCCCAAAGAGCCTTTGCATTTTTGTTATAGTTTGCATAATCATAGTCATATATTCCAATTGGAGGCTCTATCTCATCCTCAGGATCCAGATTCTTGACAATAGGCTGATAGTACTCCTTCTATCCTCCCTTTGGTTTGGTAGTTTCCTCTTCAAGGGGATTTTGAATGTTGTTCTTTCCCTGCATTGTTTAAGAAGTGAAAGTTCTTCATTTAGATTATTCCTTCCATTTGGGAAGAAATGGGCAAACATGATTTCTATTCAGTACACAAGAGTTAAACCTTCTTTAAGGAGAATCATGAATCTGTCTTTTGGAATACTTATCACCACCAAGACCTACAACATAATATTAATGAAAGTGAGTTAACATATCACTGTCTTTGGTTCTCTAGCCCCAAAAAATTATTATGATAAAAAATTGTAATATTTGACTAGTTATGGTTTATTTAGATAATTTAAAGTGTATAAATGAATGACTTAATGGTTTTGATTATTTTAATAAGTTTTTAATATATTATTTATATAAAGTAGTATTTTTATGTTATATTTGAAAATAGATAAGTGAAATGGTATTATACTTTGAGGTTTAAGTAAGATGGAGTTTTAAATGAAAGTATCAAAATAAAATTAATATAAAAAGGTTTGAAATATTAAGTAGTGAGGAGTTATGAAGTTGATAGATGGTGGTGGTGGATCATATTGATTAGAATTGTCTTAGCTATCAAAAAGGTTTGGGCTATCAAGAATTGATTCCTAAGCTTAATGGATCCTTCATCATTATCTTTATGTCCATCCTTTGGCCAACTACAAACACCTTTAGCATGTGGTTGCGAGGTAATAGAAGGTAGGCAAGCTTGCTAAGGCCAACCATGAGCACTATGACTCCAAGCTTTGCATCAAGGTGGCAAAGAACCATGCAAATTTTGTCTATGAGCATTGTGACTATGTCCATGCCAATATCAACACTATTGAGAATTTATCCCTTGTAAGAGGGATAGGCCGATGAGACTCTAGCAACCATACAAGGTGTAATACCCTAGTGTTTAAGAAGAACCTATAGGTGAGCAACTTTATTGGCTTGAATTTATGTTTCCATGAGAACAAATCATAGATTCATTATACACATAGAAATGAATATCAATAGAAGTTATTGAAAAGAGAGTTCAATTTCTATTTTTCCACATGCTAAATGACATTTTTCACTCTAAAATCATGTCATATTTAGATGAATTTAGTAGGAATTTTGGGCCAATCTCCTAAAAGAATCATATGTAGTCAAGAAAAAGGCATTGGTCTAAAAGGCTTAAATAAATTGTGGATCTAATTCCAAGCAAATTGAGCTATAGTGCAAAAACAAACAAAAATTGCTTAAGAGTTTCTTGGTGTTAGAAGGGGCAACAAGGATTGAAAAAATCCAAATGGATTAATCTGGATGCCATTGGAAGGATTTGGTAGAGAAACAACAAATAGAGCAAGCACGTTTTTATATATATTATAAGTAGAGTACAAAACAAAATACATTATAAGGAGCATTGTCCCATAAGGTTAGATTGATAACTCCTACAAAAAGATAGTAAATAATACGTCCATCTAAAAATTGGCTCAAAAAGAGACATATATAACAGATTGCTGCATCAATAGAGAATGGCAAATACTGAAAAAAATATATCCACCGAATATCACATTGGTAGAAGTGAAGTTATTCCCAAAGAGCCTTTGATTTGTTTCTATAGTTTGCATAATCCTAGTCATATGTTCCAATTGGAGGCTCTATCTCATCCTCAAGATCTAGATTCTTGACAATAGGCTGATAGTACTCCTTCTATCCTCCCTTTGGTTTGGCAGTTTCCTCTTCAAGAGGATTTTGAATTTTGATCTTGCCCATGTATTGTTTAAGAAGTGAAAGTTCTTCATTTAGATTATTCCTTCCATTTGGGAAGAAATGGGCAAACATGATTTCTATTCAGTACACAAGAGTTAAACCTTCTTTAAGGAGAATCTGTCTTTTGGAATATTTATTACCACCCAGACCTACAACATAATATTAATGAAAGTGAGTCAACTAGTGAACTCAGTAAGGTACCTTTTGTTGCCTTGAAATATTTTTTCATTTCTCTTCTTCTAGGTAAACCATAAAATCCCATTAGACAAAACAAGCCAAAAATCATTTCAACTTAGCTAGAAAAGCACTAATATAACCCTTCAAGATATCAAACCAATTAAAACCATGATTGTTGTCCTAACCAAAAAGCATACCCAAAACATTGACCACAAAGAAGAGGCAATCTTGCAATCAAAAAATAAATGCTCAAAAGACTCATTAACTTGACAAATTCACAAGACCTAGCAGGGACATAAGCAACCTCAAGGACATTTCCAACAACTTATTTTTAAGCAAAAGTAACCATCTAAAATAGGCTTTCTTGGTTTCAATAGACTTGGACTAGAGGTGAAATAATCTATTAAACTAGATAATATCACTCCAATTCAAGTTCCAAGACTTATTAATCTAGAGAATAACATCATGTGTGCCAGTAAGCATATTGCAAAGTTTCTTGACATGGATATCTTGAAATTGAGAACCATCACACCAACAAACAAAATTTAGACATTCCTCATCACATATAGTAGAAATTATAAAACTCAAATTTTCAATGTCTTTATTTAGAATAGAGTCTGTTATTTTTTGAGTTTTTGATAGGTTATACTAAAGAGATAGTTTTTGCTAGCTAAGCAAACCATTATCATAAAAATGTCTTGAAACAAATTAATTCCCTTAGCACTCCACCCTTTAGTTGAACAACCTTGGGTGAGAGCAATGGATTTATCTTTCCAAACCAAACTCTACCATATAGATATGCATTTAAAATAAGACTAGAGAGAGGAGGATAAAGGCTTAGTATTAAGAATAAGGTTCTTAACATTGTTCCAAGCCTTCCAAATGTTACTAAACACCGACAACCCAAAGACCTTTTCACCAAAGTTCCCAAACAATATGTCATGAAAATGAAGGTTACCCCAACATTTGCCTTTTTTTGGTTTAGATAGCCTTAAATTATTTTAGATCAATATTTTCTAGTGCTCTTCCCTAACATAGGCTTTGAAAATCCATCTAGTGGCTAAGGCTGAACCTTGCATTTTCAAGTCCATAATGCCCAAACCACCCATATGTTTAGGGAGGCAACACCACTTCTAGTTTACAACATGTTTATTCCCTTCACCCAAGTAATCATACTATAAGAACTCTCTTAGGATCCTTATAAGATTGTTGAATTGACTATTTCAAATCAACCAAGTAGAAGAGAAATAAATAGCATGAGAGGCCAAGACTTTTTACACCACTTGAATTCTACCAATCAAGGAGAGGAGGTGGGTCTACCATTTATGATGTTTATATTCAATCTTAAGGAAAATATAGTCCCACATCTCTTTTATATTGGGAGAAAGAGAAGATGAAATACCCAAGTAGCATACCACCTAATTAGGGCCCAACCACTACCAATCTTGGTCTCTCAACTAGTCAAAATGGGATCAATTCCAACTAAAAATAGAGGATTTACAACTAAAGATCTTAGCACCAAAGGCTTTACAAAAACATCCAATCTATGAAGAGCATTATCAAAGTTCTCCTTGTTCATCTAAAGAAACATGACAATATCATTAGCAAAAAGAGCATTGAGAAACTAAGAGCTGCAATTAGGAAGAGAAATACCTTGGATAGGGGATATAATGAAGGAGGTTCTCAAAAAATAGTGAAGGGCATTAGCTGCAATCATGCATATAAGGTTGAGGTAATGGGGTTGCCTTATCTTATATACCTCTATAGAAAAATAGAGAAATCAAGTTCCCCATTAATGTTAATTTATGTGGAGGAGTCTTCAAAGAGAATTCTAATCCATCTACAAAATTTAGGAGGAAACCCAAGAGCTACCATCATATCCATAACAAATGACCATTAAATCTTATCATAAGTTTATTTAAAATAAAGGTGTTTGTGTAATTATTTATTCATGTTGGATATTATTACACCTTACTTAAGTTTACTTAGGTACATGCAAAACATAGTAGTTTGCATATGAGATACTTAGGGAGATGTGCTAAATTGGGAGTGTGTATGTAGGAGAATTTCCACCTTTTATGGTGTGATCTTGTTGTTACTTTACCATATCCACTTATTGTGGAGTGATAATTCCACCTTCGGTGGGTGATCCACCTCATGTGGAATATTTTACTATTTCTCCTACCTACCCTTGCATCTCATTGAGCCGCATGTCATTATTGTGTGCTCTCTTGTCTCTTAGCCTCGCCTTTATAAGCATGCTCATCTACATTGTATGTAATTTTTCTTGATGATCCGGTTGATTAGTATTTGCTCTTGATAGAATACAGTTTATTCCTATCAATATTTTGTCTCTCTATTTTGTACTTTTCATTGAGCTCTTGATCTTGGAAAAATCTCACATGGTATGAGAGCATAAAGGGCTTCATTGATTAGTCTTTTGGAGACATTTTGGAGGCTTCAATTTTTGGATTTGGGGATCTGCATTTTTTGGGGGCGTCTTATAGTGATTTGGACATCACGATTGAGTTCAGGAGGCCATTTGCATAAATTTTGAGAATAAACTCAGCCATATTCGGTGAAGGAAAAAATTTCGCCGATTCTAGTATATTGTACGGATTTTTGCAAATATATATATATATATATATATATTATTTTTTTGCATTTTTTCAATTTCTTTATATTATCCCACATAATTTTTTTTTATATATTGGGGGTGTGATTTGAAAAAGTTATTTATTTAAAACAAAAAAATTATTTGGGTTCAGGGGGGTCAAATCACCCCACCTTCGACCCACATTGTATGTCGACAGATATTTTTCGTAGAGTCTGTCGGCTGTCATACAATAGCTGACGCCATTCCGGCTAGCCATTTCTTTCTGTGGTACTGAGCATCCAACCTCCCCCTCGCTTCGGCCCTTGCCGCTTCTCTAACCAGACTGTGTTGCCCGGGACCAGGACTGCTTCCGTTGTGATTTGCCTGGCCTCCTCACCACTTGCGGCCCCCATCTTGCCCCTCCGTTGCTGCTCGTGGTTGTTATTCTGGCCACTCGAGCTATGCCAACCAGCCCTAGCTGTGGCCCTTGCTTCTCCTTTGCTTTCTCGTCCCACCACCCCGTCTTCCAATGTTATCTGCCACCCAGTCTCCACGTGTCGCAATATAATTTGTTGTTTCGGCCCAGTCATCTCACCACGCAGGCACCGACTCAGCGTATGGCTAGCCATGTTGTCCGCCACATCAAATTGCACACTCAGCGAGCCATATGCATAGTTGGCAGCCATATCATTTCCGTATGGTGCCACGCAAACAAACACATCAGTTTTCGGTATCGCCAGGTCATCGTACAGAGCTAGTCGTGATTCACTATGTGATCCAGTCCATACCCTACAGACAACTTGTACAGAGGGGTGTAATGACCATCAAATTTAACCTCATGAATTGGCGATATCAGCATACATCAGTAGTATTTTGAATTTTTTTTAACCCCCTCTCATTGAGCTTTTTGATCTTGCAGTTCAACCTCCAGAGGCCGTATCTTGCTCATTTTTGCTTCTTTTTGGGTGCAATTTTTTTTATTTGGGCTAATTTTTTGTGCTCTTCATAGTGGTGGAGGGATTTTTTGATTTTGATGGACAAATTTTTCACAATTTGGAGTTTTTGATGATTGTACCTGTCTAATCCTCAATTTTGCAACTTCAGAGGCTTCATTTGGGGTCATACGACCTCCTTTTCAGGTGTCATTTTTTTTGAAAGTGCATAATATTTTTGTCCAATTTTATAACATACCATCAATTTGTAGTGATTTTGAGTAGAAATTATACTTTCAGTATTTGGTCATTTTTAGCCTATTTGGTACTTGTATTTTGCTTGGATCTCAGTTTAGATCACTTGCAGTATTTGTTGGGGTCTCTTATAGCCTATTTGAGGCAGTAGTAAAGTTGAAATCAGAAGTCAACCTTTCCTTGTTTTGCAAGTGGCCCATTGTATGCGCACTAAGTATAAAGTGCCAAATCATCTTTTTTTTCTTTTTTTTTGGGGGGGGGGTGTCTTGTGTGTTTGCACCTCTCTCTATCTTGTGCTTTTTCATTTTGGTGCTATGGTTTCTCCTAAATTTCCACTTTTAACTCCTCATAATTATGCTTCATGGAAGGTTAAGGCATGGAGTAAACTAATGGCAAAAGGACTCATTCATTATGTAAATGAACAATTACAACACCACCTGATCTTAAGGTTGATCCTAGTGCTCAAGATGAATGGATCACTAAAATTCTATGGCACTTGGAACTCTTAGAAAGTATCATTCGCATGACCTCATTTTTCACATTGAGAAGTGTACAACAATTAGAGAGGCTTGGGATATTTATGATAAATTGTATGGTCAAGTTGATGAGATTAAGGGCTACAAGCTTGATAGTGAACTCACAACATTGGATCCCAAGGATTTTGATACAATCCAAGATTATGTCACAAAAGTAAATGAGCTAAGAACAAAGCTAAAGGATTGTGGCATTGATAAAAAGGTTGCTCAATTGGTTTACAACTTGTTGGACAAGTTTCCATCAGAGTATGCAACCTTTGTCTCTAGCTTTCACACCCATCGATTGGCTCAAGGTGCCTCCTACACTCCACCATCCTTTGATGCATTCATGAAGATGTTGATTCTTGAGCAATCTAAGTTGACTAAGATGGGGATTCTCAAATCTTCAAAGTCACAAGCATTGGTGGCTAATAAAGGGAAGCAAAGCAATCAAGGAAAAGGCAAGAACCAAAAGCAACCTAAGCTTAAGCCACAACAAGATGGAGCACAATCCTCCTCTCCACAACAAGGTGATTCTACATCCTCACCTAAGAGGAAATCAAATAAGGACAATCTTTTTTATGCATATTGCAAGAAGTCAAGACATGATGAACAACGTTGTTACAAGAAGGCTATTGATGAGTTAAAACATCTTCTTAAGAAGAACAAAATCAGTTTACCTTCTAGAATGTCTACTTCGGCTTCTTCTTCTAAAGAAAAGGATCACTCTTTGGGATAGATAAATGAAAGGGATAAGCTCTTTGTGCTACTACAAGTCATGATTTAGGGAGATGACTTCTAGATTCAAGGGCTTCTCATCATATGGCATCTTCGCAGTCTATGTTCTCTTCATTTGAGCCTTGAACCATGCCGCAGATTTTGATGGGTAATCATACATACATGAATGTGATTGGGAAAGGATCTATTGCCATTGGGGATAACTCCTTGAATGATGTGTTGTGTGTAACCCATTTGACAAATAATTTTCTTTCCATCTATCAAATCACACATGGGGCAACGAAGAAAACTGTGGAGTTCACACCTGATTCAGTTATCATTAGAGACTTGGAGACTAGAGCTATCATTGCGACTGGGGTGGTTGATCATGCGTCTCGATTGTACTCCTTTTTCACATTTTGATGCTATTGATGAGGTTGATTCTTCACATGACGATTCACATTTTGAGGAGAACTTTGGGTACTTGAACTTGGGGATTCTCACATGTGACCCCCTTCTCGAGCCTTCCATTTCATCTCCTCCTATTGATATCACATCACCTATTGCACTTGATGATGCAACAAGTGCGACAATTTTGCCTTCTTGTGATTTAGTGCAGTAGGATATATCTTGTCTTCCATCTTCAGTTCATTGGGATGACCACTTGACATACATTGCAGTTTTGTTTGTGGAGTCCTACATTGTAGATTTGGGAGACATCATTGATGACATTCATCTTCTCTTTGATGAAGATGATCCTTCTTTGATTGTTGCGAGGGAACACTCTGACCCTCTTGTGCATTCTCTACATGATCCTTCTTTCGAGGTTGACATGATTGTGGATACTTTTGTACAACAGTTGGAGGAGATCTCTTTATCCTTAGAGGAGACATGTGAGTCTTTGGATATTGTTCTACATTCATCTCCACTAGATCTTGGAGTGCCTCTTTCAACAATGTGGAGCAACTCACCACCTTTGAAGGGGGTAACTTTTAGCATCGACATGGGGACACTTGAACATTTTTAAGAGACTTCATTCATCATGAGTTTTTTTCCATCTTCCCTTCACGATTGGGGAGAATTCATGGATACACCTTTGGTTTTGTTTCTTCCTAAGGGGAGGAATGTTGTTCAACGTTCATGGAGTAGTTTCTTCATTCACCTTCGAGCTTCTACCATTGGTGCATATTCTCCATTGAGGGGGGGGGGGGTACTTGGTCTCTCTTCTTTTCTCATATGGGGTGATGAGTTGAGACATTGTCATATTTCTATCCTTAGAACTCTCAAGCTTTTGTCATATTTTTATTTACATTATAGTAATGATGTATTGGAAGTTTACAATATGTATTTCATATGTTATCCCGAACCTATTAAAACATGTTTTATCTTTGCCAGTTTATTCCTGCAACCATGCCATTTATTCCTGCAGCCATGTGATTTATTCCTGTTGCCATGTGGATTGTTTAGGGCAATATCATATGTGAAATTAATAGATGTCTTGATTAAATAAAATACGTATGTATGTTCTTGTATGTTATTTCTTTTGTAGTGCAGGGAATAAATGATGCTGCGGTGGATGTTTGCCTATCATGCCAGTTGAAGGAAAAGATACTCAAGAAGATGACTAAAGATCGAACAACAGAAAAGATGAGAAGCATAAGGAACGACATAAGAGGAGAAATCAAGCGATAATACCGATGTCTAACTTAAGTGGAAATTGAAGTTGTAAATACCGCCATAGTATGTTATGGCTGTGGTTCGGTCACATTTCCTGTAGCATAACTCCAACTATCTCCTTTCTCAGTCAATTATTCGCCTCTTCTTTTCGGCGTGATTTGTGTTGTCTATAGTAGATGATTTATTTTTAATAATAAGCTCTTTATCTTCTTAGAGGTTAGATAGAAAGGAGAGAAAAAACAGAGCAGAGGATTTTTCATAAGTATTTTTGAGTTTCTTTTCATATTGAATCATGTAATGACTTCCAAAGAACGATGAATAAAAATATGTTATTCTAAGCATTTAGAGTTGTTTTTGGGAAGCCTGGAATTACTCACCCAAGGGGGGCCACTTAGTGAGTGTTCCTATGCATTTGTTAAGATTAGTTTTCTTTCCTTAGCTACAGTAGATGTTCTTGCATTGACTGTTCCTGTAGCCACTGGAAACAGATCCACTGACTGTTCCTACAGCCAAACCAAAATAGAGTAATTTCTATTTATCAACATTGAACTTATCCAGTATTGCTTTTATGAATTTATGTAGAAGTTTTCATGTAGCCTTTCTATAGTTTCAATTCTTGCTTACCTTTTTCGCATAATGTTAGTTGCTGCAGTAATGCAGAATAGCTGTTGCAAGAACTTAGTGCATATATAGTGCAGACCCATTTCAAGTATTACGTCCCTGGGTTGACAATCAAATGAACACTAGCTATGGAAATAGTGACTTTACCAAATGAATGTCCGAAATTCGGGTTGAGACTTCAACTAGAGTTATTATTCTTATTGTTGGGTTAAACATTTTTGGCACCGCTACCGGGGATGGTGTCAAACTAAGAACCTGTTATGGCTATTGTCTTTTTCAGTTTTTAGTTAATTGTTTTTTGTTTTTTTTTGGCATACCTGATTGTTCTAATTTTTTTTTCATGAATCTACATGCATAGGCGAAGAAGAGATGTTCTAGGTAGATTTTTGCCCAGTCATCCTAATCATGCAAAAAATAATTCCCCTGATATAAATCCTTTTGTTGAACTTTATCAAATTCCAGAGAATTTGAACCATCCTGAATCTGAATTTCTAGAAGGTAGTCTTTAGTTTCTCTTTGGACCTCAAGTAGAAGAATTTCATATAGAAACCCCCCCACAAGTCCAATGCAAGGAAACCCACCTCCTAGTGGAAATAATCCACCACCGCCACCTTTGAACCCAACGTTTGAGTTTCCCATATTTGATCAACATGATAATGCTAATCTCAAGAACATTTCAACTTCTTTCCTCCCTAAATTCTATGGATTGGTGACTGAGGATCTAGACACCTTTCCATTTGAGTTTGATGCTCTCTGTAGGAGTTTTGATTATACTACAGATGCCCATAGACTCAAAATATTTTCCCCCACCTTGAAGGAATCGTCTTTAAGATGGTTTATGAGCTTGGGTAGTAGCACAATCAATACATGGGATGAGATGAAACGATTGTTTCTTGCAAAATATAAAGATTATTGTAGAGGCACTGATCGTCATGGCGATGATATCTTTAGAATGAAACATAAAGAAGATGAGAGTCTTGAAGATTATCTGGAGAGGTTTCTATTTAGTGTCAAAAAGTACAAACATAGTACTCTAAATGAAGATTCCCTCAAAGTTGATATTTTTGAGTGGAATCAGTGATGAATGTATTGATTCTTTGGATCTTATGGGAGGATGTGACATTACATAGTCTACCTGGATTGAAATAGGACAAATTTGTAAGAAGTATTCCAGATCTACTTCTAAAAAGAACATGCATTTCAAGCCAGGAGCACCTTCATCAACATCTGGTACTGGAGTTTCTAGAATGGAACTTAGCCATTTATTGAGGGATTTTAAAGAGGACATTATAAATAATATGAGTGCTCAGTTGGATACACTTTCAACTATGAAGAAGCATGAAGAAGCTGATGCATTTCTTGCATAAGTTTGCCCTCATTGTAGATAGTAAAAAAAGGACTGCAGATGTAAAATGATTGCAAATGTTGAGGTTCCTGACTTCAATCCAATATAAGGTGAGGATGAGCAAGTTTTCTATGTTTCTCAAAGAAGGCCAAATTTACAAAGATAAGGTATGCCTCCATATCCACTTTCTTTTTCTGGTTATAATGGAAATTCTTATGTACCAAATAACCAATGACAATCACCATATGCTCAAAATTTTGGTAATTATCAAAACTGGTATGGTTCTCAAGGCCAAGGGCAGGATTTTGCTAATCAAATGCAACAGTGGAAGCAGCCACAAGGGAATTGGTATCCACCTCAGGGCCAAGGAAGTCAGTTTCAAGGGAATTGGCAACCTACTCCTCAACGGAGGGGGAGTCAGCCATGGACTACCCAATATTCTGGTTATCAACAACCTATTCAGCAGCCACAACCGCCTGCAATGATGCCTCCCCCTGCAGCCACTGTTGTCCCATCTAAACCAACGCAGTTGCCCACTCAACCAATGCCAAATCCTAATATTAAATCTCAACAACAACAAGCTTATTCAGCCGATCTTAATCAATACCCAACCTATTCTCTATCCCTAAGTGATATTCACCTCCGATTTGGGACAACTCTACCTAATCCGTCTCCTCCAGTTATCACTGAGGTACAAGAAGAACAATAAATCTCTAATCCAACAGATACAGTACCTTAGAAGCAGATATTACCACCATTTCCCCATATATTGCAAGAAAAGGAAGTTCTCACAGAACAAGACCAAGGTTTTGATATCATAGATCAACTGAAACATGTTTGTGTTAAAATTCCATTGTTGCAAGCAATAAAAGATGTTCCTATATATAGTAAGGCATTGAGAGAAGAATGTCTAAAAAAACCTGGTAGGAAGAAGAAGGATCCACAAACAATGCATGTTATGGGTCAACTGGCAGATATTATGCTAGGCAAGGTTGCAATTCCAAAATATTTTGATCTAGGTAGTCCTGTTGTAAGTATAGTCATTAATGGTAGTCAGATAAGAAATGTTTTAATTGATTTAGGGGCAGCCATTAATGTGATGACAAGAGAAGTAATGCAATAACTTGAAATCAGTATTCTAAGGCCTACACCCACAGTTCTACAACTTGCTGATAGCTCTACAGTGAGACCTAATGGTATGATTGAAGATGTGGTGGTTATTTTGGATTCCTGGGAATACCCTACAGACTTTATGATTCTATCTCTAAAGGAAACATTGGGAGGATATCCGGTGATTTTAGGAAGACATTGAATTGCCACGACTGATGCATATATTGGATGTAGATAAGGGGATATGACTATTTCAGATGGGAACTCTACAAAAACATTAGCTTTGTATTCTCCTGCAAAACCCCACTATGATCAACAATAAGCTGTTTGGCCTATTTTGAGAGATGAATCTGAGGGAGTTGACTCTATTAATCACCTTATGATGATCAATCGAGGGCCATTCATGCAATTACATGATGAAGACTTAATTCTTTATAAAATTCTGATAAATGAGTTGACACAAGAACAACAATTGTAGGAGTTGGTACCAAATATTTCAGATTTAGACTTTCTTGCAGCCATTGATGTATTGCATACTCTGTTGCTGCAGGAAGTCTGTACTTCTCATTTTTCTGATATGTCCCAGATTGATCTTACTATCAAGATAGAATTTGATTTGAATAAATGTTTGAATATCAATAGTGATCTTTCAGATACTCAAAAGCGGGCCCTTGTGGACTTGCTAAAATGTCATAAAAATGCCTTTGCATGGGATTACAAGGATATGCATGGAATAGATCCAATGGTTTGCACCCACCGTATCTATATAAAAGAAGAATGTTGCCTACTCAGACAACCGCAAAGAAGAATCAATCCTGCATTAAAAGAAATAGTTAAAGAAGAATTACAGAAGTTGTTAAAGGCCACGTTTATCTATCCTATCTCTGATAGCCAATGTGCATCACCTTTGGTAATAGTTCCCAAGAAAGGAGGAAAATGGAGGGTATGTGTTGATTATAGAGCCTTGAACTTAGCAACAAGAAAAGATCATTTTCCATTACCATTTGTGGCTTAGGTATTGGATTATTTGGCTGGTAAAAGATATTTTTTATTTCTTGATGGATTCAGTGGTTACAATCAGATTCAGATAGCCCCAGAGGACCAAGAAAAGACAACATTTACTTGTCCTTGGGGCACATATGCATATTCTGTTCTTCCTTTTGGATTGTGTAATGCTCCAGCCACTTTTCAAAGAGCAGTGATCAGTTTCTTTTTGGATATTTCTAAAGACATCATGGAAATCTATATGGATGACTTTACAACTTATGGTTCTGAATTTGAACAAGCATTGGGGAACCTGAAAAAAGTTTTGTAGTGATGTGAGGACTATAGTTTGTCATTAAACAATGAGAATTGCTTCATCATGATGCAGGAAGGAATAGTCCTTGGTCATCGTATCTCTATAAAAGGAATACATGTTGACCCAACAAAGATTAAAGTCATTCAACATATCAATCCGCCTGTGAAGCAAAAAGATGTAATAAGTTTCCTTGGTCATGCTGGATACTATAGAAGGTTTATCAAAGATTTTAGCAAAATTGCAAGTCCCTTATATTCACTCCTTGCCAAAGATATGGAATTTAAATGGACCTCTTCATGCAATGAAGCTTTCTTGAAGCTTAAGCATGCTTTGTCCCAAGCACTAGTTCTTAAAGGTCCAAATTGGTCTTTTCCATTTCAAATTCATACAGATGCATCTGATTATGCAATAGGAGCAGTATTAGGACATAAGATTGATAACTTGGAAAGTGGAATATATTATATTAGCAAGAACTTACAGGGTCCTGAGTTGAATTACATAGTCACTAAAAAGGAAATGTTAGCCGTTATATATGCACTCAAAAAATTCAGGCACTATATCACAAGATATCCCATATTTGTGCATACAAATCATACTGCAATCAGATATCTCATGAATAAGCCTTCAATTACTAGTAGATTAGCTCACTGGTTATTGTTGATGTAGGCATTTGATATCACACTTGTTGATAAACTAGGAAAGTCTAATATGGTTGTAGATTATCTTTCAAGACTTCAGTTATAGGAATATTCTACAGTAATAGATGATGCTTTTCCAGATGAACATTTATTCCTTATACAAGCTCACACTCCCTGGTATGCTGATATTGCCAACTATTTAGTTGCTGCTAAAATGCCACTTCATTTCTCTCTTAAGGAAAGAAGGTTGTTAGTAGAAAAAGGATTTAACTTCTCATGGATTGTTGATTGTTTGTTTTATACTGGGCCTGACCAAGTCATGAGAAGATGTGTAAGGGAAGATGAAACATATGATATCCTGCATGCGTGTCATGATGAGTCATGTGGTGGACATTTTGCTGCCAAAAGAACAACACTGAAAATACTAAATACAGGATATTATTGGCCCACATTATACAAGGATGCAGCACAACATACAAGAAAATGTGACAAATGCCAGTGTATGGGAAGACCTACTAAATCTGATGAGATACCATTATATCCACAAATATTAGTTGCACCATTTGATAAATGGGGATTAGATTTTGTTGTCCCAATTGATCCGTCTTCTAATGACAAATCCTACATTTTGGTATGTACAAATTATGTAACAAAATGGGTGGAAGCTCGTGCCATGACACATGCAAGAGATAATAAGGTGGCCGAGTTTCTTTATGAGGAGATATTTACAAGATATGGAGTACCAAGAGAAATTGTATCAGACCAAGGCCCACAGTTTACTTCAACATTGATTGTAACTTTGGTCAATGAATACAATATAAGGCACACAAAATCTACTCCATGTCATCCACAAGCTAATGGACAGGTAGAGGTTACAAATAGGGAGCTTGAGGATATTCTTACCAAAACAGTATCTGTATATGGTGAAAATGGATATCAACAATAACAATATTGAAAAGGCTATATGAATTCAACCACAAAACCCTAGCCTAACAACAACAAAGATCCACCATAACATATGAAGATTACCTAAGACAATGCAAATCAAATGAAATTACAAAGTTTATACCATCACATGTCCAATAGGGTTTTGATCTCCATTCTTCCTATCTCCATTGATCTTGCTTGATATATTTGCTCTCAGATTTTATGTGCACAAGAGCTCAACAAAGAATAGAATGTGGTTGCAAGTAGGATCGTAGTGTAGTCAAGTCATTAAGATGATTCATTAGAATGCATAGAACGAATAGGGTTGATAATGAAGGAAGCATCCTTTTATATAGAAGACACTATATGAAATGGAGGGATAAGATTGAGAGGTGTAAAAGGAGGTCGGCTATGATTAGAGGGTAGGTAAAAGAAATAATAAAATAATGAAAGGGGTAGGTAGTGTATGAATTAAGACATGAATGACATGTGTCATGGGTAGAAAAGGTTAATGAATTAATTAAATAAATAAAGATTTATTTAATTAATAGAAGAAGTGGGATAATTAAATAAATAAGATATTTATTTAATTTAGGAAAAAGATAATTTAAATAAATAAATGTATTTATTTAAATGAGAAATAAGGCTAGAAGAGGATAAATGAATTAAATAAATAAATAAATAAAGATTTATTTAATTAATAGAAGAATTAAGCTTAGATAATTAAATAAATAAAATATTTATTTAATTAGATAATTAAATAAATAAAACATTGTGTCTTTTGTGTCTTCAAGTGTATGCAAAACAATTTTACATCAAACAACACACTTTTCTTGGAGTCATTGTCTGTCTAAACACTTGCAAACATTGAGTCCTCATCAACATTGTGTCCTCTTGTCACGAAAAACAGTCAAACATTCAGATTTGGTCACAACCAACAACTTCACAAATTGGAAAAATTTTATAGTCCAGCAAACAAGAGCAATCAGTTTCGGAATTCTTGAGCTTCCTAGGTTATTTCTCCAGGTTTTCATCTAGCATTCAACTTGTCTTTGGGTCTTACAAAGTCCATCATTGCTTTACATCTTGCATTAAATTTACATTTGTCTAAACTTGAGTCAAAAGATCACTTGCTTGTCCTCATCATACTTTGTCAACACACTACATACAACAACATTTTGCTAAGTGGTCCCTCATCAAGGTCTATCACCTTTGGGTCTCATTTAGTCTTACTTAGAGTCAAGGTCAACTTACCTCATCAAGAGAAACTATCCTCTCTTTGGAAGTCACACCTACTCTACTACATACATACTTGGTCTTACACTTTGGACATTGCAAGTACACTTCAGATTCATTTACATTCCATCCAACCCTTGGTCTTCCATACTTTTTCCATTTTCATCTAGTCTCACACATCTCGATCAATACCTAGTTCATGGTTGAAACCCGTTCCCAAAAATCTAGGAGAGAAACTAAAGAGGCTCAAGAGTCTGCAAACATGAGTTCTTATGAGTATGACAATGATATCTTTTTCAATTCTGATCATACTACATTACCTGACATGGATGCCTATAGAAACATTCCAAATGTTGAGAACATGGACACTACAAACAACAATGATACACACAATGATGATATGGACAGCTTTTCAGTACATTCAGCAGATGTGGAAGAATCCATTATGGATCCCTGTTTCAATCGATTGGTTGAGGAAATAATGAGGAGGGATAGACAATACTTCTTACAAATGATGGCACAAAGTGGAGCCAAGATACCTCATGATTTTGACATGTCTCAAATAATGGAAAATAGGCCTTTGCAACAACCTCACCATCACCTTTGTTTCAAAAACTAGAGGTCCCACATACACATGGTCAAGCATATGATACTCACCTTCACAAACCATTATGGATGTCTTATGCAGAGAAATATGCTCAATCACATATTAATGCTAAGGATCAACCACCAAAGCATTTGGATATTCAAAGGCATGCTCTAAATTTGGACACAAGGAAACCCTATGTCAAATTTGGGGGCAACACAATAGAACATGACATGCCTGTAGAGTATGGTATACATGGACAAAATAGATATTTCGTTCCTCAACATGAATCTATACCAAGTGGTCCATATATGCAACATCACTATAGACCTCCTCCATATGAACATGTGTATGATCAATATCATCCATATATGCAACATGCTTCTCCTCCAATTGGTGCCTCAAGCATGGGGTATGGTCCAAGAAGTTGATCTCCACCTAAGAGCAATTTGGAGCAACAAATCAGGGACTTACAAAAGAAAATGGAGGACATAAATACACCAAAGCCAACATACACAATGAGAGACATATGTCCTTATCCATTTGACAAGAGCATTCCAATGCCTCCTTTTCCTACACACTTTGTGACACCTAAGTTTGATAAGTATAGAGGAAAAGGGGATCCTAAGGCACACATAAGACAGTTTTTCACAGCTTGCTTTGAGGTAGCTTCAGAAGAGACATATTTGATGAGATTATTCCCACAAAGCCTAGGTGATCAAGCTATGGAATGGTTTTCCCAACTTCCACATGGTACTAAGTCATGGGGTGACTTAGCAGAGGCATTTATTCAACATTTCTCCTACAATATAGAGACAGACATATCAATCACTACTTTGTGCAACACCAAGCAAAAAGAGGGAGAGTCTTTTGCATCATTTTTACAAAGATGGAGAAATCTAGCCAGCAGATGCTCTTGTGAAATTCCACAAAAACAAATGGTAGAAATGTTCACCCAAAATGTTAACAAAGACATTGGCTATGATCTAAGGAAAGCTTGTTTGTCCACCTTCAAGGACGTCATTGAAAAAGGCTTGGCGATAGAAAAGGTCCTAATTGAACAAGGAGTCATTAAGATATTCAAGGAAAACAAAGATGACTTTAAAGGAAAAGACAAGCCAAGATTTTGGAATAAAAAAAAGAACAAAGTCAATGATGGTGTTGTTGATGCGAATACAGTGCGAACCAAATTCATTTTTTCCGGATCAAATCAGGTGAATACTCAAACAACTTCTAAATCACGAAGGAAGTACACTCCATTGGGAGAACCACTTGAGTCAGTTTTCAAAAAGCTAGTGACAAACAAGGTAATCACTATTCCAGATTTTCCTCCGTATGAACCAAAGGTTAAACCAAATTGGTGGAATGATGATGAATATTGTGAATTTCATAAGAGCAAGGGTCATAAGACAGGAAATTGCCATCGACTGAAGAACATCATACAAGATCTCTGATAGGGGTGACATTGAGATTGAAGGGCACTCATCCAATCAAGAACATGAGATGTTTAAGGAACCATTCCCAAAGCATGACAAGGGAAAAGCTAAAGCCATAGATGACCAAACCAACTATACCAGAGCAACCTATAATTATGATTCAACTATCAATCACATTTCAATGGACAATTATGTCTCTACCATTATCATCAAGGACAAAAACCCTGAGAATTCTACCCAGAAACCCAAGATTGTCCTGAAAGGTGTTGGATCTTCTTCCAAACCTACCTCTGAATGTAATGTCACAACCCACCGAGGTAAATTCACTTTGCAAGGTGCTCCAGCTAAAAACACCGCTTCCTCATCAACCAAACCTGAGTATGATCTTGTAGAACAGTTAGGGAAGACACCCGTGCTCATCTCTATTCTTGAGCTCCTATGCATATCCCCCTCACATAAGGCCATTCTTGACAAAATCTTGAGAGACACTGCCGTTCCTACTGATTTGAGTGTGGACTAGTTTCAAGCCATGGTGGGATACCTTTCCATTCCACATTCCCTTACATTCACATAAGCCGATGACGCCTCCGTAAGTCAACCACATAATGCACCACTACACATTGAAGCCTTCATACACAAACATCAAATAAAACGAGTCCTGATAGATGGAGGAGCTGGTCTAAACATTTGTACATTGAGCACAATTAAACAATTGGGATATTCTAATAAAGCTGTGAATTCTACAAATCAAATCACTATCAAGGCATATGATGATGAAGAGTGTTCATCTAAGGGCACAGTCACCTTACCTCTCAGAGTCAGGCCGGTTACAAAGGATGTGGTTTGTCAAGTCCTAGACCTAGATCTCACTTACAACATATTGCTAGGGCATCCTTGGATTCATGAAATGAGGGCAGTCCCATCTACATATCACCAATGCATTAAGTTTCCTCACAATGGAGTTGAGGTAACAGTTAATGGTGATCCTAATCCATTCATATATTGCAACAATCTGCAACCAAGATCATAAATAACAATTCCAACCAATCGAGAGGCTATTCCTTCATCGGCATATGTGGATCTAGAATCCTTGAAATCTTCTACGTCAACACAAGCAGAGATCAAAGAAAAGTTCAAGGTTAAAGACCTGGGATGTGGTGAGTATATCTTTCATGTTGATCAACTCCCACTATCTCCTAAGGTATTCAGTCAACAAGAACAATCTATAAATAATTTGCAAGGAATTGGGTATGAATCACCTAGTGTTGTGGCTACTAGGTCTGAATGCAAATCTCCTCTAGTGGTGCAAGCAACTTTTGATATCAATACTCCTAAGAGTGGTTCCAATGAAGAATCTATTAAGCATATCGCCAGCCCTCTTGAGAGCTCACATAGCCTTACCATTTCATCCACTCATTCCATTTCCACTCCACTTCCAGACTTGGATCAATAAGAATTACAAAAGCCCTTACTCATTGGGGATCAAAAATCAAACTTTGAAAGGAAAAATCTAAAAGTAAAAAATAAAGAAAAGTCCTTTAGTCTAAATCAAAATCAAAAGCTATTGAACTCTCCAAAAATCAAATTCAAGGATAAAACTCCTATGAAGCAAAAAGAGAAAGAGTTGATCTCCCCTAATATCAAAATAACTAGGGGCAAAAGTTCTAAAATTTCAAGTCAAAAAGCATACTTGTTGATCCTAAGTCTCCATCATGCTATCCTACTTTCACTTCTTTTCACAATCATAAGCCTTCATCACTCATTCACTTGTTCCGCACATCCTTTCCCTTCTAGCGATACATCATGGACCTTTAATGGAGCTTCCTCAAGGGACTTTGTTATCAGGGATGCCCAAACTTCTTTAGGTGACATGCATACGGGCCTGTGTAGTCCACACACTAGTAATTCTATCTCAGTTTCTTCATCAAGGAAGACAGTCACTCAAGATACACATCATTCAGTCAAGGAACGTTGCAGTTACAATCATAAAGTCAAGCCTTGCACATTTGAGGTAGGTGACTTGGTTCTCAGAGAAAACCCCAAAAATCAGCAAGTCAGAGAGAAGAAGGGCAAGTTTGAACCAAATTGGCTTGGTCCTTGTATCATTACAACAACATATGGATCTGGGGCATATCAGCTCTCAACTATAGAAGGTGAACCTTTGAAGGATCCTATCAATAGCATGCACCTTCGCAGGTTCTACACATAGCTCTTTGGAATATCCTAATTCAAAAATACAAAAAAATAAAAAAATTCAAAAATACAAAAAAAATCAAAAAATGCAAAAATACAAAAAAAATTATAAAACAAAAAAAATCGTTACTTGGTGAAAACCTGGCAAACAGGTGCCTTGTGACACAAAAAAACATTGAAAAAATAAAAAAAAGTAAAGAGAAATAATTTCTTCCAACGGTGAAAACCACTTTGGTGGCGCCCTGGGCAAGTACCATGGTGAAAACTGGGTCACCAGCGCCATGCGTAGAGACATTGCTCCTCCCTCCTTCAGGATTCACTTTCATCCTTTCACTTTGCACACACTCACAACCTATTTGTTCATAATAAACTTACCCATTCCCATCATGGCTTGTTATTGATCTACCCAAGATTCATTAGCCATTCATAATAAATCTCCCTTTTCACCTCCCTTTCCATCCATAATAAATCAGCTCCTATCTGTGGCTAAGGCAAATCCTACATCTAGTGATGGGTGTGGAACTGAGAACATCACATGTTTCAAGGAGTACAGTTTCTTCTAGCTTCCTTCAGTTAGTGATGGGTGTGGAACTGAGAACATCACATGTTTCGAGGAGTACAATTTCTTCTAGCTTTCTTCAGTCTATCCGCACACAATTCGCAATAAAGCAACATTTGCATTGCAGACCCGCAATAAAGTTCCGTCTTCTTCGCAATAAAGTATCAGTTTCATGGATTCAGTTAGTTTTAGATGAGACAACAACAACAATGGGCTTCAACAAAATCAAATCTTTCAACAGACTCAGACAACATATGGTTCCGTGCTATCTATTCATTTCTGTGAAAGTAAACATTGTGACCACAATCAAATCAGACTTATACAAGTGACAAGAGACACTAAACTTGAGGGCTACAGTGGATGTTGGTGTCGAGTCTTGGTTTTCTTTTGATTTCATATTTTTTGGTGACATGTCTTTTAGCTTTTCCGAGATGTCTCTGACTAGAGATTCTATCTCCAAGATGTCTTTGACTAGAAAGGGGAGGATGGGGTATCGTCACCTATTTGTATTTGCTGTCTGTGGATTGTCTCTTAGTAATGCTATGACTTGTCCAAGGATATGAGGACACTGTGAGTCTAGTATGAACTGGGGCATTCCTTGTTTGTGACTATCTTATCTCCATGCAAATAGGTACAATGACTTTCTGGGTCGAACATATGCCTCGATTGTCATAACCTACTTGTCATAATAAAGCTCAATGATGATAACACACAAGAAGCTCTTTCACTTTCATATCTTCTGTCTTTCATCCGCCTTTCTTGATTGACTTCCATCATCCTTCTTGAGTCCACATAGCCTGCTATCACATGACTGAGTATAATGACACACCAAAAACATTTGCATTTCATGTAGTGCACCTGTATTACCACATATAAGCATTTCATACATACATATAGATATCACAATTGCATCACATCCTGCACACAACACATGTTAGAACATTTTATATTCTCATCATGTAAATAGTTATTTGCATTGTCATATCCATCCGCATTTCATACATTCACATTTGCATTAGCATAACATATAAAAACATAAAAGAAAAAAATATTGTATTTCATCATATACATATTTGCATCCATATCATAAGCATCACATAAGAACATCTCATCACATAGGTACGCATGCATATAGCTGCCACAAAGATGAATCATCTCATATATATATATAAAGTGTCATGATACAATGATGTCAAAATCATATGGCTACAATCACCCGCAGGTGTCTACATCATCATATAAAAATGGTACAATACTGATACATAGGGAGCCCTCTATGGCTACGATGAACTCCCTCCCTCGGAGCCGGCTGGCCTCAAGGGAGTCTGAGCCCTAGAAGGACCCACCCCAAGATCATCTCTCCTGGCCCCTATGTTCTCTGCAGCCACCCCTCGTGTCGCCCTATCTGGATAGAGGAACCCACTGATAACTCCTGCCAACACTGTTGGTAGTGCTAATCCTGTCCATGTCATGGTATCCCATGCCACATGTCCCACCCTCATCTCCAGTCCCGGATCCTAGAACACTCATCTAAGGGCATCCCTGTCTCCATCTCAATCATATGGAATCAACTCCCCATCGATCGATATCCACAAAATCCTGTATACATCCTCCAAGGTGACTGTCATCTCCCCCATCAGCAAATGAAAAATGCAGGTCTCAGAGTGCCACCTCTCCGCCAGTGCAGTCAACAATCCCATGTTCGCCCGAAACTCAGGCACATACATAATATGTCTCAATCCCATAGCCTCAATCGCAGCTCGGTCCTTGATTGTCAACTCAGGTCGCAACCTCTGAGTCGATGGGAATCTCTCCCATGACTCCAGCATAGGCAAATACTCCTATAGTCACACAAATCAATCATCTTAGTCCTAGTGACACTCACTGTTCACAAAGTGTTGCTTCTATCCTAGTGTTACTCCCTGTTCATCACAAAGTACTACGTGTTTGGCACTCCCTGTTCATCACAAAGTGCTGCTCATATTTTAGTACTCCCTGTTCATCACAAAGTACTATATCCTGGTACTCATTGTTCATCACAAAGTGCCTTGATCTATCCTATCCTAGGGCCTATGCTTGAGTGAATCCTCTTGAGTAGTTTCCTAATTGGCAATGTATGGTCTATCACATAATTGTCAATCGTAGCCCTATTTGCTATCCTAGTTTTCCCTAGAGGACCTGCTTGAGTGTATCCTCTCAGCAGCTTATCCAATCGACAATGTATGTTCATCACAGAACTGCTGATTTGGCCTAGAAGACACAAACGTGCTTTCTTGACATAAATGCGCATTTATTACATTACCTAGTATGCATTAATGACAACAACAAATGCATCAAAGTACAAGGAGGTTTTGTGGTACTTACTGGCTCTCCTGCCTCTGCTGGCCTCTGGAATCGGCGAACGCGGTCGAATCTGTGAACCAAAGCCATCACTGCTAACTACTGCTGCTCTTTTCTCTCTCTGCACTCTGATTTCTTGGATGTGTAGATGACAATGAGGATGTATTTCCCTCATGGTCTATCTTATAGACTACCCTAGCCCTAGTCCTAGCCCTTGTTTTCCAAGTCAGTCTTCATTATCTCGTGACTCTGTCACTCCATCCTATCCGGTCAGTCCATTCTAGCCTCTCTTTCTTATCGAGAGATTATCTGTGATCTTTTCGCACATTTTCATCCAATCTCTTGAGGGGGCATATCATTCCCATCTTGGGGCAACTCTGTATCAGTTCATATTATCTTCTTTGAAACAACGCGACAAGCCGCATTGTCTCAAAGAGGGGCAAAATGTAGACACCAAAAATTGTCCAGTCTAATTAAATAAATATTTTATTTATTTAATTATCTTAGCCTAATTCTTCTATTAATTAAATAAATCTTTATTTATTTAATTAATTCATTTATCCTCTTCTAGCCTTATTTCTCATTTAAATAAATACATTTATTTATTTAAATTATCCTTTTCCTAAATTAAATAAATATCTTATTTATTAAATTGATCTCACTTCCTCTATTAATTAAATAAATCTTTATTTATTTAATTAATTCATTAACCTTTTCTACCTATGACACATGTCATTCATCTCTTAATTCATACACTACCTACCCCTTTCATTATTTTATTATTTCTTTTACCTACCCTCTAATCATAGCCGACCTCTTTTTACACCTCTCAATCTTATCCCTCCATTTCATATAGTGTCTTCTATATAAGAGGATACTTCCTTCATTATCAACCCTAGCTAATCAATTTATGCACTTGACTACACTACGCTTTTGGCATATGCGATCCTACTTGCAACCACATTCCGTTCTTTGTTGAGCTCTTGTGCACATAAAATCTGAGAGCAAATACATCAAACAAGACCAATGGAGATAGGAAGAATGGAGATCCAAACCCTATTGGACATGTGATGGTATAATCTTTGTGATTTCATTTGATTTGCATTGTCTTAGGTAATCTTCATATGTTATGGTGGATCTTTGTCGTTGTTAGGCTAGGGTTTTGTGGTTGAATTCATTTAGCCTTTCAATATCAATATTGTTGTATCCATTTTCACCATATACAGTATCTGTTCATAAAAAAGACTGGTCTCATAGGCTTTCAGAAGCAATTTGGGAATACAAAACAACTTGGAAAACACTAATTGGTTTTAAACCTTTTGAAATGGTTTATGGAAAAGCAATAATGATGCCTATTGAATTTGAGCATAAAACTCTGAGGACAACTTTGCAATTTAACATGATACTATCTAAAGCACAAAAAGAATGTATTCATCAATCGAATGCTTTGGACGAATGGAGGAAAATGGCTGTCCAACAAACATAACTGATCCAAAATCAGAGAGCAAAGTGGCATGATAAATATATCTCAGAGAAAAAGTTTGAAGCCGATGACTGGGCATTATTGTATGACTCTAGATATAAAGATACTATGGGAAAGCTGCAAACCCGATGGTTAGGTCCATATGAGATAGAAGAAGTTTTCAATAATGGAGCTGTTCGTTTGACCACAATTGACCCAATTTGGTTTAAGCTTTTGGTGAATGGTCACCGATTGCGTCTTTATCATAATCCGACCAATAAGGAGGAGTTCCTGCAGGAATTTGCTCAAAAAGATGAAACACAGGTTCCTGCAACAACTGATAAGGTTCCTGCAGCAATTGATCAGGTTCCTACTGCAATTGAGCAAAGTAATGGAGGTAAGGTTCCTACAGCCACTGCAGTGAACATGCTTGCCGCTTCATAATTCTTCTAGCGTCATTTCACAACAATATTTCCATGTCTTATGGAAATATTCTTCTCCATAAATAAAATTTTCATCCACGTCATCCCATCTCATTTTCTTATCTGTCATTTCATTTCATCACGCCTTCCCTTTCGTATGGCTGCAAGTATGTACATATTGTATTTTATTTTAATTACGCATTATAATTTTATTATGATTACTACCTTCCTAAATATGCGTACACTCCCCTAAATCTTGTCAGCTTGTGTGGACACGTGCTAGGTTAAGTTGGGGGGGGGTGTTTTATGGTTCAGTTACCAAAGTTAGTAATTATTCGTCCTTTTCGGTACCTTGAATTGATTGCTTGCCATCATTTTTTTTAACAAGATATTCTTTCACGCAAGGAAGTAATAAATTTTGCCGCCAAATTTGGAGATATGTATGGAATTTTCAATTTTCAAGTCTGTAGGATATTTTGGTTCTCCGTTTCTCAGCTGCAGAGTGTGCTATACTAACAGAGTAAGAAATGGGTGGAGATCCAATCCGCCATGAACCAACAGTCCATGATGTGTTGCTGCAGGATTCTCTTTGTGAGCATTATTTTAGACACCATGGCTGGATTGATTACTTTTTGAAAATCAGAGATTTTAATGAAGAAATTGTTGCAGAGTTTATGCATTCCTTCAATGAAGGAGAAGCTACTGTTAAAGGATTAAGGGTCATTGCTACGGAGCAGCAGATAGCTGAAGTTACAGGGTTTCCGCAGGAAGGAGAATTTTTTCCAGAATCAAAAGACGCCAGGAGTGCCAGAGCAGAGTTTACACTTCCCGCAGATGGACCTCTAACAGTGGACAAGCAAGGAACCAGGAGGGTTTCCATACCAGGAGAGTGGCCTCAGGTAGCTTTATATGTAATGAAATACACTACTTGCGAAGGGAGGTATTCATATCTATATTCACCACATTTTAAATTACTTAGTCATCTACGAAATGGCCAGAGGGTGAATGTCCCTAATTTTCTATACCACCTCATTTCTATAAGTGCCAAAGAAACGCGAAAGAATGGAAATCATTCTATCAACCATCATGGTTTAATTAAATTTCTTGTAAAACATTATCTTAGAGATGTTTCATAGATGGAATGGGGGGTATTTGAGGACATATTGCAGTTTAGGGTTGAAGATGCTCCATTGCAGATGATCCACCAGTTGAAGAAGAAAATATTGAAGAACCCTCTTCTCCCATAGTTTCTGTAGAGAATGATTTGCTCATTGCCGAAGGAGTTATGGTTATTATGGAAGAAGAGATGGTTGAGGCAAATGTGGAGCGACCCTCCACTTCTCTTCAAAGAGAATCACCATTTTCTAAGAGAAAAGGGAAGGAATTAGAAATAAATGAAATAGATGAAGAACCTATGGTTTAGCTGCATGCAACTCGAGTTTCTCCTGTAGCCAAGAGGCGTAGGACAAAAAGAAAAAATCCTGCAACAAAGCCATAGGTTGAAACCATTCCTGCAACCACTCCAAAGGTTTATGTGAGAAGAACTCGGAGTAGGACCCAAAAGGCTCGTCCAACAGAGGTTATTTTAGTGGAAACATCAGAAGAATGGAGCCCTACAGATGTTGAAATCCAGGAAGAAGATGATGTAGATAGACTATCAAATCTTGCTTATGTGGCAGAGTAGCTTGAGGAACCTGTTGAAGAGATTCCATGGCCTAAGGTAACACCTATTAGACCTCCATCATCCCTAAGCAGTTTATATATTGCGTTAACATTTTATAGACAATGGGAAATAGAGAGGGCTAGATTGCAAGGGGTTATTGACAAACAACAAAGAGAAATTGAAAAAAGGGATAAGAAAATTGAAGAATTAGAGGCTAAGGTTGAAACAATCACTAGTATGGTCCCCAAATTGATGTAATGTAGGGCACCGCCAAGGGTTTATGCTCTGCATTTAAGGGAGCGATATTTAAATTTCAAATTGAACCACATTGTCAGGCACCTTAGCCCCTCTTTAAGAACCCCTGAGGAGTTTTATGATGCTTACCAGACTTCTCCAACAGCTGTGAAAAATTTGTTATGTGAATTTTATTTACATAACTATGCTATAGCTTCAGATAGTGAGTTGAATCCTTTGTTATATATTGGTGATATCCATATAAAAGCTTTAATGTCATGGATTCAAAATGAGATCAGCATGGGGGCACAAGCTAGAGCATACAAGGATTTTTAATTTGATTGTCCATTGCCATTGAGGAAGGAAGCAAAAGAGCCAAGAGTTCTTTATTATGAGTGACATAAATTACTGGTAAGAAATGATGTTAGGAATCTAGTGCTTCCGATGAAGGAAGAAATATACCAGGCATATGAGCGTTTAGTTCAAACTGACAATGCAACTGGAATAGATGGTTTAAATTAGCATTGGAATAACTTGCTAGAAGAATTGAAGTAGTGAGAGCCTCATTCATTGCCAAATTTTCAGGCAGCTATGCAAAGAGCCCCCAAATATATATAGCTGGGCAGAGAGAAGACCAATAACTGGTTATCGCTGATCTTTCAACCTCCTATTCTTATGTGGCCACTATTGGGATGTAAAACTATAGATAAGCCCTATGAAGAAGTTACAGAAGAAGCCAGATGGTCTAGGATGGAAAAGATGAAAGGATTTTACTGGAATTTAGCTTCAGGAGGAATAGGTCAAGGAACCATTGGTGACCTAAGAATTAGTACAAGAATTAGAAATTTTCCTCTTGCTAGAGGATCAACAAGAACTTAAAGTTGGGGGGCATGATGAGTTGAGACATTGTCATATTTCTATCCTTAGAACTCTTGAGCTTTTGTCATCTTTTGATTTACAAAGTAGTAATGATGTATTGGAAGTTTACTATATGTATTTCATATGTTAGTCTAAACCTATTAAAACATGTTTTATCTATGCCAGTTTATTCCTGCAACCATGCCATTTATTCCTATTGCCATGTGATTTATTCCTGTTGCCATGCAAATTATTTAGGGCAATATCATATGTGAAATTAATAGATGTCCTGATTAAATAAAATACGTATGTATGTTCTTGTATGTTATTTCTTTTATAGTGCAGGGAATAAATGATTCTGCAGTGGATGTTCACCTATCATGCCAGTTGAAGGAAAAGATACTCAAGAAGATGACTAAAGATTGAACAACAAAAAAGCTGAGAAGCATAAGGAACGACATAAGAGGAGCAATCAAGCGATAATAATGATGTCTAACTTAAGTGGAAATTGAAGTTGTAAATATTTCCATAGTATGTTATGACTGTGGTTCGGTTTAGATCCGCATTTCCTGTAGCATAACTCCAGCTATCTCCTTTCTCAGTCAATTATCCGCCTCTTCTTTTTGGCGTGATTTGTGTTGTCTGCAGTAGATGATTTATTTTTAATAATAAGATCTTTATCTTCTCAAACGTTAGATAGAAAGGAGAAAAAATAGAGCAGAGGATTTTTCATAAGTATTTTTGAGTTTCTTTTCATATTGAATCATGTAATGACTTCCAAAGAACGATGAATAAAAATATGTTATTCTGAGCATTTAGAGTTGTTTTTGGGAAGCCTGGAATCACTCACCCAAGGGGGCCCACTTGGTGAGTGTTCCTGTGCATTTATTAAGATTAGTTTTCTTTCCTTAGCTACAGTAGACATTCTTGCATTGACTGGAAACAGATCCACTGACTATTCCTACAGCCAAACCAAAACAGAGTAATTTCTGTTTATCAACATTGAGCTTATCCAGTATTGCTTTTATGAATTCATGCAGAAGTTTTCCTGTAGTCTTTCTATAGTTTCAATTCTTGTTTACCTTTTCTACATAATGTTAGTTGCCACAGTAATGTAGAATAGCTGTTGCAGGAACTTAGTGCATATATAATGCAGACCCATTTCAAGTATTACGTCCCTGGGTTGACAAGCAAATGAACACTAACTATGGAAATAGCGACTTTACCAAATGAATGTCCAAACTTCGGGTTGAGACTTCAACTAGAGTTATTATTCTTATTGTTGGGTTGAACATGGGGGTCACTTTTTCCTCACATGGGGTTTTATCCTTCACATAATTCTTTGAGAGTTCTTTGTATATAGTTTTCATCTCTCTTTTGGGGGAGGGTTTTTTCCCATTGGGTTTTTCTCTCTTTCCTCACTTTATGGGAGATTGCATTTGCATTTGTACATGTGTACCTAACATGGCCTTGTAGACGAGATCCATCTTACATTGCTTAGTTGCATTGTAGACCTAAGTGCATTCCCCTAAGTTACAATTAAGGGGGTGTGTTGGTGTAATTATTTATTCATGTTGGCTATTATTACACCTTACTTAAGTTTAATTAGGTACATGCATAACATAGTAGTTTGAATATGAGACACTTAAGGAGATGTGCTACATTGGGAGTGTGTATGTAGGAGGATTTCCACCTTTTATGGTGTGATCTTACTGTTACTTTATCATATCCACTTATTGTGGAGTGATAATTCCACCTTCGGTGGGTGATCCACCTCACGTGGAATATTTTACTATTTCTCCTACCTACCCCTACCCATCCTTGCATCTCATTGAGCCACATGTCATCATTGTGTGCTCTCTTGTCTCTTAGCCTTGCCTTTATAAGAAGGCTCATCTATATTGTATGTAATTTTTCTTGATGATCTAGTTGATCAGTACTTGCTCTTGATAGAATACAGTTTATTCCTATCAATATTTTGTCTCTCTATTTTGTACTTTTCATTGAGCTCTTGATCTTGGCAAAATCTCACAAAAGGAGCTAAGCAACATTTTTATTAGTGTATTTCGCCTAATGTATTCTTTCCAATTGGTAATTAGATTCTCAAGAATATATATCTTCCCTTAATGAAACCAGTTTTGAGTATTTGATACAACTTTTCTTAATACACCACCAAGCCTTATGCAAAGGGTTTTAGCCAAGATTTTCTAAGACACATTTAAGAGAGTTATAGGCCTCCAATTCTTGATTAAACTTTTGTCCCCCACTTTATGAATGAGCTTGATAACCCCTCTGTTGATATTTTCCCCAAGGGTTCCTAACTTGAAGGCTTCATTATAAACCCCAAGCAACTCTTCCCCAGTCTAATTAGAAGTATCCTTGTAGAATTCAATAGGAAGCGCATCTACACTTTAAGCCTTCCCATTGCTGAAGGATTTAATAGTGCCAAGAATATTAGACACAATGATGTCTTTATCTAGGAAACAATCATCCTCATCAGGATACCTTATGAGGAAAAATTTTCATGCAAAATTAGCTAGCATTTTTAGAACTAGAGTTCTCTTCAGAGGAGAATAAGGTCTTGAATAATGAGAAGAAACCCTTCCTCGTAAAGGAATTTCATCCAAAGTAACTTTATATCTACACAAATAGGGCTAATTCTTTCCCTATCTTGTTTTCACTTAATGATATTGAATAAATATTTGGATCCCTTTTCACCTTCATGCAGCCATGTCATTCTAGCCCTCATCTTAGTTCCTTGATGCTAATAATTCTAAATTTTCTCAAGTAAGGATTTAGTTCCAACAAGTCTTGTCTCAATAGTACCATTTCTAATATTTCTCTAAATCTCTCCCTCGTGGTCACTCAATCTACTTTCGAGGATAGATTCAACTTTCCTTCTATCATTTTCTTTCCTTTTTCTCACTTTGGAGAATAGGTTGCTCCATAGGGAGACAAGACTATCCTATTTTTGTAGTGGGGAGCCCTTACTGAGTCTCTTTGAAATCTTTATGGCTACTTTAATTCCTTTCAAGAAATCCTTGTCAGTTAGAAGAGAAGTGTTAAGTTTATATAAATAGGAGGGAGGCCCCTGGGTCACAAGGGAGATATTAGCAATGACAATGCAAGCTTCAATAGGATAATGATCTGACATTTGGTAGGAAAGATAAAGAAAAATATAGCTTTATGGTCAAGTTGAAAGTGAAATAATCCCTTATTGACAAAGAATCTATCCAATCTTGAATAAATCCTTCTATTTTGAGATTGATTGTTCCATTAGGTAAACCAAATATCCTTAAAATGAGACTTCATATTTTCCAAGGGATATTTCAAGAACAAGTATCTTTTAAGTTTATACCAACAATATAGTTCATTTCTCTTCCATAAACCATCTTTATACCCCAACTTATCTTCTTTGTATTCCAACATATTAAAATCCCCTACAATAATCCAAGATATTTTAGAGAGATTAATGGCCATCCATGCCCAAAGCTGACATCTCTCATTAAAATCATTTGGATCATAAATATAAAAGAGACCAAATATTTTAGAATTATAGTCGAATTTGGTCCAAATTTTCTATTACAAGGAGAGATACCCCAATTAACTACATATTTATCCCATTTCTTATTGACCAAGACAAATGTGCCCCCTTTCCCTCTATCATGGAATGTGCAAAATGTAGTAGAAGAAATCCATAAAAAATTTAGGACACTTTCCATTTGAAAAGCAACAAATTTGATCTATTGAATGCATAAAATATCTATTTTAGATCTTTCATTACAAAAATACTTAAGGAAGTATTTTCTGTCATTGGATTCTATGACCCTGACATTCCAACTTCTGATGTTTAGAAGGATTAAAATGTTGAGGTTGGGCCTTCTAATTTTCTTATAACCTCTCAAAACACTAAGGGGCTATATGTTTCTTAATAGACTTATCTTCTTTGTCAACCTTGTCTTCTTTACCCTTTTTAACCCCCCTTTTTTGTGAGTTTGAGCTTTTAGTTCTTTACATCCATTTTCTCTTCTTATGGGTGTCTCCATTTTTAGCCCCCCTATGTGATTTGGGTTAAATGAAAATTAGAAACTGAAAAGATGGGGTTAAAATTATTGAGAGTGGGGACCTCTGAGGCACGACTAAGGGGAGGCCCCAAGGCCTCAAAGTTGAAAATATTTAGTAGAAATTAATCTTGGCATGAGTTTACACTTTACCTCCTTAATTCCTTAATTTGATCATTAATAGTCACAAGAGCTAATTTTTGAGCATTCTCGGGAAGAAAATTTTCTTCCTTCAAAGAGTTTTTATTAGTATTAATGTTTTCCTCACCCTTCTTTGGGTCCAAGGTATCAATAGCTCTTATAATCTCTATGTCACCTTCAAATAGGGGGTCTATGAGATAAATTTTTGGGTAACCCTACCCATACAACCCCATGTTTGAAACATAGATAACTTCCTTTTCCACATTCATAATAATCTTAACATATACCTTTGAATGAATATTGCTATTACTAGGTGATGAAATCTTTGGTACATTGTTAACAATATTAGGTTCATTAATATCGTTCTAAATTAGAGAGGTATTAATAATACCACTAGGGTTAGCCTTATTATTCCCTTCAATTTTGTTAACTGTATTGAAAAAAACCCATATTTTAATTTTTTTTGGGACAATCTTTTATTGATGACCACTCTTTTTACATAGAAAGAAAACATTTAAAGAACCCAATAACTCAATTTCACATTAGTAAACATTGGATTCGATTTGAACAACAATACCATTCAAAATTTCAACATGAGACAAAGAGATTAAGACCCTAGCATGAAGGTGGGGTAGGGTAGCCCTAGAGTCTTCAACTTGCAAAAAATTACCCAAAGGCTTAAGAATGCCAGGGATAAATTTCTAAAGGTGAGAAGGGACATTCTTAATTTATAGCTATCTTGGAGAGGAATTAGCAAAAAATTAATACCTCTCATATGACGGTCAAGGGTTTGAAAAGAATAAAGATTGGCCTAAATTCCCAAATTTCTTTATCAAAACCCTTTCCTGCATAAAGTGGCTTTTAGAAAAAAAAACTAGTAAACCTTTTTGAAGCATTCGACAAAATGAAATGTATATCCTCATTTTCTTACTCTAAATATTAAGAATTAGTCATCGACAAATGTTCTAGATGGTAGAAGATTAGAGTCTAAATAGACAAAAAAGATAGCAATGCTCTTGAGACAGTTTTCTTCATACTTAATATAGACTGGGAGAGATGGATTAAAAACTTGGTACAGAAGGGGCCTTACCGTCTTCTCCACATCTAAGGTTTCCTCCTTCAAAGACACCTCCATCTCCCACTCTAATTGTCTCAAACCCCATTCTAGGGCTTCCTTGTTTATTTTGCACAATATCAAAAATAGTAGTTTGAAGAGTATTAATACCTTCTATTTCGACATGAAGAGCCTCCTTGTTAAAGGGTCTCTGTGCACCCTAAGAAACATTAGAGATCTCTAGAGTAACAAAAACTTTAGAAGAAGGGCCCAATTTTTCTTAAAACTTTTGAAATAACCTCATCAATATGTATATTATCATCTTACTCATTATTGGTGCCTTCCATAAGGTCTACATGAAGGAGTTAATACCCAAATTCAATTTGAACACTAAGCATTAAAAGAGCCAACATAAGCACACAACACACTAAGACAACAACCACACAACCTTGGCCTTTGAGCTAGAAAGAAAATGTGAAGGATAATCAATTTAAATTTAAATTAAGATAATTAAAATCAAACCAAAGCATGAAGAACAAGGAAACCATAAATAGGAAGAATAAGCACAAATCCAAAATAAGAGAATGAAGAAAAACTAATAACCAAGTGGTGAAGACCATTAAGATGAGCTCTGCAAGTGTAGCAGAGAGCTCGAAGGCGCAAGAATGGAGGGTGACCATTCAACTCCATTAGAGTCCTACTTGCATCTATTAAAATCAAGTTTTTATTTACAAATGATTGTCTAAATAGATTGTAATCTAAATTCTCATGCGCTGCTAAAGAGTTTAGGGCCCATCTATCATCATGTTTTTGCACTACATGCAAATGTAGAGAGAACCACAAGTATTGTTTGTAACATTTATAGTTACAAAATGGGTATCATTGTTGAAGTTTTCAACACAAGAACTTGTAAGATCAAACAACAAACACACATCTTCGACAAATAAGAGTAGCAAGAAAAGACTTGCAATATTCCTTGTTGGTTGAGTAGTGTTGTTGGGATCGCTACTGAAGATTCATGTTCCATTTATATATTTAACTAATAGATGTTTTGCCTTTGTTTTCCATCTAATCATTTTTCAATAAGTGTCATTGGGTGTACTCGTGAAAATTGTTGTCTTCTTTATCCTAATCATCATCTTAGTTTTAGAGGAGGTTCTTCATTTCAACATTATAGTAGTCTTTTTTCAATAGTTTTTTGCAGATTATTCATGATTGAGATGAAGTTCTTCATGGTATTATTCTTTTTGGGACATTATTTTTGAGGCTTCTTAGTTCTTCATTCTTTTTTCTCTCTTTTGGAGAGTAGTTTTTTGCCTCTAGTTTTTTCTCCTTTTCTCTGATTGTGAGAGATCTTTTCATTTTTACTAGACCTACCTCATCAAACCTTTATTTGTTGAGAGCCATCCTTTTTAATTCATGCATTTGCATTTAGAGATTTTTTACTTCTCCCTAAGTTTTTCTTAAGGGGGAGTGTTAGAGAATTCTATGCTTAGGAGGCATCATGCATTTAGGTTATGTTTACTTAGGACTTCATTGAGATAACTTTATTTTCTTTGAGATAGTATTAGTTCCCTAATTATAAGTTAGGTTTCTCTTGCTTTATTATAAATAAGGCCTTTATTTTTTTTTTCCTCACAAAATTTGATGAATTTTGGAAAATTGATGGATACCTAGATCATGGTTTTTTGTGTCGACAAAAAAATACCATTTTTTTCTCCAAGATCAGATAATTTTTAGGTTTTGGGCTGTTGTAAATGCAATGGTGAGGTCCCTTTTGCTCTAAATTTCTCAAAAAATGCCCACTTCTAGATCCACAAAAAAGATATATTTGTGATCCTATAACACACTTGAGAAAAGAAACCCTGAAAGATTGAGAAGGGGATTGCAGGTGCTGAAGACAAGCACTTGCAAGATCAAACAAAAAACAAAACAGCTTCAACAAATGAGAGAAACCAAAAAATATTTTATATAATCCTCATAAGAAAAGAGTATAGAATGAATGAGAAAGAGCATAAACGCTTGCTTCATGAAAAATCATGAGGAACCTAATCACAGTAAGGGAACTAAAATTAGTTCAAAGAAACTAAAGTTGGCTCAATAATTCTTTAGTAAACTTAACCTAAATATAAAATTCCTCCTAAAATGTATAATTCTCCAACAATCAAGATACTATTTCTAGTCTTTCCACTAGGATCTATTACACCTAACTCCAAATTTTTAAAGCATTTTTATAGGAGTTAAATAAATAAAAACTAGAAGGATTCAAAATCATGATTAGAGAGTCTAAATTTTATTTTGTCAATAAGTTAAGACTAATAACCATTTTAAAAAGATTTAAGATATTTCTACTATCCTAGTGAGAAAATTGTCGAGCATAAACCTAACGGGTTTTAGTAAGAGACATTTATTAGCAATGGTCACTAGAGACCATCAAATGGATAGGTTATTGATAGATGATTTATTTTGAAAATCATTCCCCCTTTATAAAATTTATAGCTTGATAGCTTCCCAAGCCTTCAGTATGCTTTTGATCACAAGTTTGTGCCCTAGATCTAAACATGTTCCTTCATGAGGGAGACACCATAATTCCTAGAAAACCCTATGAATACATTTACCTTAATTAGAAGAGGCCCATCAAAGATCTTGAGATCTCCTTGATATTTGGATAGGATAATTTTTATGGCACTCAATAGGATGAATAATATACATGTGTAATTTCTAAAATCTTAGAATAAATGTTAAATTTTCTTGCAAGGGAAAGAGACTTGTTAATCCACAATTCGATTAATTATTTGAATGAGAAATGATATCTTTCTACATTTCAGAGAGATAAGCTTGAAAAGGTGAAGGGATTCCAAGAGATATGGATATCTCTCCATGATAGATTTATTTACAATCAAAAGAATTGATCCAATTAGGATAGGATATAAAGGGTTGTTTATAAAAGTGGGTTTTCTACCATTGAATACTCAAATCAAATCAACTAAGAAAAAAACATCTAGGCCCTAAAGATTAATAACTTCAATAGGTTGAATCATCAAAAAAGTGACAAATATGTTTAACTAGGTTTTGAGAAATTCCATAAGCCAAAAGGTAGAAAAATCCTTTAATAGCCAATACATAAAACAAAAGAGTAAGAAGACATCCCTACTCTTGAGGAGGATTGGTAATGAATGATAGTAATGAAAGAAAAATCATTGATAAAGTGCATTTGAATATAGTGTGAGAAATTGGTGCCAAAATTCAATGCTTATAACATAACAATTATAAATGGCTATTCAATGTGATCATATGCTTTTGCAAAATTAATTTTGATGAAAATACCTTGTTACAAGCTAGGGTTGTCGTTGCACAAAAAGATCGACCTGTCAATGCCCAATACAACCACTAGACTTATAGAATCCACAAGAGGCTGTTAAACCATGTCGCAAATCCTCGTGAGGGACGCTGGCCCACTACCAACAATCCCACTCCCAATGTCACTCACCGTGGCTTGCCTGATTCAAACATGTGACCAATCTCTGATACCAATTGTTAGCAACAATCAAGAAGGAAGATTGAGAGTGGGGGGGGTGAATCAGTCTTCACTGGATCACAACAAATTAAACTTCAAAACATAAACTGATAGACTGCAGCAATAAAAGATAAGCAAATTAATAGCGCAACACACAACACCAAGATATTTGACGTGTAAAACCCGGTTAAGGGAAAAACCACAGTGGGAACCTACCCACAGTAAGATGATACTCTGCAGTAGTATATGAAAATATTACAATGGGGAATGCACATGCATTCAAGAACATTACCTAGAGCTCACTGCTCAAAAGATATATGCTTAGTAGGCTACAACCCTTAGGGAAGTCTCATTGACTTACACTATGATTTAGAATACAATCTGGAAGGAATGAACTGCAATGATAACATCTACAAATGCCTGATGACAATTCCGATTAAACATAATTTTCTGCTCTACAACACCTCGCCTCAACACTTCACCGAATGATAACTCTCTTGTTCGCACAATCACCTCTCTCTGATAATTCAGACATAATACCAACACCTAAATTACATAAGCATCTCACCTATATATACAAATCATCACACAAAGATGCAAGACTAGGAATGTGAAGACTGATGTTGGGGCTGACCTAAAGACGGGCCACCCATCACAGAGACGATCTATACAAAAGGAAGTGTTAGAAGGAATCAAGAAGGAAGATTGAGAGGGGGGAGGGTGAATCAGTCTTCACCGGATCTTAGCAGATTAAACTCAAAAACATAAACTGATAAACCACAACAACAAATAGATAAGCAAATTAATAGCACAACACACAATACCAAGATTTTGACGTAGAAAAACCAGTCAAGGGAAAAACCACGGTGGGAACCTACCCACAATAAGATGATACTCTACAGTTATATGTGAAAATATTACAATGGGGAATGCACATGCATTCAAGCACACTGCTTAGAGATCACTATTCAAAAGATATTTTCCCGAAAGGCTACAACCCTCAGGGAAGTCTCATTGACTTACAAAATGATTCGAACTACAATCTAGAAGGAATGATATGCAATAATAGCATCTATAAATGCCAAATGATAGTTCTGGTTAAGCATAGTGTCTACTCTGCAACACCTCACCACTTTGTTGAATGATATGTCCTTGTTCACACATTCACCTCTCTCTGATAATGCAGACACAATACCGACACCTAAATTACATAAACATCTCACCTATATATACAAATCATCAACCTTGATAACAAGGTCGACTAAACCCTCAACCCTCAAGTCATAATTACAAAAATTACATCACATGATACAAAGATCGACCACCAAACCAATATTGTGATTTACATTACATAACATGGACCTAATTCAAATTCCCAAATGATTGCATCCATCGGAAATTCTGCCAAGATCAACCGCAACACACTACACCACCAAAAATACTGCATAACACGAAAAATCATGATCGGTTTATAGAAATCACCAAACACTCACACAACGATCAATGCAGATTGCTAGAGAAAATAGGACACAACTAGGAAACACCAAAAAGCACGTTAGAATCATCTAGAATAGTTGCACCAACAACTCTTCTCAAATCTTCATCGATCAATGTCTCAAAGCTTAAGAACACAACCAATCAACAATTGTCATGAGGAAAGATAACTTGCGGAGCACCAAATCATGAACCATCTGAAATGAAAATACACAAGATCATCCCAAACAATAATACAAAGTCTTAGCACAAGATCTGATCACACCAAAATATACTGGAGGAAATACCAAATTCTGCAAAACACTGATCAACAAAACTAAACTACAAAATTAGATCCAAAACTCTTCCCAAAATCATGCGAATAGGTCACAAGAATATGTTGACATCAATGACAACAATATATCCTAGCAATAGTAATGATCAACCAAATTGAACAATCTCCCCAATAATCCAATAGGAAGCAGCAAGGGATGTCGCCAATGATAGACAACAGACCTTGGAGATGTCCATAAGAGGTAAGAAATGAAGGTTCTCTCATGGAATATGAGGGGCCTGAACAACCCTCAAAAGCAGTACGCTCTTAAGAATTCTATTTTTCAAAATAAAATTGAGGTTCTTCTTCTTCAAGAGGTTAAAATGACTGGTGCCCCTTTTTCGCTTATAGTGGGCAGAATCTGGCTTGGTGGTGAGTTTTTTTATAAGTGATGCTAGTGGAGCCTATGGTGGTTTAGTTACTATGAGGGACCCCTCTAAGTTATCTGGCAGCCTGATTACCACTTTTGCCAACTTTATTGTCTCCAGACTCTCTTCTACCTTGGAGTCCTGGTTCCTCATTAATTTCTATGCCCCTAATTTGAGATTGGGTAGGTTAACTCTATGGAATGACATTACGACTCTCCTCCAAAATGATCTCAATGCTCATTGGATGATTGCGAGTGGCTTCAATTCCCCAATTTTTCAGTCTAAAAATTTGGGAGGACTTCTAGAGTAATCTAATAGCATGACTGACTTGGCATATTTCATAGGTACTTGATATGGACTTAACTGGTCAAAGATTCACCTGGTCCAATCTTAGAAAAGGGAAGGATCTTATTCAGGTTAGATTGGATAGATTTCTCATCTCAGGCAATTGGGGTATTGGTCCCTCTCTGAAACTCTCTGCCCTCCCTAGAACGGTTTCTGATCATAACCCCCTTCTCCTCTTCAGCACTACCAACTCCAAAAGAAAAAGCTACCCCTTTAGGTATGAAGTCATGTGGAATACCCACCCAGAGTTTAAGTATTGCCTTAAAATATGGTGGGGGATTGATATCCATGACACACTCATATTTCGAGTTGCCTAGAAATTAGATTTAATTAGAAGAAATGTTAGGGGATGGAATAAAAACACCTTTGGGGACATTTTTATTCAGAAAAAGGAAATCAATAGCAAGTTGGAGGTCATTTAGAAACAAATTGATCAAGGGGATTCTCTGGAAGCAACCCAGCTGGAGGAGCCTGACCTTTGAAGGAAATGTAAGGAAAACTCTATGAGGGAAAAAATCTACTTGAAACACAAATCTAGGGTTCAATGGTTAAAAGAGGGAGACAAAAATATTGTCTTCTTTCACAGATCGACCAATATCCATAGGAGAAGGAACCACATTTCCTATTTAAAGGATGACCACAATCAAGATGTCAAAGATGAAGTTAGCCTAGGGAACATGACTACTAACTATTTATATGCCCTATTATGGTATGATTGCAGTGTTGGAGATCCAATGAGAATCTCCTCCATTGCCTCCCATCCCCCCTCATGAGGGAAGATAATGAACTTATCATGGCCTTGGTTTCTGAGGATGAAGTTAGGATTGCAGTGTTTTCTATGGGGGCCTTCAAAGCTCTGGGCCAGGATGGTTTACCTCCTTTTTTCTAGGACTTTTGGGATATGGTGGGTGCTGATGTGGTTCTTGCTACTAAGGATATCTTCAGATCTAGAAATCTCCTCAAAAAGCTAAACAACACCTTCATTGCTTTGGTCCCTAAAATTTAGGAGCCATCTACTCTGAAAGACTTTTGTCCAATCAACCTCTATAATACTATCTAGAAGATATTCACCAAAGTCCTATCAATAGACTCAAACCCTTTCTGGACTCCCTTATTAGTCTGAGTCAAAAGGGGTTCATCCCTGGCAGACAAATTCTTGATGTGGCCATCTCCGCTCACGAGATCATTCATTCTATGGACAAATATCGTAATCCTGACATGGTGTTAAAGTTAGTTATCTTGAAGGCTTATGACAGAGTTAAATGGAGCGTTCTTTTCAAGGTTCTGCAAGAGATTGGTGTTGGGAGAAAACTATTAAACCTTATTAGGGAATGCATAACTATGGTTAACTACTCTGTCCTTTTCAATGGGAGCTCTTTGGAGATGTTTGGGGCTTCTAGGGGGCTGAGACAAGGTGACCCTCTTTCACTCTACCTTTTTATTATCCTTGCTAAAGCTTTGGCAAAAAAAATCAACTCTTTGGTTGGCAGAGGGGTCCTCCATGAAATCAAACTGGCTTCCACTATTCCTCCTACCATTTTGCAACAGTTTGTGGATAACACCACTCTCTTTGAGATCTCTTCTGTGGTTGAGGCCAAGAGATGGAAATCCCTTCTCAACCAATATATGGATTCTTTTGGTCAGCACATTAATTATGGTAAAAGCAATATCTAGTTCTTCCACACTACTGTCAATCTTCAAGATAAAATTTAAAGGATCCCGAGTTGTCAAATGGCGTCCCTCCTTGGTATTTACCTTGGGTTACCTCTAACTGTCAAGGACATCTCCAACTCCTTTTTGGCGACTATCCTTGAAAGAATGCAGATAAAATTGGCTGGGTGGAAGAGGAGGCTCCTTAGTAGTGTGGGGAAGCTTTAGCTGCTGGCCTCTGCCCTGGAGGACATCCCTGTCTACTTCCTTTCCCTCTTCAAAATTTCTGCTGCCATGGCTGACAAATTGGAAAATATCCAAATAAATTTTCTTTGGACTGGGATGGAGGAAAAGAAAAGGCTTTCTCTTGTGGGTTGGGATAAAGTTTGCTACCCAAAATGAATGGAGGGTTTAGGTATTCATAAAATTACCCATTTCAATAAGGCTCTCATGTCCAAAAAAACCTAGAAGCTACTTCACAAGGAATTATATTGGGGACAAATTATGAGGGCTAAATACCTTGGAAATGACAGTTTTCTCTATGGTTTAAGCGAAGATGGACTCCCCAGAAGGTCTAAAAATTGGAATAAAATTATCATCTATAAGGGCACCATCTTCCAGGGTATGAAATGGATTATTGGAAATGGAAAATAGATTCTCTTCTGGGAGGATTGTTGGCTTGGGGAAAAACCCCTCATTGCCTCACCTTCCCTTAGGAGGATTGAGAATATCACTAGAAGATTCTTTGGGGAAAGAGTGTTTGACTTCTTCCTCAACAACACCTAGAAGACTACGGTGAAATGTTGTCTAGATCAACCTATTCTGCTTCCTATTGCTAATGAGCTATAGAAGATTTTGGCTGGGACCCTTCTCTCTTTCTTTCCTAGGGAGGACAAATTTATTTGGAAATGGGACCCCTCTGGGGATTTTTCTGTCAAGACTACTTACAATAGCTTGCTGCGGGAACCTATCTCGCCTATTAATTGGAAAGAGGTATGGAATCCTCAACTCATCCCTAAGATTAATTTCTTCTGGTGGACTTTTCTACATAGCAAAATTCTAACTCAGGACAACTTGGTCAAAAGAGGATTTCAGTTCCCCAACAGATGTGTCCTTTGTAAAATTGATGCTAAAAGTTCCCCCCATATTTTCCTTCACTTCTCCTTTGCCAAAAATCTTTAGGGGATGGTCTGTCACAAGCTTAACATTTCATGGACCATGAATGAAAATTTGTTACAGTTGATGATTGAGTTTGGGGCCCCTCCTCCAACCCTATGGTCCGCCAAATTTGGAAGAAAATTCCCGCTCACCTCTGTTGGAGTATCTAGACGGAAAGGAATAACAATATTTTCAAGAACAAGGTGGACTCACTAGATTCTATCTTTGTTGGTTTTCTTAAACTCATCCTGGAGAACATTTTTGTCGCTAGGATTAAATTGCCCCCAATCCTCCCTCAAAACGGGATTGGGAGATCACTAGCAGCTGGAACCTCCCTAGCTCCTTTGCTCAGTTTGACAGCTATAAATGTCTCCTAAGGAAGAATACCATTTGGTCCCCCCCTTTTCTTGGTTGCTTCAAACTCAAATTTTATGGGGCATCTTGTTTGGGCTTTGTGGCTGAGGGTGGTGTTATCAGAACTTAGAGTGGCGCTTGGGTTGCTGCCTATGTTGGGAACCTGAATGGCTACTCTAGCAATCAAGCATAAGCTATGGCCTTGGCTTGGGGAATACAACTATTCCTCTCCATGGACATAGCAAATGTTGACATTGAAGGGGACTCTAAGCTCATTGTGGATACTGTCAAAGGGTGGAACAAACTTAACTAGACTATTGAAAGTATCATCCGGGATATTCTTAGGCTTATAGCTAGTCTAGACTCCTTCTGTATCATGCATGTGTATAGGGAAGGCAATGGGGTTGCTGATGCTTTGGTAGGCCTTGGATTATTGAACACCGACCTAAGATGTTGGAGGAACCACAATTCCTTGCCTCCTCATGTTAACTCCCTCCTGAAGGGTGAAGTTACCGAAATTCACTCCTATGATATTACTTTGGTTTAACCTCTTCCTCTTGATGCTCTAGATTCTCAAGCGGATTTATTTTTTGAATTTGAATATGGGGAATATGCTGATGACTACAACCAACTTTTGGATGAGATGGATTAATCAACAGGGGAATATGCCGAGTACTGCCAGCATGTCCACCAAAGGGGACGTGCATGTGGAAATCATATTTGGGTACGAATTTTGAGGTCACCTCCTCATGATGATCTGGAAGGGTGATGAAATATTTGGATGTTGTCCTCACTGGATTGTTCTCAAGGCTAGCCATATGCAAATGCCATGTGCCACTTCTATCGTTAATCGAACTAGCTTCGATTACTTGATAATTTCCTATGTGCCTAAGGTCCTATCTTTTGTTACGATTAATGACTCACAAGTTCCCTATTTCCAAGGTCATTATTGGCGATAATTCTGCTTTTTGGTGCCTTGTTAATCGCCTCAGGCTTAATTTATCTGACCCCTACGAAATTGTTAACTATATTTTGTGTAAAACCTGCAGCCTTAACATTCTCTACATGACTTTGCTTATGTCCTCTACTAAGCAAGAGCTCTCAAACTTGGCCATGGGGGGTGATAGAGTGTGTTACAAACTTGATAATATGAATGATTTTAAGAAGGATGCCCTGGTCTGGAGTTACTATGTGGAAGGTGGGATTGTTAATTTCATGGAGCACCTTACTAGCCATGATGAGCAGCTCTCTGTCCAATTTGCAACCTCTTGGTCTGGCAGAAGGGTCACGATTTGGTGTCTCTTTTGAGGTTTTGGAGGATTCTATTGCTCAAGTGATGGGTCTTTCACTGGAAGGGAGAAAATGGAAGAGAACCAGCCATGTGTCTAATAGTGAAGATCTGAAACACTTCTTCAGAAACAAGGAGGAGCCGGTGAAATTGTGGGGTGGTTTTTCCCGTGAAGAGCTGAAGCACCCCTGGAACCAAATCTGCCTGTTAATCATGAAATACTCTACACTGGAAGGCCACTTCAAGGTATTTTATTACTACCACATCCCTTTGCTCAAGCACTTCCACAATAATGACCTACTTTGTTTACCCTTTTTCTTATTGGATTCTCTGGAAGTTTCTATTAAAGAAGCCCTAGACCCCAAGAATGGGAAAAAGCTGCCAATTCTGCTTCACCAAGGCCTTATTTACAGGCTCTATGATTACCATAGGTCTCTCTGTCCTCCTAGGAACTTAATGTTGGTTCATTCCTCTGCTTCGGCTTCGAACCCTTTCACGACCTTCCCTTTTGGCTTGGATTTTCCTAAGTTTCTTCAATTTGCGGAGAATGACCTTATGACTGCCCAATTTCCCCCCTTTGTTTCTATCACTGAAATCACCCACTCAGTGCCCTCTCCCTCCACTAGAAAGGAGAAGTTTCTTATCCCCCCCAAGGGAAAAGGGAAATCTCTGGTGAAGCACAAAATAATTTTTATTGATGATGACTCTTTGTTAGATGATGCAGAGGAGGAAAAGCCCTCTCCGGACATGGAATGAAGGAGGGGATCCCATAGACTTGTGTCTAAGGGATCCTTGGAGAAAAAAGTGAAAAACCAACATGTCTATGATGCTGAAGAGGATTATATTGATGACAAGGAGGGGGAAGATCTTAAGGATGTGGACACTTCTGGGCCCCCTATGGATGCTGGAAATGATAAGCTGGAAGGGGAACCTATGGCCCCTATCAACCTGGTGGACTTAGAGGAGGTCATGAAAATGGTGGGCCTGGAGGATATGGCAACCTAGGCAGTTAGTGTTGTTGCTGAGGATGCACTGAAGATGGTTGAAATTACCAAGGAGGATAGAGTGGACTTGGAAGAAAGATAGGGCACAATATGGAGTAGAACAAGGAGGGCAGTGCTGCTGATACTGAATTCCCACAAGGGATCCCTACCATGGAGCAAATACAGAGTATCAACACAGAGGTCAAGATGATCCTAAACCAGATTGAAATCTTGACGCGAATCCTTGATGTGAAGGCCATCATTGATGAGGTTAAAGAGCTAAAATGAAGGATGGACATCCATGATATGCAGATTATCGATGTTAAAATTTTTTGCTTGCAGGTTCTTCACAGCTTGACTCTAACTCTCTCCCTCTTGAGAGAGTGTACTGCGGACAATGATGTTGATAAGGAGGAGGCCAGGGAACTATATAAGTTCCTCTTCAATGAATAGAACAGGGTCGTAGATATGAAAGGGGTTCACAAGTTGACCCCTTAGGTCTTTTTTTCTAGTGCTTTTGGTTAGGGCTGGTGTCCCTTGTTTTGTTGTTTTGAACTCTTGGTGTTTTTTGGTTCTAAAAGACTTTGGATTTTAGCTGTTTTTGTTTTGTTATAGTGTTGTAGGGTGATGTTGATAGTTCATGCTATGTAAACCCTCAACTCACAATTACAAAAATTACATTGCACGATACAAAGATTGACCACTTGACCAATATTATGATTTAAATTACATAGCATGGACCTAATTCAAATTCCCAAATGATTACATCCACCGAAAATCCTGCCAAGATCAACCGCAACATGCTACACCACCAGAAATACCGCATAACACGAAAATCATCACCAGTTCATAGAAATCACCAAAAAATCACACATTGATCAATACAGATTGCCAAAAAAAATAGGACACGAATAGGAAATACCAACAAGCATGTTAGAATCATTCGGAATAGTTAAACCAACACCTCTTTTCAAATCTGCATCAGTCAACGTCTTAAAGCTCAAGAACACAACCAATCAACAACTATCACGAGGAAAGATAACTTGCGGAGTACCAAATCACAAACCATCTGAAACAAAGATACACAAGAGCATCCCAAACAATAATCCAAAGTATTAGCACAAGATCTGATCACACCGGATAATACCGGAGGAAATACTAGATTCTACAAAACAATGATCAACAAAACCAAACTACAAAACCGTATCAAAAACTCTTCCCAAACTCACCAGAATAGACCATAGGAATATGCTGACATCAATGATAACAATATTTCCTAGCAGCAACAATGATCAACCAAATCCAACATACCTTGTTGAGAATCCTTAGTCCATTTCATTTCTTACCACACAATAATGATATTGTCAAGAGCATATTTGAATTGTATGAATCAAGTTTTTTAAAGATATATAATGGAGGAAGTAAATAATTCAACTTGAGAGAAAGGGCTTTCACAATGATTAATTTCCAATTGTAGATATAGTTTAGATCTTCACATTTCTAGGTGTGAACTTAATATCACCTTTATTGATTATATTACCAAAAGATTTTAAATGATAGGCTTCAAAGAACTTAATTTATTTCCAACCACATCCCATAAGGATTTATAGAATTATTAAGGAATCCATCACATGCTAGAGTTTTATCATTGCCCATTATGAATAAAGCCTCACAAAGGTCATCTTGGGTGGAAATTTAGTTACATTAAACATGTTGTGAAGTAAAGAGACAAAAAAGAATCACATTAGTGCACTATTGAAGAGCATAATCTCTCTTAGGAGAGGAATCTTGAGCCTTGAAAACCTATTAATGGCAAGCAAATTCATGAAGAATGACATGGTTAAGAGTTACTGAAGTTATTTGATGTGCCCAATTTCTTAGGAATCATTATAATATCTTAATAATTGAAAGATTTCCTTAGAAAGTATATCCCCAATAATTTATTTCAACTCCCATAGTAGAATAATTATCAATAATTTATTTTTGTTTGAAAATTTATCACTTGTAGCTACAAAAAATGTGCAAATAGTTGGTCTTCCAACTTAGTAGTGGCATGATTAGAATATTTAGTGGTAGAATTGTATGAACAATAGAAAAATGTACAAGCTGATATCAACAAATACATAAAAAATATAGTGGTGTGCTTGATAGAATAATTTTACCATTTAATTAATCCAATATGATGTCAAGGACATGGCTCCAAATTTAAGATAAATCAAATATGGACAAGAGTGGATTGATGAGATAATAGAGACATGCTACTTGATTTTTCTTTATTTTTTTTATATGAAGTGATAAAAAAGGACGATTTGTAATGCTAGAGCACTCAAGTGCATAAGCAATCCATGTCACCCATCATTTGTGTTTCTTCTATTTGAATTGACATTTTTCGTTTTTCATTTTTTTAGTTTAGTTTTGATATTTCTAATGCTAGGGTGTAATGGAAAATCGAGATTTCTATTTTCAAATTTAAATTTATCAATAATGCATGTGATATTAGTAAATACCATAGCTTGTATATATTTCCAAGGGGAACACGAGGAGAATAGGTTTACAACAGTTTATATACAATGCATGGGAAACTGGGAAGGTGCCAAAATATGAAAAAATAAACAATTACACATATTGGGAAGGGAAAGAGATGAAGGGGAAGCATAGGAACAATAGGTGAATGTGTAAGAAGGGACAATGAAAGGCTAAATAGAATAAATAATTGTGGGCTAGAACAATATTGTAATGGTGGAAATATTGTTCACTTATCTTAGTTATACAAAAAGGGAACTAACGTACTTCTAATTAACATTACATAAAATGGGAATGAAGTCAATAGATCCAATCCCAATCTTATGAAAAAGGTTTAATGTTGATTGGCTTATGTTTCCTCTTTGTTTGAGTTAAAAATGAACTATGGAAAGATGTAAATTCAATGCAAGATCTAGGACTAAAGATGTGAAATTGAAAAGAATCAATATGTACAAGAAGTCTTAGATATGATATGCAGACACATGTGTAGATTTGGAAATAGGAAGCCAAGAGGAACTTGTGCCTGAAATCTAGGCTCAAAACTGTCGAACATTGGTGCTTGGAGTGACCTTGTCCTTGAGGTGTCAAATGCAGATAACAAATACACTTTCGAGATTAAGATGTTGTTCTAATTGTTTCTCAAAGTTTCATCAGAAAAGTGTTAGACAATGGTGCTAGGGACAACCTTGTCCTCCAATTTCTACTTCTACAAAAGCTAAACCTGTGTGTCTTTATCTTCTCTTCCCAAATTTGTATATCTTGTCTTCAAATCCTACCACCTACACATACAAAAGAGGAAAATGGTGTTGTTGATAGGGTTTTTCCTAGGTCAAACCATAATTTTGGAATTAACGTTAAAATTGAATCGAAATTTAAAGGAAAACTTTGAAGTAAAATGATGAATATTATACCTCAAGCTTGTTGTAATTGATGATGGTTGATGATGTAATTCTCTTTGAATATGATCATAAGTGTTTATGCAATAACATGAAATGACATGACGATAAATAAACAAACCAATCAATAAACACCTGCTTGCACGAGGATTGTTATAACTTGCTGCTCTATAATGTGTAGATTTGAAGAATGCTTGAAGGATATGGTGGGATGAAATGTCACCTCGATGGATGCAAGTAGATGGAAAATGAATACTTGTGATAGTAGAGGATGGATAAATATGAAAATGAATGAAATAATGCTCTTATATAGGGTTCTCAAGGTATTTCATAAATTAGGTCAACCTCTAATGATCATATTGAGATATTGTAATCGGGAACCAACTGGCAGGAAGTAAGCACCAACATGTTCAGATTTGTGCTCAATTTTGAGGGACAAGGATGCTCCAAGCACCCTTGTCTAGGTCAAGGGTCCTCCAAACACCCTTATCCACCAAAAATAGGATGAAAAATCTATGGAAAAGGTGCACTCAGCTTCGTAGAAAACACACAAAGGCAACAACACGAAAAGTATTGTAAAATTATATAGGGTTATAATTTATGATACTACAAATATAAAAGTTAGAAAAATAAAACTTAGCACAAAAGGAAAGAAAATAACCTACCAAGCAAAGAGAACAAAGGAAAAAGTTTTGGAAAGAACACGGAAAATTAAAAAGAGAGACATTTTTAAAACAAAATTTGTTGTACCAAATTCTAAAAGGGTATTAAGTGTGGAATAGAGGATAGTTTAGTGTGGAAAATAAAAGGACGATACATTCCTTAATAAATTATTGTGGAAGAATAAGATAGAATGAAATAAACAATGAGAAAAGGCATAGGGTTTGAAGAATGAATTGAACATATAAAAATTGGTGTGGTGTATAAGAGCCCAAGTTTCAACACTGGGTACTTTGGTTTCATATGAGCCCACCTAACTAGACCAATTGCTAAGACTTAGTGCATGTGTCTTCCTTGTTAGTATCCTTGTTGGAGATCTAAACTTTTATTCTTGTGGTGTTGTTGTTAGGATTATAATTGGTAAGGGTAAAGGTTGTGGTCGCGATTGTGATCGTGGTCAAGGTAGAGGTAGATGACATGGTCATAGGGCTAACCATTAGAATCCTTCACCTCAAGATACTCATGAGAGTGCTGAGGTAGAGAAACATTGTTCGGTTCACCTGAGTGAGCAGAGGGATGTGAGTCAACATAGTGAGTAGTGTAGCATTTAGAAGATTCATGAGAGGGAAGAGTTGCGTCAGATGTTTCAGGAGGTCTTGGCTCGATTAGGCCCTAGACCTAAGGTTGAGCAGCAGGATAATATGTCATTTGGGGAATCTCACCAGTTTGAGCATGTTGATAGAGATAGGGAGAGGTCCCCTAGGAGGAGAGAGAATGTAGTTGATTAAGAGGTTGTAGCTGGTGGTCACATGAGGGATTTGTTGAGATCCCACCCTCCTACATTTGATGTTTCAGCTAGTGGACTAGAGGCCGAGACCTGGCTTATTGATTTGGACCAGTGTTTTTCCATGCATCCATATGATAACAACACCAAGGCGAGATGCGCCATCATGCATCTCAGAGATTTTTACTCCACCCGGTGAAGACTTGAGGAGCAGAAGATTACTGTGGAAATAGGTTCATCTTCATGGGAGTTATTTCTGGAGAGGTTCAGGGCTCATTTCCTTTCAGTTCAGTGGAGGCAGCATCATGCAGACGAGTTCCATGATTTGCGCCAGATGGGGATGATTGTAGAGCAATATGAGCACAAATTTTATGAGCTCAAGCAATATGCTGGTATAGGGAATGATGAGGCTACGTTGGCACAACACTTTATGAGTGGTTTGAATGACCGTATCAGTGGAGGAGTTTGGGTGTTTGAGCTGACATCTTTATCCATAGCGAGAGCTCGACTAGTGGAGCAAAATTTATCCCATGCACTTGGTGGACAGACTGGGGTTCAGATTGGTAGTGCACCATCCGGTGGATCTGGGGATAGAGGTGGTTAGTCTCAAGCAATTGTACCTTTTAGGAATTTTTAGGCACCCACCAAGGTTGGTCAGCAACAACATCAAAAGTTCCAACCTAGGAAGAAAAATTTTCAGGGTCATCGTGAGGGTAATCCTTAGTTCAGGAAGGATAGAAACTGACAGTGAGCTAGGTAGATTTTTTCGGGTTAGTCTTCACAGAGTGTTTCTCAGGCCCCTAGTAGGGGCATTTTTTAGAAGTTTAGTGTTCCTTCAAGGGGTAGAGGTTTTGGTAGAGGAGAGTATTTTTCTTGTGGCCAGTATGGTCACATAGCTTCTTATTGTCTGCAAAGATCTCATCAGATAGGGACTCAAAGACCTTCTCCTTCTGAGGCTACTGTTGGGGATGTAGGATGATCTCATAGTTTATTTGCAATGGTTGATAACAATAGGCAAAGCACCGGGGCACCGTTATTGAGACCACAAGTGTGTTGGGTGGTATATCTATTTCAGTGCTATTTGATTCAGGTGCTTTTGATTCTTTTTTTGCTTCTTCGCTTGTGGATTAGTGTGGTCTCGTATCTGCTAGACAAGCAGATAGGTGGCAAGTAGAGTTGGCTATTGGTTCTCATGTGGCTATAGATTTCTTCATTCCAAGGTGTGAGTTGGACCTAGGATCGTTTTATACCATAGTTGACCTTTGATTCATTCCTTTGGGGTCTTATGGAGTTGTGTTGGGGATGGATTGGTTAGAATCACACCGTGCTAGTGTGGACTATCTTCAGAAGATAGTAGAGTGTTTAGATGACCATGGCAGGAAAGTTGAGATAGTTGGGATTCATAGACCGATATCCCTCCGTTTGATCTCCGCTATGTATCTTAATTGATGTATGCATCAGGGGTGGCAACTTTTTGTAGTTTCTCTTGAGGAATTGGATGATGAGAGAATTTGGGAAGTTGCTTTTGATAGTCACCCTCTTCTTTGGGAGTATTCTGATGTGTTCCCTAGTGACATTACCGGTATGCCTCCGAAGTGAGATATAGACTTCCACATTGATTTAGCTCCTAGAGAGGAACGTATTTCAAGAGCACTATATCAGATGACCACTTAGGAGTTGAATGAGTTGAAGTTGCAGATCAAGGAATTGTTAGACAAGAGGTTCATCTATCCTAGTCTTTCTCCTTGGGGTGCACCAGTTATCTTCGTGAAGAAGAAGGATGGTTCCCTTTGGTTATGCATTGACTACAAATAGTTGAATAAGGTGACCATCAAGAATTAGTATCCATTTCCTTGTATAGATGATCTCTTTCATCAGGTAAAGGGAGCCAAGGTGTTCTCTAAGATAGATCTAAAATTTGAGTATCATTAGTTGTGTATCCATGATGGAGACATTTATAGGACATCCTTTCATACTCATTATGGTCACTATGAGTTCACAGTGGTACCATTTGGGTTGATGAATGCACCTTCGGTGTTCGTGAGACTCATGAATGGGGTTTTTTGTACCTATCTAGATTGGTTTGTCCTTGTGTTCTTAGATGATATTTTGATTTACTCTAGAACTATGGAGGAGCATGAGGACCATTTGAGGTAGGTATTGCAGTGTTTGATGGAGAATCGACTTTATACCAACTTGGCTAAGTGTTATTTCTTCCAATCTGAGGTGAAATATATTGGTCATGTGGTTTTGGGAGAAGGTGTACATCAATGGATCCTTATAACATCCAAGCCGTTGTAGATTGGCTAGCACCGACTAATGTTTGAGGTTAAAATTTTTATGGGCTTGGCTGGATACTACCACCGTTTTATTCAGAGTTTTTCCTGGATTGCTCACCCAATCACCTCTCTTTAGAGGAAAGGGAATACATTTGTTTGGCTGGAGCAGTGTGAGGAAAACTTTTGTAATATGAAGGAACTCCTTGTTAGTGTGCCAATTTTGGTAGTTTCTGATCCATCTAGAGACTTCATGGTTGTACAGATGCCTCTCTAGAAGGCATAGGAGCAGTGCTTATGTAGGATGGTCATGTGGTAGCCTATGAGTCTTGCAAACTCAAGGACCACAAGCTAAACTACTGATGACTTAGAGTTGGTAGTTGTAATTCATGATTTAGTCAGGTGGAGACATTTTCTATTAGGGCGTCAGTTTGAGCTGCATAGTGATCACCCTAGCTTGCAGTACATTTTTACTCAGCCAAACTTGAATGCTTGATAGTGAAGATGGATGGAATTCCTCTATGAATATGATTTTGAGGTTCGATATATTTAGGGGAAAGAGACTATAGTTGTGGATGCTTTGAGTCAAAGATGACATGAGGTTGCAACATTGTCCCTTGGGGTGGATTTGAGAGAGAATCATTGGGATTATTCCATAGGAAACTTGGTAACAGGAGGTTAGAGCCATGACTAAGACTGGAAGACCATTAGAGGGCAGATAATCTGGATATAACCTTGAGGTAGATGGTCTTCTTAGACATCTTGGGTGGATCTATGTACCTTTGTTGGATGAACATTTGTACTTTGATCATGACTGATGCTCATCGTGCACCTTGCTCGGTACATCCCGGTGTCAAGAAGATGCATGCAGATCCAAGACAAATATAATATTGCAGATTTTGTTGCAGATTTTGTGTCGAATTGCATATAATGAAATGTTATATTGCAAATTTTGTGTCAAATTGTTTGGAGTGTCATTGGGTTAAGGCTGAGCATTAGCATCTTGTAGGGCTTTTACACCTTAATTTGGCACCAGATTAGAGATGGGACATCATTTCCATGGACTCCATAGTAGGGTTGCCAGCTTCTTTGTATTGTCATGACACCATCATGGTCATTGTTGATAGATTGACCAAAGTTGATCATTTTGTTCCCATTCAATCTTCTTATATGACAACAGTGGTGGCACGAGTTTTCATGGAGGATGTGGTGAGACTTCATGGGATTCCTAGGTGGATCATCTCAGATAGGGATCCTATCTTTACTTCAGCATTGTGGACCTCACTTCAGCATGCATTAGGGACCCAACTAAACTTTAGTTTAGCTTATCACCTAGAGACCGATGGTCAGAATGAGTGCGTCAATCAAGTTTTGGAGGACATTCTTCACATGCATGTGATGGATCAGCAGTCACTCTAGGAGGATTATCTTTATCTTGTGGAGTTTGCTTATAAAAATGGATATCATAGCTCCATGGGTATGTCCCCCTTCCATGTGTTATATGGTCATCCTTGCCATACTCATTTGAGCTGGGATCGGTTAGAGGACAGGGTGCGTATAGGTCTAGATATGCTTCGAGAGATGGAGCAGTATGTTGAGCATTTTTGTGAGCATTTGTTAGCAACACAAGATAGGTAGAAGAAGTATGTCAATGCTCACAAAGTAGAACATTGATTTTCTAATGGAGACCAAGTATTCTTGAGAGTGCGTCCGCGAAAGAGTCTGATTCGTTAGGGAAAGGGTTCTAAGTTGGTGCCTTGCTTTGTTGGCCCTTTTGAGATCCTTGAGAGGATAGGACCTGTTGCCTACCATCTTGCCTTACCACCAAGCCTATCCTGCATCCATGATGTCTTTCATGTTTCTATTCTTACACCATATAATCCTGAGGTGACCTGTGTTCTTGATTGGAATGCATTGCATGTCGAGGACGGACAACTTTCCATGTAGCCCATGCACATTCTTTAGTGTCGGGGTTTGACCCTCAGGAGTCATACATCGACTATCTAAGGGTCCTATGGGACCCAAATGATGAGACCTCAGCTATGTGGGAGGATGTAGCCAAGATGAGAGAGCTTTACCCATATCTGTTTTAGGCTTCCAAGAGTAAGCCTAGTTTTGGGGGGAGGATGTAGTACCTATGTAGGGGAAAAAGTGAGACTAAGTATGGAAACCCTAATCTCACTCTCATACACACTCATGGAATATGAAAGAGCCTAGGGAGGTAACACACGTTGGCTACTTCTTATGAGAAAGAGAGAGTCATGGATTACCTCTTAGGTTTTCTATTCCTTTGCTGTAAATGAGAGAGAGGAATGATGCGAAATCCAATCTAACCTAGAAAGCAAATAAACAAGCAAATCCTAAACTAAGAATGAAAATCAAAGAACAAATGATACACTGCTCAAAAGTATAGATTAGAAGGCAAAATCAGAGGTGCACCTGTGTCTAAAATATGAGCAGAAATATCCAAGACCAGGGTGCCACACCACTATCCTGATTCTGCAATTCTAGAGCTGCAATTGACGAGAGGGATTCTGAGGTTTGTAAGTTGTTGTTCTGCCAAGTTCCACTGACATAGGGCAGGACCAGGGCACCACGCCCTTGTCCTTGACAAATTTCTACACTTCTGAGGTTCCTAGGTGGTGTAGATGCATGTTCCAGATCTGTAACTGCTTCCAGATTCTTGTTTCTGCACCTACAACTAAAAAGGGAAGGTTTGGGGTGGCTATATAGGGTTTTGCCTTAGTCAAACCCCCCCGTGTTGGTGATTTCCACCTCCATGAATAGCTGATAATATATTGAAAAATGTGTGTGCAAGAACCTTGTGTATATGCAAGATCCTAAGAATGAAAGTAAACAACCTAGAGCAACCCTAAAGAGTAAACCCTAATTGCTTATAATTGACAAATTAAATTCTCTAAATCCACAATGCAAAGTGATCTAAAGCATAAATATGAATCAAAATGAAGCTTATGCAAAGACATGAAAACAACATGAAACTATACCCAACCCCAAGGGTGAGGTACACGCCAATCGTCAGTCAGTGATCTCCTATTGTTCTTCTGCGTCTTCAAAAGCCCCCAATTGATAAAATGGTGTTTGATGAATGTTTTATGGATGAATGATGAATATTGTTGAAGATGTAAAAGATCTACTCTTTCGTTGCAAAGAAGGCTCTAATACTCAAAAAACCTTCTCTTAGATTCTTAGAAGAAGACCCTTCAAATGAAGAAAGGGAGCTCTTAAATATGAAACCCTAGATCTTAATTTCATGTTTAGGCCGACCTAGGATTTGAATTTCCTGTTGAAATTTTGGGGTTAAGCATTATCATATCATAGGATTGTGCTCCAGAAGTTTTGGGAAAAAAGCTCTAGACCATGTGCATTCCCACCACGGTCCGACCAACTTTTCACCAAATTTTTGAGGCCGTTAGATATGATGATATTAGAGCGCATCCCAAAGTTACAACTGATTTCAAGATGTTTTGATATGCGAAATCGGGCCTAAATGGTAAAAATAAGACATAATTAGGGTTTATGATTAAATGATTCATTGGAAGAATAAAATGAAAAGGGGAATGCTTAGGGTAACGAGCCCATCTTTGTAATGTATAAAGTGATGAGACATGACCTTATATTTAATTAATTTAATTAATTAAATGCTTAAAGGAGAATGAGAAATGTAAGATGCAAGACACACTAAGGCGGGTGCTAACCTAAGTGTGAAATTGTACCACCATATCAAGGGTCTACAATTTACGACACTACAATACCCCTCCCTCGATTAGACTTTTTCGAAACTTATTTTGACCATGGTTGACTTTTCAGTGGTTTTGTGGATACACTTTGTAGTGATGCTTTTATTAAGATATCATGGACTATGCTTTGATCTGTGATATATATATATATATATATATATGTATATATATATATGTATATGTATGTATGTATGTATGTATGTATGGTTCGGTGATGTAGGAATTGCAGGTACAAGGTACTGACTTCACCTAGCTCCACAAGTCGGAGCGTACCTAATTAACACGATGGAAGTGGAGGAGATAGTCTTAAGGCCATAGATATCATCCCTAGCCTTGCTCGATAGTGAGCATTGTTAGTCTTTTGTCAACCTTTCCTATGTTAGTATGCGAGTCAAGTCTTTATTTTTGTTAAGTTGAGTTTGTGTGTTATGCGTTTTGTGACTTTATTAATTTTCTTCTAGTGTTATTTAATGTGAAATTAATTATTAATACCTTATGGTTATTAATAATTAATGTGTATTGCATTTATAAATTAAATTAAGGATAAACTAATATGGGCACCTTTTTATGGTTAAATAAATAAATCAAGCATTCTAGGTTGATTGATTATATTAATTGTTTAAAATTTATCATCCAGTGGGTTTATTATTATGTCTTATGTATTTGTAAAAAGTCATTTTTACTTTTTAGTAAATAAGATATCTAAATGGCCTTTTGTGTGAGGAAATGTAATTTTTAATTTAAAATACAATAATTATTAATTTGGAGGAAAGTATTTTCATTTTTTTTAATTTTAAGAAAAGTAATATTATTCAAGGAAAATAATTTTTGCCCTAAAAGATATTTTTGTGCAAAATCCTATATATTTGGGGATTTTTCCAAAATTGGGAGTTCTTTCATTTTGGGAAAATATTCCTCTTTGTTGTTGAATGTGGATTTTGGTCGGAGGTTCTGAAGAAATTTTGAAGGGGTTTTAATTTGGTGGAGAGCTTTGGATTCATCTTCAATTTTCTTCCAAGAAAGCATACCAGGTTGGGGTTTTTAAATCTCCATTTTGAATTTTAGTGTTGTTTAAGAAATATTAATGTTTTTTTAAATTCTCTATTTAGTTTGTTGTAATTTCTCCATGAGAGTCTCATAAATCTAGAGCAATAAATCTAGGATGTGAATTTTAAATTTCAAAATTTTAATGCCTATTTTGTGGCTGGCAAATGGGGAAAACTTGTTTACCTGAAAAAATGTTTGTTTTGTTGTTTGTACACAACCATGTTTTAGCCATTTCTATTTGAGTTTTCTGTTTAAAAAAAAAAGAAGAGAGTAAATTATATTTTTTTATTTATCAAATTGGGGGGAAGTGTTGTTGATTTTTTTTTTTTTAAATTGTTTTGGGTGTTTTTTTTAATTAATTATTTATATATAGATATTGTGGGTACCCCACTGTGGGGAGCCACAATTGTGGCTTTCTGACAGTCGTGGGAAGCCACGACTGAGGGGAGCCACCGCTGTGGCCACTCCCACAGTTGTGGGAGTCCACAACTATGTGGAAACCCACAGTCTATGGTTAATACCATGGATGTGGGGGTGGAACCTACAACGTGGGTCCACAAACCCACACCCTCGTCTCGTTCCCTTGGGTGGGGCCCAACACTATATATATTTTATTGGTAATAATGTATATATATATGTATGTATATATGTATATATATGTATATGTATATGTATATATATATATATGTATATATATATATATGTATGTATATGTATATATATATATATGTATGTATGTATGTATGTATGTATAAATATATGTATATGTATATGTATACATATATGTATATGTATACATACATACATACATACATACATACATACATACATACATACATACATACATACATACATACATACATATATATATATATGTATGTATATATATACATATGTAGATATATATACATACACACACACACACACACACACATATATATATATATATATCTCTGTGTGTGTGTGTGTATGTATATATATCTACATATGTATACACACACACACACACACACACACACACACACACACACACACACACACACACACACACACACACATATATATATACCTGCGAGGGTTGGCTTCGTAGGTGTTCCATTTGTTCTCGAGGATTTGATCATCTTATGTACCATTTGGAATTCTCTTTTTTCTTCTGGATCATTCTTGTAGCTCTTGGACCTTATGTGGTCGGATGTATCATTTGTTATTTATGCCTTCATGACAAGATATAATTTTGATGCAATCAACATGTACTCTTTGAGACTTGGTGTTCTAAGTGCAATGTAATATTATGAAAACCTCATAATGTATATCCAGTGTATTATGATGAGAATTAGATGGTAGCATTTATATCTTTAATTAGAAACATAGATGTAATGTAAATGAATGTAGCACATAAATGTTTATGTTATCAAGTGAAAAAGTATGAATAAATCATTGTTTACTTTAATTAAGTTCCTAATTGTTAAATATATCTTAAGTGGATTATTGACCTTAAACGATGATTAGTTTAATTAAGTAATCCACGTTGGGAAACCCTTTAGGTGTTGTAGTTTAAGTCTTCAACTTGTGCAATTTAAATGTGATGTTTATCTTAATGCATCTTTTAGTTTAATAATATTTAAAAAAAAAAAAATTCCACTCTTTTTCTAATGCTTTAGTTTAATCCTTTAGGGTTTCTTGGCGGGGAATTACATGATGTAAATAATTATATTATATATTTTAGATATTGTATATGTTCCTTGGAAAGATATTTATATTGTACATTTTAGGCATTGTATCGATTCCTAGGAAGGACTCAATAAGCATTAGAAAATAGTCAACTTTTAAATTATGAGCTTTTGTATAAAGTAATTTGCAATTGTTTTTGAATTTGAGTTACTTTGGCTACAATATTTCTCAGTCTAGAAAGAGTCAAACATATTGTCCTATGTGAATCGATATTAGAGCCAAGTTGCAACTATGTTTAGGAGAAATCCTAGGAGAGTGTTGTAGGTGGGAGAAGAAAGAAGAGAACCTATAAATAATAAATGGTAGCCAACATGACATAGAGGATGGCATTGTAGAGGTACAAGACCTAGAGGCATGGAATTTGGCATTGTAGAGGTAGTAAAAGTTGATGAATACTAAGAGGGGGGGGGGGTGAATTAGTATACCAAAAATTACTGTACTCAAACACTTTATCAGTCTAGCGGTAAACCAGTATAATAGTTTAATTAACAAACCGGTTAACACAAATGCAAACCAAACAACAAGTAAGGCATTCACCCACAAAAGCACAATCACCATAACACAAGAGATTTTGACGTGGAAACCCGAATGGGGAAAACCACGGTGAGATGAAACTCACAAGTAACTATCTGCAGAATAGTAATCAGACTGGTTAAGGTCATACAATGTTCTTTACCAGAATAGATCCTGTTAGGAATCTCAATCTCTGTTAGGAGATAAGTCCGATTAAAGACTACCTTGTGAGAGGATTTTAGATCCACAGATGTAAATCACCTTGTTAGAGGATTTACAAAGGCTTTTTTGGGCCTACCAGGTTAAGGGTTTCTAACTTGTCAAAGATGTGAGTAATCAACAAGTCAATGATCTAGCAAATAGCACAGTCTGCTTGGTTAGATCCATGATAGCTTATTGCTAATGCATTTCAGCATTACTTCATTCTTCAGTAAATCCACACTCTGTTACAGTACACAGACTTGATCTTTTTGTTAAGATCACACATACAAGAACTCATCAACCACTCCAAACCCTAACAACTACACACACATTAAAACCCTAGACATGACGTCCTTAAAAGGAATCTGATTTCATGTCGGTCCAATAGGATTACATTGCAAGTTCCTAGGTTCATTGTATGTAGACACATTTGGTAACACAACACAAAATCATCATCAAAGTGTCGGTGGATGGTAACTCATCACAAAGATATATCGGTTGGTAACTCATCACAGAGTATTACCAATTAATACAACTTTACCGAACTCAGAGTAATATCGGTTTAACAGATTACCAGTTGACAGAAATGAAGACTGGGAAAATGATAACTGTTGCTTCTAGTTCCTTTGCTGCATTTCGCTTGAGGTCCTCATGTCACTTGAGATTGGTAAACACTTTCTGCAAGACACCGATCGTCTAAAGACTATAACATAATACCGGTTTGAAATAAATACCGGTTGAGCATAACTCATATATACAAAAAGTGATCTCATAGAAAGTGTGTGTCCATCAATGACAATCACAACATAATCATAAAAAATGCCAACAAAAGTAACACGGAGGCAATAAGACCATTTATGTAAATCAAAGGAAACAATTTAACTAAGTTTTCATGATACTAAAATGATTGGTTCTTAACCATCCATGATGCTTTGAAGGTAGAAGAGAAACAAAATAGAAGGAAACAAAATAACTACTAGGGTAAAGGAAAATTTTCACGTGGAAGAGGACAACCAAATAGTGGTAGAGGTTACCAAAAAGGAAAAAGAAATAAGCACATCAAGTGCAAGTGTTTTGGAAGGTAAATAAAGAGGAGACTTCTCTAGAGGAAGAGGAGATTACACATGTGGAAGAGGTAGAGGAAGAAGTTTCAACATTACATGTTTCCATTGTGGGGAAATGAGACATTGGGCATTTGAATATCCATAAATATAGAATGATGGATAAACTAAAAAAAGGAAGGAGTGCATGTAGAACAGGCTAAATATAAAAAACTAGACTGCAACAAAGCATGAAGAAGACCCCAAAGATGGATAATCATTGATGTTGTGAATAATTTTGTTGAATTAGAATAAAAGAGAAATTGGAACCAATTCAAAGACGAAATTCTTTCAAACAAGGTGTAATGTTAGTAGAAAATATTGTAGTCGTTGTGGAAAGTGGTAGCAATGATAATATAGTACCTGAAAAAAAGGTGGACAAGCTGAAATTGAAGGGAGACATGCATCCCAACCCATATAGAGTTTTGTGGGTGCAAAACGAGCATCACTTGTTGGTGAATAAGAAATATTTGGCTATTTTTTGAATTAGAAACAACAAAGAAGAAGTTATATGTGACATAATGCCAATGGTTGCATGTCATATTATTTTGGGTACACTATGGTAATTTGATAGATAATTTGTTAATGATGGCCAATTGAATACATATACAATAAAGAAACATGAAAATGATTACATTCTAAATCTATCGAATAATTTTGAGAAGAGGAAAGTGAAGATATACCATAAGTGCTCTTGGTTTCTATAGTGTCCTAAATTGTACTTGCTTACAATTTTGTCCTCACTTTGGATTTTGTCCTCGAAGGCCTAATTCCAACGTTGATTCAACTTTCCTGTTGGCTTTCCTCTTGGCTTCAGCCACTTGATGCAACCTTAAAGCGTCTTGGGCATGAGAGTGGGTATCTTTTACCACTACAGGAACTTTTCCTTCTAGCAACAAAAGTCTCCTTCTTCTAATGAAGAAGAGGCCTTTATATCTTTCCTTTACTTCATAAAGTTCAGTTTTAGGCACATTAGGAAAGTATTGTGCAAATACTTCCTCTCTTATTTCCTGTTCCTTCTCTATGGCAATGCACCACTTGTTATCTAAAGAATTATACAAAGAATCAGGTGTCTCAGAATTAATTTTTGATGGCCACTGGTCATTAATACATAAATAATTAATAACTTCCTGTTCAAATTCCTTCTTTTCATCATCATTAAAATCATCAAAGCACTCTTTCAAATCACCAAGTACTTTTCTTCTAATATTTTTAATAGTTCTTTGACAATGTGTCAAAGGTTTGTAGGAGGAAATATCAATATTTATCAGTGCAGATGATGCCGGTTCATTCTTTGTCTTTTTCCCCATTTGTCTAGTCTTCTTAGACTGTTCTTCAGACATAGTGTCCTCTGAGTCTGGTGTGGTGTCTTTTGTCTTCCGCTTTCTCTCAAAGACTTTGGCGGGTGCAACTTCCGATTTCTTCTTTGCTGGTGACCGCTTGGTCACTTTGGGACTTGTTGTGGTAACCGGTGCCGATACTGAAGGCACTACCTTTCCCTTCTTTCTGATGGTTCTTCAACCAGTGTAACCCTTTCCAAATAGGTGCTGGTTCTCTTTGCCTTTGGATCAAGGGGCGAGGGAAGTAGGTTAGAGGCATAACCATCTAGCATGTCATACATTACCTCATATCCCATCGGTTCCACTTCTTTCTGTCTAGGCTCAACCGCCTCCATTATGCACTCATCAATTCCAATGGTGAAGCATATGTCATCTTAATATTTCTTGACAATATCACCTGATATTCTCACTCTTTGGTTCATTTTGCGTCTGAACTCATCAAAGTATTTGTTCAGAACTTCTAGATAACTGGTTCCAACCGCTTGAAGGCTTTCCTTGATTTGCTTTGTAACCGGTTGGTCGGTAGACCATTGAATATCTCCGACTCCTAGGAAGTAACCTTGGAAGTAGAAGAACAACCCAACCAATAGTTGTACAAACTTAAATCTCAAGACATTGTCTTGTTCAATCGCCTTTAGGTTCACCAGAAGTTGCCTTTGCATATAGGTGCATAAGTCAAATGATGCATCTTCCATGATCATCCGGTAGGCAGCATTTACCACTGCAGCAGAGACAGAGTTGATTCTGCTGGCGTGGAACATCTGGTATCCTATCACCATACATGCATATTTAACCAGATTGTCCTTGATGGAATTGATAGTCATTCCCCATGAGTCACTCATAGAACCAGTGAGCTTGGTCATTTCCGTCTTGCTGATCTTCCTTAGGGCTGGTACTTCACCGATGTTACAGAAATTGGTGAAGGCATGAATTGCTTCCAGTGTGATGTCATGCGTTCGCTCTAAGTATATTTTATCACCATGCACTCTGCTTAGAATGATGCGGATGTGATCATCTGAAAACTCTCCAAGGAAATAGACTGCATTGTGAAGCTTCTTCTTTTCCAGGATGCTAAATTCTAGTTTAATCTTCTTGTCCTTCCCGCAGAACAAACTCAACTGGAAATGGATTACAAGAGATCCCAAGTCTTCAATTTTACAGTCAATGTAATTGGAAATGCCTTCCTCCACTATAACAGTAGTGGGTATCTGAGATAGGGCATTGTATTTTGCCTTCCGTTGAATGAAGTCTATTGGATCAACGAGTGCACTAGGGCTAGAGTGTGATACGGAAGCCATGATAAATAGAGAGATTTTGAGAAATACCTTCATAATTCAAATTTTAGGGCTTGCAAATTACAATTCGTCACTCACTCCTTCAGTTGTTGAAATACCACTTTGTGCTCTACACTTGACCGATTGATATTCGCTTCTGTTTCTTCTTCAAGATTTTGAGAATTCTTCGAGTCGTAATCCAAATCGCTTTTCGTTGCTCAGTGCTTAAAAAAAACTTCTTCGCTCAAGAACTGATAAGTGAAAAATGACTTAAAAAATCCTTTTAAACAAGTTCTCCACCTACCATAATAAATGCTCCACTATTAGGGTGTAAACCCTAATTTGTCTTTTACCGTTTCCGATCTTCTGCCAGTTGATAGGTATCACTTATTGGTTAAGGTCTTTTACCGGTTTAAACCGGGGGTTTGAGATATTTCACCATTTTATCCCCCTAATCTTTTCTGATGCTTAGTTTGCCGGTTCAGTGACTTCCACAGTAGGTGCAGAAACCGGTTCTTCTTGAATCACTTCTTTTGGCTTCTTCTTCCAGGTTTTCTTCATATCCGTTTGAACGGTTTCAACATCTATCTTTTCTTCCGGAGTTACCGGTATATCATCTGATATATTCTTTCTCGTTCTGCAGAATCTTGCTGTATGACCCTGTTTGTTGCAATGATAGCAAATCATTCTAGGTGCTCTCCAAGGTCCATTGTTCATGTTTCCATTCTTCCTTCTGCATGTTGCAGCAGTGTGACCATTACCAAGACAGATCAAATAGGTTTCTCTCCATCCAGTTGCCGCTTGATAGCCACTGCTTCCTGACTGATAATTATAGGTATTAAACCGGTTTGGGTTTTGGTTCCTAGAGGGTTCAGAAAAAGATCCTTTACTCCTTTGAGGATACCTTCCAGTGTTGTGCATGACAGACCTGCATTCAAATTCTCTATGCCCAAACTTGTTGCATGTATAACAATTACCATTGAATCTATTAGGTCTAGGCTTATCATTTAGAAAATAAGGAAAGTTATTGTAAGCCTTACTTCTACATACATTAGCAGTGTGTCCTTCCTTGAGACAATTAAAGCAAATAGGTTTGAACTTTTGCTTACCTTTATCCTTTGGTGCTGGTTGTTTCTTTGATGCTCCATCTTTTGTTCCAGAGGTCTCACCTTCCTTATATTCAGAGAAACCAAGTCCATTGGTATTCTTTACCAGTTTAGCTGAATCAAGCTTTTGCTCTAGCTTGACAGTGCTGTTATTGAATTTGACAAGTATTTACTTTGACTCAGTAAGTTCTTTGGTGATAGAAGCATTGGATTCCTTCAAGGTTGCATTCTCAGAAACAACCATGTGTAGTTCACCTTGCATTTCTTCCTTTTCCATTTTTTTCCATGAAGATGAGCGGTAAGTGCATTAATCTCTTGCTTCAGCATGGAGATCTCATGATCTTTGTGTTTTACCAGATCTTCAGCTTTCCTTCGGTTCTCAAGTTCTTGACACATTTTGATAGTTAGTCCTTCAAGTTCCCTTCTTAGGTTGGCATTGGACTCATTCAATTTTTCAACTTCTTGAACTAGGGCTTCCATGTCTGCTTCATCAGAAGAACTATTTTCAGTTAGCTCCTTCAGTTTTTCAGCATGCTCTCTTCTTTTTGCCTGAGAGGCCTTATATTTGACTTTAAGTTCAACATAGGCTTGCTCAGTCTGAGTGAGCCGATGAGTAAGTTCCCTCATAATGTATTCCCCCATATCTGTTTCCAAGTGGTTAGACTTATAGAAAGCTTGGCTCTGATACCAATTGATGAATACTAAGAGGGGGAGGGTGAAATAGTATACCAAGAATTACTGTACTCAAACACTTTATCAGTCTAGCGGTAAACTGGTATAACAGTTTAATTAACAAACTGGTTAACACAAATGCAAACCAAACAACAAGGCATTCACCCATAGAAGCACAATCACCATAACACAAGAGATTTTGATGTGGAAACCCAAATGGGAAAAACCACGGTGAGATGAAACTCACAAGTAACTATCTGCAGAATAGTAACCAGACCGATTAAGGTCATACAATGTTCTTTACCAGAACAGATCCTGTTAGGAATCTCAATCTCTGTTAGGACATAAGTCCGATTAAAGACTACCTTGTGAGAGGATTTTAGATCCACAGATGTGAATCGCCTTGTTAGAGGATTTACAAAGGCTTTTGTGGGCCTACCCGGTTAAGGGTTTCTAACTTTTCAAAGATGTGAGTAATCAACAAGTGAATGATCTAGAAAATAGCACAGTCTACTTGGTTAGATCCACGATAGCTTATTGCTAATGCATTTCAGCATTACTTTAGTCTTAAGTAAATCCACATTCTGTTACAGTACAAGAACTCGTCAACCACTCCAAACCCTAACAGCTACACACACATTAAAACCCTAGACATGATGTCCTTAAAAGGAATCTAACTTCATATCGGTCCAATAGGATTACATTGCAAGTTCCTAGGTTCATTGTATCTAGACACAGTTGGTAACACAACACAAAATCACCGTCAAAGTGTCGGTGGATGGTAACTCATCACAGAGTATTACCGTTTTATTCAACTTTACTGATTGCTGGTTGGTAACTCAGAGTAATATTGGTTTAATAGATTACCGGTTGATAGAAATGAAGACTGGGAAAATGATAACTGCTGCTTCTAGTTCCTTTGCTCCGTTCTGCTTGAGATCCTTGAACTGCTTGAGGTCCTCATGCCGCTTGAGATCGGTAAACACTTTCTACAAGACACCGATAGTCTAAAGACTATAACATAATACCAGTTTGAAACAAATACCGGTTGAGCATAACTCATAAATACAAAAAGTGATCTCATAGCAAGTGTGTGTCCATCAATGACAATCACAACATAATCATAAAAAATGCCAACAAAAGTAACACGGAGGCAATAAGACCATTTAAGTAAATCAAAGGAAACAATTTAACTAAGTTTTCATGATACTAAAATGATTAGTTCTTAACCATCCATGATGCTTTGAAGGCAGAAGATAAACAAAATAGAAGGAAACAAAATAACTACTAGGGTAAAGGAAAATTTTCACGTGGAAGAGGACAACCAAATAGTGGTAGAGGTTACCAAAAAAGAAAAAGAAATAAGCACATCAAGTGCAAGTGTTTTGGAAGGTAAATAAAGAGGAGACTTCTCTAGAGGAAGAGGAGATTACACACGTGGAAGAGGTAGAGGAAGAAGTTTCAACATTACATGTTTCCATTGTGGGGAAATGAGACATTGGGCATTTGAATATCCATAAATATAGAATGATGGATAAACTAAAAAAAGGAAGGAGTGCATGTAGAACAGGCTAAATATAAAAAACTAGACTACAACAAAGCATGGAGAAGACCCCAAAGGTGGATAATCATTGATGTTGTGAAGAATTTTGTTGAATTAGAATAAAAGAGAAATTGGAACCAATTCAAAGACGAAATTCTTTCAAACAAGGTGTAATGTTAGTAGAAAATATTGCAGTCGTTGTGGAAAGTGGTAGCAATGATAATATAGTACCTGAAAAAAAGGTGGACAAGCTGAAATTGAAGGGAGACAAGCATCCCAACCCATTTAGAGTTTCATGGGTGCAAAAGGAGCATCACTTGTTGGTGAATAAGAAATATTTGGCTATTTTTTGAATTGGAAACAAGAAAGAAGAAGTTATGTGTGACATAATGCCAATGGTTGCATGTCATATTATTTTGGGTACACTATGGTAATTTGATATATAATTTGTTAATGATGGCCAATTGAATACATATACAATAAAGAAACATGAAAATGATTACATTCTAAATCTATCGAATAATTTTGAGAAGAGGAAAGTGAAGATATACCATAAGTGCTCTTGGTTTCTATAGTGTCCTAAATTGTACTTGCTTACAATTTTGTCCTCACTTTGGATTTTGTCTTCCAAGGCCTAATTCCAACATTGATTCTGATCACACCATTCATTTACCTCATGTTTTGACCAAATTTCTAGCTTATTCACTAGCTTGGAGTCCTCATTTCTAGGACTAGGATGTACCATGCCTTAGTCCCAAATTAGTACTAGGTTGTGCCACTCCCTATTCCTAAATTAGGACAAAGGTTTATATACCCTGGGCTTCCTAATTAGACCCCAAATTTCCCCCCTTTAATCATCATCTTTGATGAGCAAAAAATCTAGCCATGTGTTGGCCAGTTGCAGAATTTCAATAGGATTTTCGACAAGTATAAAAGGAGGTCTACCCCTCTCATTTTAAACCTAATATGAGGAAATTCAATATCTCAATTAGACTCTAGTGGATTCAAGTGAGAAAGCAATCAATCTTCTATCAAGCATTGGAGATGACATTCATATTCTATGTTTTAAGAAGACAACCTACATGAAACCTTAACTCCTTGGTGGAGACAAAAAAACTTCATTAAGGTATATCATTAGTGTTTCATTCATTTTCCGCCTTTCCCTCAAAAGGAAAGTGTTTTACTATAGTATTTCATTTACATTTTCAATTCAATTTGATGGTTAATTCCAAAATTGTGGGGTTTGACCTAGGGCAAACCCCTATTCCCAACATATTTCTCCTTTTCACTATGTAGGAACAAGTATAGAGTTGCATTCGGGACGATCGATAAGATTTGCAAAGATGAATAGGTTTATCTTTCGACGATGAGAAATTCAGAGGATCATGGCGAATTGATACTAGTTGGTCTTGAAAAATTAGGCTGAACTTTTGGGAACAAATCTGAAACATCTTCTTTTGCTTAGATCCAGGTTGGTGGATCCATATGACATCTATAGCACACTGTTTCTATCATATTGCTTTAATAATTCATTATCTTTCCCTAATCTTCAACAATTCAATTCAAGGAGGATAGAGTCCTATCAATGGAGGTTGGAATTTGATCAAAATCTTGGTCTAACAAGGCTAGATCAATTAAATTCCTCTCATCTTTAATGTAATTGGCTAATTAGGTCATTTAGTGGTTTTATTATCTTAATTTAACCCTAACCCTAATTTTCCATCATTAAATTTTGGTGAACCCGTCTTCTTACACCTTAATTTCTAATTTGTGATCCTAGATTTGATTGTTTATGCATTTTAAAATTCAAATTTGCACTCATAGATCTCATTTTCAATTGAATTACATAAATTTAGAGGTTAAATTCACAAAAAACCCTAATTTATAATTCTAAAATTTACTTATGGGTTGCATAATTTTTCAAGTCTATTTTCAGATCTGATCTTTATGACATGTTATGCTATGATTTATAGGTATTTATCTTTCAAATTCACAAATTAAATTGCTTAATTAATTGGTTAATCAATTTTTTTTTAATAAAAAAATGCATTATTTAATCATAATATTTAATTTGTGCATTCAAATTTTCCTCCTTCGTGCATGAGGATTGTTACCATTAGTCCTACCTACAATATTCATGTGAGAAGTTGTAGAATTAAGGCTTTCCAAGGTTTAATTACTAAGGACATGGAGCCTAATTTGGATAACTTATTTCATGAGAACGTTGGTGCTTCTTCCAACCCAACAAATGATATCTTTTATCCTTATTCTCTTAATAATTCTCATGATGAGAATGAATCATTAACTAGGGTACTATTTGTAATGTCACCAAAAGGTAATGGTGCGTGAAAAATTTGTGAATGAGAGATCAAGAGGAAAACTACCCTTTCCCTCCAAGGAGAGATGAGAGTTTCACTACGGATTTTGTTTCAAACACTTTTCATCTGTTACATTGGAAGAGGAGAGGAAAATTCACCGGATTCAACCTCCAAAGAAGAAGATAGAATTCTAAATGAAATAGGAATTATAAGTTGATCCCCTCTTCCTATTTGAAATGGAAAGGAATTGATTGAATTATGTAGTGCAAAAGTGACAAAGAACTGATTATAACTTTTGATCGGATCATGGGATGAAGTTGTGCACGTGTATCTGGTAGTAATATGTCGAGATGAAGCTGCCTGCGAATTTGAGGAAAAGTTGCTTGGACCGTGGCGGGAATGTACACGATCCTCCGAAAAATGCACGAAACTAAAAGGGTTTTTCCACCTCTTTAAATGGAGTCCAAATATGAAAGAACAACTTTGCACCTGCAACCTACACACATAAAAGAGAGGAAAATGAGTTGGGATTGGGGGTTTGCCTTAAGGTCAAACCACAGTTTTAGAATTAACTAAGTAATGAAAGAAAGTACTTACAAGTAAATGTAAATGAAAGACTGAAATGTAAATCACCTCAAGGGAGGCTGTGATAGCAATGTTGATAGAAATTCTTGAGTGGAATTGAATGTTGGGATCAGTCTCCTCTTCAATGGTTGAAATCCTTGACTTGAATGCAACACCTAGCCTTGAAGGGAGACTTGAGAATGCTCAATGCTGAAAAAGAATGCTTGAATGCTTGATCACAAATTTTCACCTTATTGAACTTATGCAAATGAGAGGGAAAATTCCACTTTAATACATGTCAATTAGGGTTAATGAAACTAATTTTTGTCACAGGTCTACATCGGGGAAGTTTTCCCGCTCACTGCACAACCTACAATCCAAGCTCAGGAAAGGGTCCTGCCCCAAAATAGGGTAGGGGCAGGGGCGCCATGCGATGCCCTTATCTTGGGAGGACCAAGGTGCCACGCCCCTATCCTAGGGGGGACAGAGGCACCACACCCTTGTCATTCCCCTTTCTCTAGGGAAGAGTGTAGATAGGGTGGAGTAGAGGCCAAGGGAGAAGCAGATTCTGAGGGTTGAGAAGTCTCCGATCTTTGATCATGCTAGGGGATTCGATCTTGCGTGCGTGAGGACCCTAATATGGTCAAAAATTGCTAGGGTTGCAATTTTATGACACTACACTATTGAACAATTGGATAACACTAACAATGAATTTGAAAATTTTCAACAATAGATGAGTTAACAATACCTAGAAAGTGAGACAATCTCATTGATTGAAGGATCAAAGAGAATGGTGCAAAGTGATAAGATTAGTGTCAATTTGTTGCGTGTCCTTTCTCATACTATTGACACTAATATCATGCCTATCAAAAGTTGTGTCAAAGTTCTTTGTTACTCTCAACCCACTAGTTAGGTCAATCATTCCATCCCTATGCCTACATCCTTTCCTAGTGTGCCTACCTTTACAACTTCTAAGTTTCCAGATAAAATGTTAATCCTACGCATGTTAATTATGGGGGCAATCCCATTAATCAATATTCTTATTGTTGGCAAGAAACATTGCATGCATGTTGAGATGTTGTCATTTATGGTAACTCATATCAGTTTTGACATCTGCACTTCATGTTTTCATCATTCCAGAAGATTCGGTGAAGATTACTTAAGTGTGGTAGGCCTGGTATGATGAACAGGGTATCCAACAAAGTGTACAGTATTTTAATTGGTGGATTGTTTTGGTTGAGTATTTTTCTTTGAGGATCTGATATATGTGTTTTGAATATACAATTTACCTTATTCTAGATTTACAGCCTTTGGTAATAAGTTTTGTGCAAGTTAGAAGGTCTGGTAATCATGTCTTTGGTTAGAACAATGGTTATCTATGGTAACATGTGATGATTCATTTTGTGGATCTCGTGGATCTATTTTTGTGGTTGATTGTGTGTTAAAGGTTGGTAATACGACCTATGGGAAGCATGTGGACATTTTGTTTTGGTTTGCTTATTTGTTTTGATCGATTTGAGCCAACTTGGACAACACGTTTCATGTTGCGTGTTATGCGGTTTTTGGGCTGACATGGACTTAATCTTAATTCATGTTGCATATATATATATATATATATATATATATATATATATATATATATATATATATATATATATATATATATATATATATATATATATATATATATATATATATATATATATATATATATATATATATATATATATATATATATATATATATAAGAGCTTGGTAAGTTCATTTTATACATTAGTCTGTATGTGTGTCATGTGTATATGTGAGTGTGCACAGTTTCTTGTGCGTCATTGAAGGATTTTTTCTTCGGATTGAAGCAGTTCGGCAGAACAGTGAGTGAGTCTTAGAGTAGAGAGATAGTTGTATTTTGTGTTTAAACCGGAACTATTCCAGGCATTTTCAGATTCTATTTCATATTTCATCTTCATGTTTGTTACTCTTGTAACTCTTTTGTAAGGTAGTAAGCCTTTCTAGGTTGTATCCCTTATTGTATTTGAGTAGTGAGCTCTAGGCAGTGTGCCTAAATCCATGTGCATTCCTATGCAAATTTTTCACATACTTCTAACAGAATACCATCTTACTATGGGTAGGATTCCCATTGTGATTTTTGCCTTGATCAAGTTTTACACGTACACAATTTGAGTGTTATGGTGGTGGATTTGTGTGTGTTTTTCTTATGCATATCTCTTTTGTTCATTTGTATTAAGTGGATTAAACGACAACTAAAGAAGATTAAAAATTGGAGAACACTGATTCACCCCCCTCTCAGTGTTCCTTGTTTGTAACAATTGGTATCAGATCCTAGTTCCTCGGAGGAAGCCTAACTGCTTGAGAGAGATCCGGGAAAGCAAATCCATGGATTTCGGTAGTCTTAGAAAGGAGTTAGTTATTTCTCTTGAATATATTGATCATGCGCAAGCTCAGATTCGACAAGTAAAAACAAATCTCAAGGATGCTGAGGAATACATTGAAACATTAAAGGATCAGTTAAACAAATCAAGGGATAAGAGAAAGGAACTTGTTGACAAGTTGAAGGAAAAATAAAATCAAAGCATTGATGAAGAAGCCCTGAAAGAGAAGACAAAAGAATGTGAGAAACTTGCTAGAACCAATATAGTTTAGAAGAATGAAATGGAATCTATTGTGATGATATTGACAAAAGATATTGAAGAAAGGAAGAAGAATGAAAAAAATCTCACTCAGTCACTAAAAAAAAATCTAAAATGTTGCAGACTTGAGAATGAGAATGGACAATTGATAAGTGATCTACAAGATGCTAGAGATCATGAGAAAGATCTTGAAAATAAGATCCTAGTGTTGGAATCCAAGAACACTCTTTGGGGGGGGGGGGTGAATCATTGTTCTACCGAAATGTTCAATTTTAACTTTATTAAAACATGCATACACCAACCGGTATACTAGTACATATAGAATTGAAAGAAGTAAAGCAACCAATAAGCCAATCACGCAAATGAATACCATAACACACATAATTATACATGGAAAACATCAAAGAGAAAAAAACTATGGTGGGATTTGTGACCCACAATATCAATCCACTGGCCATATGAAGAGATATTACAAAACATAGGGGCTTGCACTTGCAGAAAGGCTTACAGCCTAGAGAACACTGCTCAATCACAAAAGGAGCCTCACTAACTACATACAAATCCAGACTACAATCCGAAGAAATGATTGAACTGTAATGATAACATCTTCTATTCTTGAATACAGTTCCAGTTAAGCTCTATCTGTTTTGGTCTAAACCCTAATCCCTTTACTGGAATAATCCTTACATAAATATCCTCACATACATGATCTCTCTCATATATTCCGCATCTCCTTCATTATTTCCTTCCTCATACATATTACAAAATGATCTAACCAACTGACCTATATACCCCTTTACAATTTATCATGCCTTATGTCAGCTTACAAAGATGATTACAATTTGAATATACATGTCGACTCAATAACATAAATACATGAATATAAAAAACAATTTTCGATGCCGGATCTCCAAATGATGTTAACCTCCAATACCGATAACCTGATTCCAAACCATGTCGGCCTGCATTGCTGGTAATCAAAGAAATTTATCCAACCCACCAGTGCTGGTGCTAGTGAAATGTCTGTGAAATACCTTCCGGTACACAACTAAACCAAAATATGAAGCAGAAATATGTTGCCATGTTGCCATCAATGACAACATATTGAAACCAATCAATTGAGTGTCGATTCCCAACAATTTCTTAAAGTTGATCTTGAAGCTGCAAATGAATGCAAAGAGAAGTTTTGAATCAGCTCAACCAAGCTTGATGAGATGCTAGCTAATCAGAAGAATCCAAATGATACTCAAGGTCTCAGATATGAGAAAGGTGAAAGCTCCAAATCGACACAACAAAAGAACAATTCAAGAAAGCCTCTGGTAAGGTAGCCTAATGCTAAAAAATTCAATGGTAACTATTTTGTTTGCAATAAAGTTGGTCATATGGCTAGTTAATGCAGAAATAGGATGAACAATAATAGTCCATCTATTACCGGTCAATGTTTTAAATGCAATAAGTATGGTCATAAGGAAAATGTATGCAAAAGTGTGATAAAGAACTTTCAAAATAGAATAAATATCAGATGTTATGCATGTGGTATGCTTGGACATATTGCTAACCAATGCAAATCAAGGATAAATCAAGGAAACTTTAGACCTAATCAGAGGAACAATTTTGTTTTCTATGCTTGCAACAAATCCGGTCACATTGCTAAGTACTGAAAAAGTAGAAATGTTAATAGGCGAGGTCTGAAAGACAAAAACAAGAATGTGAAACCAAATGAGAAGGGAAAAGCAAAAATTGAAGAGATTAGAGAGCAGATGACGAAGACTTGGGTGAGAAGAGTGATAATGATGTAGGAAGTAGGTCTGCACCTAATTCCGATGCTGGAAATTCATCTAGTAACTGAACTTAGGCATCCGGCTTTGGGGGAATTATAATGAAAATATTTCAAACTCCCTGTTTGAAGATCTATGCATGTTTTCTGCAGGTTGCAGAAGTGTTTATGATTGTAGTAGATTTTCAGAAGATTTGAACCTATCTGGAGATCTGGTGAAGAAGTTCTATTAGATATAGAGCATCCAAAAGAATTAGGGCAGAGTGCATTTATTGAAGTGAAAAGATAATTTTGCGACAAATAAAAGGTAACTTTTCCTCTTCATTTCTCACTTTTCGATTGAAGAGAAGAAGTATAGAGAGCTCTGCGAAAAAGGTGATCAAGCGAAATTTGGTGCTATCAATTTCTGAAGAGATTTGGCGAATAAACCTAATCTGGAATGAAAGGTATTTATTGGTGAAAACCCTTTTTTGGTTGAATTTTGAAATTTGAATCTGTAAGAATGGCAAAATCTAGTATCGCAACCCCTTTGGTTGTCAATATCATTGAGTGTTCTCATCCCAACTTTAAGAATCATCCATTCATTTCGATGGAGGATGATCCAAAGAGTGCTTTTTCATCTATACCCCACAAAGTGCTACATATTGAAGATATAAGGGTTTACACTCATGGTCCGATTGAAGAATTGGGAAGCTCCCAATTGCTGAATCTTTTCAACAACTAGTTATCCGATCAAAGTTCAATGTTGAAACCTGAATTTCAAGAATTGGAAAGAAAGGGTTTTCTTCAATTTGTGAAGTTTCTGATGGCGTATGGCAGGAGTGCATCTAGGATATTTAGAGTCATGTTCATGATTAATTCATGTGGTTAGATAAGCCGCACAAGATCACTAAAAGTGTGATTCAGGTAGTTATAGGGTTGTGTGCATCTAGTCTATTGCCATCTCTAAAAATAGTGAAGAATGACATTTTAACCAATGCAACTGGGTCAAAGTTTGATAAACGAGCAATGAACATTGATGACATCTTCGAGGATGACATCCGGCTTGCATCTATGGTAATAGGCTATAAGATTTATTACTCCAGCTGAATGAACTCTATATCTGGTACTACAATATATGCTACATATGAGATGTTAAGAGAGAACAAGAAATATGATCTTTGCGAGTTACTCCAAAGTGAGCTCATCAATAATATCAAGAAAATCAAATAAAACAAGAAGCACCCCTTTAAATATGGTACCCTACTTCTGTGCATTTTCTTCTATTTCAAGAAGTAGATTTTGAGAGCTAGTCTGGTACAATGGGCATTTGATAGGCCTATGAGAATGCAGATTAGGGAGTATCCATATAGCTCTGGTGACTCCAAAGCCCGACAAAAGAATCTATAGGGATATTTCAAGAACTTTCAAGAGGAAATGCATGAGAGGGAAATAATCCCTAAAGATATTGTGGAAAGATATGCTGACACCATATGTTTCATGGTTGACATCGATCAGTGCTTGATGGAGGCCGTGGATCCCCAAACTTCATCAATTTCACCAATGGGCTATGAAGTTGATGAACAAATTTTGAAACTATATGTGCAACGTTTGTTGAGCCAAACAATGGATGCTAATGAAGAAAGGTTCAGAACCTACAAGGAGAAGAGTCTAAAACTTTATCAGTAATTTAAGAGACCAATTATTCAAAAGAATGTTCAAAAAAAGGTTGAAGCTTGCAGAAATCATGCAAATATCAAAAGAGGCTATCCAAAAAGCTAGAGAGGAAAAAATTACCTTTGAAGGGAAATCAGTAAAATTAAAGAAGGAACCGACAATAGTCCCTAAGCCAAAAGCTAGGACCAGAAGTACTGCTCCTATCTCTCAACCCCCTGAGCATAAATCATCAGTTAAGCCATCCAGTGGAGTGCAGAAGAAGAAATTAGTCAGATTTGTGGTGATTGACGAAGAAGAAACCAAATTAGATGAGGTAGTAAGAGAAGTAAAAGAAAAAGATCCTAAGGCCACCAAAGTTTGTAAGGAGAAGCCATCTAGTAGAACAAGATCAAGCAAGAAGCCAAAATTTGAGCTTGATGAGGCATTGATTTCAGGAAAACTTCAAGGTAATTACACTATTGTGCCTCCTATTACAGTAGAATATTTTTTTAATTAAGTTGTCGAAGATGGTAATTTGAAACCACTATCTGAGTGGTATGAAAATTTTGATGAAAGTGGGAAAAGGTCATTAGAGGAAGCCGCATTTGAATACATGAATGTGTACCGTAAAGAATTGATAGAGTTATTATCTGTAATTCTGAAGAGTTTGTATGACATTTTGGATGCTCGGAGATTAACAACAAATAAAGAAGATGAGAAACTAAAGGAATATATATTAGTCAATTTGTGTTCAGTTATTACGAAGGAAGAGATAGGTAGATTACTCCAGTTAGCCAAGGATAAGTTTCAGAGTAAGCACAGAGTAAACAAGATCATGTTCGGTAAGATTGATGAAGTGGCTAAGGAAACAAAGAAGAATTGGACAAATTTTTTGCAAGAAAATCAATATGAAGTCAATCCAGCAAAGGATCAAGATGACACCTATCCGGAAATTGAGCAGATGAAGGTGGATACACCTTCAATTCTAGAAGAACCTCTAGTTGGGTAGGTAGTAGGTGAAACTTCTATTTTAGATGTTCAACTAGCAGATCATGTAGAGGTCAATATTATGAAAGGAAGTAGAGTGGAGAATAATGCAAGTGGGAGTGAAGAAGATAAGGTTGAGATCTCTCTGGCACCTGGAAAGGAATCAATAGAAGAAGAGAATATGGAGAAGATAGAAGTTAAGGTTGAAGTTAGAACTATTACAAGAGACACTATAGAGATGGTGAAAGGTAAGCAGGTCATTAATAACCTAGAGTTTATACAAGGACCAATCAATCTTGCTTCCCTATCTCGCATTCAAAAACTTCAGTTGGCATCCTTTTCTCAATCCAAAGATAGTGAAGACCCTTTAAAAACTCACACTAAAGGAAACTTGTTGAAGGACATGGCAGTCAATACTTTAGAGAATTTAATGCCCTCATTCCAAAAGGATTCATCTGATACTTCATCTAGGTAATTGAAAAGTCTAATTGATTCTGTTAATTCTCATTTTTAATCTTTTGAGAAATCTATAGAGGTTAAGGTTAGGAATGAATTTGAAGCTAAAAGGCTCCACACCTTGAAGAAAATGATTTCAAATGATAGAACCACATTGAGTAATTGTGTGAAAAGCATGCAAGATGTAATAACCGTAGGTGGAAACTTGTATAAATCATTCTTATCTTTGAACAAGTTCACTGCGGATATTGAGAAGAAGTCTTAGGAGTACAATGATTAGTTGGAAAGCATATATAAGTCAGTTGATCCATTGTCAAATTCTTTAAGACAACATGAAAATCAGGTAATTTTATTGCTTGAAAAGATTCAAAGTCTGAGTTATGATCGAGAAAGGATAATTGGCAGAGTTGGAGAACTTAGGAGTCATATTGTCTCTAAGTTGGATGTAATGCTAAATTCTCTTCAAGATGCTCAGAGTGCTCTCAAGACAGATGATCCAAATGATCTCAAGACCATAGAAGCGTGGTCTTATCTTTTGAGTGGGTTCATAACAGTTTTTGAGAATTTGCAAAATTGTTGGGATAGTCACTTGGACTCTTTGAATAATTTGTATGTAGATATTTTTAAGTTTTTGTGAAGATTGTATAGCATTTTTGGCCTTAATTCTTGATTTTTGGTGTCTTACCTTTGTTATTGATGTCAAAGGGGGAGTTTATAGGAGTGAAAAATGTTGATCCTAGGGGGAGTTCCTTAATTCTTTGATTCTTTGAAATCCGGTGATCTGATTTTTGGTTGCAGTGTATTTTGGTTTTGATTCGACACTTACTGATTTTTCACTAAGTGTTGCCATCAATGCCAAAGGGGGAGATTCTTGGCAAGATACATTGCATGTATGTTGAGATTTTTTCATTGATGGCAACTCATATCAGTTTTTGCATCCGCACTTTGTGTTTTCATCATTGCAGAAGATTTAGTGAAGATTACGATAGGTCCGGTAAGATGAACAAGGTATCAGGAAGAGTGCACAATATTTTGGTTGGTGGATTATTTTAGTTGAGTATTTTGCTTTACTGATCTAGGAGATGTGGTATGAATATATAATTTACCTTATTCTAGGTTTATATCCTCTGGTAATAAGTTTTGTGCAAGTTAGAAGGTTTGCTAATCATGTGTTTGGTTAGAACAATGGTTATCTATGACAACATGTGATGATTCATTTTGTGGATATCGTGGATCAATTTTTGTGGTTTATTGTGTGTTCAAGGTTGTTAAGTTGACCTGTGGGAAGCATGTGGACATTTTGTTTTGGTCCACTTAGTTGTTTTGATCAATTTGCACCGACTTGGACAACACGTTTCATGCTGTGTGTTATGTGGTTTTTGGGCCGAGATGGAATTAATCTTAATTCATGTTGCGGATTTATATAAGAGTTTGGTAAGGTCATTTTATACATTAGAGAGTATGCGATTTGTGTGTATGTGCGAGTGTGCGCAATTCCACATGCGCCATTCAAGTATTTTTTTCTCTGGATTGAAGCAGTTTAGCATAACAGAGTAGTGAGTCTCAGAGAAGAGAGACAATTGTACTTTGTGCTTAAACCAGAACTATCCCAGGCATTCGTAGATGCTATTTCACAGTTCATCTTCATGTATGTTACTCTTGTAACTATTTTTTAAGGAAGTGAGCGTTTCGGGGTTGTAGCCCTTATTGTATTTGAGCATTGAGCTCTAGGCAATGTGCCTGAATGCATGTGCATTTGTATGTAAAATTTTCACATACTTCTAACAGAGTATCATCTTACTGTGGTTAGGATTCCCACCATGTTCTTTTCCTTGACCGGGTTTTCCAGGTACAAAATCTCTTGTTATTGTGGTGGATTTATGTGTGTTTTAATTATGCTTATCTCTTTTGTTCATTTGTATTAAGTGGATTAAAGGACAACTAAAGAATATTAAAAATTGCAGAACACTGATTCACCCCCCTCTTAGTGTTCCTTTTTTGTAACACTTATATCCCTCCTTCCATGAGTGTTCCATATGTATCCCAATCATTTCCTATACCCACATAACATAATGTTCCACATTATTATTGTCAATCTCCACCTACATACACCAATATTACTCATCCATCACAATCTGATATGTCCAATTTTAATCCATCCACTGAAGCAACCATTGATAACCTTGCCCAAATTGTTACATCCCTACAACAATAATTGGCTTCCATTACTCAATCCAAGTTTAATGCCCCCAAATTTGATGTAATGACCCCATTATCCGATGACGTTGTTTATGTTTTCCCTCCTAAGCATATGGAAGTCCCTCAATTGTATTTGTACAATGGAAAAGGTGACCACTTGAATCATGTAAAATCATTTCAAACTTTGTGTAGTGACTTTGTTAATGATCAATGACTTATAGCTAATTGTTTACTTGAAACTTTAGGGATAAAGATTTGAAATGGTATTGTTCTTTGTCTCCTTATTTTACTACACCATTTCAACAATTAGCTAATGCTTTCATTCAATAGTTTCACAATAATATTGGTCCTAAAATACTTTGATTGATTTGATTCATTGTAAGCAAGGAGTTGAAGAAAAAGTGACTTATTTTATTGGTGGATATAAATATTTGTATTCTCAAATTTCTTATCCTATGCCTGATCATGACATTCAAAGAATTTTTATTGTTAATTTACAAAAAGACATTAGGTATAAGCTTCTATTTTCTAAATTTACATCCTTTACACAATTTTGTGCAGTGCTTCATAATTATTAGCTTCAAGTGAGTCAATTTGAATCATCTCCTTCAATGGCTCCAATTGATAAGAATGAGAGTAATCAACAATATTTTACAAGAGAAACATGATCAAATGTTTAAAGGATGAAAATGGAAAGGAGATTACAGATGAAGCCCAAATTGGTCAAACTACTACTGACTTCTTCATCCATATGTACACTAATTTTGGAGGAGGAAGTGAGGCTCTTCAGAACAGGCTTCTGAGTAAATTACCTACTACCATTGGTGAGGAGGATAAATACTAGCTTCTTTCACCTATTTCCTTGGAGGAGGTCCATTTGGTAGTCTTTGCGATGGGTGCTTACAAGAACCTGTGTCTGGATGGCTTCCCCCCAACATTTTTCTAGGAATTTTGGGACATTGTCAGCTTTGACATCACCAAAGCTATGAGGGAATTCTTTAGGACTAGTAAATTGTTGAAAATTTTGAATAGCACCTACATTGTTCTCATTCCCAAGTCTCAGGACCATAAATGCATGATGGATTATCAGCCTATATGTCTTTGCAATACTATTTATAAGATCATCTTTAAGGTCTTAGTGAGCATAATCAAACCACTGCTTTCTAAGTTTATCAGCCCCTCTAAAAAAGGCTTTGTCCTAGGTCGTCGAATCTTGGATGCTGCCATTACCACTCACAAAATTATCCATTCCATGGACAAGAGCAAATCCCTAGGTATGGCTTTTAAAATGGACATCTCAAAAGTTTATGATAAAGTGAACTGGTGTTTCCCGTTTAAAACTCTTTCAAAACTGGGCTTTAATCAAAAAATTGTTGATATGATACGGGAGTGTGTGTCTACAGTTCAATTTGTTATCTTGATCAATGGGTTTCCTAGGGGTTACTTCAAAGTTGAAAAAGGTATCAGACAAGGGGACCCCCTCTCCCCTTATCTTTTTATTATGATTGCTGAGGTTTTGGGCGGAAATTTCCTTGATATGATGGTCAATGGGATATTATAGGGTGTCAAAGCTGCTTCTACTAATCCCCCTTCTATGATCCAACAATTTGTGGATGACACCTTCCTATTTGGTAAATCCTCTGTGATAGAAGCTAAATATTGGAAGAACCTCCTTACTGACTACGCCTCTACTTCAGGTCAATGTATCAACTATAATAAAAGTAATCTTTTCTTTTTCAACACCCCTATTGTCTTAGAAACTAAAATTCTTAATATTCTTGGGTGTCATTCTGCCAATTTACCCGGGACTTACCTGGGTCTCCCTCTCATTGTCAAAGAGGTTACTCTAGCATTTTGGAATACTATCCTTAAAGGAATATAGAAGCAACTTGCAGGTTGGAAGGGTAAATTCCTTGGTAGTGCAGGGAAACTCCAACTCCTTGCTGCTTCCCTCTAGGGCATCCCTATTTATTTCCTCTCCCTGCTCAAAATTTCGGGCGTTATGGGGGAGAAGCTTGAGAAGATTCAAAGATCTTTCCTCTGGATGGGTATGCAAGAAAAGAAACGCCTCTCACTGGTTAATTGGGATATTGTATGCTTGCTTAAGACCATGGGTGGTCTAGGTATCAGAAAGACAAACATCTTGAACAAGGCCTTAATTTCCAAAGTGGGTTGGAACCTAGCTAAAGGGGAGGCATATTGGTGTAACATTATCAGGGCTAAGTACCTAGAAAGGGAACAATTTTGCTTCAACTTGAATTCCGTTGGCCTACCTCTTGGTTCTAAATTATGGAACAACATTGTCAAGCTTAAACCTATTGTCAGAGAGGGACTGAAGTGGAAGATTGGAAATGGAAGAAATATTAGATTTTGGGAGGATACATGGTTGGAAGATAAACCTCTGGCTGAAACCTGCTTCTGCCAATTAATGAACATCCTAAAGGACCATTTTGGTGGTTATATTGCTGACTACATTATGCCAGGAAGAGGAAAGTGGAATATATCTTTGATCTTTATTGATTGGCCTGACCTATTGCCTAATGCCCTTGAACTCCAGGACCTCATGCTCACATCGCGGATACCTCTATCTTCCCATGAGGATAAATTCATCTGGAAGGGGACTCAGTCTAGGGATTTTTCGATCAGGTCTTCTTACATGTAGCTCTTGAGATTCAATGGAGATATGGAATGCTAGAAAAAGGTCTAAAACCCGCAACTTATTCCAAAGATTAATTTTTTTTGGTGGACCCTTATGCATGGAAAAGTATCAACTCAAGATAACTTGAGAAGAAGGGTCTTACAGTTACCTAATAGATGTATCCTTTGTAAATTGGAGGAGGAATATATCAACCATCTTTTTATCCACTACCCTTTTGCTAGACATTTGTGGACCATTACCCTTGAAAAATGTGGTCTCGAATGGGTGTTCCATGGTGCCATACACCAGTTTGTGAATGATTGGTCATCACCTTCCCACCACCCCCTGGTTATATAGCTATGGAAGCAGATCCCTCCTCATATATGTTGGAGTGTTTGGAAAGAAAGAAATAACATAATCTTCAGGGGCACTGAAATCTCCCCATACAATGTTTTTAATAGATGCTTCAAGATAATTATGGATAATATCCTAGTGTCTAGATGGAAAACCCCCTCTAACCCCCCTAACCCGACTGATTGGAGAATTGTTGAACATTGGAAACTTCCCTCGAAGTTTAAGTTGTTCAACAACACTAAAAATATCAACACAAAAAGGACCAAATGGGAAGCCCCAAGTCCCTCATGGCACAAACTAAACTTTGATGGGGCAGCCCACAATAATAGGCAAGCGGGAGATGTGATACGAGATCATCAAGGTGGTCTTATCGCCACCTTTGCGGGAAGCTTGAGGAATCATACTGTCAACCAAGCTGAGGGAATGGCCCTTTTATGGGGAATGAAGTTCACCACTGCTATAGGTATTAGACAACTTGAAATTGAAGGGGATTCAAAAATAATTGTGGAGTTTGTCAATGGTATAACTGCACCGGGTTGGAAAGTGGAAGCAATTTTGAGGGATGCCAAAATTCTTCTAGCTAACCTTGACAGTTTCACTATCCGCTATATTTATAGAGAAGAGAATGCGGCTGCTGACTCCATGGTTGTTGTCAACATGTTGCAAGAGGGCTTATGGTGTTAAAGGAGTACTGATCCGCTACCAGTGATCACCAAGGAGATCTTGAAGAAAGAAAAGACTAAGTTCTAATGATGACTCCCCTCCCTCTGCTTTACCTTTTAATCAGTTGTAATCTGATGAAGATCATAAATTACCAAATTTTGAATTTGAAGTTGGATCTCGCCAATTGTGGGATGGATATGCCACGTAGCTGCATATGGCCTAGTCATCATTCGCAAAATAATCTAAGGGGGTTAAATAATGATTTTATCTACTTGCGGAGTACCGATATCGGGAAAGGCAATATTTTTTTAATCATCTAGACGAATGACATTGGCGATGATGAAGGCAATAGCTTGTCTCAGGTAAGTAACATTGGGTGTATTGATGGTTCACATGAGTAGAATAGATCTCAGGCTTGGGAGATCTGTTCAAACTTGACTTGCAATAATCATGATGACTATTGCAGTTTTATATCAACATTTGTTGGGTCTGTTTCGGGATTCTTTTTTGGCTCTTGAGCGGCTTTGTATTTTCTTTTCCCTGCTTCTCATTACTACTGCTAAGTTGGAGGAAGTGATTATGGGGGCTGACAAATTGAGACTTGAACCAGATAAAATAGATTATTTCAAAGCCAGGCTGATGATTTGGTTTGTGTGCATGGAAGGAGGAATTGATAAGTTCATGGAGAGTATGAAAGGTAATGATGATAGACTATCTAAACAGTTTGTGGCTTCCTGGGAGGATAGAAGGGTCACTATGGGTGGCATTTAATTTGAAGTGAAGGAGGAGGTTATTTCTTAGGAAACGTACCTTTCCATGGAAGGCCAAAAATGGAAAAAGTAGAGCCATATCTTAGACACCACTAGTCTGAATCAATTCTTTCGTGATGGTGAGAACCCTGTAAAGCGGGCTAGTGGATTCAATCGTGAGGAGCTTCCACTACCATGGGATGAGGTGTGATACATCATCATGAAATATTTTACTCTCGAAGAGTGGTATGGGGTTTTCTATTACTACCACCTCCCTTTTCTTAATCATCTTAGGAATAGTGATCTTATTTCTATTCTATTTTATCTATTGCATTCTATGGCTGCTAATGTGAGAGATGTTGCCGAGGCTAAGAAGAAAAAAAAAGATTATACTATTCTCCATCAAGGCCTTATCCTTCTCTTGTATAATTTTCATTTGGCCCTTTTCCCTCCCCGCACGATTTCGTTCCAAAATGTGCTTGAAAACTAGTCCCTGTCCATTGATCCTCAACCTTCACAAACCTTGACTAAAACTATAAGAAACCATTGCACGAGAGAAATCCAACAAAGACATTGTGCCAAGGCTTGTGAACTTGCTTCACAAACCATTTCCTCCCCAAAGACAACAAATTTTGACTTGGTACCATTTTTCCAACCTTTGCCTAACCCTAGGGAGGAAGTTCAACCTAAATCACTAAGATTAAAAATTCTTAAGAAAAATGATGGTTCATGCTCTTTTCATGTTAGAGATCCTATTTTTATTAATCTATATGATGAAATGGATGATGATTTTGTTCATGCTAACAATGTTGATTATAATTATTTTGATGATATTTATGAGCTTGTTGATTTTAATATTGATCTATCTTCACATTTTTAAAAAGAATTAACCCTAGCTCCTAGTGAAAAACAAAGTGACTTATCATTAGAGCATGGTTCTTGTTTGGAACTTGCAGGAGCTCCATCTACCATTATCAAAGTTTCTCCTCTTGCATCTTGTCCACCTTCCCAAAATAGTGTTCAAAAAGATTGGGAGGTGGAAGATTTCCTTGATTAGCTTCATTCATGTCGTAGATCCTCTCTCGCTTGTTTGTAATGTGTTTTCCCCATGATTGTTTTTTTGTTATGTTAGGTTCTCTTTAGATGATCCTTGTTACTCCATCAGTGCAAGGTAATAAAGAGGTTGAATCTATTGTGACATTATTCTATTTGTATCCCAATTCTTCTATGTATTTTCCTCTATGTTGTCTAGTTGGGGATGATGCAAAGCATTGAGATCTATTTTGGTCTCTTTCATGTTGACTCAAAAGACACGTGTTCCCTTCTTCCATTGTGTTTGTGCTTCCACTACCTTTGGGGGATGAGGTCAATTCAATTCAAATATTCATGATATACATTATTTATCATAAGAGCATAGTAACCCCTAAGATAGTGGACCCCTTATGTGCTTTTATGTTTTATGACCATATCCTTTGATTTGTCCTTTCTTGGGGGCATCTCATTGTGGTAATGTATGTGTCTTTTGGATGCATGCTACCTTAAATTAATTTCTCTTGATAAGGCATATGCAATTGCTTTAACTAGGGGGCATACACTACACTCAATGTTATACTTTATGCACACACCATGACATGTTTCGATACTCAAGTTACTTTGCAAACTGAGCCTTTTGTTTTGTAATTTGGTATTTTTCTTTTTCATGACTCATAGTAAGAAAATCTTATTAGGCTAGTAGTCATGTTATCTCTCTCTTTCCTCTTTCTTGTGATGTACCTTTTATCTTGATATTGGAGTAGTAAGATTCTAAAGTCCTTCTTGTCTCTTTGATATCTTGATGAAAACTTTCAATGCAAAACTTTATACTTTACCATGAGTATGCTTAGTCTCATACTCCCACTAAAGTGGGGACTAAATGCAGCATCCTAAATTGTACTCACCTACGATTTTGTCCTCACTTAGGCCTCACTTTGGCATTCTGTCCTCCAAGGCTTGAGTGCAACACTGATTATACTCACACGACTCATTTACCTCACATTTTCACCAAATTTCTAGCCTATTCACCAGTTTGGAGTCCTAATTTGCAAGACCAAGACGTACCACACCCTGGTCCTAAATCAGGACCAAGGTGTATACACCCTAGGCCTCCTAATTAGGCCCCAAATTTGCCCCTTCTAATGGTCACCTTTGGTGAGTAAGAAACCTAGCCCCGTGTCGGCCCATTGTAAAAATTCAATTAGATTTTTGACAAGCAAGCATAAAAGGAGGTCTACCCCTCTCATTTTAAACCTAATCTGGTTAAATTCAAGATCTCAATTACACTCTAGTGAATTCAGGTGACTAAGCAATCATCCTTCTATCAAGCATTGGAGCAGAAGTGAAGTCAAGATTCAAGCATTAGAGATGACATTCATGTTCTATGTTTTATGAAGACAACTTCCATAAAACCCTAATTCCTTTGTGGAGACAAACAAAACTTTATTAAGGTATATCATTAGTGTTTCATTCATTTTTAGCCTTTCCCTCAAAAGGAAAGTATTTTATGGTTAATTGCAAAACTGGGGTTTGACCCAAGGCAAATCCCTATTCCCAACATATTTCCACTTTTTAGTGTGTGCATGAACATGTACAAAGTCGTGTTCAGGAGGATCAATAGGATTCACAGAGATGAACAGGTTCATCTTTTGATAACAAGAAATTCAGAGGACCATGACAAATTGATACTACCTGGTCTCAAAAAATCAGGTTGAATTTCTAGGAACAGATCCAAAACATCTTCTTCTGCTTAGATCCAATTTGGTGACTCTGTATGACATCTGTAGCTCACTATTTCTATTAGATTGGTTCAATAGTTCATTATCTTGCCCTAATCTTCAACAATTCAATTAAATTCAAGGAGGATAGAGCCCTATCAAAGGAGCCTAAAATGTGATTAGAATCTTGGTCTAACAAGGCTAGATTTATTAGATTCCTCTCCTCCTTAATGTAATTGGATACCTATTTCTGGAAATATTTTACTTTAGAGAGTGATTGCTATACCAAGGATTTGGTTCTTAAGAGTGAATACATGCTTTCAACAAATTAAGTGGGGAAATTGTGATCACATAATAAGGATGATTTACTATTCAAAACAAGTGATTCAACAATAACATGTCATGCTTTCAAAACGCTATTGGTAGAAGAAGAAACTTCTAGCCATAAGTATTTAACATTAGGAAGTTTTTCTTCTATGTTAACTTCCTCCCACTAGGAGTTCCATTGTTCTCCAATAGAAGTCATGGTAATTTAGTGACATATGAGGACTTGTTAGAGAGCATCTCCATGAAGAGATTGAATAATTCATTTAGCAATTAGGTATTTTTATTAAACTCAAGAGGCAATACTGTCTTATAATATAATGAATCCAAGAGACAATGACACACTTCTATGATAATTGTATATTTTTTTTTAAAAGAAAAGTGGCAAGCCACTGATATATATATATATATATATATATATATATATATATATTAATAAGAAAATTGATTCAAGAGCTCAATAGGGAAAGAACCAAGAAGAAAACCCTATATCCTTTCTCAGATACAGTGACGAAGAAGGAAGGAGGTTATGAGAAGAAGCCACCCGATCTAGAAAGATAAATAGGGACTGCCCATAGAATGAGTCTCTTAGGGCCCAAAAAGAGGGTAACCGGTTGGGACGAGACCGGAGGAAACAAAAAATAACCGGTATGATGTTCTTATGACCGGTTCATAAAAAGAGAAGCCTCCAATACCGGTGCTAGTTGACAAGCAAAGAACATGACTCCTCTACTAGTTCGGTTTCCATTAGATTTTCCATCCGACAAAAAAGAGCATATTCTGGGAAGCAAAAAACAAAACCGGAATAACTTTACTCGTTCATGGCGGTGTCTTCTTGGGGTTGAATTGTAGGGGCATCGAAAATGAGCAAAAAGGAAGTAGTCCATCCCGTGACTTCATCCTGTGCTAGTACGTTGAGGTCTAGAACCCTATCCGTAGTCCGATCCCTTTCCACAGGTTGTGATGTTTGCAAACAGGGGTCAATATTTTCTATTTCCAGGATTTCCATTAGAGCCCCAACTTTAATTTTGACTCTATGTATAATGTGGTCATCCAATTGTCCGCTGAATTGATGCAAGTCATTCTTCACATGGCAAAAAATTTGCCATTCCAAGGCATGCTTTATTCGGTCATAGAGTACCATGTAAGCATGGATAGATTGAATAAAATGACGTGGAAAGAGGTCCCCAAGGAGAGTCGACCCCTGCTATAGATTATATTTTGCCAGGGCTTCATGAAACGGGGCCGAGGGAAGCACATCTTGTCTTACCAACTTGAAGAATACTAAATCCAGCAGAGGAATAGATTGCAAGAGATCCAGACCTTTTGACAGAAAGGAACTAAGAAGTTGATGAGGATACAAAATCCTTTTGGTTTGCAGGGATAACATCTCCTCACCGATGAAGTCTTTGACAACTCTTCTCAATTGTGGATTGTGTAAGAGAAAAAGTTGGTCAAGGTCCCTGTCATTAATGTGTCCATGAAAAGCCGCCGAAGGTTCTGGAATTTGCACTGAAATCCGGTCGTTCCATGGCATATACTCCCAGTGAATTTGCCTGCATCCTCACCATTTTCCATATTGTAGAGCATTGTGATACTTCAAAAAATTTAATTTCCAAAATTTTTGACTAAGAACTGTGTGTAATTTTTGAAACTTTCAGCTGAGAACAATGTTTGTGTACGAGCAAGCTGGTTCCATTTATAAACAAAAATACCATCTCAAAGTGCAATAAATGATCAGATTTTAGGATCATGTTTGCGATCCTTGCATTAATTTTATGACCATAACATAGTCAAGGGGATGTGTGAGAGGCCTAAGTCTGTTTTACCCCGTGTGAAGTGACGTATTGAGAATCCCTGGGTACTTCGCACTAAAGTTCCATACATGCCATCTACAAAATGCATTAAAAGCATAAATGAAAGTGTCCTATCAGCCTTCTTATTCACCGGCACCGGTTATGTGCTTGCATGCGAGTATTTAATAGGAAGTATCTTGTGGTAAGAGTGTTGTACTTTCCTTTTGTACTAATTTGAGCAATTTGGGAAAATAAGACAATTTAGAAGGAATTGCAATCGACTCCACAGAAATGCCATCGCAACCCATGTTTGCTAACAAGTTAGCAACAGAGTTGCCCTCTCTTAGTGTGTGACTGACAGAGTAGTCCAAAAAAGTGTCGAGAAGATCCAAGGTATGCTTCAAGACATAAGATAGCTTCCAGGTCTTAGATCTTTTCGAGGTAATTGAGTTGATAATGACAAAAGAATCCCCTTCTATGTGTATGTTAGAGAGGCCACACTTCCTTGCTAGTACTAGACCGGTTAGTAAAGCATTTTCTTTTGCCAAGTTATTTGTACCCGAAGGGATGGGTGAAGCTTGGAAAGCACACATTTTGCCAAAATGATCTCGTATGCAAACTCCAATTCCCGATTTCCCTGGATTTCCATGAGAAGAGCCGTCAAAGTTGATCTTAAAAAAAATTGGAGTTGGGGGTGTCCATTTTATGGAGGACCTATCTTTCACATGGATTGAAGACCAGTTTGGGGGAATCCTTATTGGCAAAATAATACCGTGCAAGGATTTTTCGATTTCCTTGTCCCATCGGGTAAATGACTGGATGTCCTTGGAATTTGTGAGAGAAGAGTTAATGATTTCCGCAATCGAATTTTCCAATTTGATCAAAAATTGATCCAAAGAAGAGGATGTTTTTCTAAAGATTCTTTTGTTCCTCTCCCACTAGATTGCCCAAATAATGTGAGCAGGAGCACATTTCCAAATACCTGAGAAGGTTGATGTAGAGAATGAAAGAGGCCAGGAGTTAAAAATATCCCACAATGATTTCGGAAAGGGCAACATGAGTTGGATTTTATTCATGATGAAGGACCAACATTGGGAGGCGAAAGAGCAATGTAAAAATAAATGATCAACTGATTCTTCCTCTAAGTCACAAAATACACAATTAAAAGCTTGTGTTATGCCTAGTTTTACTAATCTCTCTGCTATTAAGATTCTTTTATTCAGTGTTAGCCACGCGAAACAACCTGCTTTTGGTAAGACAATGTCATTCCAATAGAAGGAGTATGCCCGACTGCTTGCCTTACTACTGCAACCCTGCTGCAAGGCATTGTAACCTTCTTTGATTGAATATTGCCCTGATTTTGCAGCTGCCCAAATTAACACATCATCTCTGTTAGACATGATAACTGTTCTATTCAATAAAATGTTGGCCAATGAGGAAGCTTGTTGGAGGGGTATTGGGAGAAGAGTAGGATCTTTCCAGATTATTTTTCCTAAAAATATTTCTACAACAGACACATAGTCACTCAATTTTATACCCCAATGGGCTATGGCTGTATCCATAATGTCTGCCATGTTATCTAATTGAGCAATAGGAGGATGCCCACACCACGAGTCTATCCAGAAGTTAGCACTGAGACCATTGTTGATTTCCCATGAAACATACTTGGATATTAGATTCCTTGAATCCATCATGAAGTTCCAAATAGCAGATCCCTTTGGAGGGTCTAAAAGTGTCAATACTCTTGATGGTTGAGTGTTTTCCAAATATTTAGCTTGCATAATCTGACACCATTTGGAGACCGAGTTAGTGTACATTTTCCAAATCAAAGGCCTTGTTGCGGTGCTTCAAATTGTGAAGTCCCACTCCCCGTTGGGATTTTTGGCATGGCATATTTTCCAGAGAGGTTAAGGATATTTTCCTTTCATTTTTCATATTATTGTTCCATAGAAAATCTCTGACGAGTTTCTGCAGTTGTTGGATGACGGATGAGGGATCCTTGAGGACAGACATGTAATAGTTCTGTATTGTTGTTAGCACTGACTTGATAAGAAGGATTCTACCTGATAGTGAAAGCCACCTTACTTTCCAAGCTGAGATTCATGCTTGAATTCTACCAATGACAGCAGACCAATAGGATAGTTTGTTTGATCCCATAAAAAAGGGTATGCCAAGGTAGGAGGATGGAAATTGGTCCATTGAGAAGCCCAAAGTCTTACATATTCTTAGTGATAAGATTGAAGGTGTGTTGAAAATGAAAATCTTAGACTTGGCAACATTAATTTTCTGACCCAAAGCAAAAGAATAGATATCCAGTGTTTTCTTGATGAGTTTGGCTTCTTTTAGAGAAGACTTACCAAATAACAATGTGTCATCAGCAAAGAGAGAATGAGTTACTGTTATTGAAGTATCTGGAAGGGTGACCCAAAGCCAAGCCCATTTGAGGATTGAAAATTGATGTATCTGCTCAAAGCATTTGCCATGAGAATGAAGAGAAAGGGTGACAGAGGGTCACCTTGTCTTATCCCCTGTGTACCTTGAAAAAACCCTGATGGATGACCATTTATTAGAATAGAGAAATGTGGGCCTAAGATACAATTTTTGATCCATTTGTACCATTTGTCTGAGAAAATAAATTTTGATAATACTTTGAAGAGGAACTCCCACTTGACTCGGTTGTATGCTTTCATCATATCAAGTTTGATAACAAAATTTTCTTGTTGGCTCTCATGGACAGAGTGTAAAACCTCATGCGCGACTAGGGCTCCTTCCATAGTCTCTCTACCTGGGACAAAACCCCCTTGTTCTTGTGAGATGATCCTTGGTATGAGGAAGTGCATTCTAAGGTAAATGGCCTTAGTTACAATCTTATATATCGTGTTACAAAGAGAAATGGGTCTGAACTCTGCGAATGAAGAAGGGGAAGGAGTTTTTGGGATAAGAACAATATTTTTTGCATTAAAACCTTTCAGCATAGCTCCCCTTTTCCTAGATTCTTCCATTACCTCTAAGAGGTCAAAACCAATCACATCCCAACACTTTTGAAAGAAGAGGGCGGTCAACCCATTCGGACCTAGGGCTTTATCTGGGGAAAGGGAAAATACCACTTTGTGGACTTCCTCCAAAGTGAAGGGGGCCAAAAGGGCTCTGTTATCCTAGTCGGAAATTAGAGGTGGAATAGATTGTAGTAGAAGCTCGGCATTGTCCTTCCAAGAAGGATCTAAATTAGAATGTGGTGGGGCTAGGAGATTCTTAAAGAAATTTACACCTTGATCTTGGATATCTACTAAATTTTTAATCAGTTCCCCTGAGTCCTCATGCTTGATTGAGAATATAAAGTTAGATGCTTTCCCTTGTTTTGTGGAGGCATGAAAGAATTTTGTGTTATTATCTCCCTGTTGTAGTCAGAGCTCTCTTGATTTCTGCCTCTGGTACTCTTCTTCTCTCTTATAGGCCTCTTCCCATTCACTTTGAAGGTCCTTTTGTGTAGAGTGCAGGAGTTGATTCAAACCATTGGAAATTATGTTTTGGTTAACTTCTTCCAGTTGTTGAGCAATGATTTTTTTGGGCAAAAACATTCTTAAAAATATTTCTATTCCATTCCTTAGCCTGGATCTTAATAAACTGAAGTTTCTTAAAAAATTGGAACATCTTTGGTCCTCTACATGTAGGGGTAGATACCCACCATTGTCTTAATAAAGCTTGAAAATGTGGGTGTCTAAGCCACATGCTCTCAAACTTGAAGGAGGAACCATAAATCGGCATGTGGTTCTGTTTTTGCCATTCCATGGTAATTTGGACTAGGAAGTGATCTGGTTCAGAAATAGGGAGAATGTCTGAATGATAACTGACCTGACTGAGGCGCCATTCCAGAGGAATGAAAAACCTGTCGAGTCTCTTTGCAATCTAAAGGAAGTCTGATCTCTTGTTAGTCCAAGTAAAGAGAACATTATTGGGGATCATATCCAATAAGTTATTTTTAATGGTGAAGCTAAGAAAATTCTGCATAGATCGTGGGGGTGGGAAGATTCCTCGATTTTCCTTATGAGACAGGATTGCATTAAAGTCTCCTCCAATGATGAAGTTTTGTGCTTCCTCTTGTTGGAGTAGAAGAGTCAGCTTGTCCCATAGGCCTTTCTTTTCTAGAGTGGGGATGGGGCCATAAATATTAAATACCGTGAAGGTCATGTCATAGCATACTGCTTTCAACATTTGCCAGTTAAGATCTTGATCTAATAAGTGAACTTGGACTTTTTTTGGATTCCATAATGTAAGCAATTTGCTCAAGGCCCCAACACCTTGCATGTGGGCCGATCCAAATGGTGTCCATTTAGCCACTTTTTTGTGATACATTTCCTGTGATAGCTTCATTTTTTGGATTAAAAAATGGTCCGCCTTTGAAGAATCAAGGTGAGATTTTATTCTCCCTCTTTTGTCAGGGGCATTAATGCCCCTAACATTCCAGGAAATCATTTTCATTGTGAAGAGGGAGTGCCTTTTGCACTCCTTGTAATTCTTTTTGATACTTTAAATTTCCCATCTAAGGTGCTCTGTACACTTGCCTCTATTTCTTCTTGAATTTTCACAAAGTTTGGTTTTCTACCTCTCTTTTTTGGGGTGGTGAAGCCATCAGATTTCAAACTGGGGCTCTATTCAATCGATAAGGATTGCGCATAGTCAAAAGTAATTTTTTTTTTCCCTCACCATCTTGTGAAGTGGTTGCCACTCCTTCCTGCCTAATTTCGAAGGGGAGTTCCCCTCTATCTGAGATGTCAGGAGATGAAGCACCACACCTTGTTTCTCGTAAGGGACACATTACATTTCTCATACTAACACCTTCCTCTTATGCAATTTCCTCAATCATAGTGGCAGCTAGAGTGGACAGGATATCGTCTGCTATTTCCTGGATATGACCCTCCTTACTTGAGATAGCTATCCCTGAAAATGATAAGCTTTGCATTAAATTCTGGATATCGATCGGGGATTCGTTGAACATTAGTTCCCGAACTATAGCTTTTCTGTCATCATATGTTTTTTCACATAATTGGAGAACCGGTGTAGGCATGGAGGCAAAATTATAGCTAGAAAGGATCTAGTTATACGTGATAAAAAAAGGGTCAGCTGATTAATCCATTGAACATAGGATGGTTCAGGGGGATCATTATGAGGTTCTACATGATCGGAAACCCGAACTACCTCATGCTGGTGGGCAGGACATAGAAGAGGATCTGAGCAATGATTTTTACAGACTGAAAGCTCTGAGCGCTCATGACCACTATAGGAATTCGTGAAGTGGCCTAAATGTTGCTGATATTTATAGATGACCTCAACATTATCCAATGCGATGTCTTGATGCCACAAATCCCATTTTGATGAAATGGTTAAATGCTTTGGCAGGGTCTTTTTTGAGGCAAGGAGAAGACAAACCCTAACATCTCTCTGGATTATTTCAAAGGGTATAAGATTGTGAGTGACAAAGATGCCTAGTTGATTAGCCATGGTCTCCACAATATCCGGGTCTCTGTATTCCAAAGGCAAACCTGGAAGGGAGATCCAGTGGGGATAAAATCTGCAAAGATTAGCATCTAGTTTAAAGTTTGGAATCCAGGATAAGGTAAAAAGATCGGCCCCTTGACAAAACTAGCCTTTGTTTTTGTGTATTGCATCTCTATCTTCTACTGAAGAGAATAGGGTTATAAAAAATTCCGAGTGACTGTCTATGAAGAAAATATCACGAAGAACCGACCAGTGACTATTTTCCCATGAAAGCAGAGATTGAAGTGGGATTGAAGAACTAAACTTACCGATGAGAGCCGATTTCCAGAGAAGAGAGACTGACTGGGAGGGACCATGGTTCGGAAAGGATATCTTGACAGCGAAGGTGTCCTCAATCGGAGCCCGAGCGAGAGAGGAGTCCGTCTCTTTAATCTTTGCTAGTTTTCTTTTCCACACAGAGTGCATTGGTATCAACTTTCTATGATCTCCTTGTTGATTTCCTCCAGTTTTCCCGTCAACAAAGCTAGCTTTGAGAGGGGGTTGGTGAGGGACGGAAGGGGATGTTTCACAGATGTCAAAAATCAGTTGTTTCTTTTGGAGTTTTGTTTGGAATGGATTCAGAAATGGAGGCTTTCTGACAGGATTTTGAAATTTTTTTTCCCGCCCAAATGAATTTTGAATTTTTTTTCCCTCCCGAAAGAATTTTGAATTTTTTTTTCCTGCACGAATGAAGGTGGATGGTGGCCTGGGTGTCCCCTGAAGGTCGTACGTGCCCCATGGTTGAGAGAAGCTCCCTGGATGCAGGTGTTGGAGTTCAAATGATTCTGAAGATTACCAACTGCTTTATGGGGATGGGAGTAAGAAGAGTGGGCCGAATGAGCAAGAGGATTATTGAAAAAAGTGTTGGGGCTATCTAGCTGGTCTTGAAGACATGCGAAATGATTTAACCATCGGTTTCCTGAGGGTAAATCTGAAACCAATTTGATGTAAGGTTTGTCCCTGAAGATTTTGATAAAAGGGTTAATGTCAAGACCATCTTAATAATTGTATTTAGTTCATAAGAATTGCCTTAAAAAAATCAAACTTGCATATTCTATAATATTGTAGATTGGTTTTTTGGTTTAAACTATGTAAAAAATCTCTCATCAATGTTTCAAATTGGACCACATGATCCATAGAGAGAGAGAGAGAGAGAGAGAGAGAGAGAGAGAGAGAGAGAGAGAGAGAGAGAGAGAGAGAGAGAGAGAGAGAGAGAGAGAGAGAGAGAGAGAAGTTTAATCTAGAAATGATAGCCAAGAAGAATAGTAGAATACATGGTAGCAATAGAAATCTTATTGATAATTTGAACTCTTTCCATAAAGAAGACAAGATTTGACACTCTAAATCTCCAATTAACCTTAATAAAAAACTAGTCTCACATTTGAAATGTGATACCAATGCCATTTGAACTCTTTACATTCAAGGTGGATCTAATATAAAAATTAGTTCCCTTAAACTAACTAATATTATATTTTTTATTATTTATGAATGTAAAAAATACCAATTTAATGTATGAATTCTTTAATCTAGAATTATAGGTTAAAATTAACAATAATTTTAAAATATCAAATTTCCTTAATGTTTTGCCATTTTTTTATTTAACTCCTTATTCATTTCAAACAAGCATGTTAGGAAAAAGATCTTCATGACATTTCTTTAAGGTAATATTCCATACCGCTTATAATCTTTAAAATATGGTTGTGTTTTCAACGTAATTTTATATGGATATTTTAACTAAAATAAAATCTATCAAATTAAAATATTGTTTAAAAATTATTTTTATATGAAAGTGTTATTTAAATGAACTTTTCATAAAAAACAAATTAAAGAAAGAGACATTTAATCTTTTATTTTTGTCTTTTTTGGGATTATAAAAAAGTGGACGATAGAAACCGAGAAAAGTGTATTGATTTCCACGCACAAAATAAATTTTTAATATACCGAAATTTTGGAAAGCCACATTTAAATATATAATGGATAATATATTTTTTTTATAGATTTAAATATATAATGGATAATAATTGCTTTTGTTGACCTTTATAAACAGTATGGTCTGATATAGAATAATATAATTATGTCGTACTTGTTCAAGAAATCTTGGAAATTGTTGATAACTTTATTGTAAAAAGCGCTCCTTTAAATTAATGACATGTCTCTTAACTATAATCGCAATTTTTGACTTATCATTTTGTTTCTATCATTATTATTATCATTGGTTTTTCAGTCCACTAAAGCCAAAAAAATTATTTTTTAAAATAGTTATAATGTACTTAGAAAGTTTAAAATGAATGAATAAATAATAAGTTTACGAACTAACCTCCAAGGCGGATATTTCCATGCTTGTACATTTCAATTCTATCTTTGTACTTCCTAAGAAAAAAATTTGTGATTTAATTATTATTATTATTTATATTTTTTTAATAAACATGACTGGTAATTTCTAATTATTTGATATATAATTTTTATGTTTTATTATATTAAAAAAAATAGATTGTAAAGAAAATTGAATTCATGAAAGTTCTAAGTCTATAATAATATGTTTGTTATTCTTTTGGATTCGACTGTGTAGATTTTTTATGCAACATTAAAAATTTACATAGTCGAATCGAGAAGAATAACAAACATATTGTAAATAATAGCCAATCGTCGCTAAATGGTTAAAGAGAGAAATTTTATAATATAAATTTATTGTATTGTTTATTATTTGGGTCTTTTATATTCTCTATGCATGTAAAATTAAATAGCATTCATTTAAAGTATGTCGTAAAATATGTAATAAGCAAGGTAAAACACTATTAAATATGTTGATGAAAGCGATAATATCATGATTTCTTTTGGTTTACTTAAAGAGTAAACATATGATTACATGGAGTTTGAGTATAGAATATGCCCATTGATATATTTTATACACCTTGGTCTAAGTTCTACATGGTCTTTTAGGGAGTCTTGAACATTTCACAAGGTCATCTTGTTGTTTGTAAGTTTTAGAATCTTGGGTCATGTCACATAAGGCACAAGTGATTTGCAAAAGAAGTTTTAGACTTTTATAAGGCAAAAATAAGTATCGATGTTTCCTAAGAACCCACTCACACACTTTTAAGAGGGAAGTCATGCTTTGAGAATGTCAACTAATTTAGAAGTTCTAGGGTTTCAAGGCATGGAGATTGGCTTATTGTCCTTGCATATGGCATGTTGTAGAAGCAACAAGAGTGTGTATAGCATGTTGGACGAAGGATAGAGAGATTTTATGAGTTGATAACAACTCAACCCTATGTGGTCAAGTGTTCAAAAAGAGAAGTTCTATAGGTTTGCATTCTATTTTCATTAAGTATGTTATTATCTTATGGAAGCTTAGATGAAATGGGCATAATTTTGTGCATAAGTTGAAATGTAATTTAGAAATATTAATGTCTCTAGAGATCTTCCAAGTGTGAGGTGTCTTAGTTTAAGTTATGATCATTTAGTGAAAGAGAGGTTGTTAAAGGACCAAATTCCCACAAACATGGATAGGACTATCATGGAAGATGATTTATCACTAGCATACAAGATTTGTCAAACCAAAGTCTTGCAAGAAAATGTCTTCTAGAGAAGAGGGTTAGTAACCAATTGTTTAGATATATTTCTCTACCCTTTGTGATTTTTTCCCATCCTTTTTAGGTGATATGAAAATAATGAAGTTATAATATGGAGATGGTGAAGACATTTCAGAGAGATCTTGGTCAAAAGTTGCAAATAACTATAAATATTTGATAAGAAAATAAAGGGTTATGTTATTAGTGATTAGCCATGTTACCGTGGTCTTTTTTTGATTGACAATTGTGTAGCGCGAGATAGTGAATTAGACTATCTTGTCTATAGAATTTTAGTACAACTTCCTCTTCAAAAACATACCAATGGGAGAAAGATTTTGAGTTTATGCTAGAAGAACCACCTATCTTATCTTGAATTTATAGGATTGACTAACTACAAGCCAACCTAAACAGATGGGTTTTCTAGTTGTTGCCGAGAATAATCATTAAGTTATGTTGTTATATTATGTTTATGTTGTCGTCGGTAATAATGAGTTACGACGGTTAGTTAGTTAGCCGACAGGTAGGTAGTTGGAGTCGCGACGGTTGTGTAGCACCCCTTCGGGTATTATATATTGTGTACCTTTTCTTCGAAAGGATCATGTTAGTCGTGTCAGATGTAATGTTATAAGCACTTATTGTACATGGATTGTTGAATTAATATAGAGGCTGGTTATTTAATATATTTCCATTATGTTCTGTGCATTTACTTTCTGCATTTAACCGTTTACCCGAGAGGGTAAACATTTGGTGTCGTTGCCTAGACGAACTTGGGAACGGAAGACACGAATGGCGCACAGACACAAAGGGCCTACCCATTAGTGAAGTAAACCCGGAGGCCGACGACGCGCGGATAGAACTTTACACAGGAGAAGACACGGCAACGTGAGAATTTTTCAGTTTTGCTCCAGGTAGCCATTCAGACCTACGTCCGACGAGAGGCGGCGGAGGCAGAAATCCCACCAAGTGTCGTGTGGACAACGCTGGAAGTTAGCCCGACAGTAAACCGGTTGATGAACCACCTCCCCCGGTTGCTTGCACAGGCATCGCTGGCACAACAGGCCCGCCTGGAGGAGATTGCCCAGGAAGAGGGACGACAACAAATCCTGCAACGCTACGAAGAGAACAGCCGATGGGAAACAGAACGAGATGGTGCCAGGCCAGGAGGAAATTGAACCTTGTAATAATCCCGACACACTGCTGATATAAATTGTGGCCGAAAGGCAAAATAAAAAATAAAAATAATAAAAGTTTTTTTGTGTACATGGCGTGTGTTTGCTGTGTATGGAAGTGACTTATGCCCAATAGACTAAATAAGGACAAAAATAAAAAGATACAGAGTGACGAATGGGAAGTGGCACAAACCGCGTTGAATCTCGGATAGCAGATAGAACGAAGGCGTAGGCTAAGGCAGCTTGCCGAGGGACGACCGGCCGAGGGGTTGCTCGAAGGGAACCCAGGAGGTGTCACGGAGGTTGTGGAGGCGGAGATAGACGGAATGAACTACACTGTCTACACTGTTGTAGGGCTGCCAGAAGGAGTCACGGAGGGTGCCGAAGGAGAACTCTATAGTTCGCCAGAATACCACCGTAGGGTAAGAAGCTGTGAATAGTTGGTGGAACAAACAAGGCAAAGTCTAAACCTGATCGACGCTACCAGAGACTTACTAAAGAATTTGTCCATTTCAGAGGACAACCGGAGGGATACAATGAAAGGTGACAGTACGACTGAAGGTGCCGAGGGAGCACAAGGGTACCGTATGGGAGGCAATTTGTTTGGTTTGGTGTCAGCATCTTTTTCCGTAGGACCCACGAGTGGAGGTTCAGTTGCAGGAGGCGGAGGATCGCTAGGTACAAGCACACAAGGAATTAGAGGAGCGAGACCCAGCGGTGGGATGGTGAGTGAACAAAAATTGCCAAAGTTCACAGGGGAGGGCAAGGAAGACCCCTTACGGCACTGCCGTACATGTGAAACCATTTGGTCCACCAATGGAGTAACAGGCCAGGATGACTGGGTACAATAGTTCCCATCCACGTTACGAGGAGTTGCCATAGATTGGTACTCCGATGTGGACAAGCAAAAAGTGGCCACGTGGGCCAATCTACAAAAGGAATTCATGGGGGAGTTTTGCTTGCTCTGCGATGACAATGAAATTGTAACGGAGATATACAGTACCAAACAAGGTACCAGGGAGACAGTACAGGCATACAGTCGGAGGCTGAAAGAACTCTTGGGTAAAATGGAAAGCCAACTTGCAGATGGATTGAAGAAACGATGGTTCGTTGAAGGGTTGAAATCCTCCCTATGGAGGAAGATGAAAATTGTACCCCCGACGTCATATGACGATGCTTATAATAGGGCGATGGACCTGAAGAGCGAACAAAAAACATCAAAGAAGAAGAAAAGTAATAAATCCTCATCCGAGGATGATGACTCTTCACAGGAAAGCAACAACGATGACGAGGCTGGCAAACGGGTGCAAGCACTGCAGAAAGACATGGAGCGAATGAGAAAGGAATTCAAAATAATGAGAAGCACTGGTCGGAACGAAGGGGACATATGGTGCACTGAGTGCAAAGAGGAAGGGCACACAAAGGGTACTTGCCAAAAGAAGGCATTTTGTGAGATTTGCCAAGTGATGGGACACTCCACGAAGGAGTGCCCATACAACATGAAAACCCGAGGAACACAAATGAACCAGGTGCTATTCACGGAGCAGGCCACAACATCCGCACCAGCGGGTACCGACCAACATACTAACACAACGACATCATCTGGAGGATACTGGGATAACAGACGCGGCGGCGGAAGGAATAGCAACAATAACAATAACGGAAGTCGTATCCAGTATGACGCCAAGGGCCGACCAATTATCCAATGTAGGGCCTGTAATCAGTGGGGGCACTTCGCCTGTGATTGCACGAAGGAAGCCACCCCTCAGCACCTCTGCCGTTGGTGTGGGCCAGGCGACCATGAGGACGCAAATTGCCCGTAGGCAGGGGTTAATCTCCTCAACATTGAGAAGGCTGAGAAGACTGGTGAGAAAGAAGTACTGGCGATCACCCGCGCCTAGACGAAAAAAGCCACTTATCCCGACCCCCGTACGAAGAAGGAGAGATTACGGGAGGCAAAGGCCAATATTGAACGTGAGATGATGACCGAACGATGAGACAACGAGGTGGCGAGTACATCATCCCGTACGGAAGCGAAAAATAACATCATTGGGACAATCTTGCAGATGGAGGTGCCGATAAAGGTAAAAGACCTTCTAGACTCTATGCCACAATTGAGGACTACCATCCTCACCAATGTGCAAAGCACCGCATCATCCAGTGCACCATAGGTACGGGTTCCCACCACCGCATCGTCGAGTGCACCACAGGTAGGGGTTCCCGCCACCGCTTCGATGAGTACACCACAGGTGGAGGTTTCTGTCAGCCCTTCGAATGACCCGATGTTATTAGCCATGAGCAGTGGTAGACACCCGGCTATGGTAGAAATGGGTATCCGTGGAACCATTCTGAAGGACACCATTATGGACGGAGGATCTGGGGTGAATGTACTACTAGAAGAAACATGGAAGTGGCTAGAGAAGCCCACCTTGTGGCCACCCACATTCAATCTGGTGGGAGCGGACCAACACGACATTAAGCCACTCGGCCTGTTGATGGCCCAGCAAGTGACGATTGGTATGCAACCATTCTTGTTAGATTTCGTGGTTATTCCCTCGAAGAAGAAAGGCTATGATGCCATCCTGGGGAGAGCCTGGTTGATCAACGCGAGGGTAAACCACAACTGGAAGAAAAATACACTTTCCATGGAGAAGGAAGGGCGAAAATATACCATTGACCTACACACCCAAGATGTCGGCGAAGAGCTCGCCTCTTCAGACTCGGACTCAGAGGACTCTAATAAAGGGGAAGGGGGTCCCGATGAAAGCAAGGGCAAGAACGCGATGGAGCCGAATAGTGAAGGGGTGTTCGAATTGGAGGGATGTTCTGAAGATGAGGTATGCTCACTTAACGGGCTCTTCCACTGGCAAATGGAGGATTACAAAATGTTCCAAAGCTACAGGCTTGAAGTAGAGGAACCAGAGCAACCAACAGAGGTGTACCTGCCAGAATACAAAGAATATTGGAAGGGAGATGCCCCAAACCTTGGTGACGTAGATAATCCGAAGAGTGTTGGCAACGATTGGAACCCTGTGTGGAAGACCGCAGTCTTCAAAATCTTTATTATTCTTCTTCTTCTTATGTACGGGAAGGAGGTCACGGTCCCTGTAGAATTTGTGGTTCCAGGTCTTCGGATGGCCATGGAAAATAAACTTGCCACCAATAGGTTCAAATTGAAACCCTACCACGCGAAGCGCGCAGGGGACTCGAGAGGCCGGACGGACACCCGAGAGCCCGAAGGGGGACCTGAGAGGATGGAAGGGGACCTAAGAGGCCGGGCAAGTGACTCGAGAGGCACGGGACAAAAGGAGACTTTTGGGTGAGGAAAACCGAGAAGGATGAAGGGTGATCCTAGAGACAGGGGACCCGAGCCAAAGACTCTCTAGACAACTTAAAAAAAACAAAAAAAATTGTGAAAAAAAACACCACTGTACGGGGCCGTATGGCAGATGACCGTACGGTTGGAAGAAAGAAAGAAAGAAACGTACGGTCGTATGATAGGCGATCGTACGATCAAAAATTTATTATATAAAAAAAAAAAATTGAAAAAAATCGCACGGTTGTACGACAGCGACTGTATGGTCAAAAAAAAAAGAAAGAAAAAGGGAAAATGGCCACCATACGGTGGGACCAAGGTGACACCACCGTGCGGTGAAACCACCAAGGTGACACCACTGTGCGGTGGACGGTGACACCACCGTGCGGTGGAATCACCGACGGTGAGACCACCGTGAGGTGGAACCACCGACGGTGACACCATCGTGCGGTGGGAGCCACCGAAGGTTGTTGCCGAGACATGAAACCACCACCGCACACCACACCGCACACCACACAGCCCGACCACCGCACAACACCGAACACCGCCGCACAACAAGGGATAAAGGAGGAGGAAGACGCACCGCACGACCCGATCAACATGCACATCAAGAGTTACGCTCACCAACGCGCAACAGCCGCAAAAGGAAAAAGAAAAAAAGAGACCAAGCCCGCACAATCCACACAGCCACGTAAGGGCAAAACGACCGCCACAGGTAGACCAAGCAGCCGCACGATTGGAGGTGCCAGTGCTGTTGTTGACCATACAGGGAGGTTGTTGGTTGGGGTGCCATCGAGGACATTACAGTGCCTAAAAAAAAAAAAAAAAAAAAAATGACGACGGTGGATTGAAAAATGATTCGATGACATCTGGAGCCTAGAAACTGAAAATATTGGAGTGTAGAAGAAGGGTTTTGACATCATAAAATATTACAGAAATGATGCACGAAATGATGCGCTGCCCCAGGACCCCGCGAGGGGCGCTACCCCTCGACCCCGTGGGGGCGCTGCCCCTCGACCCCGCTGGGGGCGTTGCCCCCAGACGCCCAGTTTATTTTTTGAGCTACAATACACTTTTTTGAGTTGGGCGAAGGGCATCTGAGAAGTCATGGTAAGTGTGGGTTGTTCCGTATGGTGAGAAAGAAGCCTGATGCTAAGAATTGGCGGGGAAGCCATAAGCCGTAGAGGGAGACGGATTTGGAGGTTGGGAACAAACAGAGTTTGAGGGAAGGCATTGTAGGTTCGCGCAGTTGTATGACATCAGGGAGCTATTTAGTTCAGTTTTTAGCCTTTAGGGAGTGTGATGGAGGATTTGAGGTGTCTCCTAGCATTTGTGCTAGCGGATTGTGGCCACCTCCAGGCATGACTGGTACGCTTTGAGGAACTCGGAGTATGTCTCGGCTGGACGTGAGGTTGCCTTGGTGGATGCACAGAGGGCTCGGGAGGAGCTGACCACCAGGTTGGAGGCAATAGTCGCGTGAGACTTAGTTCAGCATACCCAGGAGTTGGATGCCAGGAGAGCAGCATGGGTGGCTATCGAGGACAAATTGGCTAGGGAGATAGTACCAATTGAGTAGCAGTTGGTGGAAGCTGAGACTGAAAAACGTGTTTTGCAGACAAGTTTGGGTTAAGCACAGGAGGGCTGTGATGGCAAAGGAAGCAATATTGGTGAAATCCGCACTTGAGCATCGGATGGTAGCAGAAAAGGGTTTTCAGGCGAGGACGCAGCAAGCGTATAAGATCCGGGCCCGACTGGCGTCAGTAGTTCCTGCCGTTCATCTCTATTTTGTATTAAGTCGTCGGAGTCGACTTCTTTTCTTGGGGGGGATGATGTTGCCGGGAATAATCATTATGTTATGTTGTTATATTATGTTTATGTTGTCGTTGGTAATAATGAGTTACGGCGGTCAGTTAGTTAGCCGACAGGTAGGTAGTTGGAGTCGCAACGGTTGTGTCGCACCCCTTCGGGTATTATATATTGTGTACCTTTTCTTCGAAAGGATCATGTTAGTCGTGTCAAATGTAATGTTATAAGAACTTATTGTACATGGACTGTTGAATTAATATAGAGGCTGATTATTTAATATATTTCCATTATGTTCTGTGCATTTACTTTCTGCATTTAACCGTTTAGCCGAGAGGGCAAACACTAGTGTTATTCTAAATCTTATTGGTTTTGGATTTGAAAATATTCTGAGTGGACTACGCATTGAATACTTCATATTCATATATTTTCAATCAAATGAAGTGAAGGAATCAATAATGAGATCAATTGGTGAACTAAATTCAAAGTATTTGTGAGGTCTTCTAAAAGAAAGTCTTTTATGAGTAAAAAATATTGATTATGAAAGAATTTTTTATTAAAATAAGTGGGGGAAGGACCCCCAACCCTTATAGAGAAAATAAAAGCAAGGATGCTACAAAAACATCCAATAGACTACTAGGATCTAGACAACAAAAAAGAACAAACTACAAATTGAGCAATAGATAAACACCATTAAAACTTAAATAAACACTACACAAAGACACCATAGGACATTGAGGGAAAAAAAAGCACTGGAATGAGATAAAAAACCAAGATAAAACAATGGGGAGCTCTAGTAAAGAGAATCTTATTGTGCAACCATAAAGTCCAAAGTTTCATCCCATTCAGAAATAGCAAGGATATAATGTTTTCATTTTTTTAAAGCATCACTTGAGCCTTGAATCTTTCTCTTTTTCTTCTTCTTCTTCGCTTCTAACTTGATTGTCAAACTCACCATTCCCACCACATTAGGTCGTTGGTTACTTTGAGAATTTTTCTCAACAAAATCTCCTAGGAAGCAATTTTTTCCTTGCAACTAGAACAACCAATGCACTCTTGATTATTTTCAATACTCACCATGTTAACCTCAAGGTCTTCCATCTCACTAATAGATTTTGTATATTCTTTGGAGCTCATTTCCTCATTCATTTACAGATCCTTGAAGGCCTCATCCTCATCATCCTCATTTAATTTATTTAATCCATCATGGGCTTCTCCAAAATTTAGGTCCAGGGTTGTAAAATGTGGATAGTGGAGAGTGAATCTTCAGGAGATCAGGTCCACCGGCTCTCCAAGTGACTCAACATGATCTTCCTTGTGGAGAGAGGAATCCCTCGAGTCATCCTTAGTATCAACATAGAAATTAGGCATCCCAAGTGATGAAGAATTTTTTTCCAAAACATGAATTTTAGCAATTGTTGACAACATCCTCTCATCAAATGAAGAAACAACCTCTTCCTTTGTATTCTCTTCACCTAAGATATCAATTGCAAGGCTATGAGGGTGGGTCACCACATGGATTTTTCACTTCTTAGAAGATAATTTTCCTTTTTCATCCCTAACAAATTTATTTATTTTACTATAAGAGGGGACAAAAACCTTCCCTTTATCTTGGAGAGATAACAAGATTTTCTCTATGCCCAACTTGTCAATCATAATAATTCTCACACCCTTACTCGTTCATTTTTTTTCCTTTTTGGAGTCTACACAAATAGGGGAAGAGCCTCTCTTTAAACCCTTATCTTGCAAGGAAGAAGGGGAATCCTCCACAAAATCAATACACTTTCTACCTTTGTCTTTAGAGGAAGGGTTAGGGTTTTGATAGGGACTATTCTTGAAAATAGGGACAAGGGGATTAATAAATAGTGTACCAATAAGATAAAAGTTATACATAGAAAGAATAAGCCCCCAATGAAGAGGAAAATAAGCACCATCTTTTACACATTTTTCCATACAAGTTAGTCAAAAATAAGGAAAATTGATAGGATTCTTATGCCTAGGGTGATTTAAGAATTGGAAGTGATATTCACGAATAGTAACAAATCAAACTTTTAGATTGAAACATTTGATCAAATGATGACATACCATTCCCAACAGAGTAGGCAAGTCTCACTAGATAAAATAATTTCTAGTGCCTAACCAAACCCTTTCCATCTTCCAGGAATGAGTCAGTGTAATCCTAGTAAGCATTTTGGCTAAGGCATGGGACTTTTTCACCTTCACAACTAAAACCCATCACCTGAGAAATAAGGTCCTCAAACACTTCAATTCTCACTCCTCCAACCTACACTTTACCATCACACCAATTATTCATGAATTGAGAGGAAAGTGCATCACCACACCCTTTCATAGCTTTGAAAAAATAAGTTAGCTCCCCACACTCAAATATCTCCCAACCTTCCACATTCTTTCATAGAGACACATAGGAGGTGGGATCCATTTATAGATGCTAGCCTCACATAGTAGTAGAATGCTGATACTAGCATCCCACATTGAAAAACTCATACAAAATAGCAACAAATCCATAGAAAGATTAGCAACCTTTCAAGTAACTCTGCTCAAAAAAGTAATGTGAGTAAAATAGCCCATTAACTATCTTATTAAGTTTTCCATTAAAATGGGTCACCCAAGGATGACACAAGTGATAAAAATTATCACAAAAATCTATATCCCATTATAATTAATATTTCTTCCCTTATAATATTTCAAATAACTTAAAATTTAAAATCCATCTTATTCTTAGTTCTTCGTACCCATTACTTGTTCCTCTAATCATCATTAAACTTGCATCCCAAATAGTGAATTAAAAGTTTGAGGAGAGGCTATTTTTTAATGATATAATTAAACTTTTGATAGAACTCAAATTTGAACTTTTAATTTTCTTTAAATATTCTCAAGAATCAGAAAGGGTTTGTCCTAGGTAGACAAATCCTTGATGTTGCAATTTCAACAAATGAAATCATTTGTTAAATGGATAGATGTTGCCTTCCTAAGATGGTCCTTAAGCTTGACATTTCCAAGGCTTATGACAGGGTGAGATGGGATTTTATTTTCAAATTCCTATGAAAGATGGGGTTCCAAAACAATCTAATAGATCTAATCAAGGAATGTGTAACCACTATGAAATACTTTGTCTTGGTCAATGGAGCACTTAGGGGCTTCTTTGATGCTGAAAAAGGGCTTATGCAAGGGGACCCTCTTTCCCCTTACTTTTTCATATTGGTGGATGAAGTTTTAGGTAGGAATTTCCTAAATATGGTGGAAAATGGAATTTTGTAGGGTGCTAAAATGGAATTTTGCAGGGTGTTAAGGCAACTTTAACTATCCCACCTTCTATTTTGCAGCAATTTGTGGATGATACTGTTGGAAAGAGACACTATACCGTTAGAGATTAGTGCATGAGGAATATTTTGGGGTTTTTATTGATAACTCAAATAAGAGATCACATCTGATATATGCAAAATTCTTCTATCGGAAGTTTGATATCCATTTTGCTTAAGTCTGGAAGGTGGAATATAGAGTATATGTACATTTAGCAGAAATCAATTTTGGTTGCATAGTTATGGTTGCGGTGGAAGAGGTAGTTGATTGGATGTTTGAGTTAGTTTAATTTTCAATCCTAGTCTCTGGTATTGATTATCGCACAAGATAGAAGATCCGGTATCCAATCATTCAGGAAGAAAAGGGTTATTTTGGTGTAGCATGTTGTGCCGAATCTTTGGGATGATTTTGATGATTTTTTTGAGCTTGGGGTGGTTAAGTCTACATGTGTGAAGCTTATTATAAATTTTTTTAGGTCATCATATGGATTTGTAATTGGATTGAGATGACTTATTATTGCATGTGTCATGTTGTGTGTTATGCAGTTTTTGGGCCGACATGGAATTGATTTAATTTGATGGTGCAGATATATAAGATCAATTTGTATGAGAATTTTGTAGAGAGATTTGATTGTATGAAGAGTGTATGAGCGTTGGTTCATGTGTTCTATCTTTGATTTAATGCTCTGATGTATGACAAAGCAGCAAAACAATGCAGTGAGACAAAACAGTGGAAGAAGTCACTTTGCACTTAACCAGAACTACATTTTGGCATTTGTAGATACTACTTATCAGTTCAGTCATTCTTGTTGTAATTGTAAATCACTTGTAAGATAGTGAGTCCTTTGGGGTTGTAGCCATCTTTTGTAATTGAGAAATGAGCTCTAGGTAGTGTGCCTGAATGCATGTGCATTCACCTCTTGTAATATTATTATACTCCTGATCATAGTATTATAATATTGTGGGTCTCAATCCCACCTTGGTTTTTCCCTTTCTGGGTTTCCACTTAAAAATTCCAGTGTTATGGTTTTGTGCTTGTTTGCATTTAGTTTATGTACTTTTCTTTTATTAATTTGCATCTGGTGGTTTAAGAATCAGTTTAAGAAAGTTGTTAATTGCAGAACACCGTTCACCCCCCTCTCAGTGTTCATTGATTCCAACAATTGATATTAGAGTCTATTTCCTTTGAGGAATCCTAGTAGCTTGAGGAAGATCTAGGAGAGTGAATCAATGGACTCTGATTTGCAGAAACAACTTATCGTGGTACTTGAAGACCTAGATGCAGCAAGGAAAGAAGCAAGTAACCTGAGAAGAAATCTGAGTGATGCTAAAAATTTCATTGAGTCATTGAAAGATCAAGTGAACACATCTAGAGAGAAGAGAAAGGAGCAGATGGACAAACTCAAGGAGAAAGAAGAGCAATGCATTGATAATCAAGATAAGACAAATGAATGTGAAAAACTTGCTAGAGATAATGCAGTCTTGAAAAATTAAATGCAATCTATTGTGATGAAGTTGACAAAGGATATTGAAGACATGAAGAAGAATGAAGAAAGTATGACTTAGTCATTGAAGGATAAATCTGATGAGTGTTGCAGACTTAATCATGAAAATGACCTGGTGAAGCTTGAATTGATACAATCCCGAAATAATGAGAAATAAATTGAAAGGCAAAACATAATTCTGAGAGATGAAATTACCACAACTAATGATTATAAAGAAAAATTCAATGCTAGATCAGCTAAGATGGATGAGATGTTGAAAAGTTAGGAGAATAAAGGTGATTTGAGAGGACTTGGATTTGAGAAAGGAGAAAGCTTTGGATTTGGTCAAAATAATCATTAGAAGAACAAGAAACCTCCGGTAAGACAACCTAATGCTTATAAATTCAATGGTAAATTCTTTGTTTACAATAAATTTGGTCATATAGCAAGTGAATGTAGAAATAGAGCTAATCAGAATAATTCATCATTCTCCTGACAATGTTTCAATTGCAATAAATATGGTCATAAGTCAGTTGAATGAAAAAGTATGGTAAATAGGAGAAATGTAAGATGCTATGCTTGTGGAAGATTTGGACATATTGCTAACCAATGCAGATCAAAGGGAAATCAGGGTAATTTCAAGCTTAATCAGAGAAACAACATTGTTTGTTATGCTTGCAACAAATCCGGTCATATTGCAAAATTCTATAGAAGCAAGAATGTAAGCAAGAATGCTCCGATAGACAAGAACAAAGCAGATGAAAAGGGTAAATCAAATGTTGAAGAGACCAAAGAGAAGAACAAGAAGATGTGGGTAAAGAAGGATGATTCAAATGCAATAAATGGATCCACACCTGATTCCAGTGTTGGAACCCCATTCGATAACTAAGGCATTTGGCCTTAGGGGGAATCTTTTCATGCAGATTCTTGAAAACCTTCTTTATGAGATCTGTAATCGGCTATGGAAGGTTGTAGATGATTTTCAATGGTTGTGTAGATGATCTTGAGAGGTATCCAGAATATTTGATGTTGATATGATGCTCCAATACAATGTTCATGAGATTTAGAGCATCCAAGAGAATTTTAGGGTTGAGAATTTATTGCACCTTAAAGTTAGATATTCAAAGGATAAAAAGGCATTTTAACATTCATTTCTCACATTGTGCTCGAAGAAAAAGACTAGAAGATTGCGGCGAAAAATATTGTGTAGCTAAAACAAAGCTTGAAAGGATTTAGCAAAGATTTCTTGCATCCGGTTGAAGACAAAAAGGTATTTTATGAAGTTCAAGCTATTTGTTCATAACCTAGAATTCAATAATGGCATCATCTAGTTCTGGTGTTGCGACTCCATTGGTTGTTGAGGTAACTGATAGGGAAAGGATGAAGTTCAAAAATCATCCATACAAATCAATGAGAGATTATCTGAATGGTGCATTTTTGTCTGTTCCGTATGGCGTATTGCATGTCAAACATATTAGGGCATACATCCACTACAATATTGAGGAGCTTGGAAATGTTGAAATACTATCTCTGTACACCAAGCACATGATAGATGGTGATGCACTGCAAAAAGGATGTTAGGAACACACAAGACAAACAAGTCAAATGTTAGTGTTAGTAGTATCAATCATAAATGAAATACAAAGGAAACTACAATCCTAAGCATGCATATCAAGAGAGATATCAAACACATTATGGAAAGCATACAAAAACAGAGAAAAGACATAAAACACTCCCAAATTCTTGCCAACATGCTCATAGTTGCTCCTCCCTTGTTCCTCTCATCTCCAAGTTCCACATGAGTGTAGCCCTTAGCTTTTTGCACTACAATGGAAGTCTTATGGAGATTCAAGATTTATGAAAAACGATTAAAAGACTATGCAAATGCAAGCTAAATATGAGAAAGCCTAATTAAGCTATATTGATTTTTAACCAAAATAACAATGTAGATTATGATTTACTCCTAAAATGCTCTCTCAATTTTAGTATAGATTATATGCATACAAGATTTCTGGATCTGGATATGAAGGAAATGGGCTCTATTTATAGGAAAAATAGAGAAATGGATGGTTGAGATTGAGTAATCTCAACAAGGGCTAGGATTGATGGGTTTATGATCTATGTGAAAGATTTCAACCCAATCCCAAGATGATAAATGTCAACATGAGATGGCTTGAGAGTAGAGGGACAAAGCATTAAATGCTTGAGATGACATGAAGGTTAGCCTAGGAGGTAAGGTTAGGCTTGAGTTGAATGAATAAAACCATTATCCAATGAATAATGCATTTATCCAATGGATAAAATCTTGTGCAAGAGTTAGTGAGGATAATCATGGTCAAAGCAATAAATGCTTGAAGAGACCCATGAGTTAAATGGAGGCCGATTTAGTAGGAAAGTCTCTAACCATGTGGGTGAGTTGAGTTTAACCATTAATGGTCATGTAAGAGCCATAAATGATAATGTAAGAGCCATTAATAGTTTGGAAGACTTTAGGGGTTAACTTGTTGGAGACATAAAGCATTTAATATTTTTCAAAGACTTTGAGGCTTTGAGAAGTGACTTCAAGTTGCTTAGGAATGTGACAATACTTAGGAAATGCATTAGGCTAATTAGGAATGGTTTAGAAGAATTTAGAAAGTGGTTAGAAGAGTATAGAAGAGGATTTAGGATGCAAGTGGGTTTGGTGGGTGAGGGAAAATAGGATTTTAATTAAAATAAAATTTATTATTTCAACAAAATAGGTGCAACTTGCATTTGTAGGAGAATGCAAGTGGGGGGTAGTTTAGGGATTTAAATAAATGTTATTTATTTAAAAGAGGAAAGGGGGTTAAATTAAATAAATGTGCTTTATTCATTTAATTGATTTAGAGTGCAGCTTAATGAATTAATTTAAATAAATTGGATAATTTATTTAATTAATAGGAGAAGGGGTTGAGGTTGAATTAATTAAATATTAATTTAATTAACTGATTATTGATGGTTAAGTAATCAAATAAATATTAAATATTCATTTAATTAAGTGGACAAATTTATGTGACTACATATGGTAAGGGCAACTTGAAACCATAATTCAAATCTCTGCAGGATTAGGGTTTCATTCAGTTTGTGAACTTTTCGATTTTCAATGAACCCAAATGGGTTAGGTAAATTTTGAGTAGGGTCCAAGATGAATTAATATGGCTTGATAAACTATACAAAATTACTAAGAGTGCAATCCAAGTGGTAACATGTCTAAATGCAACTAGTGAAATTCTTGGTCTAAGAAATGCAAAGAACACAACATTGACAGAGGTAACTGTTTCCCAGCATGATAGCAGATCGATGACAATTAGTGATATTGTTGAGTATGATGTGAGATTCACACCCATGGTGATAGGGTACAAGGTATATAAATCTAGTAGAGAAAACTCAGTCTTCGGTATCACAATATATGCAGCTTATCAAATCCTAAAATTTGACAAGTTGTATGACTTGTGTGGAGTACTTTTGAGTGAACTGATGAACAATTTGAAGAAGATAAAGCAAGATAAGAAAAATGTTTTTAAGTTTGGAACTTTTATTATCTATCTAGCTTTCTATTTCATGAAGGAGATTCCTGGTGTAGGCACAATACAATGGGCATTTGACAAACTCATGGCGATGTAGATCAAGGAAGCCTTACAAGGATTAGGAGATGCTCGAGCATAGAAAGTTGTCCTATGGGGTTACTTCAAATCCTTCCAAGGAATGATGCAAAGTAGGGAAAGGATCTCGAAGGAGATTGTAGAAAAGTATGAGGACACCATATGCTTCATGGTGGAAATTGACCAAAGCCTAATGGAAGATATTCAACCAAGAATAGTGTGAATCATACGCCTAGGATATGGATTTGATGCTAATACTCTTGATATGTATGATCAACATCTTTTGAGTAAGTCAGTGGATGAAAAGGAAGAGAGATTTGGGACATATAAGGAGAAAAGTTTGAGCTTGGACTCCCAATTTACCAACCTTGGAATTTGGAAGAGAGTGAGGAAATAAGTAGAGAAGCTTGCTAAAGATATGGGAATTACAAAGGAAGTAGTTCCCAGGGCCAAATAGCAAAATATCTTGAAAGAGGAGGACATGGTCAAACCCAAGAAGACTAAACCCTCTACTCATCCTAAGCCAAGGCAAACAAAGTCAACACCTTCCTCCAGTGCTCAAGATCTTGTCCCTCAACCAAAGCCTCAATCTAAATCATCTAGTGGGGCAGAGGAAAGGAAGAAAGAGAAGCTAGAAAGAGTCTATGTGGAAGCCACTACAGAAGAAGAGACTGAATCTGATGAAGCAGTGAGGGAAGTGAAGAAGACTGCTACCTCTTCCAAGGTAGTCAAGAATCCACCATCTGGTGATGGTCAACCTAGCAAGAAGCTGAGAGTTGGAGTTGTACAATCGAAAATACCTTGACCTAGAAAGAATCCCAAGTCTAAACTCGATGAAGCTTTGAAGTTTGGAAAACTTGAAGGTAACTACACTATTGTGTTCCCCATCACATTAACTTAGATAATTGATACAATAGTAAAGGAAGGGAATTTGAAGAATTTATCAGAATGATATGAGAATTATGATGAGAATGATAAAAGAACCTTTATAAGAAGGCATTGTAGAGTACATGAATATATATAGAAAAGCCCCGATAGAATTATCATCAATGATTCCGAAGGGTTTATATGAAATTTTAGATGTCGGAAGGCATATGACTAGTCTAGAAGATGAGAGAATAAAAGAGTATGTATTGGTTAATTTGTGCTCAATAATTTCTAAAATTTAAGTAGATAGACTCCTCCTAATTGCAAAGAGTAGATTTAGAAGCAAAACCAGAGTTAACAAGATCATGTTTGGAAAAGTAGACGAAGTAGCTAAGGAGACAAAAGTAATTTTGAAACAATTTTTGGAAGAGAAGAGGTATGAGATAATCTAGTGAAAGATGACACCCATCCAAAAGTGAAAAAGGATGATACCTCCATTCCAGATGACCAAACAAATGAGAAAACTGCAGTTGGAGATGATACTGTTGATAATCAGAAGGTTGCAGACTTTGGTGAAGCTAATCAAACTCCTCTGGTAACATCTATTTGAGTCAGAGAAGGAAGCTAAGGAGGTTAGAGATGAAAAGGGAGAGAATGATGAGAAAGGAGAAGATGCACACAAGGAAGAGAAGGAGAAGGAGGAAGACAAGGTTGAAGAGGTTCTAGCAGCAAGAGACATTATGGACAAAGGAAAGCAAATTATCAACAACACAGATATCACTAAAGGGCCTATCAACCTTAACTCTCTATCTCCTATCCAAGAGCTCAAGCTTGCAGCACTTGCATAGGCCAAAGATAGTGAAGACTTATTGAAGTATCACTTTGAGGAGAAACATCTCAAATCCATGGCTACAAGTGTGTTGGAGAAAATTCTGCCATCTTTCAAGCAATACAAAGTAGACTCACCCTTCGGTAGGATGAGGAGCATGTTAAAATCAGTGGATTCTCATTTTGTATCTTTAGAGAAAGCTACCAAAGGTAAGGTTCTTAGCCAATTCAATGCTATGCAGTTAAGGATGATTTTGAAAATGGTTGAAGGTGATAGGGTTAGTTTGATGTCTAGTTGCAAGGCCATTCAAGAGGTAGTAGATGAAGGCAGTAAGATATACAAGTCATGTCTTCTTTTGCCTAAGTTCACAATTGAGATTGATACAAAAATCAAGGAATGCAAAGGGCAATTATCTAGTATTTCTCCATCCTTTTCCCCCCCAATCAGTTTTTGCTAGCAATCTGGAAGCTTAGGTGATGACTTTGCTTGATAAAATCAAGAGTCTTAATCAAGAAAATGATAGAGAAGTTGGAAGAGTGGGAGAACTAAGGAACTTAATCACTCCCCGATTAGACACTTTTCTTAGCACTCAAAAAGATGCTATGAATGCTCTGAATAAGAGCGTTCCTTCAGATCTTAGAGGAGCAAAAATGCATTCCTATCGATTTAGTGCTCTCATAAATTTTTTGGAGAACCTTAAGAAAGGTTGGGAAGATCACCTGCAATATGTGAAGATCATTTTTGCAGGCATTTTTAAATTTTTGTAAGTTTTTGAGTATACCCTTGTACATAAATTTTGGTGGATACCTACCTTTTCCATTGATGTCAAAGGGGGAGAGAGAGGAATGAAAAAATATTTTTATTCTTAGGGGGAGCTTATTGAGCTATTAAATTGTTTCATTTTTGAAGTTTTGCAGTGACTGTGTCATTTTCATCTACTGTTGCCATCAATGCCAAAGGAGGAGATTGTTGGCAAGAGACATTGTAACGGTAAAGATTAGTGCATGAGGAATATTTTGGGTTTTTTATTGATGGAAAGTTTGATATCCATTTTGCTTAAATCTAGAAGGTGGAATAGAAAGTATGGGTATGTTGAACAGAAATCAATTTTGGTTGCATAGTTTTGGTTGCGGTGGAAGATGTAGTTGATTAGATTTTCGAGACAACTGAATTCACAATCCTAGTCTCTGGTACTATTTCTCATGTAAGATAGAAGGTCCGATATCTGGCAATTTAGGAAGACCAAGGTTGTTTTGGTGTAGTGTGTTGTGTGAAATCTTTGGGATGATTTTGGTGATTTATTTTTGAGTTTGGGGTGGTTGAGATGACACGTGTGAAGTTTATTATCAATTTTTTTAGGTCTTCATATGGATTTGTAATCAAATTGAGCTGAATTATTGTTATACGTTTCATGTTGTGTGTTATGTGGTTTTTTGGGCCGACAAAGAATTGATTTAATTTGATGGTGCGGATATATAAGACTGATTTGTATGAGTATTTTGTAGAGAGATGTGAGTGTGCAAATAGTATATTGTATGATCATTTTGTAACACATTCATTCTAGAACTCTATTTTGGAAAGACTTCGAAAGAAGATAGAAAGGTGGAAAGGTAAGATATTAAGTAGCACAATAAAATCACAACTCTCTTTTGCCTCCTTATAGGTGATCCCTGTCTACTATCTTTCCCTCTTTAAAATCATAGTATCTATTGTTAATAAACTTGAGAGAATCCAAAGAAACTTCTTGTGGATAAAGACTAAGGAAAAGAGGCAAACGACTCTAGTCAACTAGAATGTGTTGTGTTATCCTAAGAAGTTTGGAGGACTAGGATTAAGAAGAATTAGCTTCCTCAATAAGGCCCTTATATCCAGAATGTGATGAAATCTTTCTCTACATAAAATTGAATGGTTTAGTTTTATGAGTGATAAGTACCTCAACTCTAAAATGTTTTATAGATAATTTTCCACCTCTGGACTCCTTAGTGGGTTTTGGGCCTAATGTGGCAAATTGGCAAAGGCCTGACAATCTCCTTCTAGGAGGAAAAATGGTTGGGGAATATGCCCTTGGTTACTCATTCCAATTTTAGAGATATCAAGGAAGGGGCTCAAGTCCTATTTGGATATTGGGTTATAGACTATATTTCGCCACATAAAACATGGAAAGACATAACACATTGTTGTTAGAATCAACTATAATTACTCCAAATGGCTTCCATGCTACAATAAATCTTACAATGAATCAGAATTCCACTCTTCACAAGGGACAATAAGTTTGTCTGGACAAAAAAATAGAAATGTTACTTCTCAATTAAATCAGCTTACAATCTACTGATAAAAGTGGGTACGCACACAAGATTATGGAGGAAAGTCTGGAAAACTCAACTCCTCCCAAAGATCAACTTCTTTTGGTGGACAGTGATGCATAATGAGATCCCCACTCAAGATATTATCAATAAAAGGGGATTTCAACTCCCTAGAAAATGTATCCTTTGCAAGAAAGAGGAAGAATTCATCCACCATATCCTTTTACGCTATCACTTTTCTCATGATATATGGGGTTAGGTTTTGCAAAATCTAGATGTGCATTGGTCCATGAAAATGGCCCTTCCAACCCTTTCTTTGGATTGGGTGTGCCCATCTTAGCATCCTCTACTAGGGGAACTCTAGAAACAAATCCCACCACAACTATGTTAGAGTATCCAGAAGGAAAGGAATAATAGGATCTTTAGGAGGAATGAACTGTGGAAGAGGTGTTTATCATATTTTCCAAAATCTTGAAAGATAACATATATCTTTTTAGATGGGCATGCTCCTCTTACCCCACTCACCTTTTGATGATAAAATGGATAAGAATTGGAACCAACCCCACTCTTATGCTTGATTTGACAACTAAAAAAGGATTGACATAATGAATACATAGTGCCACCCTTCTTGATTTAGGTGGCACAAACTGAACTTTGATGGAGCATCTAGGGTAATTTTTGGTTATTGTTGGAAGATAAATTTGATCCTACATGGGTGCCTTGGTGGCATTTTTCTTGGTAGTTTGGAGAGGTTAATAGTAATTAGGTGGATGGAATTGCACTTCTTTGGGGGTTAAAGATTGCCCTCTCAATTGGCATCTGAGTTCTCGATAATGAGGGCGATTCAAATCTCTTTGTGGATTCTATCAAAGGTGATAACATGGCAGGATGGACCATTGATGGGACTATTAGTGATATTTGGAAACTACTCTTAGGGCTTGATCCTTTTGAAATAAGACACACATTTAGGGAAGGAAATAGAGTTGCAAATGCCATGGTTTCTTTGTGCCTAGGAATTGGAAACCTCAAATTCTAGAGATCATGAGAATGCCTACCCACCAATGTTCAAAGACTCCTTATATAGGAGAGTACATCCAATCAACATATTGAATGATGAAAAAGTGGGAGTTTTAGATTCTAGGTGCCATTCTCTGCTCGCTCTTTCTAGAACCGAGGATGAGAAGTAATGATAGAATATTCAAATCATTTAGGTGGGAGATGATTTAAATTGCTTGATGACTAAACATGGTAGTTGGTCTTCTAATAGAGCTAGGGAATAAGTGAGGGACGTGGAGCTAAGGTAGATGAATAAACAAGGGTACAATAGGGCCAATCAAAAGTAAGGGTGGATCCCTCTTGGTAGTAGGTGGGACAATAAGGGGTGAAAGCTCATGGGTTGAAATGGACACCCCACTCATGGTCTACATGGAAGAAAAGGTGGCACCTTAGGTACAATAAGTTAACTATCAAGTGGGTGATTACTACTGAGATATGTGGAAGCCGAATTCATGGTACTATAGGCCAAGTAGGATGAAAGGATGGGTTCATCTTTATAGAAAAGGGGTTATGATGATGAGGTGGTCGACTCATGCATGGTTTGTTCATGTGGCCACCCAGGAGTAACTTAATAAAATCAAGAAGTTATCATTTTATGTGTAACCAAGCAGTTGAAATAACTATTAAGAAAAAAATAACACCTATTTAATGATTGTCTTAAGTGTTGCTATTTACCATGCTATAAAATTCCAACATAATATTTTATTTGGTCTAGAGGGAAAGGGTTGACATGTTTTGGGTTTAATGTGAGTGCTTATCAATTATTACATCACTCTTGGTAGGCATTTAACCAAGGCTTTTAATTTTAAGGCTCAAAAGTTTGTTTTACTAACTAATTTTGAACTATTGGAAAAATAAAGGGCTAAGTCTCTAGTTTGGGTTCTTTATGTTACTATGAAAAATTTCACTACGGGTGGGGATAGGGTAAGAATTGAAACCAACACTCATGTTTTTGGTTATGGAAAAAATAGGTTTTGAAGGGACCCAAAACCCTTTACAAAGAAGTTACATATGGTATATCATTTAAGCCCCTCAAAATAGAGAAGACCAAAAAGACAACAGGACAGACATGAAAAAAGACAATTAGAGAAACACATTGCCCTACATTAGAAAAAAGCCAACAAAAAGCTAGTAGAGAAACCAAGCAATACCAGCAAGAGGGACAAAACTAATCCAGGTTCTTTAAAGTTTTAGCAACTTCAGCTTCAAGATGATCCATCTTCTGGACCGTATCGTTCAACTCTAGGATATCTTGGGGCGTATTAGTAGAATTTGTTTTTGTACTTGCTTGGTTCACTTGGTCAGACCTGAAGTGTCCTCAGTTCCCAGGTCCTTATCTTGGTCCAGGTTGACAAAAACCCTATCTTGGTGAAACTTCTCTAGCTTAGCCACCAGAGTTCTCATATTATCTACCACAGATTTCACAATTTTATGACTATTTTCCATAATTTTACGTAGGGTAGTCTCACATTTGTTAATCCTCTATTTTTCTTCCTTGAACTTGTTATCATACCTATCCTTCATTTTTTTAATATCCTCCACATTCTTAGTTAAATAATCTGCCATCATTTTCTTCATATTTTTATTCCAAAGGGCACAAACAAAGGTTCCTTGAGGTTTCTCTTTCACACCACCAGATTGCATAAGCTCAACAGTAACCTGGATCTTCTCTCCCAAATCCCCCTTAGCCTATAAATTTTCAAATTTCAAGGAAAGGGCTCTCTATTTAAGGTTGAGGTTTTTAATCTCATGAAAATCCCATCTGAAGAGTCTTAAGAGACATAAAGTTGTTTTTGGCTATCTCCAAAACCTCAATAGTCATCTCTTGCTTGGCCTCTTGAAAGCTGAAGTCCAAAAACTCCTGAGAATTCCCTTCCTTATCATGAGGAGAAAGAGATTCCTTAGAGTCAGAAGATGAGATAGGAACATCATGATCCTGGGAGCTATTAGCTGCAACAATGGAGGAAAATTGAGAGGGGGGGGGGGGGGGTGAATCAGTTTTCACCGGATCTACAAACTTAACCACAAAAATAGATATGATAATCTGCAACAATAACAGAGATAAGAAAATTGATAGCACAACACACAACACCAAGATTTTGATGTGGAAAACCCGATTAAGGGAAAAACCACGGTGGCAACCTACCCACAATAAGATGATACTCTGTAGTAGTATGTGAAAATATTATAATGGGGAATGCACATGCATTCAGGTACACTGCCTAGAGCTCACTACTCAAAAGATAATGACCTAGAAGGATACAACCCTCAGGAAAGTCTCACCGACTTACAACAAGATTCAGACTACAATCCAGAAGAAATGTACTGCAATAATAGCATCTCCAAATGCCTGATGATAGTTTTGGTTAAGTACAATCATCTGCTCTACAACACTAATCTCTCCTCAATGCACTACACTAAAAGACAAATCCTTGTTTGAACATACACCACTCTCTGATAATGCAGACACAACTGGGTGAAACAACAATAGTGGGTTACACTTTTTCGAACGAAAAAAATTGACTCTTTTGTCCAAAACTCAATTTTATCCATGTTCTATCGAAACCCCCTCTCGATGAAATGTAAAAAGCACATTCGATTGAAACCCACTTTGAATCGAACCCAAAAAAACATAAACCCTGAAATTTGCATTAGGGGGTTCAATAGAAGGGGGGTTCGATTGAACCCCCTCTGATAGAACATATGTTCTATCGAAAGTGCTTGGTTTTGGACTCCCCCCAAACCTCTCATGGTTTCTACAGATTTTTGGCCTTCAAAGCTCAAATTGGGGGCTCAAATGGATGAATTTTGACAAACCCAAATGCATGATAGTAGTACTCAAAGCAAGCTTTATAATCACTATTATTTTAATATATAAAGAGTTTATTATGAGTTTTTATTTAAGATTAACTAAACATAGGTTTCATACCGAGCATCAACTTATGAATTCAATGGTTATGGAAAAATAGTAAACAAGTGAGAAAAAATTCTTTAAAATATATGTGCACTAGGTATTGAAGTCCTCTTTCCAACAAAAAAAATAAAATTGAGCTTGAATACATACACAACAAGTTATGATCAACCAAATCAACAAATGTCAAAATTACAGTTAACTCAACTTCAAAACTTAATAAAATATGAAATATTGAAGATAATGTTATGAAACCAATTGGAAACATTAGATATGGATACCACAAAACCAAATTTGAAATAATCACATTCATATCTATTTTAGAAATAAATTCATGACATACCAAGTGAGTATCCCTCTTTAAAAATGTTGTTTTTTGTCAAAAACTAGTTTTCGAGGGAGATAGAAAAATGAAAATATATTGATTCAAAAAAATTTCAAAAAAATATATTTAGAATCTACATGCAAAATGTCACAAATCACTAGTTCACATCATCTACAAATTTCTTATGGTTTAGCAGTAATAAGTCTTCGAATGTGAAGTTTTTTCTGAAAATAAAAATTGAAGTGTCAAAGTTGGAAAAAGAGTATAACCCACTATTGTGGGTTCACCCAACCTTGATTAACAAATTACATGACAATACCACCTATTTATACAATTCATCAACCTTGACAACAAGATCACCTAAACCCTCAACTCACAATTACAAAATTACAACACACGATACAAGGATCGACCGCCGGATCAATATAATGATATACATGACATAACATGGACCTAATTCAAGTCTCCAAACATGCAACACTACCGAAAATCATGCCAAGATCAACCGCACCACGCTACACCACCAGGAAAACTGCATAACATGAAGAACATCACTAGTTCAATAAAATCACCAAAAACTTGTACAATGATCAGTGCAGATCATCAAAATAAATAGGACACGATTATGAAACACTAGAAAGCACGTTAGAATCATCAGTAACATCTTCACCAACACCACTTGTCAAATCTTCATCGATCAACATCTGAAACTCAAGAACACTCAAACAACAATTGTCACGAAGAAAGATAACTTGTAGAGCACAAAATCATGAACCATCTGAAATGAAGATACACAAGACCATCCCAAAAAATAGAACAAAATATCAGATCAAGATCTGATCACACCAGAATATACCAGAGGAAATACTAAACTCCTCAAATAAATGATCAGATAAACAAACTTTAACCGGATCATATGATATGATCAATTAAGCTTCCCAGATAACCAACACTAGCACAAAAGAATATAATGATACTCCATACACAAAACCATAATCACAATGAACCAATCTGCAATCACCAAAGAAGAAATATGTTGACATCAATGAAAAAAACATATCTTAGCAGCAACAATGTCCAATGATCTCCCCAAAAGTCCAACAGGAACTTTCAAAAATCACAAATACAAAGCCTTTCCATTTCCCCTTGGTTTTCTTTGCAGACTCAGCTCCCCCCGATGAAGGAGAACCCTTAACCTTGCTAGTCCCTTGCAGACAAATGTATTTGCTCCCTTTTAGGTTTCTTAAGAAGGGGGGAGCGTCCTCTTCCTCATCATTCTCAGTGTCCCATCCCCCAATCTCAATGCTTCCACTGCACTTCCCATCATAATCGAAGACCGAGGGAGCCTTATTAGGGTTCTCAGAGGCCCTATCCTTAAAATGCTAATAGATAAACAAAATTAACCCTTGATGCAGAAGAGGATTAATGTGGGGGTTCTCTCTATGTTCATTAATACTAGCATTTAGAGAAGATAACAAGTAAAAGAAGAAAGAAATCTTCACCTTATATCTGAAGTGGTTTAGCAAAACAAAGTCGTATCCAAAAATCTTCGTAAACCTGTCGTCTAGAGTGAAGAACTCCATGATAGCTTTCAGAAGTTCCCTCCAAATGGGCTTTATCTACTTTGGCTCAAAATTGGACTTGTTAACCTTAACCATATTTTCCTTCTCCTTCATCATCTTGGGGAACTTCTTAACAACTCCATCTGAGAGCTTTCTATCCCTGCAAAATTTAATATCTTCCATAGAAAGGTTGGTAACCTCCGCAACAACGCTCTCATCCACCACAAACACCTTACCAAAAAGATTGATCTTCCCATTCTTCCATTCCTTCATAAAAATATTAGTCACTCTCTGGTCATTTCCATGAAGCCTCTCCAGGAAAGGTTTAACCCCACCTTTTTCTAGTCGATACCAAACGGTTGCATTATTTTTCCACTCCTCACAGTTCGCAGGCTCCACCCTTCCTCTATTCCTACCCATCTTGCAGAATAGAGAAAAATAAGCCCAAAATAGGTAGAAAACCAAACTACTCTCTAAAGAGCCAGCAAACCTGATAAAGCCAAGAATAACCCAAAAAGCGTGCAAAATCAATATGAGGTCACTGATATCCAGGGCTTTTTGACAATTGTCATTCGCAATAATGATCGCATAGTAAAAAAAAAGTGGGCAGATTGCCAGTATTACCATGAGTTGGGTCATATGATAGAAGGGATTTAATATCTCTATCCAGGGTGTCCTCCCTGTACCAAGTGCATTTTTATTTGGATTTCACCCCCAAATTAGCAAGACAATTAGCCACGATATTAATTTTCCTATAGGCATGAGAAATAAAACATTTTTCAAAGGATTGAATTATCTCAATTGAGGAATTTATAATATTTTCAATAGTCCATGAAGATTTATTCTCCCCTTTAAGACATTTAATAATGTTGTTAGAATCACCTTCAATCCATACCATTTTGCAATTAAGACACTTTGCAATTTCTAGCATTTGATAGGCGCTCATAGCTTTCGCTAGGTGGTTGGTCTGGCTACCCATGGGGAGTGCCATCGACGCAAGACATATGCCATTCTCATCTCTAATCACTCCCCCACACCTAGCTGGCCCTGGATTAACCACCACTCATGTTGAGTTAAAAGGGAACCCTACAATATGGCATATTTTTAGAGAAGGAGGGGTTGCAAAATTTATTGAATGCATAAATAGTTACGATGAAAACCTATCTGTCCAATTTGCCAAGTCTTGGATAGATAGGATGGCTACTATGGGAAACCTCATGAGTGGTGGCCTAATTTATTGAATGCATAACATGAGTGGGAACCCCACACTCATGTTGATTTCAAAGGGAACCCTACAATATGACATATTTGTAGAGAGGGAGGGATCCCCTAATTTATTGAATGCATAAATGATTATGATGAAAACCTATCTATCCAATTTGCTAAGTCTTGGATAGATAGGATGGCTACTATGTGAGGTGCATTGTTTGAGATCAATGAGGAATTCATTGGTAAAGTGACGGGTGTATCCACTAGAGGGAGAAAATGGAAGAAGAAAAGATGGGTTATAGACAATGAAAGCCTAGCCCAATTCTTTAGGGATGATGAGGAACTAATTAGGCTACACAAAGGATTTTCTCATACCAAATTTTTGGACCCATGGAGCGAGGTTTTTCTAATGTTAATGAAGTTTTTTACTTTATAAGCAAGATTCAAAGTGTATTACTATTACTATCTTCCTTTTCTTAATCAATTTTGTAACCATGATCTGTTCTCTCTTGTATTTTTTCTACTAACATCTTTGGAAATTTTAGTTCATGATGCTCTGGATTTGGCTAAAAATCAAGGCCAGAAGCCTATACCCCTCCACCAAGGCCTTATTTTCCACATGTACCACTTCCACTTGGCCCTTTTCTTGACTAGATAGATAACAATTACAAAAACCCCTGAAGCCCCCAAAGCCTAATGCTCTGACTCACCCTTTGTGGCTAGCATACTTGATTCCCTAAGGACTGGAAAAAAAGAAATTCCTACAAATCCCTTCGGCTGCTAAAGCCCTATCTCATCTTGACTTCCCACCTACCCCTACCCTTGGCATGGTGGCTAAAGATAAACTCTCGAAAACCACCTCTTACATGAAGAAAAAATGAAATCCCAAAGACCCTCCCTTTGGCTAAAAAACACAATATTATCATTCAGGAGGTAATTAGTGATGATGATGAAGAGGATGCTAAATATGATAGTAAGAGTTGAAGTTATAATTATATATTCTCAAATAGATTGAACAACCGTACAATGAGAAAATCAGATGGAAAAAAACTAGTTGATTATGAAGAGGAATCAAAGGAGGAATAAACTAACAATGAGAAGGTTATTGAGGATGAAGATACAACAGAGGATGACACATGGAAGGCAGAGAGTTTGGACAAACCAACCAGTGACAAATTTGAGAAAAGTGGTAAAAATGAACCCCTAAACTTGTCCCAAGAGTCCATTCCAGAAGAGGTGGACAATCAACAAGGGAGAGCGCCCACAATTGTTCCAGTTATAGGACCACAACAGAGGAATTATAGGCCCTAATAAAAAAAGTGATAGAGAAATAGCAAAAGATTATCAATGTCTTCAATAGTCTAAGGGTGATATTTAGCTCAAAATTTTCCCTATGTCTGATGCAAATGTAATGGTGAAAAATTAGGGTTTCGCCATAGAATGTAGTAAAACCATATTTTTTTCTTAGAAACCATTACATTGGGGAAAGTTGGAATTTGATAGATCCAACCTTGATAAATCTAGATTCTAATCAAATTCCTGGTTTCCTAGATGGAGTCGTTCTTTCCCTTTAAATTGAATTAAATTAATTAAAGATGTTGAAATTAGGGTAAATATGTGAATATTGAAGCAATTATGCATAAATAGTGAGCTACAATTGTCAAATGAAGCCACAAACATGGATCTGAACAGTAGATGAAGGTTTGGATTTGTTCCCAAAAGTTAAGCCTGCATTGTCAAGATCGTGGTGGTGGTCACCCCGGTCCTTCAAACTTTTCGCCATCCAAAAGGGAAATTTTTTTGTCTCTATGAATCTTGTTTGATCCTGTTGGCCATTTGGAGGAATTGATAATGTGTTGTATTGATGTTCTGTCATTGATGTCAACACTAGTTGTTTTGTCTGCTTTACCGGTATCCTTCTGGTCTCTATAGGTTGTTTGGTTTTTGGTTGGATTAGATCATGATGATCCAATATGCTCTGGTATGTTTTGGATTATGGAATTGGCTTAGATATGCTACTCAGATTCATGTTCAGTCATTTGGTTTTGATAAGGTGATCGGATGCTATCATGTATGCTGGTAAGATTGGTTTGTTGTTCCGGCAAGGGTTTCACCGACAAAGATTTTATTGAAGATCTTTGATGTTATGCATAAGTGGTGTTGGTGTAGCTTCTAGTAGAGATTCAGGATGTTGATGGTGATCATGTTTGATACTTGGTTGATTTGGATCATTCCTTTAGCATGTGTGGACCTAAATTGGGTCCCGATTTATCTAGGTTATGGACCGACTTAATGTAAAGTGTGGATTGGACTTCTCAATGTGTTTCTGGGATGTCTTATGGGTTGGATATTATTTGTTTGGTCTCTAGCCGACATGTTTTGTAATTATGTAATTGGTTTATTGTCTGGTGGTTGACCTTATTGTTTATGGTCGAGGGTTTATATATATGATGTAAGATCTCATTGTAGATCATATGTGAGGATGAAAAAGATGTATAGGAGTGAATAATGTAATAATCATTTAGGTAAAGGATTTGGTTGTTCATTGGTGATCGAGTTGGGTTTATGTAAGAGGATTAAGTCCTCCAGTATTGAGCTTAACCGAAATTGTACTTAGGCATAGGAGTTGCTATCATTATAGTTCATATTTTCTTCCGGATTGTAGTTTGGATTTTTGTGTAGTCAGTGAGACTCCTTTTGTGATGAGCAGTGTGCTCAAGGTTGTTGGCCTTCCTGCAAGTGCAGGCCCCTAATTTGTAATCACATAATTTCTAGAGAAGTATTATCTGACTGTGGGTAGGCTTCCCACCGTGGTTTTTCCCTTTATCGGGTTTTCCACGTACAAATCTTGGTGTCATGTGGATGGTATTTATTCTCTAATTGTTTCTTGTGCTTAATTGATATATCTGCTATCTCGGTATTTGGTTTATGCATTCCGGTATTGATCTTTTGGGTTCCGGTATTAAAGTTTTAATTTCTTAAGGTTCCGATAATCTGAGACAACTGATTCACCCCCCCCCCCTCTAAGTTGTCTGTTGGTTATTTGAACTATCTAACAATTGGTATCAGAGCTCTGGTCCTCTCTACATAAGCTTAACTACTTGAGGAAGATCCTATGGTGACTAACAGTTCAAGTTCATTTAGTTCATCTACTGCTATATTTCGGAGAGATATTCCTAGGCTTGATGGAACAAATTATAGAGTATGAAAAATTTAGATGGAGACTCATCTAAGATGTCTTGGTAAGGAAATTTGGGAAATCACAGAGAATGGTGTTACACGTTATAATCCGACATCTGGAAATCCTCCTATGGCAAACTTGGATAAGGAGCTTGAGAATTATTGTAGAGAAAGAAAATCCCTCTTGTGTGCACTTTCTGATCAGTAAATAATGGGATTAACTGACAAATCATCAACAAAGGCTATAAAGGACAATTTGGAGACTGTTAATGAAGGTGACCCTACTGTTAAGATTTCTAAACTTGATGGTTACCGGGTGAGATATGAAAACTTGAAGATGGAAGAAGATGAAAGGATTACTGCATTCATGGAAAGGGTAAATGAGATTTTTATGGAAACTCAATGTTGTGGTGGAACTCTGAGTGAAGATGAAATAGTTTGTAAAGTTCTAAGAGCTTTACCACCAGCTTACAAGATGAAGGCTACTGCAGTTAATGAATTGAGAACAATAGCTAATACTTCTGTCAACTGAGATACACCTTCTAGAGCTATGAAGTCTGAAACTGCTATTCATGCATCTACATCAGCAACCGACAAGAAAGATTGGAAAGCTTTATATACAAAGGAATTGGATGATATGAAGAGAGAAGATGAAGAATTTGAGCAACTTGAAGCCCTATTTTCTAGAAGAGTACCTAAAGGACCGATAGGAAGTAAGTATGATGGAAAAGTACCTTTTAAATGTTTTGCATGTAATAAGATAGGTCATTTTGCATCTAGATGTCCTGAAAGAAATTTAAGATTTGAAGAGAGAGCTAGAAGATCTTTTAAACCTAACCCTGGTTATCAGAACAAGTATAAGTACATGAAAACATAGATAAATCACATTACATTGCAGATGATGAAGGTGTGACTGATTCTGATGATGAACCGACATAAGACTCTGATAGTGGTTCCGACAATCGAAAGGAATGGGTGTTCTTGGCTATCAAGGAAGATGTTTCGACAGTGGAAGAGAATGTACCTGAAGAGAAGCCACTTGCTGCTAAAATTGAAGATAAGGATGAATGAGTAATTGACAATGGATGTTCACATTATATGACTGGAGATAAAAGAAAGTTTTATATCTTTGCAAGAATTCGATGGCGATCTAGTTAGATTTGGAGATGACAAAGCATGTATGATCAAAGGAAAAGGAACTATATCATTAGATGGTAAGCACACTACTAATAATGTTTATTATGTTGAAGGTTTAAGGCATAATATTTTTAGTGTAGGACAATTGGTGGATAAGGGATTTCAATTACAATTCAAGGATGGAATATGCAAAATCATTAATAGATCTGCTTTGGAGATTGCAACCAATACTCAAAAAAAAGGTAATATATTTCATTTGAATTTCGGTGAGAAGACATGTTTGATTGCACAAATTGATGAGAGTTGGCTATGGCATAAAAGGCTATGTCATGTAAATTTTGATTGCATGGTAAAGATCAGTTCAAATAAGGCAATTAGAGATATACCTAAGATTGTGAAGCCCTATAATCTGGTATGTAAGGAATGTAAAATGGGAAAATAGGCCAGGACCTCTTTTAAGAGTATACAAGACAAATCTAATCATGTTCTTGATCTTATTCATACTGATTTGTGTGGCCTTGCTAGAATTAAAAGTTTTCAAGGTGATAGATATTTTATGCTAATAATTGATGATTATTCTAGAATAATGTGGGTTAATTTTCTAAGGGAGAAATCTGAGGCTTTTGAAAAGTTTAAAATCTTCAAAGCTAAAGTTGAAACTGAGACATGATTGAATATTAAATGTCTAAGGTCAGATCATGGTGGAGAATTCACATCTGGTGAGTTTAATAACTTTTGTGAGAGGCATGGTATAAGGAGACAATTTTCTGCTCCCCGGACACCTCAACAAAATGGAGTTGTGGAAAGAAAGAACATAACTATCTTGGATGCTGCTAGAACAATGATGATGGAAGCTAATCTACCTCATATCTATTGGAGAGAACCAGTGAGCACAACAATTTTTACATTCAACATAGTACATATCAAAGGAAAAACCTGTAAGACATCTTATGAATTATGGTTTGGCAATACACCTACAGTTAATTATTTCAGAATCTTTGGTAGTATATGTTATATCAAGAGAGATGATATCATTGAAAAATTTAACCCTAGATGTGATGAAGGAATATTTCTTGTTTATTCTAATGAAAGCAAAGCATATAGATGTTATAACAAGAGATTGCAGAGAATTGTGGAGAGCACTAATGTCAAGGTGGATGAGCTGAATAGAAGTCAAATCAAAGTTTATGAGAAAGAACCGGCAATGGAAATGATCATAACTGAACCAGTAACACCTTTACCACAACAAAATGTTGAGCCAGTTACTCCGTCACTATCAGAAAATTCAATAGTAACTGAAGAACCGGGAAGAGGAACAGAGAGTCAGAAGACTCCTAGGTATGTGAGGTTGAATCATTTAGAAGATCAGATCATTGGGGATAAGAACAATGGAGTGACGACAAGAAGAAGACTGGCAACTAATGAGGTATGTTTAATTTCTCAAGTTGAACCGGTATTAATAATTAAAGCATGTAAAGATGAATGTTGGATAAAAGCTATGGAATAAGAACTAGATTAGATAGAGAAGAATAACATAAGGACTTTAGTTCTCCGGCCTAAAAATAAGAATGTTATTGGAAATAAATGGGTTTTTAGGAATAAATTGAATGAATATGGACAAGTTGTAAGGAATAAAGCTAGATTTTTTTGTAAAGGATATTCTCAGAAGGAAGGAATTGATTATGGTGAGACTTCTGCACCTGTAGCTAGGATTGAAGCTGTAAGATTATTCCTGCCTAAGCTACACATAAAAACTACAAGGTTTATCAGATGGATGTTAAGTGTGCCTTTATGAATTGGGATCTTGATAAGGAAGTTTATATTGAGCAACCTGATGTTTTTTCACTTTCAGAAGATAAAAACATGGTTTGTAGGTTAAGGAAAGCTTTATATGGATTGAAATAGACACCTAGAGCTTGGTATGCAAGGTTAGATAAATATCTTTTGAAGCTTGGTTTCACTAAAGGTAATGTTGATAGTAATCTATATTATAAAGTCACTGATGATGATATATTGATTATTGAGGTATTTTTTGATGACATTAATTTTGGAGGTGAAGATAAGTTGTGCATGGAATTTTCTAACAATATGGAGAAAGAATTTGAATGTCTATGATTGGGGAAATGAAATTTTTCTTAGGTTTGCAGATTAGTCAGACTGATAAAGGTATTTTCATATGTCAAACTAAGTATGTTAGGGAGATGTTGAATAAATTTGGTATGGAAGATTCTAAACTGGTAAGTACTCCTATGTTTACAAGTGAGAAATTGACAAGGAAAGATGAATCTGCATCGGTAAATCCTACAAGATACAAGTCTATGATTGGAGGTCTGCTATATTTGACTCAAACTAGGCTTGATATAATGAATGCTATTTGCATTGCATCAAGATATCAAAGTGATCCTAGAGAAAATCATGAGAGTGCGGTGAAACAAATTTTTAGATACTTGCAAGGTACATCTGAATATGGTTTGTGGTACCCTAAGGATAATGACTTTACTTCATGTGTATATATAGATGCAGATTGGGCAGGTGATGTTGATGACCGGAAAATAACTTCTGGTGGAGCTTTCTTTCTTGGGAAGAAGTTGGTTTCATGGATCAACAAGAAACAATCATGTACTTTTTTATCTACTATTGAAGCTGTTGGCCATTTGGTGGAATTGATTATGTGTTGCATTGATATTTTGTCATTGATCCCAACACTAGTTGTTTGGATGCTTTAACGAAACCCCACTGGTCCCGGTAGGTTGAGTGGTTTCTTGTTGATTTGGATCCAACATGATCTAGTATGATTTGATTATGGAATTGTCTTGTTCATGATAATCATGCTCATATTCAGTAAGTTTGTTTTGGTCTGGTGATTAGATGCTATCCTGTTTGCTTAGAAGCTTGGCTTCTAGTTCCGACGAGATTTTCACTTGCAGAGCTTTTGATGAAGATCTTTGATGATATGCATAAGTGGTGTTAGTGCAGTTTCAGGTGGAGTTTTAGGATGTTGATGGTGATCATGTTCGAGACTTGGTGTATGGAGATCATTGTTGTAGCGTGTGGACCTATATTGGGTCCCGGTTGGTCTAGGTTATGGACCGGTTTAATGAAGTGTGTGGATTGGACCTCTCGATGCGTTTCCAGGATGTCTTATGTATTGGATATTATTTGTTTGGTCCAAGGCCGACATGTTTTGTAATTATATAATTGGTTTATTGTTTGGTCCTGACCTGATTGTTTATGGTCGAAGGTTTGTATATATAGATGTAAGATCTCATTGTAGATCATATGGTAGAGATAATAGGAATGGGAAATGGATATGTAATGTGTGAATAATGTAATATGATTTAGGCAGAGGATTTGGTCGATCATTGGAGATCAAATTGGGTTTATGTAAGAGGGTTTAGTCCTTCGGTATTGAGCTTAACTAAAACTATACTCAGGAATAGGAGATGCTATATTTTGTAGTTCACCACTTCTCCAGATTGTAGTTTGGATTTCTATGTAGTCAATGAGACTCCTTTTGTGATGAGCAGTGCACTCTAGGCTATTGGCCTTCCGAAAACTGTAGGCCCCTCAATTGTAATTCACATACTTATTGCAAAAGTATTATCTGACTGTGGGTAGGCTTCCCACCATGGTTTTTCCCTTTATCGGGTTTTCCACGTACAAATCTTGGTGTCATGTGGATGGTATTTATTCTATGATTATTGTTTATTCTTAATTATTCCGATATTAATGTTTTGGGTTCCAGTATTAAAGTTTTAATTGCTAAATGTTCTGGTAATCTGTGACAACTGATTCACCCCCCCTCTCAGTTGTCTTCCAGATATTTCAACTATCTAACAATTGGTATCAGAGTTTTGGTCCTCTCTGCAGAAAGCTTAACTGCTTGAGGAAGATCCTATGACGACAAATAGTTCAAGTTCATCCAGTTCATCTAGAGCTATCTTTTAGAGAGATATTCTAAGGCTTGATGGAACAAATTACACAGTATGGAAGGTTCATATGGAGACTCATTTGAGATGTCTTAGTAAGGAGATTTGGGAGATCACACAGAATGGTGTCACACCTTATAATCTAACTTTTGGCAATCCTCCTTTGACAAACCTGAATAAGGAGATTGAGAATGATTGTAGAGAAAGAGAAGCCCTCTTGTGTGCACTTTTTGATCAACAAATAATGGGATTAACCGACAAATAATTTGGAAAGGCCATATGGGACAAGTTGGAGACTCTTAATGAAGGTGACCCTACAGTGAAGATTGCTAAACTTGATGGTTACTGGGTAAGATATGAAAACATGAAGATGGAAGAAGATGAAAGGATTATTGTATTCATAGAAAGGGTAAATGAGATTGTTATGGGAATTCAATGTTGTGGTGGAAATCTGAGTGAAGATGAAATTGTTTCTAAAGTTCCGAGAGCCCTACCACCGTCTTACAAAATGAAGGCTACTTTTATTAATGAGTTGAGAACAATGGCTAATACATCTGTAAACAAAGATACATTGGTTGGGAAACTATTTGCTTTTGAGCTTGAAGAATTTGGACCTTCTTGAGCTATGAAGTCTGAACCTTCTTTTCATGCATCTACATCTGCAACCGATAAGAAATATTGGAAAGCTTTATATGCAAAGGAATTGGAAGATATGAAGAGAGAAGATGATGTGTTTGAGCAACTTAAAGAACTATTTGCTAGAAGAGTACCTAAAGGATTGGTAGGAAGTAAGTATGAAGGAAAAGAACCTTTAAAATATTTTGCATGTAATAAGATTGGTCATTTTGAATCTAGATGTCCTGAAAGGAATTCAAGATTTGAAGAAATTTAAAAGATCTTTTAAACCTAACCCTGGATATCAGAGCAAGTATAAGTATAGGAAAAACAGAGACAAATCATGCTACATAGCGGATGAGGAAGGCATTACTGATTCTGATGATGAATCGGCAGAAGAATCTGCTAGTGGTTCTGACAATGGAAAAGGAATGGGTGTTTTTGGCAATCAAGGAAGATGATCTGACACTGGAAGAGAATTTAGCTGAAGAGAAGGCACTTGCTACTAAAATTGAAGACAAGGATGAATGGGTAATTGACAGCGTTTGTTCACATCATATCACTGGAGATAAAGGGAAGTTTCTATCTTTGCAAGTATTTGATGGGGGTCTAGTTAGATTTGGAGATGACAACACATGTATGATCAAAGGAAAATGAAATATATCACTAGATGGCAAGAACAATACTGACAATGTTTATTATGTTGAAGGTTTAAGGAATAATCTTTTGAGTGTAGGACAATTAGTGGATAAGGGATTTGAATTACAGTTCAAGGATGGAAAATGCAAAATCATTAACAAAACTGGTTTGGAGATTGCAACCGGTACACAAACAAAAGGCAACATATTTCATTTGAACTCCGGTAAGAAGACTTGTTTGATTACACAGATTGATGAGAGTTGGCTATGGCATAAAAGGTTGTCATGTGAATTTCGATTGCAGTGTGAAGATTAGTTCAACTAAGATAGTTAGAGATATAGAGATATACCTAAGATTATGAAGCCCTATAATCCAGTATGTAAAGAATGTCAAATTGGTAAACAGGTCAGAATCTCTTTTAGGAGTATACAAGATAAATCTAATGATGTTCTTGATCTTATTCATACTGATTTGTGTGGCCCTGCAAGAGTTGAAAAATTTCAAGGTGATAGATATTTCATGCTAATCATTGATGATTATTCTAGAATGATGTGGGTTACTTTTCTAAAGGAAAAATCTGAGGCATTTGAAAAGTTTAAAATATTTAAGGCTAAAGTGGAAACTGAGACAAGATTGAAGATTAAATGTTTGAGGTCAGATCATGGTAGAGAATTAACATCTGGTGAGTTTGATAACTTTTGTGAGATGCATGGCATAAGGAGATAATTTTCTGCTCCCCGGACACCCCAGTAGAATGGAGTTGTGGAAAGGAAGAACAAAACTATCTTGGATGTTGCTAGAACAATGATGATGGAATCTAGTCTACCTCATATCTACTGGAGAGAAGCAGTAAACACAATAGTTTATACATTCAATAGAGTACATATCAAAGGAGAAACCGGTAAGACACCTTATGAATTGTGGTTTGGCAATACATCTATAGTTAAGTATTTCAGAATTTTTGTTAGTAAATGTTATAGCAGGAGAGATGATATCATTGACAAATTTGATCCTAGATGTGATGAAGGCATAGTTATTGGTTATTCTAATGAAAGGAAGGCATATAAATGTTATAACAAGAGATTGTAGAGAATTGTGGAGAGTGCTAATGTCAAAGTAGATGAGCTAAACAAAGGTCAAATCAGAGTTTATAAGAAGGAACCGGTAGTGAAAATGATTATATCTGAACCGATAGCACCTTTACTAGACCAAAGTGTTGAATGAGTTACTCTGGCAATATCAAAGAATTCTACAATAACTGAAGATCAAGGAAGAGGAACAGAGAGTCAGAGGACTCCTAGGTATGTGAGATTGAATCATTCAAAAGATCAGATCATTGGGCATAAGAATAATAGAGTAATAACAAGAAGAAGACTAACAACTAATGAGGTACGTTTAATTTCACAAGTTGAACCGATATCAATAATTGAGGCATGTAAAGATGAATATTGGTTGAAATCTATGGAAGAAGAATTAGATTAGATTGAGAAAAATAACACATGGACTTTGGTTCCTCGACCTAAAAATAAGAATATTATTGGAACTAAATGGTTTTTTAGGAATAAATTGAATGAGGATGGTCAAGTTATAAGGAATAAGGCTAGATTGGTTTGTAAAGGATATTCTCAGAAGGAAGGAATTGATTATGGAGAGACTTTTGCATGTAGCTAGGATTGAGGCTGTAAGATTATTTCTTGCCTATGCTACTTATAAAAACTGCAAGGTTTATTAGATGGATTTCAAATATGCATTTTTGAATGGGGATCTTGATGAGGAAGTTTATATTGAGCAACCTGATGGTTTTTCAGTATCAAATGATACAAACATGTTTTGCAAGTTAAGGAAAGCTTTATATGGATTGAAACAAGCACCTAGTTCTTGGTATGCAAGGTTGGATAAATATCTTTTGAAGCTTGGTTTCATTAAGGGTAATGCTGACAATAATTTATATTATAAGATCACTGATGATGATATACTAATTATTGTATTATTTTTTGATGACATTATTTTTGAAGGTGAAGATAAGTTGTGCATGGAACTTTCTAAGAATATGGAGAAAAAATTTGAGATGTTTATGATTGGTGAGATGAAATTTTTCCTAAGTTTGCAGATTACTCATACTGATAAAGGTTTCTTCATCTGTCAAACTAAGTATGCTAGGGAATTGTTGAAGAAATTTGGTATGGGAGATTCTAAACTGGTAAGTACTCCTATGGTTACAAGTAAGAAATTGACAAGAAAAGATGTTTCTGCACTGGTAAATCCTACAAGATACAAATCTATGATTGGAGGTTTGCTTTACTTGACTCAAACTAGGCCTGACATAATGAATGTTGTTTGTATTATTTCAAGATTTCAAAGTGATCCTAGAGAAAATCATGAGAGTGCAGTGAAAAGGATTTTTAGATACTTGCAAGGTACATCAAAATATGGTTTGTGATACCCTAAGGATGATGAATTTACTTTATGTGCATATACAAATGCTAATTGGGCTGGAGATGTTGATGATCGAAAAAGTACTTCTGGTGGAGCTTTCTTTCTTGGAAAGAAGTTGGTTTCATGGATCAGCAAGAAACAATCATGTACTTCTTTATCTACTGTTGAAGCTGAGTATGTTGCTGTTGCTACCAACTTTACATGGGTTTTATGGATGAAGCAAAAGTTGAAGGATATAAAAGTGGATTGTGATGCACCGGTAGTTATTCACTGTGATAACTCTCCTGCTATTGATATATCAAAGAATCCGGTATTTCATTCTAAGACAAAGCACATATCTATCAAGTACAACTTTTTGAAGGAAAAGGTGGAAGCAAATGAAGTTAGACTGGTTTATGTTAACACTAAAGAGTAGATTGCAGATATTTTCACTCAACCTTTGCCCAAGGAATCATTTGAGTACCTGAGAGACAGATTGGGAGTTTCTGCCCCTCTGGTAGAGACTTGATTGATGTGGTTTGACATCCGTGCGGTATACATTATCAGATATACTATTCATTCCGACACTGATGTGAGGATGCTACTGCTCAGGGGGAGTAGTCAGCTTTGCGATTCAGTGGTTTATGTTTTTTCTTTGATATCTTTGTCAGATTTATGGCATTGATGTCATAGGGGGGGAGATATTGATGTGAAAAAGAAAAAGAAAGTGAAGAAGAAAAAGAAAGGGGGATAGATATTCATGAGAAAAAGAAAAAGGGGAGAGATATTGATAGTGGGAGAGATACATGTATAATTCAGAGCTTTACAAAAATATTATTTAGAGGGGGAGTTTGGTCTTTGTTTCAGAACCTCATTGCTACATCTGTATGTGGGAGATTGTTGATTGTCTTCCATTGGGGGAGACTTGTTTGGCATTTCTTGGTACTTAGATGTTTTTTACATCTAGTGTTGCCATCAATGCCAAAGGGGGAGATTGTTGGCCATTTGGTGGAATTTATTATGTGTTGCATTGATGCCAACACTAGTTGTTTGGATGCTTTACCGACACCCCTTTGGTTCAGGTAGGTTGAGTGGTTTTTGGTTGATTTGGATCCGACATGATCCACTATTGCCTCGGTATGATTTGGTTATGGATTTGGATTGTTCATGATACTCATGCTCATATTCAGTAAGTTGGTTTTGGTATGGTGATCAAATGCTATCCTATTTGCTTAGAAGTCTGGCTTCTGGTTTTGGCAAAGGTCTCACTAGCAGAGCTTTTGATGAAGATCCTTGATGATATGCATAAGTGGTGTTGGTATAGTTTCTAGTGGAGTTTCAGGATGCTGATGGTGATCATGTTCGAGACTTGGTGGATGGAGATCATTGTTGTAGTGTGTGGACCTATACTGGGTCCCGGTTGGTCTAGGTTATGGACCGGTTTAATGAAGCATGTGGATTGGACCTCTCGATGCATTTTCGGGATGTCTTATGTGTTGGATATTATTTGTTAGGTCTAAGGCCGACATGTTTTATAATTATGTAATTGGTTTATTGTCTAGTAGTCAACCTGATTGTTTACGGTTGAGGGCTTGTATATATAGATGTAAGATCTCATTGTAGATCATATGGTAGAGATCATAGGAATGGGAAATGGATATGTAATGGGCGAATAATGTCATATGATTCAGGCAGAGGATTTGGTTGATCATTGGAGATCGAGTTGGTTTTATGTAAGAGGATTTAGTCCTTTAGTATTGAGCTTAACCAGAACTGTACTTAGGAATAGGAGATGCTATCTTTTGTACTTCACCACTTCTCCAGATTGTAGTTTGGTTTTATATGTAGTCAGTGAGACTCCTTTTGTGATGAGCAGTGCAATATAGGTTGTTGGCCTTCCTGCAGGTGCAAGCCCCTCAATTGTAATTCACATACTTACTGCATAAGTATTATTTGACTATGGGTAGGCTTCCCACCATGGTTTTTCCCTGTACAAGGTTTTCCACATACAAATCTTGGTGTCATGTGGATGGTATTTATTTTGTGATTATTGTTTATGCTTAATTGGTTTAACTGCTATTCTGGTATTAATGTTTTGGGTTCCAGTATTAAAGTTTTAATTGCTAAATGTTTTGGTAATCTGTGACAACTGATTCATCCCCCCCTCTCAGTTGTCTTTCGATTATTTGAACTGTCTAACAAAAGATGAGTATGTTGCTAATGCTACTAACTGTACACAAGTTCTATGGACATATCAAAGAATCCAATATTTCACTCTAAGACAAAGCACATATCTATCAAGTATAACTTTTTGAAGGAGAAGGTGGAAGAAAATGAGGTTAGACAGGTTCATGTGAGCTCTAAAGAGAAGATTGCAGATATTTTCCTTAAACCTTTACCTAAAGAATCATTTGAGTACCTCGAAGACATATTAGGGGTTTCTACCCCTTCGACAGAGAACTGATTGATGCTATTTGGCATCAGGCTGTTATGCATTAGCAAAGATATTATTCATTCCGAATTGATGTGGGGATGCTACTGTTCAGGGGGAGTAGTTAGTTTTGTGATTCAATGGTTTATGTTTTTTCTTTGATATTTTTGTTAGATTTTTGGCATTGATGTCAAAGGGGGAGAGATATTCATGTGAAAAAATCAAGGGATATATACATGAGGGAGAGAAATTTCAGAACTTTATTGTTATATTCTTTTGTGGGAGATTTATTTGGCATTTCTTGGCACTTGGATGTTTTTCACATCTAGTGTTGCCATCAATGCCAAAAGGGGAGATTGTTGGCCATTTGGAGGAATTGATTATGTGTTGCATTGATGTCAACACTAGCTATTTTGGCTGCTTTACCGGTATCCTTCTGGTCTTGGTAGGTTGTTTGGTTTCTGGTTGAATTAGATCATGATGATCTGGTATGCTCTGATATGTTTTGGCTTATGGAATCGGCTTAGATATGCTACTTAGATTCATGTTCAATTAGTTGGTTTTGATATGGTGATCAAATGCTATCATGTATGCTGGTAAGCTTGGTTTGTTGTTCCAGCGAGGGTTTCACTGATAAAGTTTTTATTGAAGATCTTTGATGTTATGCATAAGTGGTGTTGGTGCAGCTTCTAGTAGAGATTCAGGATGCTGATGGTGATCATGTTCGAGACTTGGTTGATTGGGATCATTGCTTTAGCGTGTGTGGACCTAAATTGGGTCCTGATTTATCTAGGTTATGGACCAACTTAATGTAACGTGTGGATTGGACTTCTTGATGTGTTTCCGGGATGTCTTATGGGTTGGATATTATTTGTTTGGTCTCTGGCCGACATTTTTTGTAATTATGTAATTGGTTTATTTTTTGATGGCTGACCTTATTGTTTATGGTCGAGGGTTTATATATATATGATGTAAGATCTCATTGTAGATCATATGTGAGGATGAAAAAGATGTATAGGAGCGAATAATGTAATAATCATTCAAGTAGAGAATTTGGTCAATCCTTGCTGATCGAGTTGGGTTTATGTAAGAGGATTGTCCTTCGGTATTGAGCTTAACCACAACTATATTCAAGCATAGGAGATGCTATCATTGCAATTCATTCTTTCTTTCGGATTGTAGTCTAGATTTTTATGTAGTCAGTGAGACTACTTTTGTGATGAGCAGTGTGCTCTAGGTTGTTGGCCTTCCTGCAAGCCCCTTATTTATAATCACATACTTATTGCATAAGTATTATTTAACTATGGGTAGGTTTCCCACCATGGTTTTTCCCTTTACCGGGTTTTCCACATACAAATCTTAGTGTCATGTGGATGGTATTTATTCTCTAATTGTTTCTTGTGCTTAATTGATATATTTGCTATCTCAGTAATTGGTTTATGCATTCCGGTATTGATCTTTTGGGTTCTGGTATTAAATTTTTAATTGCTTAAGGTTCCAATAATCTGAGACAACTGATTCACCCCACCCCTCTTAGTTGTCTTCCGATTATTTGAACTGTGTAATAGATTCTTTGAAACGTAGCTCTGTACTTGTTCTTGTACATAATTAGAAAGGCGAAAATAGTTGGGAATAGGAGTTTGCCTTAGGTCAAACCCTAGTTTTGGAGTCAACCATGAAATAAATTGAAGTACAATGTAGTATTGTAATGAAAATGCTTTCCTTTTGAGGGAAAGGATGAAAATATCTAAAACACTAATGATATACCTTTTAATAAAGTTTTGTTTGTCTTCACAAGGAATTAGGGTTTTATGTATATAGTCCTTATAAAACATAGAACATGAATGCCATCTCCGATTCTTGAATCTTGACTTTACTTTTGCTCCAATGCTTGATAGAAGACTTATTGCTCGCTCACTTGAATTTGCTAGATCTTATTTTTTCTCTCTTGAGTTGATATGAATTCAAATTAGGTTTAAAATGAGAGGGGTAGACCTTCTTTTATACATTCTAGTTGAAAAATAAATTAATTTTTTAACACAGACCAACATGCGATCTAGGTTCTTTCTCAAATTGAGTTACCATTATGAGGCCCCAAAATGGGCCCTTTTTGAGAGGGCAATGGCATTGGGTACCCTATTACTTGAGGACCATGGTGCCCTATGCCCTGGTCCTAGACATCAGGGTCCCAGGATTAAGGGGAGAGAAATGCAGATAGTGAAAATTTGAGTTTGATGCATGTGAGCAGAATCAGAGCCTCAATCAGGCCTTAAAGGACAAATGCCAAAGTGAAAGCCTCGGTGAGGACAAAATTGTAGGTGAGTATAATTTAGGATGCTACAACATAAAAAAGGTCCTGGGTAAAGATGTTGACAATGAAGGGAACTACAAGGAACTTTTGAAGTTCCTTACTAATGACTGGAGCCATGTGCTCAAATAGCTACTAGGTGGTTGGCTTGAGCTTTCTAAGATTTTTGGTTTATGTTGTTAAGACCTTATATATCATTTTACTATCTTGTTAAAAACTCTTTTCTATTTTTTGATGTTGTAAGTGTGTTGTAAGTTGTTTTAATGGTTCCATTGGGTTGCTTGTGTAAAGGGCCAACACCCTTGTTTTGTTGCTTTTAATATAATAAAAAAATCAAATTTTAATAATTATATATTTAATTCATTTACTATATGTATATCTAATAAATGAACTCCTATGATTTATTATTTGTAATATATTTATAATGTTGACATGAGAAAATGCTTACTCGTTTATAACTTATAATACTAATTTGGTATTTCCTTACAAATATAAAATTATACTTGTGTCTTCAATTTTATTGACATCTATCAAAGTAATGTGTTGGGCTCTATAAATTAATCAAATCAATAGTGGAGGAATCATATAATATAGATATTTTGATCATTTCACGTGGACCACAAATATGTTTTCCAATGGAGTGTGACATGATCAATTAAGGAAATACTATATATGTTGTTAATGAAGTTGTCGATAACAGTATGATATTTTCATACCAGCATAGAAATGCAATTCAAGAGAAACAACATTAGGAAACATAATAGAAGTTTAGAGGCATGATGCATTTGTGTTGTTGGATATAGGGTAAATGATGAGATTTTGGTTGTTCCAAATAATATATATACACTGTTCCTAAAAGTATAAGTATATAAATGGACACTCTTAGTACTAATGGACTTCCATCTGCACCACATGTTGATCTTCACCCTTGAGTAATATATTGCATGAAAACTAAAAAGCTTCTTGTGATAGGCTATATAAACTATCTTCTTTTTAAATGCACTCTATTTTCTGAGAGATATATCTTGGAATAAAATTTAGTCCATCACATGAAGCCCCTTCATATGCTAGGAATGTGAATAAAGTCGGCACCACTTATGTAAATGGAATAGCATTGATCTTGGGGGAAACCTTATGTTTAATAGGTACTTACTCAAGTTGAAGTGATTCTTGTTACTAGGATGAATCTAATCATACAAGTTAACCATACTTGAGGCATTTAATACAAGTATAGGGAGCACACACCTATTTATCCACAAGATTAGCTTTAATAGAAAGGTGCCTACCTCAACAAGCATATTATCTTAATATATTGATTGTGAGAAGGCATCTTACCCAATATAGATTTTATGATTGTTTTGTCAAAAGATCATTTATATTGGTTGCAATATAGTATTAAATTATATAAAATAGATATTATAAAGATGTGGAAATAGATGACAACTAAATCATGCCACTTCCAAAGGAAGAGGTTGGATGACTTTAGCAATGAACAATATGAAGAGCCTCAACACCAATCTTCACCTTTTGTAGCTAGGTTTGGTTCATCTCAATGATAAATGGAAGAAGTAAGGATATTTATACAAAATAATGATAATAGGTCAATTGATATGATTGAATGAACACATATCAAGGTCCGACCAATTAATGACTACAACAAAGAAGGATTATTTGATAGGGAATTTCATATTTTTTTAATGGTGAAGTAGAGTGGTTGTAGCCTCATATCAATTATCTAAGGAAACTTTTACATGTATAGCTTGTTCAAAGATAAAATTGCTACATAAAGCAATAAATATTGACACATGACTATTTGGATCACCTTGGCCATTGTATTTCTAAAAACAAGGTATCTCAATGCATTGTGGGATGGGGATCTTAAGTATTTCAATGGAAAGTGGGCTATTAGTATAATATGACATAGGAGAATGGATTGGGATCGGGTTGTGTTATGCCAATTTTTGTTGTAATGCTAACACATTTTACAACAATTGGTTTATGGTGGTGTCTGTATGTGAATTGGCTTGTGAAAATTTGGATTGTCATGGTGAATTTGAAGGTATGTTATGGTAAGTATGTGAAAAATATGTTAAGTGGATGGTGGAGATGGATGGTGGGTCTTTTGAGAAGCAAAAGGAAGATTGGTTGAAGATGGAACATAAATATACTGATTGATAGGATTAGACCCATTACTAACATAAATGACATTATTATTTTGTGCATCAATAGACATAATGGAGGATGTTTATGTAGGAATATTGGGTATTGTTGTAGGCATGAGCATTGGTATCTCAACTTGGTTTGTAGGATTGGTATATCTAAGAACTTTTTTGCAATTGGCTACTTTCATAATGTCTTCATACACTATGTGAGATATGCTATGTATAACATCGACACCATGTGAATCACCTTTATCAATTTCCTTAGATTCTCAACTGAGTGGATTGCCTCTTCAGCCAAGTGTTCTTTACTCACAAATTGTTGAAGACCTTCCAATTCCTTATCAATATTTCTCAAGTGTTCATTAGACACTTGTGTGTATGTGTGTTCATTTGTACATGTTTCAAGTGTTGCATCTCTGATTAACATAAGATAGCCAAATTTGGTATTTTCATGAACAAACTATTTAGAGTAATTAATATTGAGGAATGAGTAAAAAATACATATATTAATTCTCATGTCCAAAGAATATTACAAAACCTTCTCATGGACCTAGCAAAAGATAGCAACAACCCCTTACATAGAGAGGAAACAAAATTGTCCTTGCCTCTAATCATTGCAGCCTATAAATAGGCCACAACAACATTGCCATTTTTTGCACTCACTTGAAGAACGAAAACAAGATACATATTCATCTCGTAAATTATACTAGATTATGACTATAATTATTAACACATACTAATTATATCATTTAAATACTAAATTATAATTAAACTCACACTCTCTACCCCTTAAATTGTGTAGTGAACTTCTTTGGGAGTGTGTTAATTGCCAAACTATCTCCATGGTTATGCTTAATTTAATGACAAGTTTCTCTATGATTTCAATTATAGTGATTAAAGATTCCCTCTCACTCATCTACCCTTTACATTATTTTAGCGAATTCCTTTAGGAATATGTTAATTGTCAAAGTATTTGCATGGTTATCCTCAATTTGAGGACGCTTCTCCATGGTTTCAATTATAGTAATTAAAGCCAACCTTGAACTAAAGAACTTGGTATCTTACTTCTTGCACCAAATATTTCTCAAAGAACATGATTACCATTCATATGATTTCTATGTTCCACCTGCTGGATTATCTGTCATTGATGTAATCGCTGGTTCAAGAAGGAATTTAATGTCAAAGGAAAATGATGTCACTAATATCAATAGGAAATATTATAGAAAATGACTCTTATTTGTGAAAATGTTGGGCATCTCTTTGCCATTTATGTGAAAGGGGAAGAGTAAGAGGGAGAGCTCATGTTCATGCTATATTGATAGTTGTTTTGATTGCAAAGTTGACATCAATGTGAAAAAAAAAGAGATTGTTAAATATTTATTATTGATATCATTGTTTATTTAAATAATAATAAACTCGCTGACCTTACATACTATCTATATTGCTAGTCGATCATAATTTGCCCAAGATAAGCAACCCATGTATATAAAGCAGCAAATGAAATTTGTATAAATGATCATCACCCAAGTGTTTGTTCAGGTAGAGATAACAAGTTTAAAAGAGCAGCGATTGAAGTCTTCATAAAAAGAAGCAATGGAAGATAAAGGGAAGTAGTTAATGAGCACTTATATTGTGAAGGATTGCAATCAGTTTGAATAAACACTATGATTGATTTGAAAGGACATCACTATCAGTATCTTGAATGATATCCTGCATAAATCTGCTTATTCCTCTTTCAGAACTGCATGTATAAGCAGATTTGAATACATGCAGTTCTGAAAGAGGAATAAGCAGATTTATGCAAGATGTCATTCAAGATGCAGATTTGAAAGTGAAGAATACACATGATTTGAGTGGAACAATTAAGTGAATAGAACATATATAGAGAAAACTCAAAGAGCGTAAGGAGGTCATTTAAGGAGGTTGTGTGGAAGAATGAGTATGAGATTTATGTGAGTAGAATTATAAAGCATATATAAGCAAATTTATAAGTCATAGGTGAACATATTTATAAGGTATATATGAGCAGATGTATAAATATATAAATTTTAGATCCTTAATACACGATTAGAATTGAATTGAGAGTTCATATGCGAGTCAAATAAATTAACAAATGACAACTCAAAATTTAATTGCTTTCATAATTCATAAAGTTGTCCCTAATTGACATTAAACAATGTTGCATTGAAATTGAAGTCTACCTCTAAATCACTGCCACTATGAAGGACTGCTTCATTGATTGGAACTTCAATTGATCTCTCATGTGGATTCTTCTTGTCAGTCTAAATGGCATCTTCATGCAACATCTCACTATAAAATTGGAGTCTATTGATACTTTGAAGTCTAACAATCGTGAAGTCCCAAAGCACCATGCTTAGTCACCAACTTATTTGCTCATCTAGAGGTAAGCCTATTATTCTTGGTAGAGTGAATGAAGTTGTATGTGAATCAGTTTCTATTTAGAACAAAGGAAGTGGCAACCTATAAAAGGAGGTGAATGGTATGCATCCTCAACTCTAGTGTACACTTATCATTTAATGTCCACCATCCAATAGGATCAATGAGTTTATGTAGCTTTACCTATCTTTACCTTTGATTTGTTGAACGTCGGACCATGAAGATTAGTAAAGACAAGCCATTATGTCAAAGTACAAACAATTCCTTACATGAATGCATCTTTTGAAGGGATCTCATTAACCTTTATTTCACCTCTTCATCATCATAAGGAGACAAACTCCCAAACTTTGATGCATACCGTACAAGATGTAGAGAAAAGGCTATTATATGAAGTAGGGTGTTCATAGTGATCTACCACCCCACACCACAATGTATTTACTATGTTGTTCATATAATTCCAACTTAAGATCTATGTTATAAATTGCTTACTTCATTTTTCTAAGTATGATGTCAAATGTCTCATAAATCTCTCCAAGTTTAAAAGAGTCTATACCAACGTATCTAATGATATCTACAACATGTGAGATGAAAGAGAAAACATGTATACAAAAATATAAAAAAATAATTAGAATAGAAGCAAAAATCATTAATTTAAGGGTCAGTGCAAGAAGCCGAGTGCACTTTTTGGCCAAAAAGTGGAAGTGTTTTCCTTGATTTTCACATTTTGTCTCATTTGAGCTTAAATTTTGAAACACTTGGATATTGAATCTTGGAAAAAGTCAGTAATATAAAAGATAGCCCTTTGAGTTTACTTTCCAAAAATGTAACTTATTTTAATACCCACATAATAAAAAATAACGTTTGAATGGAGTTCTAAAAACTATGTTTTAAAAATGCTTGTTTCAAGACCATACCATGCATGTGTACGACCCACACTTTTTGACACAATTAAAATTATTTTCTCAAACCATTTTGAGAAATGGTTTGTAACACACTGAAGATAGATGAGCATATTTTTCTATATTTCTTTTTAAATTTTTTTTTTTTAATTAATTTTTTAATGACCGTAATTATCTTTTTAAAAATTTGAGGTGTATGGCCCACATAATTTAACGTAAACTTAACATTTTATTTTTATTTATTTTTAAATGGAAAATAATTCTGGGTAGATTGATGACATATAATTTTTTTTTCAAAATTCATTAAAATAAAAAAGTTATTAAATTAACAAATATAGTTAACATTTCAAGTTTTTGGACCCGATTTAGTATAAATTAAATGAAAAATAGTTAAAATAATCAATTTTTAAATAAATTTACATATTTAGAATCTAGACAGTATAATCTGAAATGGGTTTTAATTTCGTATAAAAATTCTCTAATTACAGGCACAAACTATTTCAGAAGTTCATATTTGTGCTTTCATTCATAGAGATTTGAATTTGCAAGTCCATGTCTCAGGTGTGGCCATCCCAGGCCTATCCCGGGCCTAATCCCTAGCCAAGTGGCAGGTTGTGGAATCAATTTCCACATAACGGGCTCTCATTTTCAAAACGGGGGCCCGTTCCTTTTTTTAACTATTGGATTTAGGAACCCGATCCTAAATAACCATTACTGTCAAAAAAAGGCAAATTGCATCAATTTACCACACCGTCATTGAAATCCGTACTGACAAACATTTTTTACAACATTTGGCAGTACTTTTTAATATTTTTTACACAAATTTCTGAAGAACTCGGTAAAAAGATATTATTTTTTGAAGAGGAGTTTTCAAAGATGGTTTCGAAGCAACATCAAAAGAAACAGAGGAAGACAATGACAATAGACGAAATTCAAGCACAAAGAGAGGAGGAAAAATGCCAAAGAGATCCAAGATCACAACAAGGACAATTGAATAACACTTCTGAAGCATCTAGGTCAGTGCCCGTTGTAGATGAGACCATTGAAGAGATCATGATGGACGCAAGAAATGTAGAACCAAACACGGGTATGACTGTTGATGCAAATGTTCATGTGGATGCGAATCCTGGTATGTTTTTAAATCCCCAAGACTATGATGTCAATCAAATTGCTGATTTAAATGAAGTTGGATATAAATTTCATACACCAATACAAAAAGAAATAAAAATTGAAAATATTACACCACCCTCTCTAAAAGAAAATGAATGTAATTTGTTTACTATTGATAGCAATGTGCTAGATAATATTAATGGGTTAGTTTCTTGGAGACAAATTAGAACACATGCGAACAGATTATATAAACAATTTTTCTATAATAAAAAGTTAGAATTCCAATGTCAATTAATGCTACAATTAATAAAATTGTTAAAAATGCGTAAAGTCATGAAAAAATAGGTATTTATGCAAAACCAAAAAGAAAAGATGATTCATATAAGCAAGTTGTATCTACTGTTGCCAGTGCCATAGATTCTATCAAAAAAACAAGTCAATTTAAAGATAAGAATGCGACATGTAGAGTTATAACAACTGCTATAGTTGACAAAACAATTGTTAGTAAAAGAATGTTAAGTGATATAAGTGGCTATTTAAACTTACATCGTAGAACCTTGTCAAGAGTGGCCAAACGAAGAGAACACAATTGAAATTGATCCACTAAACCATTGTTGGAGTTTTAGTAGTAGACTTCAAATGTCAGACATGAAATTAAATGATGAAACTAAACAATTAATTGCAAAATTTTGGCATGATAACACTAGAGTTTAATTAATTAATAATGCAAGATATCTTTATTTTTTATACAAGCCCTCAAAGGTACAAGTTCTGTTTCCTGGAATATTACCAATTTAACTAATAATGCTAAATATCTTTTAAATAACTATGTTAGCATTAGTATTACTCATACCTTTAGAGAAGGCAATAAGGTTGCAGATATCCTAGCCAATGAAGGGGTCAATTTGGAGAAGGATGTCAAATACATTGGAGAAACTCACATTAAAAGGGAGGTTAAAGAGCAATTATACTTTGATTGCATCAATGGGTCAAGTTAATCTCATGATTACTTTTTGGGGAATGATTTCCAAAGATAGATTTTGGGGGTGGACAAACTGTCAAATTATGAGTGTTTTTTGGCATCATTTCCAAGATCATATGTGTGCGAAAGATTATAGTAATAATCGCTAGGTTTGTGTGGCCATAAGCAGCAATTTCAAAACAACGAAAGAGTCTTTACACGAGAATTCCAGAAATAACAAGTTTTCAGAGTCTTATTTGCGGATTGTGAACTGCAGGAGTGGGTATCTTTACTTGGAGCTCAGAATGGGTGGTAACCTAAATAGGAACGAGCCTCCAAGATGTGAAAATTGGAAGAGTGAACGAAAGGTCTGGAGAAGGTTCCACAGATACGGCTTCACTGACTATATGGAAAAGCTTCATGGAAGTAGAAATTTGGTGTCTTATGGTTTTGCTAAAAGTTGGAGTAACAACAGAGTCATCCTGTTCGGGGAGATTTGGCAAATCGATGAAAACATAGTTGCAGAGGTCACGGGTTTCCAGACGGAGGGGACTAAATTCTACAGGGATCGGAAGTATGCAGCTGAAGCTTTCAAAAACTTCCCGAAGTCGGAGGATGAGAAGGACAAGCTTGTGAAGAAGGACAAGCTTGTGAAGAAGGACAACATCTCCTACTACACTCCCCAGCAGGTAAAGCCTTTCTGGAAAAAACTTCTAAGGGTTTTAATGGAGTATTTGACTATGAATGGCAGATTTACAAAAATTTATAACTATCATTTCGCTATTCTGAACCATTTCTGTCATGGGGCTAAAATATCTCTGCCCTTCTATTTAGCGTCCTCTCTAAATGAGAGTCTTGCAGACCATGCTAAAAAGCCTAACTCTTACCCATTAGCCTACCAGGGGCTCATTCTACTAATATATGAACATCTAAAGGATAAGGCTAGGGCAACCAAGGATGACCCTTTGATCATTAACGCTCATATCTCTGAGAGCTGCAAAGACTCTAACTTGAATGGGGATCAACCCAACACCCCTACCCACAAAAAAAGGAAAGATGAAACAGAGCATGAGGAAAAGGAGGTGCATTGTGATGAAGAAGAGGAAAAGGATAAGGACACTGATATTGAAATGGAGCAAAATAAGGATGAGAACTATGGTGAAGGGGAGGAAGGGGGTAATTCTGAAAACCCTCACTCTAACCCTAAGGGCTCAGAAAGTGAGAATGCTGCTCTGAATCCTAAGGAGTATGACAACCCTAACTTTGAGGAGACTAAACAGGGCAAGGCCTCTGCGAACACCATCTTGGACAATGCCCGTAACTGCACTCTGGAATCCTTCAATTTCCAGAAATGGGTTGTCGAAAACATCACCAGTATGCAAGGTAAGCAGAGGGAGCTGGAAGATAAGATTAATAAGCTGATTAAGAATTCTGACTTTGGGAAACAGAATGAGGATACGGAAAATAGTGAAGCTGAGGAGGAAATGGAGATGGAGGACTGGTTGGAGAAAGATCTAATCAAAGGGGACCTGGAACATTTGGAGGATGTTATTAGAACTCTGAAAGAGCAGGTGGAGGAGGACAAAGACAACACCAACACCTGGATCGCCCGTAACGAGAAGGATTTGAAAAGCCTCATGAACCACAGCCTCCAGGTCCTTAAAGTTTCTTCCCATAATATGAATGCTTTGGTGGATCATTTGAAAAAGAAAAATCAGGATAAGAACCTAGTAATTATAGAAGATGCTCCAACCTCCAGCCCCACCCACCAGAACCCTAGACACAAAACTAGGTAGACCACTATTGGGAAGGACACCAAAATGAAAGAGAGCCAGCTGGGACAAGAAAACAACGACCTAAGGGAAGCGGCCAAGGCGATGATGCTCTTGGTACAGAATGTTGAGGAAACTATGAAGAGTTTATAATTAACTTGTAATGTTGGGCTTGGGGCCAATTTCTTGCTGGCCTCTTGCTATCCCTTTCTCTGTTGTTGGTTTTTTTGCTAGTCTTTTGTAGCTGTCTTGTTTTGTTTCCTTCTTGGATATCTTTCGAATGTAATCGGGTTTCGGGTCCCTTAAAACCTGTTTTTACTTAATCAAAAACACTAGAGATGTTTTAAAGTTAAGGGTGGGATCAAAAATTCGTGATCCTCATCCAAAACATCTTCTTGACATGACTCAAATTGAATTCTTTAAAAAATTTAGTGATGAATCTGTGTTAATGAATTTACGAATTAGTCAAAGATCATTTGAAAAAAGCAAACCCTGATATGTTAAAATCAATAAACAAAGAATATCTTGTTATTGTAAAACTCATGTTCAGTTTCATTACTATTATGATGTTTTTTGATATATACATTGTATGTTGCATGGTAATGATCTTGTGCAGGATTGTGGTGTTTATGTTCCACCTAAAACTATTAAAGATTTTATTGCAAGTTTATTTTGTAAACCACCTAATGAGCAATTATTTCTTTCCAGTTCATGCATTTATGGCCTTTGCAATTTATGTGGGAACTATTCTTTGATAGGTGAATGTTTGCATGAACATGTTTCATCTGAGTTTGGCCAAAAAATGGTTGATGTTAGGAGATTTAAAAATATAGAATACCCTCTAAAGGATGGAAAGATGGGGAAAGGTTTAGAATTGATTACATAATAGAATAGTGTGAATGCATTTATCAGTGAGTTTAAAAGTCATATTCTTCCAAAATATGTGAAACATTTCCAACATGTCCGATGGCTTGATGGATAGTTTTGCATATGCAAGAACACATTTCCAATTGGAACAATAGTATCAGTTGTGGATTTTGCAGAAAATTATACTCTAAAACCATAAGAGGAAACTCAATCACAATACTACAACTCAATGCAAGTGGCCATATTTGTGCACATTATATATAGACATGACCATGACAGTATAGAAGATAACAGGAAATTTTTGAGGGACTATCATTTCTATGTTAGTGATAATCGATTACACTTGTCTGAGTTTGTTCAACATTGCTTCAAGGTATTTCATGATAATCTTAAGGAAAGAGAAATTGACATGAAACAATATATGATAGTACATATCATATAAAATAGTACATGTACATCATATCAGAGCCAAATAAACAGTAAAATATTAGTGCTATCATCAATGACATCTCGTGGTCTCTTCTCCCCGGGACGTGGACCAGATCCACCCATCTCATGTTGTACAAGGAAAAAATAATATTAAAATACTTGAAATTAACTATTAAAAGATAATCATTTATCAAATATAGTTGGAATTCATAAGTTAAGTTACAAACTTACCATATGTGTGTACACACAACTCCAGTAACTTGTTCTGCATGTACTATATGCTCGATAGTTGTTCCATCATGTATACAAGATAAGAAACATGATATAATGAACATGAGCACATACACGTGATTTTTTTTTTATTAAATAAAAATGAACATTTATAATTTGATTTTAAAATAATCATATAATAAAATATCGTACATAAGGTTGCTCATCTCCTCTAGCAGTATCTTGTGCAGTATCAATGCCAAATGTAGTGCTAGCTAAGTCCTGTACAAGGTCAAAGTAAAAGTGTCTGATTAAATCTTAAATTAAGAGTCAAAATAAGGTCAAATTAAGTATTACATATTAAGACCTCAAAGGATGTCGATGTGCGTTCAAATTGGCTCTGATAAAAATGATGAGGATAACCTATCCTGATAGTAGTGTCCACCTGCAAACATGCATTTAATGAAATCATATTTATTGAACATATATGTATGTATTAAATAATTTCAAGTTGTAAGAGTTCATATTTAATTTATGAATTATAAGATACATATAATAGTTGGTGTCACAGTTGTCACACCCTCTTCTCGATGTGATGTAGAGGGTCCCTCATGACCTGAAGCTTGGAGAAAGAATCATTAAATGTATCAACATGAAAATTTATATAGTATAAGATGATAACATATTAACTTAAAAAGCTAGTACAATGTCTAGATAGAAATTGATACTATACCCCATAAGGTGTGCCAAGCTGTGTAGGAGTAGATGCAATATTGACTCTAACATTTGGTGTAGTCCTTATCTACATAAAACAAATTTATTTAATGAAGTATTAATTGTATAAAAAAAAAGACATGCACTTAATTTATACCTATATTTAATGAAGTATTTAAAGATTGACATGTACATGTATATATATCTATACCTGCTTAGGATGATCATCAGAGCAAAGAAAATCCATATATGATGTCATCATACTATCATCTGTTGCATCATGCTTAGTTGCAACTGAAGTAGATCCTAGATCAACAGTAGAACCTACACACACTTGATGACAACTTGAAGACATATGTGGCATCCATCGAGGAGCAGATGCCATGTGAGTAGCTTGCTCACTCAGGTTACCTGTGAGGGAAGTCAAAGCATCTAATGTTGAAATGAATGATGTATTCTACATATCTGTAGGAATCAATGGAGCAACAAGTGGAACTATGGGTGGATCTGGTAGGTGATTATTACTCCCTTCCCCTAATCTATGATGTGGCATTCCATGACCAACACCCTGGAATGACTTAATATCAAAATAATTTGGTTTTTGGTGCATTACAAACTCACAGTATAATTTCTTCAAAAAATATAAAGGGACCTCATAATTATGATGTGGTGGATAATCAAAAACCATCCACCATCTATCCCAAAAGTGTCTAACCATTTATGGATGCTCACACCACCTAATTGAAATTCTTTTCTGGCTAGGTTGCATTGGTTCTCTTGTTTTTGGGTTACTAAATATAGACATAAATGATCTTTGGTTATTTTGAGATCAGTGATTTGCCTATAAGTTAAACCATCAACATAAAAATCACGCAACTCTTGTCGTTGTCTATGAAATTGATCTAATTGAGAATCAATAGATCTAACTGACTTGACAATAGTTTGCATTGATTTTGCAAACTCTAGAAGATGGGGTGGCGTTATTGGCTCATTTTGGATAGCAGTAATATTTTGTTCAATCACTTGTAGGTTTTCATTAATTTGTTCTCTTAAACAAATTTCATGCAATCTAGGGGGTGGAGGTGGAGGTGGAGGTGGAGGTGGAGGAGGAGGGGGTTGCGGTGGGGGTTTTTCACCTAATAATTCATCTATGTCAAAGACATCCATGATAACAAAGAGATCCTGCATATATAAAGATACACATTAATTATATACAACTCTATGTCAAAGAAGAATCTATTTTAGTTTTAAAAAAACATTTATAAATAGTAACATTTCTATGTTATTGAATGAGATACACATGAAATATAATATAATATTGAACTTTAAAAAAATATACATATACATACTATTGAATCTTTAAATGTAAAATTTGTGCACAAAACTTAATAAAAACTTTCAATGAAACTTCATAAATCTATTATATATTCAATTTAATGCATTCATTTCTTGTAAAATGCATCAACTATTAAAATCAATATAAAATATTCCATACATGAACTTGTAAAAAAAAAGTAAAATAAGATCAACATATATAAAGTAATTTATATAATAAATAATTAAGTCACAGTTCCGGTAAACATGTTACATTAGTACTTTGTGTTGGAATAGTACTAATATATTAGATGGTAACCTCTCTAAGTGGTCATTTACTAAGTAAACATGTCGAATTAGTACTTCAGTGTTGGAGATGAATTAGAGGATGAAGTCGGCAATTCGAGAAAATCATGTCATGTCATGGCTTAATAGGTCCTATTATGGACCTATTATGCCATGATGGCATAATCCGTGGACTATTATGCAATGTCATGGCATAATAGGACTTATTATGTCGTCATGGCATAGTAGGTCCTATTATGCTATGTCATGATATAATAAGTCCTATTATGCCACAGACATGGCATAATAGGTCCATAATTGGTCCTATCATACTAAGTAATCATGTTGAATTAGTACTTCAATGTTGGAGATGAATTAGATGATGAAGCTGGCAATTCAAGAAAATCATGTCATATCATGGCTTAATACCTATTATGCCATGATGGCATAGTAGGTGGACTATTATGCAATGTCATGGCATAATAGGACCTATTATGTCATGATGGCATAATAGTTCCATTATGCCATGACATGATATAATAGGACCAACTATGGACCTATTTTGCAATGTCATGGCATAATAGAACTTATTATACAGTCATGGCATAATAGGTCCTATTATGCCATGACATGGCATAATAGGTCCATAATTGGTCCTATCATACTAAGTAAATATGTTGAATTAGTACTTCAGTGTTGGAGATGAATTAGATGATGAAGTTGGCAATTCAAGAAAATCATGTCATGTCATGGCTTAATAAGATGGCATAATAGGTGGACTATTATGCAATGTCATGGCATAATACGACCTATTATGCCATGATGGCATAATAGGTCCTATATGCCATGACATGATATAAGAGGACCAACTATGGACCTATCATGCAATGTCATGACATAATAGGACTTATTATGTCGTCATGGCATAATAGGTCCTATTATGCCATGACATGATATAATAGGTCCTATTATGCCATGACATGGCATAATAGGACCTATTATGCCATAATTGGTCCTATCATACTAAGTAAACATGTTGAATTAGCACTTCAGTGTTGGAGATGAATTAGATGATGAAGTTGGCAACTCAAGAAAATCATGTCATGCTGTGGCTTAATAGGTCCTATTATGGACCTGTTATGCCATGATGGCATAATAGGTGGACTATTATGCAATTTCATGGCATAATAGGACTTATTATGCTTGCATGGCATAATAGGTCCTATTATGCCATGACATGATATAATAGGACCAACTGTGGACCTATTATGCAATCTCATGGCATAATAGGACTTATTATGTTGTCATGGCATAATAGGTCCTATTATGCAATGACATGATATAATAGGTCTTATTATGCCATGACATGGCATAATAGGTCCATAATTGTTCCTATCATACTAAATAAACATGTCGAATTAGCACTTCAGTGTTGGAGATGAATTAGATGATGAAGTTGGCAATTCAAGAAAATCATGTCATATCGTGGCTTAATAGGTCCTATTATGGACCTATTATGCCATGATGGCATAACAGGTGGACTATTATGCAATGTCATGGCATAATAGGACTTATTATGCCGTCATTGCATAATAGGTCCTATTATGCCATGACATGATATAATAGGACCAACTATGGACCTATTATGCAATGTCGTGGCATAATAGGACATATTATGTCATCATGGCATAATGTGTCCATAATTAGTCCTTTTATACCATGACATGGCATAATAGGACCATTTTAGGACCTTTATGCCATGACATGGCATAAACCTAAGCCTAAACTTTGATAACTAAAATTTGAAGAGTAATGTTAATTACTTTTAAGGTTATACTAATAGTGGTAAATTTTGTATTGCCTAATGAGGATTAAGAATAATTTTGGTACATATATTGGAATGGTGGCTTGCTAGAAGTGGTTAAATTTTTTCGTTTATTGGTTGAAAGGCCCAATACCTAAAAATATAATTCGTAGAAACATTTAACGGTTCTACTGTGCCATTTCATGGAATAATAGGACCTATTATGCCATGATGGAATAATAGGTCCTATTATGCCATGTCATGGTATGACATGACCAACTATGGACCTATTATGCAACGTCATGGCATAATAGGACATATTATTCCATCATGACATAATGTGTCCTATTATGCCAGGACCTATCATACCATGACATGGCATAATAGGTACATAGTTGGTCCTATCATACCATGACATGGCATAATAGGAACATAATTTACCATCATGATATAATGTGTCCTATTATGCCATGACATGCCTTAATATGACATGATGGCATAATATGTCCTATTATGCCATGACATGCCATAATTGGTCCTATTATGTCATGCCATGGAATAATAGGAAAATAGTTATCAAATCTATAATAATTTGACTCTCTCAATGGCTAATTCTTAATGAATATTTCATTTTGGTTTTGGTTTTGATACATCCATTTAGTTTCGGTTTGGTTTGGATTTGGTTTTGATTTCCATTTAGTTTCGGTTTCGTTTTTGTTTTCGTTTTGATTTCCATTTAGTTTCAATTTTGTTTCGATTTGGTTTTGGTTTTGGTTTTGATTTCCATTTAGTTTCGGTTTTGTTTCGATTTGGTTTTGGTTTTGATGTTTCTAAGATATCTTATATCTTGTAAATTTGATATTTTGTTTTGTTAACTATCCAGATTTGGTTTTGATTTGTAAATTTGTTGATTAGGGTTTAGGGTTAACCATTGAAGAATATTTCAGATCAAAATTAAGAATTTACAAATGTAAAAACAAATTTATTTATAGGCTACTTTGAAAAAAAACTAAAATAATACCAAAAAAATCTAAATAATGCTCAAAAACAGGAAAAATATACAAGAAAATTACAAAATGTGAAAATAGATGATTGAATGTGTACTTGGGATAGTGGTGGAGGCTTGAAATGGAATCCACAGCACGGGGGCCCGTTTTTGTTCTCTTGTTCTCACTTCAGTTCTAGGGTGAAAATGACAAATTTCGCCTGAAAAAAAAAGGGTAAAATATGATTTAGAAATGGGGGCTCGCTTATTTTTGCTTCGGGCCCTCATTACCTTTCGGCTTGGGGGCTCGAAGCATAAACAGGCCCCCATTTTTAAGAGCGCATTTTCCAACATGCGGACTTCCGCAAATTCGTGACTCATTACCTTGCACTTGCCCTTAAAATCACATTTTATTAAAAATCAACAATTTCTCACCTCATTGGAGGCCATTGGTCATCGTCAAGGATCCTTTGTTTGATAGTTTTTCCTTCAACTATATTTACAATAAGCCATATAGTCCATTTTGAATTAACCATAATCAACTATAGTGCCTCCACTGTAATGTAACTACTTTGGAATAGGATTTAATAATAAATGCTAATAATAAAATTAAAACATAAATGAATAAAAAATAGAATTAAAGTAAAAAGTAATAAAATTAAAATAACTAAAACTTAGTTAAGTTTAATGAATGGTCAAAAGGCATGAAACAAAAATTTGTGACTCTCTCAAACATGAGGTATAAAAGGGAGAAGAGAATTTCATTTGAAAGGGGGATTATTAATCCATAACTAGAATTATAGATCTGATTTGAATAATAGGACAACAATAAGGAGACATGACCCTTTAAAAAGATCTCTCTTTTTACAAATTTGTTTCTCCTCAATAAAATATGAAAGTATAAAGGATATGGAATGGAGGACGGAATAAAGGGGAGGAGATATGAATTAAAAAAGGACAAATGGAAGAAGAAAGGGATGAGAAGAAAAATAAGGAACCATTGCGGTAAGTGCACCAAGATGGTGAACTAAAAGGGGGTATAAGTGGTCACTTTTTTTCTAAAATCAACTAAACTTGAAATTAGAGGAGCGATTTGAGACTCATCCACTCAAAATTTGAAGATACCCTGTAAAGTGGAAAATTTGGGGCTTAGAAAATTTACCACTTGGAAAGGAGAATTCACTAAGCTGATTTTCACTTTGAGGACTTTACATTCAAAAGAGGGGATGAGTCTACTAGATCCAATCCTAAATGATGCAAGGATTGAATACTAAGTAGATTGATTGTGTTTGGAATGTAATTGACCCTCTTTTGTAAGTCGATTAGTTGAATTAAGGCTAAGTGTTGGAAATGAAGACAAATATGAGAAAACAATGAGCTATAGTTTCAGGATTCAGTCATGCACCTGGATCTAAGAAGTTTGAGATGATTCAGAGTTTCTTTGTGAAATCTGCCAAAAGTTGTAGGGACTGTGTGTCTAGACCAAGTCTCCCTCCTATCCGTCCTTTGAACTTTCGTGCGTCGAAAAGGGTTTTTCTGTTTTTGCAAATAAAGCTTAATTCCAAAAGTACAACTACGCACCCGCTACCTACACACAAAAGGAAAGGGAAATGTGTTGGGAATAGGGGTTTGCCTTTAGGTCAAGCCCCAATTTTGGAATTAACCAAGTGGTTGAAATAATGTAATTGAAATGACTAAAAGTAGAAATCCTCATCTTTGAGGGGATGTTGAATTGATTGAAAATGAAATGTTTATACCTCCTTGTGAATTTTTATTTGCCTCCACATGGAATTATGATTTCATGAATTAGAATGATGATCTCCTCTTCAATTCTTTAAATCTTGACTCTATTATTTCTCCAAATTTTGAAGGAAGACTGAAAATGCTCAATTGCTCTTGAATGATTGAATGCTTGATCTTTTGAATTCTTGGATGCTTCATTGAATTTCATGTTCTTTTCAAATGAGGGGGGGAAAACCCTCTTATATACTTGCTCGTAGGTTGAATTGATTATTTTTTTTACTTGAGCCGACATAGAGGAGATTTTCCCGCTTCAAATTTGAGATAGGTAAGGGGGATGGGTCCAAGATAGGTACCCATTAAGGGGGACCAAGGCACCACACCCTGGTCTTGCCCTAATTTGGGGTAGGATCAAGGTACAGGAATGGTGCATCACTGAGTTTAATGGTGTTTTTGATATGTGTGAGAATAATCAAGTCTTCGATCAAGCCGAGGAGCGCAAACAGTAAGGTGAAGACCCAAATGCGGTCGAAAATTGTGAGGGGTACAATTTTAGGACGTTACATTTATCCCCCACTTTAGCGGGAGTATGAGCTTATATAAATACTCATCGTAAAGTACAAGGAATTCAGATTGAAAGAATTTAACCACATCAAAGAGGCAAGATTCACCAAGCCCCCAATGGACTTTAGGATCTTATGACTTCAATGATAAGGTAAAAGGGAAGATCATGAGAGAGAAAGAGATAACCATGACTACAACTAGTAACGTTCTCTTACTATGAGTCATGAAAAGAAGATACTAAAAATCATAAATCAAAGACAAAGTTTGCTAAGAAACTTTAAGTATCAAGAGAGAGAATCATGATCAGAGTGTATCCCCCACGTTAAAGCGATTGCACATGCCTTGCCAAGACCAATTGTTTTAAGGTAGGATACACCCAAAAAGACAAGCATGTTATTGTAATATTTTATCCCTCAAGAGAGGATAAATCAAAGGATTGAGCACAAAGCACAAAAAATGAGGTGGTTTTACCTAACGTTGGAGTCAGTATGCTTTTTAGGATAACCCATGTATATCCTGTATATATATGTGCATAGTATTGTCCTCATCCCCCAAAGATAGGAAACCACCATTGAAGAAGGGAACATATGTGTCTTTTGAGTCAACATGGAAGAGACCAAAAGAGATCTCAACGCTTTGCATCGTCCTCAAGTAGAAAACACTAGGGACAACAAATAGAATAATAGGGGAAACAAAGAATAATGTCACAAATAAGCAAGAGAGGAGAGAGAAAGAGAATCTATGATGCTAATGAAGCTAAGCAAGCACATCATCCTCCCCTCGATATTTCTAATCATTATTTCGAGAAGGTCGACAACACGCAAGAGGAGCCACATCGAGCACAATAGATGGAGCTATCACAAGTTCCAAACAAGGACCATGCTCTAATGATGGATCACTTTGTTCATTACTAGGAGCTAGGATTAATGCTTTTAAAATTTTTGCAGATAAATCATTGTCAACATCAACATATTCATATTCATCATTAGAAATATTAGGATCAACATTTTCATTATTAACAACATTTTCATTATTAACAACATTTTCACCTATTTCTTCATCACTATAGGAGATCTAATAGGAATAGAACATGAACCATCATTTGTTTTAATCATTTTGCATCTTGGAGAATTAGGTTGAACATCTTGTTTAGGAGAAAATGGAATCATGTTAACAATTGGTGTTTTAGGAGAATAAATGGTTTGGGAAACAACTTCACAAGCTCTAGTACATCATCTCCGTTGGTGTTCTCTTGCACAACAGTTTCATCTAGTTTTGGCTACAGGTTGAGGAGTTTTAGGTTCATTAGTTATAGGCTTCATCTCTTCTTTTAGGGAAGGATGATTGGGTTGAGGTCTTTTAGGTTGGACAATAGGAGAGATCAGTTGTTTCTCTCTATAAGATGAAGGAGGAGGAACTGTAGACACCTAAAAGTTGCATAATGAATTAAGTGAATTTAATTCATTTAATCATCCCCAATTCTTCCAAGTAATTAAATTAAGATTTAATTAACATCCTTATTCTTCTAATTGACCTTTTAATCAAATTAAAGATTTGATTAAATCTCCTTCTTCTAGCCTAACCTATTAATTAAACTAAGGTTTGGTTAAGTACCCTTAGCCATTTGATTAAATAAATCTTATTTATTTGATTAAAATCCATTTATCCCCTTTCCCATTTTAATTAAATCTACATTTAATTAAAAACCCCTTTGCATTTAAATAAATCAAAATTTATTTGTAAATACTCCCACTTGCAAAATCCTACAAATGCAAGTTGCATCCCTTTTGGCTAAATTAAATCATTTTAATTTAACTAAAAATCCTATTTTCCCTCACCCACTTGCAAAATCCTACATTTCTTATTATTCCCCTGATCATCCTTCTAGGACCTATTTTTCGGGTTGACCCAGACATTGTATTGTTCAATCCTGTCAAAGATTTTGGCTAGAGCATCAAGATGATTATCCCTAGTTTTGGATTTTGCTAGTAAGTCATTGACATAATCTTTCATGATATCATGAATCAAGTTGTGGAAGAGGGTTGTCATTTCTCTTTGATAAGTGGTGCCAATGTTCTTAAGGCCGAATGGAATCACATTCCAACAGTATGTTCCCCATGGGCAATTGAAGGTTGTTTTGTGTTGGTCATTTGGTGCAATCCTAATTTGGTTATAGCCAGAAAAACCATCCATGAGTGAAAGGATTTCATGCCTAGCAGTTAAACCCACAATCATGTCTATGTTGGGGAGTGGGAAGCCATCCTCGGGACAACTTTTGTTCAAGTCCCTAAAGTTTGTGCATATTATTATGCCCCCATTGGGTTTCATCACTAGTAGTAAGTTTGATATCCATTCTGCATAATCTATGGGTCTTATGAAGCCCACATCCAACAGCTTTTGTAGCTCCACTTCTACAAGAAAAGTGATTTGAGGATGCATTTTACGCAACTTTTGTTTATACGACTTTGTTCCCGACAGTAGTGGTAAATGATGGAGCACCAATCCTGGATTGCCAGCATATGACCAAGAAAAATTTATTGGTCTTTGTTTGAAGAATTGAATAAACTTTTTTTTTTCTTCTGGTTTGAGACACTGAGCCAAATGTATCTTGTTTATGGTTTCAATGCCCCCAATGTTGACTTTGTCTTTTCTACTAGAAATGTTGATCGTTCTTGATCAATAGGGAGTTCATCTAATCTACTAGTGCTTGTGTGTTCATCTTCTTCAACCTCTACAGAGGAGCTTGCTTCCCCAAAATAAGCCATCTTGTCTAAGTCTATTGCAAATCCAACTTTGTGATCATCATAGGGAAATCCATCTCGTGTGCCTAGGAACTCTGCAATAGCCTCATCATTTTCAAACCAATCTAGATGTGTTTGATCTTGTTACCCCCAATATATCAAGTGAGGATACATTAGACAGAGGTCTATGTCTTCATGAGGAGGTAGCATTGATATCATACAATTTCTAGTATCAACATAATATCTCAAGGAATTCTGGTCTATTGCTTTATCATTGTAGCTTATACCATCATCAACAGGCAATTGATGATCATAAGACTTATCTACTACATAGGTTTTGATTGTATGAAGAGATGTCCATTCATATTCATGAGAATCTATTACACTTTCAATGTAAGTTTCTAGATCTGATCCATCTTCATATGGTTCATCAATTTCTTCAATTGAAGGGGGTCGAGTTTCAACATTTATGAATAGTGGAACATTCTCAAGACTTGTAGATCCTTTCTCTGTGATAGAGATGGCATTTAGTGCTTTGATAAGAGGCCAAGGTAATATGATACTATTGTCACCCATTGGTGCTATACTTGTCTCTATTGATGGGTTGGTTGATGATGGTGATGATGTGAAATGGGTATGTGATTCATTTGATGGTGCTATTCCCATTTATGTAACTACATTTACATGTGATGTTGGTGCTATTCTCATTTTTGTAACTATATTTACATGTGATGCAGGTGTAGACACATTAATTGACACGTTGCTATGAATTGGTAATTTAGGATCATCATTTTCATTTATGAGCGGGGGTGCTGTTGAAGTTGGCAAATTTCGTACAATCAAGGTATATGATCTGGCTGTTGTTTTTTTTCTTGTCATGCTGCTATATCCTAATCCTTTATTCCCTATATTTTTTTATGGTAATATTGGTTCAATAACCCTAATCTTTTCATGCCATCATAACCATTCTTTTGCAACATTTTGAAACCATTTTTATATTGATGTAAAGAAAGGTTGATGTTTGAATTGTAATCTTCTTCTTTATACAACCATTTGTTCACATCCTCCTCTAGGGATTCTTCATTTAATTCTCCCCACCTTATGAAATAAAAAGAGGAAGAATGTCTAACCACCTCTTTTCCTTTGTCTTGATTTGTAGATTTTGGTAGTTGCCTCCCAAAAGATCTTGGGGATAAAGATAATTGCCTGACAAATGATGTGCCAAAAATAGAATACTCACCGCATCCTTCTTTCTTGATTAGGAGAGATGATTCAGTAGATGTGTAGGATGAAGATGTTTGGGTGTTAGACATTGTCAATGATTCCAACTATGAGGTGAGAGGAGCTACTTGATTGATAGGAACTTGGTTGTTTGTGCTCACCCTCAGGTAATTGCAATGTTGGGAGGGGTTAAGATCACCTTGTATCGTGATCTGAATGCAATTATAAGGAAACTTGGCACATTGATGGAAAGTTGATGACATAGCTCGCATGGCATGTATCAATGGGCAATCTACTAACATGTTGTATCCCAGCTCTCAAACCAAGACTTGGAATGTGATATCAATGGTGTCTGGTCCCACTTGTACAGGCAAAGTAACCACTCCTTTTGAGGGGTGTTCCTCATCATCATATAATTTAATGTTTATCCTTTTAGTAGGATCAATATGATGGTGTGAGTAGCCAATGCTTTAACCAAACTAAGAGTGTGTATATTGAGACCAACTCTTCCATCTATTAGCACTCTTTTGACCTTTTTTCATTTGTGGACAAATACTTTTAGATGGAGGGGATCATTATGTTAGGTCCCTGAGATAACTGAGGAGCAAGGGGGGTGAATCAATTGTCAACTAATTTTAAACCAAAAGATAACTTAACCACCTTAATGCTTAATACTGGTAAACCAGTTAAGTATGTCGGTAGACAGTGTTAACAGTTATTAGCTATACCGGTAAAGATTAATGCATGAAACATAAACACAAAGTCATCCACAACACCAATATTTGTACGTGGAAACCCTGTAAGGGGAAAAACCACGCTGGGAAACCTTACCCACAATCAAATGATACTACTGTAGATAGTAAGTGTACATAAATGGGGTCTGCACATGCAGAAAGGCCAAGAACCTAGAGCTCACTACTCAATCACAAAATGGGAGCCACACTGACTATAGTTGGATGGTTAAATCCAATAAGAATGTACTAGACAAAATAGCATCTTCATATGCTGGATTCAGTACCGGTGTAATGTTGATATGCTTTCACAAAAACCTAACTTCACCTTCAAATGATGTCTTCGTGTGTAGCTCTGCTTAATCTCGCATATACCTTCACACAATTCTTTTTCGCATTCCACATTCGATCTTACAATTAAGATCTTACATTTATACAATAACCTAAGACCAATTTTAGTAGGTCAGCTCTACAAGATATTACAATAAAAACATTTTACAAACAATATAATATCTAATGCAATAACTGATTGAACATGTTGGCTTAATGCATTTACAACAATAATTAATCATTTCCTTAGCGTGCCATGCTGATCTGGAAAAGATAAACCTGTCGGTGTAACCCTAGGTAACCCTGGACCTATTTGTTGGTAAAAGCAAATATGCAAATATGAATATACCAATGAAGAAAACTCCAGGACAAGATGTCCAAAAGATGTCTTCGACATTACCAAGTGTCTTCCACATAATTTCAAGTCCCGGTGATCATTATATCCTATCGGTGAACCATATACCAATAACTATGCAATAGTTACTTGCTTGCCGGTGAATGTTTCTGGATCTCCAAAGTGCTAGTGTTTTAGTAGGTGTTGACATCAATGACAAAACCATACCAAAATACCAACACATTATGCATAGGTCTGTCTATTAGGACATCTTGCTTTGTAAATGCTACATGGGAAGCAGCTAGGTTCCCAACCATGGATTGGAAATTATTTTCATTTATGTCATGGGTGATGATAGACTCCTAGAGAGCTTTATCTAGGATTGCCTTGTGACTTGGTAAAATGTTATGTATCTCTAACAATGAAATTTGTGTAGGAGTCTTTCTTAGCTAATCAACTACATTTTAGTTACTTGGTGGAGGAGGATTGGACGAAACCCCTTGCAATGTGAACTTTGACCGGTGAGTAACAATGACACAATCTCAGTTCCTTTGGTTGATAGTGATTATGGCAAATATCTTTATCTCCTACAATAATCGCATTGATTGTATAATCATATGCTACCTCGGTGTAGTTTTCTATGTTATCTTGTGTCCCTAAACTAGAAGCCTTTCGTTTGTCATGTTTTACAAAAGGATCCTTGAAGACAATATGATCTATGTTAATAGATTCTTTATTAGCATCCACAATAATTCCACCCTGATCTATGAGATATTGTATCAAGTTCTTGAGCTTATAACAACTTGATGTTTTGTGGCCATTGGTGCGATGGTATTCACAAAAGTCATTATCATTCCACCAAGTTCGTTTGAAAAGAAGTGGTTTATATGGCTTGATTTCTGGTAGGGTTATTACATAGGTTTGTATTAGATTTTTAACAGCTAACTCAATTGGTTCTCCAATTGGTGGGTAATTTCTTCTAGGTGTATTAACCCTTGGAGGCTTGGGATTACCAGACTATACAACATTTGCATTCATTGATGTTGCATTATCATCTTGGGATTGATTCCTATTTGGTGCAAAGGACTCAACTGGTCCTTGTAGTGACACCACTGGTTGAACTATGTTGACCACATGGGCATCTACAACCCCATCATTTGTCATATTCTTATTTTTCGACCAAAATTTTAATTTTTCATTGTTTGTGTTGTTGGTCAACCCACTTTCCATGTGATTTTTCAGGATCCCTTGTTCTACAAGACCTTTCTCACACTTTAAACCCTTTTCTGTGATCTCCTTGAAGGTGTTGAGACATTGCATCTACAATGGATACTTGATCTAAGGAATGAGATTTTCAGCGAATATATCGACTTGTTCAAATTCTGGGATATGATTAAGGCATCTACAGTATATAGATCTCCATCTTTATAAAAATGTAGTGAATGTCTCACCTTCCCTTTTTTTGGTAGCACATAAATCCATTAGAGTAACTGAATTATCTATATTACGTGAGAAGTTTGCTATAAACTACTCGGCTAGCTCTGCCCATGAGACAATCTTCAATGGGAGGTGTGAAAACCATTCTAGTGCTATTTCTCCAAGACTTTTGGGAAATAGGCACATCAAGTATGTGTCTTCATGAGCTACCTCAATACATGCAGTAAAGAATTCCCTAACATAATCTCAAGGATCACCTTTTCCTTTGTATTTGTCAAACTTGGGAGTTTCAAAATGTGGTGGAAAGGGTGGCATATACAAGGTCCTATCAAAGGGATAAGGATGAAGATTCTCCATGGTATAACTTTTCTTTTCATTCCCAGTTTGCATGTTTATCAGTTGTCTTTGGAGGTTTTGAACTTGTTGAGGCAATATCTCTATCTAGGTTAGAGGTGTGTTTCCTGCATATGTATTCCCCACAAAAGGATAGGTGTTCGACTATACTGGAGACTGCTGGAACATTGACTGATTATGTAATTGTGTGTTATGACTTCCACTGGGAGCTGTGAAGTAGGTAAATCAAGTCCTGACATTAGGTTGACTTGGTCTATACATTTTGGTGGAGCCTTGATTCAAACCCTGACCACTATAAGTAGTTTCCACGGAGCCTAATACTATTGGTTGAGAGGTACTTGTGGGAATGGTATTTTGAATGATACTTGTTTGAGTTTGTGCCTAGTTGTTTGAGACACTTGATGTTGGTTGTTGTTGGTGTTGGAAATAAGCCACACCCGGACCGATGATGGACTGGTCCAAGAGGGGCTAGTAGCTCAGTGGTAGAGCACTCCAGTAGTGTTGGAAGGTCCTAGGTTCAAGTCCTAGCTGGTCCATGTCTCAACATGGTATCAGAGCCAGGTTCGGGCTAGGAGCCCCAAGCACACGAGAGGTGTGGCTTAAGGGGGGGTGTTGGTGTTGGAAAAAAGCCACACTCGGACCGATGATGGACTAGTCCAAGAGGGGCCAATAGCTTAGTGGTAGAGCACTCCAGCAGTGTTGGAAGGTCCTACGTTCGAGTCCTAGCTGGTCCATGTCTCAACAGTTGTGAAGTAATATTGGAGGTTGTTTGAGATGTGACATTTGTATTTGAGGATATGGAACCTGATTGGGAACTCTGAGTTGAAGCCATAGTGGCTTGGGTTGTTGTCACTTTTGTGTTTTGAGGTGCACTGTGAGTTGAGCTTGAAGATGCAACTTGTGTTTGTGTCAAGTTTGGTGTGTGATTTACGTTTTGATTCAAAGTTACCCCTAGCAGAAATATTGTTGAGATGTCAATGTTTGGGGGTAACTTGGCTCTATTATGAATTAGAAGGGAAAGGTATTTGTCCCTATTGTGTTAATAAGCATATTGAGAACTATGAGGACTTGCGGATCTTGTTGGGTGGCTCTGCTTGTGTCAAGTTTTGCCGAATTTCTTCTATTGAAGGCATGTTGTTTATATTTGTTGCCAGTGTGCAACTCTTTGAGGTTGTGTATGTTGGTAGGTTGATAAATCCATGTTCCGCGTGGGATTAACCAATGGGTCACTATTCAAGTCTATCTTATTCTTAGCCTTTTGTGATCTTGTTAAGGGCATGAATGACACCTAGAATGACTTGGAAAATGTAAGACCTTTGACAAGTTATGCACTTAGGATGACAATACTACTCTTGAAAGACTATGTATGCAAATTACTCTAACGCTCTATTGAGGATTGGGACGAGGAGGTTGTTGAAGATTGGGACAAGGAGGTTGGTGTTGTTGTTGCAGTCTAATTCTTTCAATTCTTTGTTGAACGATTTCTCTTTCAGTTGCTCTTTGGATTCAGATTGCTTTTCGTATTTCGTTGTCTATGACAAATTCAACTCCCATATACTAGGGTAGACTCGTTCTTAGCCTCCAAGCAAGGATGTCTAAACTATCAACAATTTCTTCTTTATAGTTGTTTGGTCCTAGATCAGGTTGTAGAAACAGAAAGGAACCATCACCATGCTAAACCATTGCAACACATGCTATAAAAGTGTAGTTAATGGAAATGAATTCCTAAGGAGAATGCAACTAATAGAGACTCAATGTATTGACCAAGTAGTTGACACTGCTCAAAAATATTAAGAGTTTGTTGATGACCCAAGATGGAATTTTGGAAAGCAATTGTCTATGCTAGACTAATGAGCAAGGGAATCGGGATTGATATGATGATCGATTAAAAGTTAGGGGTATTTTGGACTCAATGATCTTTGAGAGAATGTTTGGACCTAATGTAAATCAAGACTATGCAAGAACTGGGTGAAAATGACAAACCTGGACTTGACGTGAAATGCAAAGTGAGAACTATGAAAGGATTATGCATGCAATATGAGGACTAATCATGAACTAGGCAAAGACCATATGAGGACTATGCAAGATAATTTAGACAAGGACTAATCCAATATAGACTATGCAAGGGCAATATGAGGGTGGACTTATACAAATTAACGACTAAGCTTAGATTATGAAAGTCAATGCAAGGTATACTAGGCAAGGACTTATGTAATATGGACAAGGATGATATGAGGACTAAGGATAGACTATGCAAATTGAGGACTAAGGATTTGGAACCACCCTATGATTGCAAAAGGTATAAATAAGAAACTTTGTTTTGTGAATTTGAGACCTTGTTTAACAGTTTGGTATTTATGGAGTTGGTTGTTGGAGTGAATTTGTTTGAGCACAATTTTGTGTTTTCAATGGTTTTGCAAACACAACATATAGATATGAAAGACAATATGGCCAACTAAACTTATTTTTGACAACTTTGAAAATCAAAGTTACGCAAGAAAAAGGGCCTGGATGAGCCCAAGAAAGACTAACTCTTACTGGCTTAGAACATCGAAAATATTAAAGACATGAGGAAAACATTTGCAACCTTGGAAACCATTCAATGGGACCTCTATAATAAAATATCTCATACGAGATAGGTAGATAAAGATTTTGGTAGCATTGGCTCCCCCACCACGACACTCACTTCTCAAGCATACCAGATTCTCTTACCCCAAAGATCTGGAGATCTTATAACTGGGGGATTCTTGTCTCATCAAGATGGGCACATGAGATGTATCTACAAGGTACGATTCACACTGTCTGAACCATCAAATGTGGGATTTTTTGTCACTAAAATAATTAGCTTGTAGTATAGTTCTGAAGGATCACCAATCCAACAATGGATTCTTGAAGCAATCGACTTAAGGCTTCAACTAATCTTATTGGTGCTGAGGGAGCCTCCACATATGCCGAATTCACTTAGCACTCCAACCGCCTAATCAACATATTTATATAGAGGCTCGAAAAACCCGCTCGAGATTGCGTTGGGAGAGTCGATATCCCCAACATGTCCCAATTCAAGATACCTCTGTGGGGTGATGAAATTCCTAGTCAAAGATACACCTCACTACTCAAATAAAAAAATGGGCTTCATTGTCACTTTTCCCTATCTCCCAAGACCCTGAAGGCAAGCAAAAAGGTACTTCATACAATTGTGTGTCCACCCTACGAAATGAGCAAGCGCTCCAAGCATGAAAAAAATAAGTTTATTAACCTTAAAACATTGCAATGTGTGATCTAATCTAAGCATAAAACAAATCCATGTCCATTTTAAGCCCAAATCGAAATGTGAATTGCATACAAAGGTTTATTTTAGTGCACCCAAATCCAAATGTGAGCAAAATAGAAACTAAGAAAGGAAACCTTGCAATCCACAAGTTAATAGTTTCAATAAGAGTCTTGGATCAATCTTTCCCTCCCTATTCTTCCCACCACATGCTACAGACAAACTATCAAAAACACAAAAAAGAAACCAGAAAAGAAAATGATAAAATAGAAACATCAAATGATCTATTTTAGTAGGTCGATGCAAAATGATAAAAAGACGAATGTGAAATCCTGTTTAAACTAATGCAAAATAAAGTATCTACAAATGTGAAATTCTGAGAAAACTCTTGCGAATTTTTGTCACAATGAATGCAAAATAAATACTAACTCAAAACACAAACATTAAAGAGTACAAAACAAAGAGTTAGATAATTCAAAATTGACAATTTTGTTCTATAATCGCAATCTTGTTCCTTCTATCATGCCATATTTTTCTATGTAGGCATAGAGTCATCTTTGGTATTTGAGATAGGTGATTTGAAGTTCTGGTTCATTGAATTTCCTTTCTGCTTTCCAAAGTCTCTGAAAATATCGTTGTTGTCTTCTCTATTAAATGCTCCTCGTAAATCCTAAAATCTTGAATTTTACTCTACATGCCATAGGTTTGATTCATGTTAGACAAATGCATGAATGTAAAACAAAAATATGAATTTTCTAGAATTTAAAGAATTAATTAAGATTGGAGAGGAAGATTGGTTGTGAACAAAAAATGACTTAATCACTAGTCTGTGTCTTCATTACGAACGTATATGAAATCTTTGATCAATGAGTGCGAGACATTATAAGAACAAATGCGAGACGTTAAGAATATGAATGAGACATAGTGTATTAATGAATACAAAATGTGATGGATGCCTACGAGAATCCATACACATAATTTGCAAAAACACCAAATCAAGTAAAAATATTAGTTGTTATTTCACGTCGAGTTCACTAGTGTTTTTATGGAAAAAATTGAGGCATAATTAAGCTAGATTAACCAAGCTAACCACCAAAACTTGAATATAACTAGCTAATCCATAAATGACAATAGAATGTAAGACAAAAATCAATGAAACATGGAAACTAAATTAAAACTCCCTTAATTGATTTTGTCCATGGCTTCTACTGCTCTTCTCCAATATTGTCTCGGTGTGGCTCTTAGTGTTGTGCTGGAGTGCTTGCATAAAGATGGCATAATAATTTCGAAGATAATGGTATTTTTTTAAATTGAAGAGAAATGGATTGAATTTATAGATTTTGGAGGATAAGAATGGACGGTTGAGATTCATTCTAGAACAAAATCGATCAATGGCTAAGATTGCTTGAGACAAAACTGATTGGGAGTTTAACTCATTTGATTAATGAGTTGACTGGATTGATTGATTAGTAAACTGAGTTGATTAATCTGTTCACTGAATTGATTACTCTATTCCAAAAAGCTGATTTGGAGTTGAAAAAGGTGATTGATGAGTTAACTAGGGAGATGATTGAATAAATTGCTCAGTTGATTGAATTGATTGCCTAGTCAGACTAAATGTGAGTGCGAGTTAGAATTTCAACATGTGCTGTAGGATTTTGAGATGAAATTCACAATTCAGTTTTTATTTCAATTTAAATTTGGATTTTTGAAAAGTGAAATGCACATGTAATTAATAGAAATTTGATGAAATTGGAATTCAGGGAATTTTAAATTTGAAATTTGGTTTAGATGAATGAATTAGTTAATTAAATAATTTAAAGATTATTTAATTATTTGAAATCGAATTTAATTAAGGATTAAATCGCAATTAATAATAAATATTTAATTAATTATATAGAAATGATTAACTGATTAAATGATGAAGATAGAAATTGAATAATTAGTAATGTTGGAGAAATGTGATGATTAAAATTAATTTAGAAGAATTTAATTAGTTTAATCAAATAATTAAAGAATCATTTAATTAATAAGACGAATAATTAGCACAGATTAATGAGACATTTTTAGGTGTCTACACATTTCTTTCTCATATATTGGCAAGAGACACTTTCCACCATCATGTGCTTGATCAGAGACGTTGAAAATTTTAGTTACTCTAATGATCTCAATGGGTAGCCTCGAACAAAATTTCCTCCTTATGTCCAAATCATTTGGTGCCTTCATAAAATGATCTTCTAATTGCAACTTATGCCTATGTTTCCTCCCACTAGATTTTTGGATGTCATCATAGGGATCAAAGTTGTCTCTAGAAAAGTACAACATTAGGAGGAAAGACTTGAATTCTTCATCTATCTGCTCTGCTACTTGCAAGGATGGGCATACCTCCAAGGATCATCCTAATGAAATAGGAAATAAAATCTTTGTCTTCAACTTATTCTTCTAGCCTTTGTTATATGTCATTAATTGCCTCACCAACTCAAGCAATATCAATTTGTCGGTACGATACCTTGGTAACATCAAGGGTGGGAAAGAGCATCCTTGAACTCTTAGGTAGTTGAAATTAGGAAACTGAATGAACCATGCACCGAACTTCTCTACTAACTATTTTTCTTTTTTGTACAACCTTTGATGAATACCTCCTTGTAGTGTCCTTGTAATGTGCATAGTGAATGCATCATTCACTCTTTTGAAATGAGTCTTGTTATGGTATTGCAGTTGCACATATGATTCACATGCTCTCAGTTGTCTTGATCTTGTACCAACCAGGCCTCTATATATCAATCTTGAATACTCACAAGTCCTAGCAAGTGAATGCATGACATATGAACCCATGGAGAATGTCCTTGTTCACTCAAGCCTCTTGAGTTGTATATCAATGTTGTTGCTAATAGTCCTCACCCAATTGATTCTTTCTTTCCCCATTGATATGATCTGCATAAAGTAAAACATCCAATTCTCAAACTGGAAGGCCTGTAGGATCCCGAAGACTCAACTACGTAGAGTGATCAAATCTCCAAACTCTTCCTTGAAGTCAATCCTATGGAGCTTGCCAGGAAGTTTGATTGACAAGGTCTACTCTTTAGTAACCAACACTTGTTGATATTCTCTTGGCATTTGTCGAGATCTTCATCATAAACTACCTTGATGACATCCTTACTTTTATATATTATGTTGTTGAATTTTGGTATGTGGAAGGCCTCGCTGATTGTATCTTCAGAAAGGTAGGTGAGTTCTTTGCCATTAGGTGTCATGATCATCCTCTTGATTGGGTCATAGTGCCTAGCACATTCAACAATGAGTTCATTGCACTATATTGTCAAAGGGAAGCTTGTCACCTTCACAATGCCACTGACCATCATCATCTTGGAGTATCATGATGGTTTGGTCGTGTATAGTTACCCTTGAAACTTTTTCATGACGATTTGTCCTAGGTTGAGATCTCCCATGTTTCCCAAAAATGATGTGATTTTGGACTCCATTATATCACTATTTGAGTCCTCCCTGATGATGGCTTGACGTGCTCTAGCCATGACCTACCTGTAAAAGATGTCTAAGTTAGCTTTGTGATATGATATCTTCTTGCAAATTGAAATCAATAACCTTAGATACGAATTTCAACTCTAGATTTTGATGATATATTGAAATCTTAATATTGCCTAGAACCTTAGATGTATATGCAAAACCCTAGATTGTAAAACTTGAACATTATAATCCAAATTGATAATTCACACCTTCAAATACATTTAAATGATTAAAATATGATGAATTGAAGCCTTCTATGCAAAAATCTTCATGGAAGCAATAAGCGATAGAGTGTCTTGATACATAGTCTGATTTTGTATAAAAATCATCAAATAAGCCTCATTTCAGACCTGCGAATTGTTTCACAATAGACTGAGACTTCGATTTGGTTGGGACTTGACCAAATTGCCCTTATATATGAGTGCACCTTTGATATCAACTACTGGATTTTGTCAAGTTGTTGATGTAGGCATGATAATCTCTTTCTGAATTCGCTGATCACACTCAGTACATTGACTGTATTCTCACATCAAAATCGCTTTTGCTTGTGAAGTAATTTGTTGTAATGTTTGTCAAAATATCAGATCAGATCGATGGCCTTATAAGTAAACTTGCTGTGAAGAAGCCTCATTCGATGTGGGTGTTGCCTGGTATAATCGCCCTTATGAATACGCCATAGCTTGTAACCATGGCACAACCTGAAACAATAATTGCACCAATGAATTTGCTATAGCTTGTTCTCGGTGGAAATCAATGAGATTAGTAACAATATCAATTATGTGTTGATCAAATGAAATGATTAACACCAGCTTATAGCGAGTTAGAGAAATTCGGTACTTCATCACAGATGCCTGACAAATTTCATTCAATGCATTATAATTAAACAATTGGCGACTTGGTTGCACTCATTCAATGCTTGCATAGTTATCAATTTTGAATTTTATATAAGAGTATCCCTTTCTCAAAAATCGTGGTGCCTTTGGAATGGATTTGTTTTAAATTGCCACTCACATTAAATGTATTGCAATTATTTCATGAAATGCAATCGCCATAGATTAAATGTATTGCAATCAATGCTAATAAAGGATTTCAAGTTTTGCAATTTGTCATTAAATGCAATTGCTTGGCTTCATCAAATTTAATATGTTGTGTTGGCCAAATCAACTCATTGTTATCATCCTGAATGCTTTCTCCTGTGTAGCAACTTCCATTAAATGCATTGTGATCGATGTTTGGAACCAGCCTTGAGTCATGAAACTCATATTGAATGTGTATATACGGATGACATAGGGGCGGGGTTTAACTTGAGGTGGTGCCAACCATGCATGCATTGTACAAAGTAGACGAAACAAATTGAATGCTATACCTTGCATGCATTACCTTGTTCATTGCACCGATCGAATGGATTGCTTCATATTTTAATTCTGAGACAACAATACCTCTCCAAAATCGCCATGCATTAAATGACACATCTTAAAGCAAAATTTGCCCAAGGCGTATTTTCCTTGGCTGGGAGAGATTGTTCCAATCGTAGAGCAACTTGGTCAAATAATCAAACGTTCTTGGACAAAGGATGAGATAACATTCTTGATTGATCGCACCCCTAGTCAAAGGATGAAATGTCCTTGGTCAAAGGACGAAGCGTTCCTAGCCTAGGAAGCATTCCATGCCTTTAGCCAAATTTTGAAATTGAAGGTGAATCGCTCAAGCTTAACCATTGCAAATATAAACTCACTCCTCGATGACCTATTTAAAGGAAGACTGAGCACTTTATTCTAAAACTAAGAAGGAAAGCAAAGAGGGGCCCCCCATTTATGATGGGGCAATGTGTGATTTGGTCACAACATGTTCTTGAACCACAGTGTCAAGCGAGCAATATCATGACAAACACATCTAACAACAAACACTATATCAAAGCTCTTCGCAAACTATCTTTTTCTCTTCTACTATACCAAATTTGCTTGTGCATCATTCATATCCACTTCACATCAATTCACATACATCCCATACTCAAACCATACATCCACACTCTTATATATACAAGATAATTCATTGAAACTCTCAACTAAGTTGACCATAGACAAATTTGCATAAATTCGGCCACTTGAACCTATAATGTCCATTGCACATCCATTGCAGTCCACTCCAGGATATAAAGGGAACACAAAAAATATCATAACACATAATTTCCAAACGATTCTAATGAGTTGCACATGCTAATACATCCTCCAAAGTCATCATCAAATGAAACGTGTAAATAAACAATTTAGTATGCCAATGAGTAGGCCCAAAAAAATCCCCAATGCACAAAACTCAATGCATATCTACATTCACCATTGTGAGACCCATATCAACATCCAAACTCAACCACCAAAGCATATCCAAACCAAAAAGACTTGATCTAGATATGATACACTATCACAGTCAATTGGAAGCCAAACTATCTGACGTCACAAAACTCAGAACACCATTCCTTCACTTGCCAATCAAACCATCACTAGAAAACTGAACTGGAACACAACACATACCATCAAGACACAACAGGAAACCACATATCAGAGAACCACCAAGCATTCTTTAGACCAATTTCGATAGACATACCATTGTTAGAAACAACAACTAACTCAACCATCTAAGCAATAAAGGACCTATAAACTTGATAGCACAACATACATAAATCATAAATATTATATCCAGAACCACATGCCATAATCTTCACTTATTAGAAGAATGCAAAGCATTCTTTCATTGGGACATTAAAACTCTTTTCTGCATAAATACTATTTCCTACATATTGAAACTTTCACTGCACCAACCTTTCGGAAACACGTCATACTAACTCAATATCACTACCAGATCACACAACAACATCAAAACATTCATTTTTGGACCACTACAACACATAGTGACATCAATGACAACACAAGACATGTTGACATCAATGACAACACAACAACTCAGGATTCTAACATGACCATTGCAAAGGACATACATGGTGAGCAGGTGTGACTCTCCCTTACATTGGAGGTTATAAAAAGGAGGTGGTCTCATTTGAGGAGGACATCCAAGGGAGATCAATTTGGAAAATAATTTATTATTCTCTAAGGTTAGTAATGAAGAGTGATGACCCATTTCTTACGAAGAGATCTTACTTCCCACAATTGAATATATGAAGAAGAAAGCAATTCAATTGAGAAGGGGGAATTGGAGGAATCATACATAAGATCGAAGAAGACAAGAAAGTCAACAGATCAAGGGAGAAATATTTGATTTCAAAATTAATAAGGGATAAAATTAACAAACTTTGATATTTACAAGGGCAAGATTAGGGTAATCTCAAATGGCGAGATTACATTCACTTCAAGCATCCTTTCTAACAAAATAAATAATTTGCATAGCTAGCCTCCACAAGTTTAAATAATTTCTTCAAAAAAATTCTAAAAGAGCAAGTGAAGTGTGGTGGTTGCAAATAAACACCTAAATATTTGTAACTTTTGCCACTCCTTATTGCACCCAATTTATCTCCCCTATGTATTTCAATGTGTTGTTCAATGCACGAGCACATGGTTTCCAAAAGATGTGCATTTAAGCACCCTTCACTATCATGTCAATTAAAGCTACATCTTTGAGGAAAACATGCTACGTGAAATTGAATGGTGTGGCTGCTAACAACAACAAATAGGGAAGACTGGGGGGGGGGGGGTGAATCAATATTCACCAAAATAACAAACGTAATCACCAAAAACAGATCTGATAAACTACAACAATAAGACAGATAAGCAAATTGAAAGCACAACACACAACACCAAGATTTTGACATGGAAAACTCGGTTAAGGGAAAAACCACGGTGGAAACCTACCCATAGTAAGATGATACTCTACAGTAGTATGTAAAAATATTACAATGGGGAATGCATATGCATTCAGGCACACTGCCTAGAGCTCACTGCTCAAATATAATGGCCCGAAAGGCTACAACCCTCAGGGAAGTCTCACCGACTTACAATAAAATTCGGACTACAATCTGGAAGAAATGAACTGAAAGAATAGCATCTCCAAATGCCTGATTACAGTTCCAGTTAAGCACAGTTGTTTGCTCTGCAACAACTGTCTCTCCTCACCACAACACCAAAGGATAAATCACTTGATTGCACATATACCACTCTCTGATAATGCAAACACAACATTGACACCAAAATTACATGAATATATCACCTATATATACAATTCATCAACCTTGATAACAAGGTCGGCTAAACCCTCAACCCTTAATTATAAAATTACATTATACGATACAAAGATTGACCACCAGACCAATATAATGATTTACATAGCATAGCATGGACCTAAATAAAATTCCTGAATGCACAACTCCACCGGAAATAACACCAAGATCAACCGCAACACGCTACACCACTAGGCAAAACCACATAACACGAAAAATCATCACCGGTTCATAGAAACCACCAAAAACTCGCACAACGATCAATGCAGATCACCAAAACAAATAGGACATGCCTAAAAAACACCAACAAGTACGTTAGGATCATTGGAAACAACTACACCAACACCACTTATCAAATCTTTATCGGTCAACGTCTGAAAGCTCAAGAACACAACCAATCAACAACTGTCATGAAGAAATATAGCTTGTGGAGCACCAAATCACAAACCATATGAAATGAAGATACACAAGACCATCCCAAAATCTCAGCACAAGATCTGATCACACCGGAATACACTGGAGGATATACTAAGCTCTGCAAAACAGTGATCAGCAAAACAACACTAGAAAACCGGATCATAAGATCTCCTCAAACACACCGGAGCAGTACACAGGAATATGTTGACATTAATGACAACAACGTATCCTAACAGCAGCAATGACCAACAACATCCAACAATCTCCCCCTTTGGCATTGATGGCAACATATGAATGTGAAAAACAGTCAATGCAAAGAAAGAAGATATCTCCAACAAACTCCCCCTAAAATCAAGACATATAAAGTAGTTTTTCACATGATCTCTCTCCCCCTTTGACAACAATGTCAAAGATCTCTAAAACAGAAAATCAAACTCACTCTCCCCAAAACAAGAACATGAATCTCAAGAATCTCTCCCCCTAAAACACAGACTACTCCACCAAAGGAGAAGCACCAACTCACCAATCCGGAAAAAAAAAGGATAAGACTGTGAAGTCCACCGGATTGATGCAACTTAATGCATCTAGTTCTCAATAGGAGGGGTGGATACTACTAACTTGTCTCTCAAGTAGACAAATGTATCTACAGGCAAAGGTTTAGTTAAAATATCAGCTATTTGTTTCTTTGTAGATACATACTCCAACTTTACCTTCTCTTCACTGACTTGCTCTCTCAAGTAATGATATTTGATTGACACATGCTTAGTCTTTGAATGTTGCACCAGATTCTTTGACATGTTGATAGCAATGGAATTATCACAATAAATGATAGTAGGCTCATCATAAATAACTGATATCCTTTAACATTTTCTTTATCCAAACTACCTGAGTGCAATTACTAGCAGCAACAATGTACTCAGCTTCAACAATAGATAAAGATACTGAATCTTGTTTCTTACTAGTCCATGACACCAATTTCTTTCGCAAAAAGAATGCTCCACTGGTAGTGCTCTTCTGGTCATCAATATCACCAGCCCAATTAGCATTAGTGTAGGCACATAGCATGAAATCATCATTCCTCGAATACCACAAACCATAATCCACAGTTCCCTTCAGGTATTTGAATATCCTCTTAACAACACTGACGTGACTCTCTTTTGGATCAGCTTGATATCTAGCAGCTATGCACACAACATGCATAATGTTCGGCCTAGTCTAAGTAAGATTTAGCAATCCACCAGCCATAGATTTGTACAAGCTCTGATTAGCTTTCAAAGATTCATCATTCTTAGACAATTTACAGCTAGTCACCATAGGAGTTCCAATCGGTTTGGAGTCGTCTAACCCAAACTTCTTCAGCAATTCCTTCACATACTTAGTTTAAGATATAAATATACCTTTCCCAGTCTGTGCAATCTGCAAACCTAAGAAAAATTTCATCTCACCAATCATAGACATCTCAAATTCTTTTTGCATATCACCGGAAAACTTCATGCTCAAGTCATCATCACCATCAAAAATAATATCATCAACAAAGACTTCAACAGTCGGGATGTTATCATTCTCAATCTTAAAGTACAGATTACTGTCAACAGTATCTTTAGTAAATCCCAATGTCAATAAATATTTATCTAATCTAGCATACCAAACTCTAGGGGCTTGCTTCAATCCATAAAGAAATTTCAATAGTTTGCATACCATATCTTCATCATCTGACAACGAAAATCCATCAGGTTGCTCAATGTAGACTTCTTCCTCTAGCTCACCATTCAAAAAGGAAGATTTGACATCCATCTGATATACCTTGAAATCTTTATAAGAAGCATATGCAAGCAACAGTCTAATAGCTTCAAGTCTGGCAACCAGAGAAAAAGTCTCCTCGTAATCAATTCCTTCCTTCTGAGAATATCCTTTGTAAACCAATCTAGTTTTATTTTTGGCATCTTCGCCGACTTCATTCAAATTGTTTCTAAATACCCATTTAGTACCAATGACATTCTTATCCATAGGTCGAGACATAAATTCCCATTTTCAATCTGATCTAATTCTTCTTCCATAGCTCTCATCCAACTTTCATCTTTACAAGCTTCAGCAACATCTTTAGGTTCAACTTTAAAAATCAAGCATACTTCTTTAGTAGCTAACTTTCTTCTAGTCATCACACCTTTATTCTTATCACTAATAATTTGATTTTCAAAATGATTCAATCTTACATGCTTCAGAGTCTTCTGATTTGTCTTATTATTAGGTTCCTGCACCTCTTCACCGGCAGCAGCAACATCCGGGTTAACAATCTCTATCGGATCATTTTGCTTAGGTTCTTCAGTCTGAATAGGGGCAAAAACAACATGTTGTCCATCATCATAACCACATGCTCTGATCTCTTTCCCAAGGTTCTCATCCACCTTTACATTTGCACTCTCCACTATCTTTCTCAATCTCTTGTTGTAGCATCAATAGGCTTTGCTCTTTGTTGAATATCCCAAGAAGATACCTTCATCACTTCTAGCATCATATTTTCATATATCCTCATCTCTCTTGATATAACATTTACTACCAAAAACTCTGAAATATCTCACAGTAGGAACATGACCAAACCAAAGCTCATAAGGGGTCTTACCGGTATCACCTTTGATGTGAACTTTGTTGAATGTGTAAACAACAGTGTTAATAGCTTCTCTCCAGTAGATCTTCGAAACATTCCCTTCAATTAACATAGTCCTTGTAGCATCCAAGACAGTTATGTTTTTCCTTTCAACAACTCCATTCTATCAAGGGGTTCTAGGAGCAGATAATTATCTTTTAATCTCATGTTTCTCACAGAATGAATTGAACTCATCGGAACAAAATTCTCCACCTCTATCATATCTCAGACACTTTACCTTCAAACCAAACTCAGTCTCCACCTTTGCTTTGAATATATTGAATTTGTCCAATGCTTCTGATTTCTCCTTTAAAAAGACAACCCACATCATCCTGGAATAATCATCAATTAGCAACATAAAATATCTATCACCCTACACACTTTTAACATTTGTAGGTCCACATAGGTCAATATGTACAAGATCTAGCAATCCATTTGATGTATATTGTTTGCTCTTGAAATAAATTCGTGTTTGCTTACCCAACTGACATTCCTTACATACCAGGTTAGTAGGCTTAACAATCTTAGAGAGATCTCTAACAACTTGTGTAGAATTGATCTTAGTCATTGAATCAAAATTAGCATGACACATTCTCCTATGCCATAACCAACTCTCATCAATCTGAGCAATCAAACAACTTTTCTCACCAGCATTCAAATGAAAAATGTTACCTTTTGTCTTAGTTCCAAATGCAATCTCTATACTGGAGGCATTTAGGATCTTGCATTTTCCATCCTTGAATTGTAGATCATAACCTTTATCAACCATTTGTCCAATACTCAAAAGATTATGCTTCAAACCTTTAACATATAAGACATCATCAGTGTTATGCTTACCATCAAAAGAAATAGAACCTCTCCCACAGATTACACAGGCTTTGTCATCTCCAAATCTAACTATTCCACCATTATACCTTCCTATACTTTGCTTTTATCGTCGATCATATGATGTGAACAATCACTATCAATCACCCATTCATTTTTCTCTTCAACCTTAGTAGCTAAAGCCTTCTCCTCAATAGTGCAGCTTGTGGAATCAACAGGTACAGGTCTATCTTCTTTAATGGCAATAAACACAACTTCGTTTCCTTCTAATTCTTCATTTGTAACACCTTCATCAACAAAATAGTAATAGTTATTCTGATTTCTAAACTTCTAGTTAGACTTGTAGAGCTTATCACACTTCTCATGCTTCTCACATCTATAATTTCTATCATGCTTATCAAACTTGTCATGTCTGTCATATTTAGCCATCATTTTCGAGCATCTAGAGGCAAAATGTCCTATCTTATTGCAAGAGAAACATTTCAAGGACAACTTTGCATCATACTTACCAGCTCCTTTAGGCAATCTTTGGGCAATGAATGCTTAAAGATCTTTCTTGCTCTTCCATCTCTCTTCTCTCTTTTTCATATTTGGATATTTTGCATTCACTAGGATCATACTTTTGCTTTTCAGATACATACGCTGATGCTCTAAATGTTGTCTCAGACTTTCCATGTGATTCTCCAAATTCACTCAAGCTCAAATGCAACAATGTTTCCAACCAACACATCTCTTGTCACTGTAGTCACACTTCAGATCTCATCAATAGCAACAATCTTATGTTTATAAGCAAGAGGCAAAGATCTCAACACCTTAGCAAAAATTTCATCTTCCTCAATGGTTCCACCGGCACATCTAATACCTAGGACAAGGTCATACACCTTAGCCATGAAAAAGTGTATTCTCATCATCTCCCATCTTCAATGTCTAATATTTTCCTTTCAAACTCTACAGCTTAGCAACTTTCACTTGTTTATCACCTTCATACAAGATCTCATGCTTCTCCTAGATCTCATGTGCGGTCTGAAGTCCCATTACATTTGTCATTTCAGAATCAGTCAGGGCACTGAGAAATGCTTCCTTCACTCTAATATTGTGTTCAACTTCCTTGATCTCATTAGGGGTAGTCGGTCCATTTAGAGGAACAGCATAGGCATTCTTTGTAATCTTCTAGTAATCTTCTCCAAGACATTTTAAGTGCACTTCCATCTAGTTCTTCCATATAGCATAGTTACTTCCATCAAATCTAGGATTGTCCTTCTTAAAGATAACACCTTGAGTTGTCATCTTGGATCTCCTCAAGCGATTAAGCTTCTACCTGAGGATCTAGCTCTGATACCAATTGTTAACATCAGCAAAGAGGGAAGACTGAGAGAGGAGGGGTGAATTAGTCTTCACCAGAATAACAAACTTAATCACCAAAAATAGATTTGATAAACTACAGCAATAAGACAGATAAGCAAATTGAAAGCACAACACACAACATCAAGATTTTGATGTGGAAAACCCAATTAAGGGAAAAACAACGGTGGGAACCTACCCATAGTAAGATGATACTCTGCAGTAGTATGTGAAAATATTACAATGGGGAATGCACATGCATTCAGGCACACTCCCTAGAGCTCACTATTCAAATATAATGGCCTGAAAGGCTACAACCCTCAAGGAAGTCTCACTGACTTACAAAAAAATTCGGACTACAATCCAGAGGAAATGAACTGAAAGAATAGCATCTCCAAATGCCTAATTACAGTTCTGGTTAAGCACAGTTGTCTACTTTGCAACAATTGTCTCTCCTCAACACAACATCGAAGGATAAATCACTTGATTGCACATATACTAGTCTTCGATAATGCAAACACAACATCGACACCAAAATTACATGAATATATCACCTATATATATATATATATACAATTCATCAACCTTGATAATAAGGTCAACTAAACCCTCAACCCTAAATTACAAAATTACATTATACGATACAAAGATTGACCACCGGACCAATATAGTGATTTACATAGCATATAGCATGGACCTAAATCAAATACCTGTTGTGATGTATTCACACATCGCCCCATTGCAAATGGGGACCCCTACTTTTTGCTTTCTAGGGTTTGTTTTCTAGGTCTTTTAGGGTTTTGTCTATTAGCCTTTGCATGATGAGTGTTGTTAGGGGGATCACTGGATAGCAAGCTCTGCTTGAGCTAGGTTGTGTCAGTAGATGCTCTAGGTTAGGGTTTCTTTGAAAGTCTTCCTTGGGGCATGGTTTTGCTCTTATTGCGAATTGTGTCTTGCTTGGTGAGTAAGTATCATTCTTGAAGGTCCGAGCTAGGTCAAGTTGGTGAATGATGAAGTCTGGAATGTCATCCTGATCTTCAAATGCCCTGAAATTTGGCTAAGTCTGGAATGTCCTGATCCTGAAATTTGACTAAGTCTGGAAAACTGAAGAATCCTCCAAAAACTAGATTTTGCATTATAACTCCTGGAGGTCCAAAACCACTCTCAAACATCCTGGAGATTTTGTTATATTCCATAAAATGATCCTGACAGAGAGACCAAAATGTCAAATTTCGCTCCTGACCCTTCCAAAGGGTCCAAAGCGAATTTTGCTCCTGACCCTTCCAAAGGGTCCAGAGCGAAATTCTCCATAAGACATTCTACATTGCCCAAAGTCATGAACAAGCTCATTCCCAAGCATTTGTGAAGGCAAAACGCTTGTTTGGATGAAGAAATGTGAGAAATGAAGTCAAGATTTGAGCCTAAATGTGAATTTCGCTCCTGACCCTTCCAAAGGGCCCAGAGCGAAATTCTCCCTAAACACCTTTTTCTTCCTTGTTTGCACTGCGAACCTTGTTTCTTGGACATAGTGGGGATAGATTGATGTACTCTTGCCAAGAGAAGTGAATGAAGGCATTGAGATGTGAAGGATTTTGGCCTAGAACATGATTTTCGCTCCTGACCCTTCCAAAGGGTCCAGAGTGAAAATCCTTGTGCACCTCAATTTATCACTTGTCAAGACCAATTTCATAGTTCCTTAGGCATGTTTGGGGGTGTCTTGACATGTTCTAAACTTAGGAGGTGAGTAAAGGTGGATGAGGTGAAGATTTTAGCCAAGAATGTGAATTTCGCTCCTGACCCTTCCAAAGGGTCCAGAGCGAAATTCTTGAAAGCACTCATTTTCCCTCTAGCCAAAGTCAGGATCTTGGTGGAGATGCAAGAGAAAGGATCTATGTTTGCCTCTCAAAGAGGATTGGAATTGGAAAAGTCAAGGATCAAACCCAAAACATGATTTTCGCTCCTGACCCTTCTAAAGGGTCCAGAGCAAAAATCTTTGTAGCTCTTATTTTCCTCCTTATTTTGGCTAAGCTTTGGCATGATGGAGAAGGAGTTAGTATGTTTTGGCCCTGAGAGGGAGTGGGATGCTTTGGAAGATCAAGATTTTAGCCTAAAAGAGAATTTCGCTCCTGACCCTTCCAAAGGGTCCAGAGTGAAATTCACTATAAACCTCATTTGCTACTTGATTTTGGCATCAATCCTTGTTCCTTAGGTGAAGAATGATCTATGTTTGCTCCCAAATGAGATTGAAAGTTTGAAAATTGTACAAACAAGCCCAAATCATGATTTTCACTCCTGACCCTTCCAAAGGGTCCAGAGCAAAAATCTCCTTAGACATCATTCCCTTCCTTGTTTGACCAAATTTTGATTTGCAAGGTATCTTGAAAGGAAGAATGGACATGTTTGGCCTTTGGAAATGTTTGAAAGCATTAAAAAATAAAGGATTTTAGCCAAGAGGGTGAATTTCGCTCCTGACCCTTCCAAAGGGTCCAGAGCGAAATTCTTGGAAACTCATATTTTCTTCTTGGAGATGGTCAAATTCTTGAGTTTTATGGCGTGGTTAGAAGGACTTTGATGTGTTCTTACCTTTGAATATTGGATTGAGGTAATGGAGTAGTTGAAATAAGCTCAAAATAGGAAATTCGCTCCTGACCCTTCCAAAGGGTCCAGAGCGAAATTCCTAAAATCCCTTATTTTCCTAGCAAAGTCAAGTCAAACTTGGGTTTTTTTAGCTTGGATGGGTGAGGAGAAGTGTTTTCTTTCCTTTTAAGGTGGATTCAAGTTGAAATGATGGAGGAATAAGCCTAAAACAAGATTTTCGCTCCTGACCCTTCCAAAGGGTCCAGGGCGAAAATTTTTCAACCACCTATTTTCCCTTGCAAAATCAAGTCAAACTTGGGTTGGATGTGAGAGGAGAAGTGTTTTCTAGCCTTTTGAGGTGAATTCAACTTGAAATGATGGAGGAATAAGCCTATATTAAGAAATTCGCTCCTGACCCTTCCAAAGGGTCTAGGGCGAAATTTCACCAAAACCACCTTTTTTTCCAAATTTGTGACAAGACAATTGCAAACTAAAGTGAATTGGGATGGAAGAAGTCTTTAGGAGTAACTTCAAGTTGCTAGGAAACATTGAAATTGAAGAAATTGAGCCAAATCAAGAATTTCGCTCGTAACCCTTCCAAAGGGTCCAGAGCGAAATTCTAAAATCCACCTATTCCTTTCACATTTAGACCAAGCCAGGCCTGGACAAAGATGATGGAAGCCCTTGAGATTGCCCTTGAATGGATTTTGGTCTCCAAATATGAAGAAATGAGCTCAAAACAAGAAATTCGCTCCTGACCCTTCCAAAGGGTCCAGAGTGAAAAACACTAAAACCATCCTTTTCTCCAAATTTTGTGCTAAGTCAAGCCTAGACTAGGGTGAGAAAAACTATTTGGAATGCCTTGGAAAAATGTTTGACCATCAAAAGTGTGAATTTTGAGCTAAAATTGGAATTTCTCTCCTGATCCTTCCAAAGGAAGTCCAGAGTGAAATTCTGGATAGGTCCTGTCCCTGGCTAGGTTTTTTGAGCGAATTTGACTTTTTAGGCCTTGTGAAGATCAAACCAATGTTGCCAAGTTGGGAAGTGGATTCAATATGGGGGAGTCCAGATGAAGTGAAGTGAAGAAAGTGAAATTTAGTGTGAATAGGCAAGCAAAAGGTGAATTTCGCTCCTGACCCTTCCAAAGGGTCCAGAGCGAAATTCATCAAAGTCACTATTTCCTCTTCGTGTCAAGACAAGATTTTGATTCCTAAGGCATGAAAAGGCTGGAGAGAGGTTATTTAAGCCTTGCAAGATGAATTGAAGTGAAGGAAGTGTAAAATGAAGCCTAAAGAAGGAATTTCGCTCCTGACCCTTCCAGAGGGTCCAGAGCGAAATTCCCAAAATCACCTAGTTTGCCCATGAGGAAGGTCAAGTTGTGGATTCCCAGCCTTTGGTGAGGAGAAGGATAGCGTATGCTTTCCTTGGAAGGCATTTTGGAGTAGAGACATGATGGAATTTGTCCAAAGATGCAAAATTCGCTCCTGACCCTTCCAGAGGGTCCAGGGCGAAATCCTTTGAAACTACTATTTTTCACCTTGTTTGGGGTTAGGCGAGGAGCTAATTGTGAGGTAATGTTGAAAAGAGGTCTAAATTGGCCAGGAATGCAAAATTCGCTCCTGACCCTTCTAGAGGGTCCAAGGCGAAATTCTTATGGAGCTTGTCCCTGGGGAGAATCTTGAGCAAGCTTCATTTTGATATCTTTTGTTGATGATTTAAGGTATAAAATGCTATGTTAGAATAAATATATTATGTGTCCTTAATCATTTTATGGTTTGTCTTGCAGGTGAAAGAAGACCAGGCCAGGGCAAGGATGGCCTCCTCCAATCCAACATCAGCAGGGACGACCTCCTCCAGTCTAGCATCATCAAGGACGACCTCTTCCAATCCAGCATTTGAAGGAAAGGTACACCATCCATCCTACACATCAAAGACAAGGGAGGTTAAAGCAAGGGTCCATTGGAGAAGCAAATAGTCTCAGAAGAGTTAATTAAAGTTAGCTTCTCAGCATCATCAAATTGAACATTAACCAAGTTGCAAGTGTCAGACAAGGTGGCGTCCCAGTCATCACTCCTCCAGTCGGATTGGTCCACCTCAGCATGTCCAGATTCAATGTACCTGACTCATCAAAGATGACACAAACTTCGATGTACCTACCCCGGTTATCCATTGGTCGAATATTTCAGAGAAGACATGTGTCCAAATAATGCAATTATTTCATTGGCCAGAATTGAGTTTGTTGTAACAAACCCTAATTAGGGTTTTCATTGTAAAATCTCGGCCATTGATCTCAAGTTGATCTGAGCCATCGAATTGTATTAAGGGCGCTATATAAGCCCTGGCTCCTCATTTTGTAAAGGCTAATAATAGTTAGTTGGTAGTTAGAGGGTGAATAGTTAGAAATAGTGAATAGTCAGTTAATAGTATAGCAATTAGAGTATAATAGAAAGAGAAGGCAAAGATTGCTGCCAAGATGTTGTAAAAGGCTTGTAAAACTTCATTGAAGAAATGGTGAAATCTATGGGTCGATTCAACAATTTGCATGGTCTCTATACTTCTCAGATTTGATTTCATGTTATTAGATGAGTGGAAGAAATGTGTTTGATTGATGGTGAAATTTGTATATCCATACTACTAGCAGTTTGTTGATTGCAGACTTGCCTTGTGTAGTCAACTGGAATCATTCAACTTAAGCCTAACTTCAATTGTCGCTTCTTCACTGATATGCATCAACCTAATGGTGTCTATGCTTGTAGCGATGATCTGAACATCATAAAGCTTTCCTTCGAAGATCGCACTAACCTTGTGGAAATAGTCCTGGGATGTCAAAACAAGACTTAGTTAGAATTTCATCAAAGGTTATTCATTGCTCCTACATTCTTGGTGTCAGAATTAGATCCTTCCCTCCCCTCGTCCTTTTTCCTTTTTTTCAAAATCTAGACTAGTGAAATCCTGTATTCTAGTAATATTCAAAGCAAATCAGACGTTTAGTCATCAAGTGTAAGCCCCCTTCTGATTCCAGCAAAATCACATCATACCACAAAGAGTTTATCCACAAGTAGAGAACCTACATACAAGAACCTTGGAGTTGCCTCAACTTATCTTTCGGCGAGATCTTCAGCAGTCGGGAAACTTTGGTCAAGAGAGGATAAAGTACCTTTAGGTATTTTATTCTGTGTTCGCATGTGCATGAAAAACACGTCAACAACACCCAAATGCACAACTCTATCGGAAATCACGCCAAGATCAACCGCAACACGCTACACCACCAAGGAAAACCACATAACACGAAAATCATTACCAGTTAATAGAAATCACCAAAACTCGCACAACGATCAATGTGGATCACCAGAACAAATAGGACACGACTAGGAAACACCAATGAACACGTTAGGATCATTGGAAACAGCTGCACCAACACCACTTATCAAATCTTCATCGGTCAATATCTGAAAGCTCAAGAACACAACCAATCGACAACTGTCACGAAGAAAGATAACTTGCAGAGCACCAAATCACGAACCATCTGAAATGAAGATACACAAGACCATCCCAAACAATATCCCAAAATCTTGGCACAAGATCTGATCACATCGAAATATACCGAAGGATATACCGAGCTCTACAAAACATTGATCAGTAAAACTACATTGCAAAACTGGATCATAAGATCTTCTCAAACACACCGGAGCAGTACACAGGAATATGTTGACATCAATGACAATAACATATCCTAGCAACATTAATGACCAACAACATCCAACAATGACCATAAAAAAAATTGACAATGGAAGATTACCACATCTCACGCTTACATATTGAACATATTTAGAACTATCCTCACCTTCTCACTAAGACTAGTCCTTCTCCTTCCTCTTGTAGAAACATGACCACTACTAGCAACCAAGTGGGAACAGACATTTCTCATTGTGTAACTTGTGTTGGCTTTGGCACACCTCAAGACTTTCTCCATATGCAATCTATGCACATCTATCTTTCCATCCTCTTTTACATCCAGACACACCTTAATCCCATGTCTTGTAAAACCTAAGAAATGAAAATATACCCTAATATAACTCCCTCTAAAATTTATTTTACAAATGTAACACAACCACACACTAGTGCCTCTTGAATTTTTCATTTTGTCTTTATCGACGGCTATCACAAATTGGAGAAGAGATTTTTTAGAATAAGAAGGGCCTTTTATATAAGTTTCTTGATGGAAGAGAATACAAATGGGTTTTATGGTCATTTTCCAACACTCTCACACTTTGATCAACATTCAACTAAGATTGAAACTCTCACATTTATTTCTTCTATTTCATTAAAGAAAAAATTATACACTTCTTCCTTACAACTTTCAACTAAGATTGAAGACTCATTTACCTCTTCTACTTCTCTTGCTACCTCACTCCTCACCAATGAGGATTTCTCCAATTGCACCTTCAAACCCTACTCAAAATGTTTTTTATCTTTGAACTTGACTACAAATAGTTTTGGCATGTAAAAATGAGTTAGAATGAAAGGAGGCTTCTTTTGTTTAATTAGGGCTAAATGTGGTGTGGAGCCCATAAAAAAAATAATAATAATTTTTTCATATTGGACCCTATAAAAAAAATTGGCTAATTTTATTCCTATCGTCTTATCGGAAAGCTAGGGCATTTTTCAAAAAATTGTGAACAGCTAGGGAATGTTTCCAAAGTATCCCCACATCCTCAAAATGTCTCCTAATACAAGAACAACAAAAAATATAGTGTTTTTTTATGTTGCAAATAATCTTCTTATATTATACAAAGTATAAGACAGCCATACAACAAAAATGTGAGTGGATATATATTCATATGAATTGAATGAAATGCAATGACCAAATTTCTTTGAGAGTTAATTGCTTTTGAATCTTCACAAATAGAAGGAAAAGGAATGCTAGAATGAGACCAATGGATCTTAAATTTTTCCAATAGAGGGCAACATTTGTGAATTGCACCTTGGAATAACATATATATTTAATATTCAGTGATGCTCTGATCTTTCCTTATTTAATGAAGGGAACTTGCTGCTGCCAGACTGTTCCTCCTTGTATCATTACATTTCACAAAAGTACACCATATTGATAAGGCTGATTCAGAGATTTGACATCACGTGGCTTGTGGATATTTCTGTCCAGCTGGGACTGATTTGGATTCCTCAAGATGATTGAGCCTACAGGTCCCTAAAAGAAACTCTGGGAGCTCATCTTCTGTGTTCCCCTATCCAAAGTATAATAAAAGGAATCAGTTGATTTCGTTACATGGTTCATGATTTATCTTAATGAAAACAAGTTTGTTTGCCAAAAAAGCATTTCAATATCAAAATATGTACCTGTATCAGAATAGCCAATTCTATGACCAACTTACTCAAGTAACCTAGAACTAGGTTAACAACACCCTTGGCTACACAAGAGGAACCAATGTCGATGCCAAGCTATAACAAGTGAGAAGAAAGATATTCAAAATTCAATCAGAGGCCAAGCACAACAATGTCACATCTAAGTCGAGCAAAAAGTAAAACTATACACATTATAATGAACAAAAATAATGTTTCCGGAAGTATGTTATCACTCTCTCTTGTACAGATTTCTATTAATATAAAGTATGTGGGTAGCTACTACAGCACTCCATTAAATGGGTGAGTTCTGTTAAGACCCTGCAACTTCGATTATGCATTTTCACACCCTATTTAGATTAGTACCGCATTAGGAAGAATTTTGAAAACATACCTCAAGATAGTTGCTTCCCCTAGTATAGTTTATCTCTAGTGCTTGACCCAACAAGCATGCATTCTTTCCTACACTCTGCTTAACTATCCAGGAGCCCTGAAGAAGGAAAAACCAATTAACTGGAGCACTAATTCACCAATAAGTAAAGTTTTGATAAATATAATACAAACAAAAGTTGCTGACATCCATCTACCTTAGCAATATAGGGAATGAGCTTGAATCGTGAATTGCGATAAGCATCATCTCCTTCAACAAACATTTTTAGCAAAGGAACAGATTCAAGAGGGCAGTCCATCATGTAGTATAAGGCAAGATTGTGTGTTGTTGCACCTGGAACCTAGTAAGCAGAGGGCACAGATGGTAGAGATCATGTCACTTAACAGAAACACATTTGTCATGCGAGTATTTCACTATTTTATGTTTGAAATGCTTACCTGAATATTTATAATGATATAAAACTCATTGCTATACTCAGCTGCTCTCCTCTGCTATCACAAGAAATGGTTATTGTTAAGCATCCATTGTATGTACTAGAGTAATTTAGTATAATAAACACAAACTTTGACTAAAATGATCAGGACCATTTGCCACAATTGCAGGAGGAAAATTGCAAGGAAAAAGCCTTCTATCTTGCAACCAAGATCAACCGAGGAACAAATTTAAGAAAAATGATATTCACAAATTTACCCACGTGCCAATAACCAAATGAAAAAGTAACATTTTCTCCTCTATCTATATAAAAACACAAAATATCACCCCTCTAGAATCTATTTCTTATCAAAATTTACAAGTAGACCTTGTGAGGCTAGGAATTTCATTTCGAATATATATTTTATTTCCATAGAAACACTTCTTTAAGTAGTATTCAATTTATCAGGCTACCCATAACCCCACAAAACAGGGATAAATATATAAATGAATGTGGAAGTTCCTGCCAAGCACTATCTTATTTGAGAAGTAGAACCTTCATCAATGACTGCTATTACATATACTACTGTTGGATTATTATAATGTCAGTTTTTAATAGGTCAATGTAACATGTTGTCAAGGAATAATGACTCTAAAACTTGTAACTTCACACATCTTAACAAAAACAGCTGTGATATTGTGAAAAACTGAGGCACAAAATTATGTATACAGGTGTGCACGCAGGCATGTACACAAACACAGACATGAACCTATTATGGCTGTTGATGTTAAACAGTAAAACACATCACTATACACAAATAACATGCCTGAATAAAACTTCCAGGACGTCCAGCAAGATTATCCTCTCGCTTATTAGATCTGAGCCAATCTGCTGCAACCATACGCATTAACGTATCTTTTGCCTTAATCTGAAGAGTAAAAGTATAATTCAAATTTTAAATTAGAAGGATATTGAGGAGAGAAACTTTTGAGTTTGAATAGCAACTAATACAGAGAGTATAAATTATGAAAATCTATTATAATTGGTCAAAATTAAAAATGAATGCCTATATAAGATGAACCCTCTAATATAAATTTTCAAATAAAATGCAGACAAAAATGCTGCACCTCTTAAATAAAAGCATATTACAGTATCTCAAATATGGGCTCACAGTTGGTATACTTTTTTACGATCTTTCAGATAACTTTTGCCACGTATCAAAAATGTGGTTGGATCTGCCATGGACCAACTGCTTGGCAATGTACACGCAGAATTTTTTGGAAGAGTTGCTTCATAGCTGAGAAAATCTACATCATCTCCCAAGTGAACATCCACTTGTGATCGTTTGTGACTTGCTGTAAGAATAATTCAAACATTTGCACCCCCATCATGCATAGTTAAAACAAATTCAAACATAAAATCTAAAAAAAACATGTGTCTACATTTTCTTACAATCTGATGTACACCATTGAACTAGGACTTGAAAATATCATCTCTAAATTGGCACCCAAAATATTGCGCAACGCACATTAAAGATATAAATGATACCTGCAGAAGCTAGATCATGAAAACACTTGACAATAACTGTAGCTGCTGACGTCTTTTGATGATCTCCAAGCTGAACCAAATGATTCAAAACAGATATTACAAATACACTAACCAAGGAATTGCAGAACCTATAACTGAACAAAATTTAAATATACTTCAAAACACAAAGTTCTTACTGTATTCAGAGAAGAGCCACTAATAATGTTAAGGGCAACGACCTCTTTGAGTATGCATTCAATAATGTAATAAGAGAATAAGTGTTGGAATATAATGAAAATAAAATGACCATCTTGCATGCATGGAAAAAAAGGGTGTAGGCCAAAGGAAGGATTCACTAGGTTGACTTTCCCCCTTTTGATTGGAATAGCTGTTGTGAGATGAAATGCCCTAAATGAGGTAAGATAGATACAGAAAACCTAGTCAATGAAAATAGGAAACTCATAAGACTTGGTGTGCTTTACAAGTGTTCCTCTATTGTTAAATTATTAGGTTCTACGTTTGTAAACAATCTTCCTTTGATGAAACTCCTTTATAGAGTATCCCAAGGAAACCTAGTGGGACACAATGAAATACAAAGAAAGGGGCAAAGAAGAGTTATGGGTGTGTTGTGACCTAATCACACATCACCCCTTCCCAGATCGGGACCCCCTAGCTTTTAGGCCCTTTCCGTTGTTTGGTCTTTTTTTTTGTGTGCCTTGGTAGCAATCTCTTCAGTCTCTCCGCTTTGCGGATGTTCGGGAGTCAATTAGAGTTAATCTGCTTCTCTGTCAAGCGAATTCTATGAAGTCTAGGGATTGTTTTGTCCCTTTTTAGGGTTTCTACCTTTTGTCCTAGATTTTAGGGGTTCCTGTTAGGGTTTTTTGGAAAATTGAGCATATGACTCGAATCAGGACCCTTCAAGGGACCTCCCAGTAAAATTTGAGCCCAACCGGAGCAACTTTCTATTTTTAGAAAGTCCCTATTTTTTAGGGATTTTTTCGAGTCCCGAAATGTCGTCATTTTGCCAAAAATCAAACTTACTATTTTTAGTAATTTCTATTTTTAGTAAGTTTCTATTTATAGCAAGTCATTCCTGCACCCTGTCTAGGGATCTAACGCTAACACCTGGAAGGTTTCTATTTTTGGAAAGTCAGTACTGGTAGGGTCAGTCAGCCAAGGCGACAAGGATCAGACGTTCGCAGACATTTCTAATTCCGGAAAGTCAGACAGCAAACAAAGAAAGCCATAAATGGGTCAAGTGCTGGAAATCCATGCCTAAAATGGAAAGCTCGAGAAAACACTTCAAAATTACAGGAGGTCAAATATTATAAGTCTGGGAGATTAAATGATGAAAATCCCATGAATCCATGGCCAAAGCAAAAATCCGCCCAAATGTGGAGTCAGGCACTAGAATGAGATTCCCATGGACAGAAGGAAAATCTGTGAATCCATGGCCAAAGCAAAATTGTGCCCAAGTATGGACTGGGGCGCCAAAATGGAGAAGCCAAGGAGAGAAGGAAAAATCCATGAATCCATGGCCAGAGAGAAAATGTGCCCAAGTATGGACTGGGGCGCCAAAATGGGAGAAGCAAGGAGAGAAGGAAATTTTCATGAATCCTCCTCCTAGTCAAAATTGCGCCCAGGTATGAGCTTGGGCGCCAAAATGAAGATCCCAAGGATTCACAAAGAATTCCACGAATCCCTCTCCGGGTGAAAATTCCGCCCAAGTAAGGTGGAGGGTGCCAAAATAGGATGTCCAAGGATAACGAAGAAAAGATAAAATTCTTTGGCCAAGTGTGATTTACGCCAGGACATACAATTGGGCGCTGAGCAGAGGAAGTCAGGGATGGATAGATGAAATGCATGAATCCTTTGCATTAGCAAAATTGCGCCCAAGTATGCAGTCAGGCGTCAAAATGGAGAAGCCAAGGACAGAAGAAAAATCCATGAATCCTTGGCATGGTGAAAATTCCGCCCAAGCTAAAAAATTGAAATTTTGCCTAAGGCATGGAATCCAAGGAGTCAAGGAGGAATAAAAAGCAAAATTCCCCATCCAATGAGCCTGACTCCTAAATAAGATCCCTAAAAAATAGGGATGTTGAGAAGAGACATGAAAATTCCTTCGAAAGCAGGAGACGACAAGTTAGAATGGAATCGAGCAAATCCTGAGAAAATCCTTCAAATTCCCTCCAAAATTGGAAAGAATGAAAATCAACGAGTTGGCAAAGAGAATCTTCCAAGTATGACGCATGACTTGGAGCATTTAAGGAAAATTCTAAATTTGAACTCATTCGCATGGGAAGTTGCCTTTGCATGGCGTAGTGATTGGGGAAAGTATGATGCATCATGAATGCAATTGCTAAATCAATGCCTCTTAAGAATTCTATATAAGTTTGGAAAGGCATTTCATTGTTCACATGCAAGATTCGGGAAAGAAGAAGTGGAAGAGTAAAGAATAGTCATACTTAGTCTTTTTTTTTTCATCATTTCGAGGTGCTTCCAAGATGGCGGAACCAAGCAAGGCAGCTACTATCTCCAAGCAAGCATTGATCAAGGTGGAGATGAAGAGTTTTCTTCCTCATTCTTGGTTGAATTCAAGATGGGATGTGTAAAGAAGAAAAATCGAACCCTAGTTGTTCTCCCCTCCCCAACTCCAAGGAGAGAGAAGGGAGAGTCACTAGGGTTGATGGTTTTCACTTAGGAGAGACTTTACATTCAAAAGAGGGGTTGAAACCCACAAGATCCAATCCCACGCAATGCAAGATTGGATTCTAAATGAGTTTCAAGGGTTAAGACATCAAGGATACCCTCTTTTGTAAAGAATGTAGATAGAATGATTGAACTAAGAATGCATGTAAAGTAGGAAAGATTCGCTTATAAACAGAGATAGGGGTACGGGATGAAGTTGCGGACCTAGAATTAGCAGTAAAATGTCGAGACGGTGCTGTTCTGCAAATTTGAGCGAAAGTTGACGGGATGATGGCGCCCGGAGTGCACACGGTCCTCCGAAAAATCCGCAAAACGAAGGTGGATCTGTTCGTCTCTGCACAAGGATTCCAGATCTTCAATTACAGCCGCGTACCTGCAACATGCGAAGGTGTAATGTATGTAGTATGTTGTATGTTGTATGTGATCTCCTCTTCAATGGTTGAATCCTTGTCTTGAATGCAACACCTAGCCTTGAATGGAGACTTAGAATGCTCAATTGTTTGAAGGAATGCTTGAATGCTTGAATGTTTGAATGTTTGAATATTGCTTCCGCCTTTTGCACACCTATCTCTTCCTCCCTTCCTCCTTTTCTAGGAGAGGAAAAGTAGTTTATATACTTGTCAATTAGGGTTGAGAGACTGATTTTTCCGACCTTAGGCCGACCAGGAAACATTATTTCCCGAATTGCAAACTTAAAGACCCGATGCCCAAAAGAGGCCGGGCCCAAAATAAGGCCAAGGACCAGGGCGTTGGGCGCCATGGTCCCACCTCCCGGGACAGCAGGGTGCAAGGAAGGATCAGGCCAAGGTGCAGAAATATGCAGTTTTTGATGTCGTAAACAGATTTCGAGGTCTCCATTCAGGTTCAACGTTGCGCCGCCATCGTGAAGACCCAAATGCAGTCGAAATTGCAAGTGTCGCAATTTTAGGACGCTACAAGATGAAATCAGCAATACTAATTTAGGCACATTCAACTTGGCTGCATTCAAGATCCGGATGTTCGGAACAGCAGGGCACAATCCATCCTCGACAGCTGTCAAAATTGTGAGAAGTGGAATAGTCGCAGCAGCTGGTTTTCCTCCCGCTATTCAATGCCCAGACCTGGTCTTGGAATGTGCAGCACATTACACTATGGAGCGGAAAACAATCTCAACGCCAGATGGCAAGTAACTGGCAACATTGACTCCAGAGTCAACTGGTGAAGCTTTCAAAATCCCTTCACATTATTCCATTACGTACAGGACCAGTAGCGGAGCTCAGGCAGTATATGAAGCAAGCCCTGCCAGGTGCGCTGATTTGATCAACAAGCAGTGGTTGCTGAAGCCTAGAGTGCATGCTTCCAAGATGCCCAAAACTCTCACAATCTTCGAGTTCAAGAAGGAGTATGTAGACTTGATAAAAATGCTAAGCAGAGTAATGGGATCCCCACATTTGGTGAACTTTGAGGCTTGGATGTTCTTCTACATAGGCAAGATCATGAATTCAAATACGCTGATCGACTAGGCTAGATTGATCAGTCGCTACTTGCATGAACAATTGAAGAACCTTAAAGAGAAAAGGTCCCAGTCCTTTTTCATGGGCTCCTACCTGTTCTATATGCTTGCACGAAGGGGAGGATTCGATGGGTTGTCAGCAAGAGGAATCATGGGCTGCGGACCAGCTGAGTTGAAAGTACATGAGTGTTATCCCTAGCTGCATCTCCACAATATGAATTCTTACAGGTTGACAAACGACACTTTCACCATGTACTTGACACAGCCTATGCAGAATAAATTGCACATGAGGTTGTTGCCACAAGCAAGTGCCTTGGTCCAGAAGTATGGAGCTGCGTTCTTGAAATTTCCTAAATTCACATACATCAGGACGCAAGGATTCTCCTTCCAGTTATATATATTGTCCAGATATCCGTCAGACAAGCTTGTATTGTTTGAGCTAATGAGGCAGTTAACTGCCTATGATCAGCTGCAGAAGAAGAAGAAGAAGCAATCAATTGAATTTCTAGTTGTCTTGGGGGATTTCATGGAGATATGCCCAGGTTTGGAGGCCGCTGAAAGTGCGGTAGGGGAATTGGCATTCTATTGCCTGCCATTTTACACATCTAGGGCCCAATATGATCCTTACAGCTAGATTAGGAAGGTTGCCGGAGTCAAATTCATACACAGGTTTCACTTGGAGGATTACTGGGCAAGTATCGAGGATGACCTTGAGGTCCGAAGAAGAATGCATTCCAGATTGCCCCTCTACACCATCAGAATAAGTGAAATTTATCAAGTGCCGGATCAGGTGAAGGAAGATGTAGATTTGACACAACCTGAATTCGAGAAAGTAAATGATCAACCTATCCAGCTGCCAGATTGGTCAGAGCTTGAGATGGAAGATTTGAATATCTTAGCTAGACCAGTGCTGAAATTCAGTAAGCACTAGATTGACAGGCAGATAAGAAAGTTGGTGGAAGAAAATGTCCATCTAACATACCAACTAATGGGAAGTCTGGATTCACATAGTGAGGCAACTGAAAGCTCTTCACAAGTTTCAGGCAGGAAGGGAAGCCCCGATAGACAAAGGGAAAAATGCCAAAGAGACCAAGGACAACAAAGAAGAAGGATATCCAACAGGAAATCCCATAGGAGGTTCAACAAGAAGCCCAGCAAGAAGAACCTCCACGAAAGAGAGCAAGAACAGCAAGGGAGCATTCACCAGTTAGTTCCTCGAGTGTACGGGAAGTGGAGATGTTTCCACATTCCACAGGTCCACTTCCAGGGAACATTCCAGCACCCAATATACTCGGCATCAATGCTTCACAAGGCCACCATCGATCGAGAAGTCAGAGGCAAGAAAGTCCCTCGCACTAGGAAGAAGCTCGCCAGGATAGCTTCGTGGAGACTATCCTTGGTGAAATGGAGGAAGAATCTCAGGAATAGGAGCATGTAGAAGATCATAGCCATTTCGTCCCCGCTCCAGACTGGTTGATAGGCAGGCTGGGGAATGAAGCAGAAGGAGGAACCGATCCTACTCAGGAGTTAAAAGAATTATTGAAGAGGATGGATCGGCCACCGGAAAGAAAGGCCCCCCAGAAGTTTTCAAAGGTGGTCAGGGAAGAATCTGGATCTCGGACCTTGCACATTGCTGAACCTGCAGTGGATAAAGATAGGAGTGAGATTAGGCAGGAGGATTATGTCATCAGACAAGTTGATCATGGCCATGCTTCCACAGGTCAAGTAGTGGGAGACTTTGAAGATTCCTCCTTAGCCATAAAGGAGAAGTTGCTGAAATCAAAAGCAAAATGTAAGCGGCTGAGGGAAGAAAATAGAGTCCTATGCGAATACGTCAAGAGTTTCAAAAGACCCCTCAGGGAGGCAGGAGCTTCATTCACTCCTCCTCCTTCCCTTCCCAAGGAATTGGTTGATGATGCAGAACTTATTAGAGAAATGGCGCAAAATTCCCGGGAATGGGTAGAGGATGTTTACGCTGAGGTAGGAAAATTCATTGAGGATCTAGCTTAGCTTCATTCGAAGTTCGTGGCCCTCCTAAACAAATTAGAGGCAGTAGAAGGACTATGGGAGGATGTGGACGTTTACCAAGACTTAACCATTTCGCGACTCAGGGCTTTGACGAAGACTCCAAGGCAAACTCTGGTGGACGAGAAAGTGATCCAAGAGAATGAAGCTTATGACTTTCCCCGATGGTTCTACGCCATCTGTTTAGGAAAGGACACCCTTGATAAATTCAGCATTGACTCTGTCACCTTGAAAGAGTCTATCAGAGGGATACAGAAAGAAATCCTTAGTGCAATGGAAGCTTTGTTTGCGAGGAAACTCAGTGATAGAGGAATAACGGTGAACTCCCTGAAATCCCAGTTACACGATTTCTTCTTCGTAGGTTCGTTCCCTAAGGAACATTTTGCAAATGTTTCTTCATTCTCCGGTATAATGAAGAAGACGCAAGAAGTCATGGCAGAATGGGAAAGCTTCTTTTCCAGGAGCGAGGAAGAGATTGCCTTGATGGAGTTCAACATTGAAAATGTGCCAAGTGTCTCCATCGGAGAACTGGAAGCTGTCGTTGGCAAATTCATTGCATACGCCATAAATGAATGAGATAATGGTCGTCCATTTTTGGACGAAAGTCTTTTGGTTGAATAGTAGTGGCATACTTATTGCTGAAGGAAGGTTGACTCGACGTGGGTCCAGTCAATGCATGTCATCATCAAATAGGGAATCTTCTTGCATGTCGCCTTCTCATTATAGTTTTATGATAGATTCTCCGTGCATGTCGCTGTCACTAGGAGAATGATGGGCATTTATGGTGGTGTCGGTTATATTCTGGGCATAATCAACATCATGGGGCACATTTAATGTGCTAGTGGGCGCTATTTTAGGCTCTTTTAAATTAATTGTACATGAGCATAATGGGTTATTAATTGCTGATTCCCACCTTGTTGCACCTTGAGTGGGGAATCTTTAGGGCAAACTCTAATTAGGGTTTTGCATTTAATCATGGCTTGAGGCCTATGTAAGGGGGTGACTCCTTCATTTGTAAAGGAGGAGAGACTATTGTCAGAGATTGTTGCTAAGAGTTTTTGAAGCAAACACTTAATAGATTGTTCAATTGTTGGTGTGTCCTTGTGTTGTTTCGGAGCTCGCATGGTCTCATTCTCTTCATATATTAGATTTGCTTTCATGTTGTTAGATGAACTGGATTTGATAGGATCGCTTGTTGCAAAAATGTGTGCTCATACTTTTGGTGTGCAGCTGATTGTTGCATACCGTGCAAAGTTAGCCCAAGCCTCCGTTATATGTGTATGTTTAACTTCGATTATCAGAAGAGATTGTTCGATTTGATGGTTTCTCTTGATGATTTGAAAATCTTTAACACACCCTCTGAAGATTGCACCGCCTTCGTGTAGTTGTGCGTTGCTAGCAAAACGAAGCGTGGTTGGATTTTGCGCAAGTTATCTCGTCTCTTTGTTCATAGGGTTAGATTACTTTTAGTCTAGTTTTCCTCTGCCCTACTCCTATTTACTTTCTGCATAATTCAAAATCCAAAAGATCCAAAACTAGAGCTTTCATTGCAAATCATCCGTACAAAAATCCTTGAGCTTGCATAAGTTTTCTTCAACATACGTAAGGCCCCCTTGGGTTATCAGCAAACCCATCAAACAACTGAGTCACGTCCATGCACTGAAGGAACCTTGGAATTAGTCCTTTGAACTTTAAGCAATCCTAGCAAACGGACTAATCTTGATCAAGAGAGGATAAGGTGACCGTTGGTGACTTTATTCTGTGTTAGACGCGGTCATAAAAAACACGTCAACAGGGTGTAAAGAGGACTATGAGATGCAAGCAATGGTATGGCAGAAGAAGAGAAATGAGAGCAATAAGGTATATCTCAAACCCAATTCCGATTTGGGTAGTTAATGTGCCAACAAGCCTTGCCAATAGAAAGCATTAATTAAAGCATTCTTTAATGTGTATATGCTTACCATTTTCTATTGAACTCTTTCCGTTTTGACCGTCTCAGTCCTTGTATTATCACAGCTAAATATAATCAGAATGCACCATGTGAAAAAAACTCTAAAGAATATTTAACTTTCTGATAATATAGTTTCAGTATTATCCAGTCCAAAAACCTTTTTGAGTTCAGCAGAAAACGGTTCCATTTTGGCATTAGATCATTTTCAGTTCTAAGCAGAAAATGTTTCTTTTGGCTTAATGTCTTTTCACATCTTATATTGAATTGAAAGAACTAAATGCAAAATGCAAATTTATTATAAAAAAAATCCTCCCCACAAAATGTTTTTGCAATAACCATTACATGGGGAGCCTTGTACATAGTCCTACTAAACATGATAGCCACAGGGAATACCAAACTTTAAGCAAGCATATGGAAGGCATTTGCTTTAAAGAAAATCAGTAAAAAGATATGTCTTATATTCATGAACCAAATGAGCCAGTAATATTGGAATCCATTTTAAAGTCATATGCAAGGAGATCAACATTCTAATACCTGCAATTCAATTGCTTGTTCATCATCTAGAGACCCTTCACTCTCCCTAGGGTGCTCCAGTGATTGATCCAAATCTGTCTGAGCTGATTCACAATTTGAGTGTGCATCAAAGAATTCATCAACTGCATCACTAAATTGAAGGAATGAGGATGTTGTTTCCTTTGTTTGATATAATGAGCCAATAAATTCCCTTGAAGAAACGTGAGAACTGCATTCTGGTGCTGGGAAAAGCGCTCTTTTCTCTTCAGTGTTTTCATTGTTTGTTGATGCGTTTCCCATTGCTAACTCCCTAGACAATAGCCCCGGAGACAGATAATGAACTGGCTTAGCCTTAAACATTTCTCTCATTGCTGTAAATGCATAGAGAAACATCATTTTTGTCATGATCTTATTTCATTTGAATTTTTCTCAATTGCAGCAGAACATTTTTCTTTAAATACCTGCTATGCGCCCTAGCATTCGGAGGGTAATTCTTCTTGTATAAGATGGTCGTAAATAAGATGCCCAATATTTCCAGTCTATGGCTAGCATGTGCTTAACAACTGCACGTGGATGTTGTTGGGGATGAGTCAACGGAGATATCACATATCCTCCACCTGCAAAAATACAGATTTTACCATCAATACCCTCTGCTAAATCCTTAAAAGTTAAAACAGTTTTTCTGCAAGTTTATACATTGGCTCTATCTTGATTCCATTTTTTCATCAAAAGCATAGTCACTTTACTTTTTAGGCGGGCACGCACAAAACCCCGAGAAGGAGGACATTTCGGATGCGTCACAGAATGATAAAGAATTACTGCACCCAAAATGTAGCTACTTTAGATAAACGCTAAAAGGTCACAACAAATTGAAGTTCTTCACTGTTAACTGAACGCAAGAAAATCACCATATGAGCCATCATCCTCTCTCCTCCAGTAACGGTGAAGAACCAAATCTCTTGGTGTCAGCCCCCTGTTATAACAAATATAAATACTTCAGATTAGCATATATAAGGACAACTTAAGCAGGATGACTATTTTCCTTTGGTATCATTGAATAATTACAAAGAATGTATAGCTTACCAAGGCTGCCAGCTACTCTGCAACAGTTTGTGGACTATGTCTACGTGACCATCCAAGTGATCAATAACCTGACCCTGTAGATAACAAAAGTCCCACCTGCAATACTGCTTTACCTAAGTTCAAATCTAGGAGTTATATACAATTCAACAGAACAGTTAACACGCTGTCCCAAAAGTAATGAACTGGGTAGTTGGATATTACTCTGATCTTGATGGTTCGAGAGACATAACAGTCTTAAATACAGATTCACAGGTTGCATCCACAACACCCACTGCCATCACAGCTGGATGATTATCCCAATGCTGTGTAGATTACAAGAGTTAAGAAATTGAACTGTAATTTTCTGAATTTAATCACCTAGAAGAAAGGGCATATACCTTGCTCCTAAATTCTCCATCACTTGCCTCTTTGAATAATCGCAATCCTGCATCAAAAAACTTCTCCTTATCAGAAGAAACAGAAGCAAATCAATTAGCTAAAGGTAAGCAATGGTGAGAATAAATTGATTTGTGTTACCATTCTCACAACCAAAAAATTTCCATGGTGAAGGTGCAATGACATCAGCTGTTGTCTGCATTGTAGGCAGCCACCAGTCCGGCGAATCTACATATGGTGAAGGGAAAAAAAATATAGATAGAAATTTTGAGTAAGAGCGAGCAATATCTCCAAAAGAAAATTCAACTGGTTCTAAGAAAGAAGGAAGCCATCAACATGTATGACTAATATATCAGTTACAAAGCCAATGATAGAAGTCTACATATAACAACGGTGAGTATCTTAGAAAACGTTTAAGTGAAAATATTGATAGGAGGTAGAAATTCGATTCTCTTGGTAAAAATAACAGCAAAATTAAAACATAAAGGCATAAAAAAATCTCACGCATTCTTGATGAGAAAGAACTCAAAATCAGAAAGTATAAAAAAAAACATTTTTACACACCACAGCTGATTCTGCAGAACGAAGACAATCTTCTGCTTCCAGGTCTGTCAAAACAGAAATATGAGATTATTCGGTAATCAAATAAGAACCATGAAAAAATTAATTGGAAAAACAAAAAATATAGGTCCAAAGCTTATAATTTATCAATGACGAAATCCATGATCTGAAATTAAAATCCAACCCACCAATGGCTATAATCTTTAAGTATTCCAATCCAGCTCTCGCTCGCCATGCATACAGCAGGAAACTAAATATAGAAAGAACAAATTTTGTATATAATCTCATGCAATTCTAGAATCTAATGTGACCATGACTAATAGACTTATTAGTTTGCCAACTTTGCTTCATTTCCAGTTTATCATTCTCAAACCTATTTATAGATTCCCTATTATTTCATTGAGGATCTCGAATTTGAGGCACTTGATGATGTTTAAAATAAGATATGATAAAACATTCTAACCTTCACAAAGATTTTGCAAGGAATTCTAAGGAACTTGCTTTAGAACTTTCGATGATTAAGGGCTCTCAATTCTAGCAAAGTACGAAACAAGTGAATACACAACATCCTTTAAAATTTGCATTTCTTGTTTTACTTGTAGAATCGTGAGCTCACTAGTGGCATGTTTTGGTACCTGTTTCAAAAAAAAACATTATGTTGTTTTCGTATTTCTTGTATGTGACAATAAATTCTCTCCCTATAATCTGGTTAATGTAAGTTGTAATGAGAACTTGTCACAAGATGCATACCGTATAAAAAATATCTAATCTCCAATGCTCTACCTACATAATCGGAACAGCTAGACTTCTCTTGGAAGATATTTCAGGAAGCTTGATGTGCCCATTTACCTTACCAGTCAAGAAATGGATGAAATTTTAAATGATTTGATAAGAAAATTCTTTTGATTGACCCAAATTAGGTGTGCATGATGACAAATATGGGATGTATATATAAGAGTCATTTCTCTTCACCATCTGTCGTAGAAAGGTGAGGTAATGAACACCATTCATTAGACTCTTTCATTTTTGGGTTTTAATCAGTGTTCCACTGGGATGCGTCCCCCCTGAAAATGCAATCGTTTTCGAGACGGGGACGTCCCTAAAACATGGGGACACCTAGGGAACGTCCTTCCGCCGTCCCTCCACCGCCACCATGTTTCCTCTGCCATCTCCAAGACGTTTCCTCACTAGAGGGATGTTTCTCAGAAGTTTCTTGTGTTAGAAACGCCAAAGGGGACTCCTAGACGTCCCTCAACCTTGGAGGGGACTTGAAAACTGACTTACAATTTTGTAAGACTGATCGGTATGGTTGAGTCTATCTCAGGCTGTTTGGCATTGTTTGGGGGCGAACATGGTTGCATAGAGTGAGTTTTATGAGGCTTTAAGGGGTTGTTTGGACCTACAATGGTGATGTTTCAGACCTGCAACATATTTTCCAGTTGTAGCAGACCTGCATTATTGTATGCAGTGATTCAAATCAAAATGTGTGTTCCGTACCTATAGTGATCATCAGCTGCCTTTTCAAGGTATTTTCCTTTATTGTTTTCTAGTTTCATGCAATTTGGGCAATCTAGAAAGTGTCTTTTCAATGTGCTGCCCTGTACAAACATTTGTATTAGCTTGTAATCATTATCAGTACTTAATAGCGGAGATAAGCATTGCTTCAGTTTGTATGGTTCTTATGCTTGTTAAAAAATAAAAGATTGTCTAGGGTGGTCATTACACATATAAAGGCGTTTTTCATGATCACAAAATTGAAATAGATTTATGCTATTATTTCTATACCTTGAGCTGAAATGATAGGGGTAAGTTAATTAGAGCTTTTACTATCTTTAGGGTTGGATCCTTTTAAGATACTCAAACACAATCTTTCTAGTTTCTACTTATAACTTATTGTTCAAAGTTCATTGCAATTATTGCAATATTGGTAAGTTAATTAGAGCTTTTACTATCTTTAGGGTTAGATCCTTTTAAGATACTCAAACACAATCTTTCTAGTTTCTACTTATAACTTATTGTTCAAAGTTCATTGCAATTATTGCAATGTGTTTACTTATTCCTTAAACAGTTATACAATATACATATTTTAAAAATAATTTTTCAAGTACTATATGTCAGCACCGCTCCCTTGCCACCCCCTACCATCATCCCCTCGCCGTCCCCCCGATGTTTCCAAACTTAGGTCTCAAGTACCCCGGTCCCCAAAACACGTTTTTCCATCCCCCAAGGAAACATACCCAAACCCTGTGGAACTATGTTTGTAAGTTGAATTTCAGCTTCTATTTATTTCTCCTCCTGGTATTTATATTGGTTATACATTTCAGTTCCATTGACCGATTTTGATCATTTGTGGACATTAATATAATTGCTTTCTATATAGAGATGTTCACTGAAGAGAACCAATTTAACCAATTTTCTTGGTTTCTATACACCACAATTCATGTCAAGGAAAAAGACTTCTTTACTCAAGTACTTTCCATCCAATCTAGTAAATCACCTCAACTCCATGCAAACCTAAAGCATAAAATATAGCTGCCCCCAAGTCCAATTCATAGAGAAGACTATTTATATTCCAAAATAACCAGAGACAACATACCAGACTTTTTATATTCTTGAATGTTGGAATTAGAAGCATTATAATGACATATACAAGGAGAGGACCTCTTAACCTAGGCTTGTTTTCATTCTTATAATAAGTTGCCATGAAATATTTCCACTGACAAATGTGGTTATCCACTTGGATATTGAAACTATTCTAGTAAAAAATGTATTAAATCAGGTACCTACTCCTTGACTTACGAGACTATATAAAACAATTGATTGGTTAGCATGGATGCATTCTTACCAAAATAAGGGTATATTTATATAATGATCAAGTTACAATGTTCAATGGTCATAGAAAAACCCACTTTTAGGAAAGGTAGATTAAAATCATCATTAAGCCTCTGACAGGATATAAAACTAAGAGTCATTGCTACTTGTTCCCATATGGAAAGTAGTTCATTTAGAGCTGCATAAGCTTCTTCATAACACCAAATGTGGATTGGAAGCATTCTTAGTGTCTCAAAGCAGCCCTCACAAAATAAAAGATAGCACACCTAAAAGCATGAGGCTCCATAGTGTTCCTTAATTGGAATGTTATCTATTAACAAAAAAAATCCTCCATTTAAACCTTGCGTCTTTCTTGAACTCAATACAATCACATACACTAAAAAAAGAAAACAGACAATTATCATTTGTGAATTCATGTAGAGAGCACTAAAATAATAGTGCATATAAATGCAAAATAAAACTTGGACATAATTATCACAGCATCTATAAATGTTGTCTAAACTAATGGTCTGCAAGGATATGACTCTAGTTAAGAGGAAATTCTGTGATGAGCATAGACCAAGATAAACATGTCTAAGACGTATAGATATGATGTATTCTTTGGAATAACTTTTTACTAACAATGTAATACTTAACCATTGACCTGATTTGTAAAACTATGTATAACTTATGCAATGCATGGATTATTCATTGCTTGGGCCATCAAATTTCATTTTTGATGTGAACATGAGCCATAAACAATACATGAAACATATACATGTCGGTTTTGTTGCATCATCTTTTTCCTCCTTTGAAAAACTATAACTTATGGGATTCATGCATTACTCATCATTTAAACTTTAGGTAAATAAACGAACTATTATTTACAATTTTCTTTTTCTTGTGAACATCAAGCATGAGCCATGTCAGGGTGGAGGGTGGGTGAAGGGGTGTTGAGAAGACTATATTGGGTGTAATAGTTGATTGAAATTATTTTGACGTTTAGGTGACACCTTTACCATCTGAATTTAGCTTCACAAAACCTATATATCTCCAATTCAATATACTAAATATATAGAAAAAAGGAAGCATCCATTCACATGAACAAATAGATAAATACAAATATAAAATAAATGAATCATAATTAGAACAATTTTAAGGTTTATCTGAAACAACAGTATGAAAACCTATAAAATAGTTAAGAGACTCATATGACAAGCATAAACTAGGATAAACCTCTCTAAAATTTGTTTACATATTAGGCAGTCCTCATTTACTAACTGCATGCATTCTTCTACACAAATTTATACTTGATATGCATTACTAAACATGAAAAGATATTTTAAATGCAATTACATTTCTGTTGTGAAAATGAGGCATGAGCTACACATGAAAATTGACATTTAGACTACAGCAATTTTAACGCGACTATCATGTTCTGAGTGGCAAACAACACTTTCTAGTTCATTTTTTTTTATTGTAATTTGAATAGTGAGTAAATTTCAAACATCACAAGTCTCTATATTGAGTAGGCTTGTACTTGCGTATTTCAAAATCGGACATGGTCCAAAATTGGAAGACGCTTATATGCATTTCCCTCAAGATGTTTTGAGAAGTGTCTTACATAGGTATAATATTTGTTTTCCAAAGGTGCATGAATTCAAATTGTACACCTTATACTAGCAATTTGATGTGGTTATATGTAATGCACCCATGTTGACATTTTACATGGACAGTTTACAATATATTTAGGTGGTCACTTGAAAAATTCAATCAACTTTAAAAATATATGCTTTTATCTGGACTGTTTAAGAAGCACTTGAGCTATATCACAATATCTGATAAGTTAGTCCTTGAAATGATTAGGTTCTTTCATTGGACATAATATCCTTCCAAGAATTAATTGTTTTAGCCACTCCACAACAATAGCAGTGATGATGAACCATGGAAGAAACTATTCAATTAAAATCTCTCAACATTTGACATCAAATGGGAAAAACCCAAGGTTACCAGTAGATGGGGGTACTTGGAGATGCCAAAGACTAGTACTGGTATTGGTACGGCTAATTTTCAAAAATAGGAGAAGGGAATACTTGAAGATGCCAATTTTTTTTACGATAATTTAATAATTTTCAGAAAATATCATGACATAGAAAAGTGAAAACAATAACAGAGATAAAGTTTAACGTTAACTTTAAAATTGAACAAAAAGTGATATGAAAATTGCTTATACTATTGGTACCAGTTAAATGGTTTAGTGAAAGTAAAGTAATATAGGTATTGAGCACACTCAATATTGTCAGCCTAATAGTAAAGGCAGTTTCTTTTTAGACCATTACAATAATAGGAAATCAGTCATACAACTGTTTATGTCCCTCTCAAAAAGTCTACACTGTTAATAGATCTGATCACTATAACTTTACATGGATTTTTGTCATCCTGCGACATGATTTCCTTATTAGTTATTTCCTTATGACTTTTCTTGGTCACAAACTTTATTTATTTGCCTTCTACCATGTTTTGCTCTAATTTTTCTAGAGGGGGACGTCAATTTCTAGTCAGGGGACTTCACAGACAGCAAGAAACGGCAACCAAAAGCATCCTATGCATCAAGAAGTTTTCAGGTATGTCTCTGGTACCGAAGACGCATCTCTGTCTTTGAGATGCGTCTTAGGGGGTAGGAGACAGGTCTCCCTGTAACCATGGAAAAACCATTTGATTTTAGTCCTTTTGAGTACATTTTGTATAGAAATTTGAGATGGCTCATTGCCGAATGGGAAGCTTTAACTATATTCTTCACTACTTGCAGTGATATTACTAAAGTGGGTAGTTTTTCCAAAAGTAAAACTTGTATATTTTGGCATTCATATTTCCACATCTAACATAGACCAACATTATAGGTCAGCATTAAGCTAGACAATTTTATTGGAATCTTTAATCTCTAGTGCATTATTCAAATGCTAGTAGGTCCACAATTTATTTGTGTGAGATTATAAAAATTTTCTTGTTTCAAAAAGGAATAGTGTCTTTCATATGTTATGGAAGCAGCATACAAACTCAAAGAATTCAAACTAGATTCCAAATCTATACAAAAAAAGACATAAGTAAATTTGGAGAAATTTTCGAGAGATAGTCTTTATTGTTTTCAATATTAATAGGAAAATTAAATAAATTCTTAATTAATAAGCATTATACCAACAGCTGGAAGCCTTATATGCATGGAAGGTTTCATGATGCTTTGAGAAAATCATTTGATAACCTATTCACACCAATGCCAACAAAATTAAGCAAGGATTTCCAAGTATATCTCCTAAGAACCGAAATTCTTTACCCACAATTTCATTCTCAAAGGATGTAGCGCTTATTTACATTTTGAATGGAAGTCATGATGGCCTTTATTGTATTATTGGCCTAGACAACATTTCGTAACCCAAAGTTCATTCTTAGTTTTGTTTTCAAAATGACTAACCTTAAGAGAGAGTTTTATGGGGAGCTCTAGCATACACCTTAATGTATCTTTTGGAAAGGAGCTTGTTGATGCCGCATTGAAGGCCCTTGTTCTCAATTGTAGCAAAGAAGGCCTGCCTTGGGTGTAGGGATGAGTCTTTGTCTAGCTTATTACTTCAGTCCATAGATGGGTCGAAGGATAGAGCTAGTGAGGCACACAACAAGGTTTCAAGTGCAGGCTACATTGAGGGTTGATGCAAGAGCATCTATAGGGGTGTAGAGCAATCTTGCATCATCTAAAAAAATATTTTTATTTTAAACTTTAGTTAAGGTTAGGTGAATAAAAATAAATACAAGCATCTATGGGTTTCCATGTACCTAGTAAAGTGCCCAAGGGGGCATAGGGGGTTGAAACTATTTAATATTTGTGGCCTATGTGTAAAGGCAATTGTAATTTTCAAGGGGGCAGATATTTTTCTAACATTTATAATGCTAAAATCATTAAAATACCCTTCTTGATTTCTGAACAAGGGGAAGATTTGTGCACTCATTTTTATTGAATAGTTACATAAAAATGGGAAAAGACATCTTTTTAGGCACCCACTTTGGAAAATTGAAAAGACATCTCTAAGGAGCCTTCCTAGGGAAGTTGAAAGGTCATCTATTGGCTATGTATTGCTTTTTTTGATAGCCATGTGTTGTTCATCAAGAGGGGGAGTGGGATTTCCAAGGGACGCAAGAATGCTATAAAAGGGAGGCTTAGGCTAGAGGTTATCCATTCAGAGTTGAGTTCTCTTCTAAATGGAGTAGTAGCTAAGGGATGTAGAAGAATAGATTATAGCTCCATCTTGCGAAGTTGTAAAGCCTAAGTGGCTAATATTTCATAATTGATGGATTTGTAACTCATTTGATTTGGGAAATATAAGGCAAGTTATTTCTTTCGATTTTCTAAGTTATTCTCTTTGTTATGTCATGTATGAATATTGGTAGGATTAATCTCGGTGGAGTAACCCTTCATCTAGTCTAACAAAGCATGTGTTTGAGTAAGGGGAGTCCCTTACATCCCTTACATCAAGGGTTGTCATTCTGATCACTCTTATGCAGCACTGATAGGAGGAAGAGTAGGGTGTACTTATTTAATGCATTTGGATGGATAGGACCCCCATGAAAAAACAGTAAAAACAAGAAAACTCATCTAGTGAAGCTAGGGGAAGAAGTTAAAAAGAAAAAACCTATTCAAATCTAAAGCTTATATGCAGATTCAATAATATATGGCCAAGTTCGCAAGAGCTGAACCAACAGGTAACTCAAACTTGGAAACCCTTAATATCTAGTACAATAAAGATTCTCCCTTGAGGTTTTCTTATAGTTGTTTTTGCTTCCAAATATATAGAGATGAGATCTTGGAAAAGTATCCATCGATTTGGAGAGCAATGCCTCTTGGTATACACAAAACCATGGTTTGCAGATTTTAATCTTTTAAAAGAAACTTCCGACTTGTGTCAATTTGTGTAAAACTGCTTAATTTCCAACAGTAATGGATTCGGTTTGCTTTGGAAAGCATAGGAAAATCTTTGGGTAAATTTGTGTCCATCTATTCTACAATAGAAAAGATTAAGAATTCTCTTTGTATGAAAATTGGTAGAGATGGATTTTTTTAATGGGCTTGCAAGTAGAGATCTGGTTGACAGTAGATATTATGGAAGCAGCACCTACATTATGAAAAGTTGACCTTTAGACAAAGAAATTGTTTTGGCATTGGGCATTTGTCTACTTCATGTCAAGTGTAAGGGAATCCTTTGGGAAGGCATTTTGGTGGCATAATGTGGAGAAACAACACATTACTATGAATAACTCTCAGATCTTTGATCATTTGCCCTCTTCCACAGACAAGGATAGGTTGGCAATTTCATTAGCTCCTAAGAGTGATTTGATAGGTACAAAAGAGCCGAAGGTTGAGGAGCCGTCTATTCATTTATCATCTATTGAAGGAGCTGCAACTAAAAACCTTGATGTGTATTGAGAGAATCTCTCCAAATGTGCAAGGATAGTGCTTGGGTGCTTCTCAAAAGGTAAATAGGGAGGTTAATGCAAGAGAGCAGCAATTGCTAGAGTTTAATGTCTTGGGAAGGTTCTATATTTAATTTATTAGAGAAGTATGAATTGAAGAATTGTAAAGTGGAAGCCTACCTTGCAGATCAGGGATATTGTGATGCTAGTTTAGAAAAATTTATCCAAAGTTAGATGCTTGGAAGGCTGTATCCAACAAGATAGCAAAATATCAAAATAATTTGAGATTATAAGGTAAAATAAATTGCATATTTTTGCTATTATTCAACCTGATACTCTTTAGTCAGTTTAGTGCCCAATTACTTTGATTTTCACCTAGTTTGTTGTATCGATAATACCATAGTTTGCAAATCTGGCAAGTCACCACATACCCACCAATGTTTTGCTACCCCATGTATTTCCAATGTTTAATCACCAAGTTTATAGGTGAATTTTTCTGAGATTTTGAAAAGTACTCCCAACTACTCAGCAAGTCCAACCCTACAACTTGTCCCTCCCACCAAAAACATTAAGAAAACATTCAAAAATCATGGTTAATTTCCTTTTAAAAAATTATGAAAGTGGTTTTGAAGGTCTATATTTGGGCCTGAAAGCAAGGGTTATGTTCCTCAACCTTGCTTGTACCACATTTGGGAATAAATATCCCAAACATAATTCTTCAGGTTAGGGAACATTCAAATTTTATAACAGCAATGCATATCAAATACTACAAACACATCATTTGTTTCATGAAGCAATAGTTGCTATTTTTATAACAAAAAAATTAATTTAATGAGTTTAGAAACGAGGAAACCAAATTTTATGATAATGAAAATAATTTCTAGCATGGGGTGAAGATTCAATTGGATCAAGTGATTTTAGTTCCTTCTTATTCAACTAGGTACTTGTTTTCACTACATACCTTACTAAAGACAGTTGCAAAAAATATAATTCTAATAAGATATAAAATGCAAAAATAGTTGCAATACCAAGTAATAAAGGTTTCAAAATTGTTGGATAATCCTCTCAAACAATCTCAGCTATGTATCTCGTCACTCTTTGGATAGCATATGAACAAGAAGAAAGTAAGCCAATTTACCAAAATTGAAAAGCAACAATCCTTTAATAAACATTTGACTTGTGGAAAATACAAATATAGAGGCTCAATTTTGTGCATACAAGCTTACTTTGGTCATATCAGCAAGTTAATATGCATTTCCTTAATTAATATTTTTAAGTTCCAATATACTAGGTACATTAATTTCCTTTGAGTGTATCTAAGAAATTTCAATTCCAGCAATTTAAGATTGACTTCCATCCTTTACATAGGTTTGATCAAGAGAGAAAAAAAAAAATTGTAATCGAAAGCAATTTTTGTTATAGCTGAAGTTAATAAATAAAACAAATAAAGTAGAAAGAAATTAAATGAATATGATATTTCTTTGGCTTGGTATCTTATTAATTAAGATGCCACAATAATATAGGCAAACCGACCTAGCATAGGTGGGAACCTTATTAGCATAATATTCTTTATTATTGTTTAATGGTCAATTATGTAAATAAAATGTAATTTTAGATTCTTTCTATTTTACAATTGTTTCTTATTCAGAAACATCGTCCCCTTGTAATTTATTTAATGATCGTTTGATCATTTGTAAATACAATCAAATATTTTTACCAATTACATTTTGTAATATGGTATTAGAGCCCATTTAAATTTTTGTTTCGAAAATTTTGAATGAAATTTTTAGAATTTGAAACAAATTTTTCATTCTTTTTCTGAGAAAAATTCGAATTTCCAGATCGTGGGATCTTCGGGTCTGCATTTTTTCATGGCGGACATTTATTTTCTATAGTGTGCCATTTTTTTGCAACCCGACATGAGGCGATGCGGTTTCGCATCTTTTTGTTTGGCCTTGACCTCCTGTTTTTTTTCTGTGCACGATTTCTTCCTGTGCGACCTCCATCCCGCGATTTCTTGTTGCGATTTTTTTAGAAAGGGTTTAAAATTTCGGCACAACCTTTCAAACACGATTTTTTTGGGCATATTGTGGCGGGTTCTCTAGCGATTTTTTGCATTTGTTTTTGGTGATCTTCTGTGTGCACATGGCGAAATTTCCTTTAACTACAGCTCGCGATTTCTTTGCACACTCCCACAACGAAATCCTCTGTCTTTATGTTTGGCGGCAACGAAAAAATATTTTGATTTCATATTCCTTGTGGGTTTTTCGAGGGCTCTTTTGGGTCTTTGTCGGATTATTTTGGGTCAGTCAAAATTTTTTCTCGAAATTCATGCTAGTTGTACTTAACTTTTTTTAAGTATGTACCTACTTCTGCCTCTGTTTCAGATTTACGCTTTTTCAGATTTTCTCATTTTCTATGTTGTGGGAAGCATGCAAGGTGGCGTCATTGACCAAATAAATGTTGGAAGGCAGTAGAGATTTAACGGCAAAAATTATAACACCTGGAAGCAGCACATGCTGACTATTTTTTAATATCGCTGACTTGATGATCTTGTTTTGGGAAAAGAATCTCGTCCTTCCCCAGCCAGATCAGATCGGGACAAGTTTGATGACCAAAATTTGGAAGTCGTCATGCTTCTCAATCTCTCCATCACAAATGACGAATTACCTCAGATTCCTTCTAGCAAATTAGCATGAAAAATCTGGAAGCATCTGAAGGGGTTGCATGAGACATCCGACAAAAGCCGAGCACTCTTCCTAAAGAACCAGTTGTTCTCCATCATGATGGATGAACGAATGTCCTTACAAGAGCATCTTAAGAAGATTAAGGACATTCGAGATCAGCTCAAAGCTACTGGTCGAAAAATGGAGGAAGAGGATATGGTAGTCATTACCCTGAAAAGTCTGCCAAAATCCTCTGAGCACTTTATAGAAACTCTCAACATTACTTCAACGAATGTTGATCTGAAATTTCCAGAGTTGTTCACCAAACTTTTGTAGCAAGATTTTTGGAAACAACAGTTTGGTAGAAGTGCCATTTCGTCCTCCTCAGAACAAACCTTCGCAACCAAAACCTTTCACAAGGATAAAGGCAAATCTCAGTCATTGCAGTCATCTCAGCAGAAGGGCTCTAGCCAATCTCAAGAAGGTTCGAAGAAGAAAAAGGGTCAGTGCAATTATTGTCACAAATATGGCCATATGATCAAGGATTGTCACAATCGGATAGCTTCCGAACAATGGAAGTAGGGGGGTCTCAGCCTAAGCCAATGTTGTTGAGCACACAGAGCAAAAAGAGTCTTCCTTTTACGTCTTCATGGCTAAAACACCTGCAGACCATGTGAAATCTTCTGCCTGGTATATAGATTCTGGTGCTTCTCCGCATTTCACTCACAGGCGTGATTGGTTTACAAAATTCTCTCCCTATATTGATTCAGCCATATTTGGAGGAGGTGAAGAGTATACCATTGTCGGCAAGGGCAACGTTCAAATACAGTCTGGTGGGAGGAATCTCATATTCCTCAATGTATACTGCGTTCCTGGCATGGAACTAAACCTACTCTTAGTGAGTCAGATCATGTGACATTCTCCTCAGCTTGATGTGATATTTGGTGCTCACAAGTGTTCAATTGTTGATCGTGCGACACGCACTACTGTAGCTATTGGCATTGAGGATCATGGTCTTTACAGACTTGTGGATAAAGGTGATTCTCTTGAGCATGCCTTTGCAGCTAAATCATCCTCCATCACCAGTCTATGGCATCAACGATATGGTCACTTGAACATTCACTACCTTGCTTAGCTTGTTCGGGAAGATTTAGTACATGACCTACCTGAAATTCAAACTCAGAATCAACGAGTTTGTGAAGCTTGTCAAGCTGGGAAGTAGCACAGGACACCACTCAAGGATGGTGACTCATGGCGAGCATCTAAGGTACTACAGTTGGTCCACGCTGATGTATGTGGTCCAATGAATACTCCTATTACTGGGTGCAGTTATTTCTTACTTTTTGTTGATGATTTGAGTCGTAAAATGTGGGTGTACTTTCTTAGACAGAAATCAGATGTGTTTCTTGTAGTTCAGAAATTTAAGGCCTTGGTAGAAAAAGAGTCTGGTTGTTCTATTATTACTCTTAGGTTTGATAATGGGGGGAGTTTTGTTCTACTACTTTCCGTGATACACGTGACATAAAACATCAGTTAACCACACCATACACCCCTCAACAAAACAGTGTTGTAGAATGTCGCAATTGCACCATTACAGAAATGGCTATGTCTATATTGGAACACAAAAATGTTCCTAAGAAGTATTGGGCAGAAGCAGTGTTTACTACAGTCTATCTCCTTAATAGGTCTTCCACACATGCTATTAAGGGGAAGACTCTTGAGAAAGCCTGGACTGGTCGCAAACCCAAGATCAGTCATTTAAAAGTTTTTGGCTCTTTAGCATATGTATGGATTCCAGATGCCAAGCGCTCCAAGTTGGATTCCAAGAGTCAGAAGCTTATGTTTACAAGATACAGTGACCACCACAAGGCTTACTGGCTGATTGATGTAGACACTGATCGTCTTATCTTCAGTCATGATGTTGTCTTTGATGAAGAACGAGGACCATTTCAACTTTTCTTGTTTGAGCAAAATTCTGAGGATCAGCCTTTGAACTACTCTAATTGCTAATCATTATTCTATTCACTAACTATTCACTTATTTCTCTATTAACCTTTACAAATGAGAGATTGAGCCTTTTATAATGCTCTCAATACAATTCAATGGCTCAGATCAATTTGAAATCAATGGCTAGGATCTTATAATGAAAACCCTAATTAGGGTTTGTTACAACAAACTCAATTTGGGCCAATGAAATAATTACAATGCTTTAGCATAACCAATAGATAATAAGGGTAGGTGCCTCGAAGTTTGTGCCATCACGGGTGAGTCACATACATTGCATCTAGACATGTTGATGTGGAACTTCTTTGATTGGCGAGTGATGACTGGGATGCCACTTCAATTGCTTGTAGACTTGGAAGATTTGATACTCAACATTACAAGCTTGCTTGATGTTTGGTGTGATGGTGGGAAGCATTGAGGTAGTTGAGACATTCCTCCATCTTCGCTTGCTTTCTTTTGGGTGATTGTATGACTTCTCTATCGTGCTCCTTTGAGAGTTTGAGATTCCTCTTAGGCATTTTCTGCTTGTAAATGAAGCTTTCCCCTTTGCATGTTGGTGTAGATCTTACGATCTTTCTCCTTTTGCTTTGCAATCACCATCCTCTCTCATCTGCAAAACAAAACAAACATGATATCAAATACATAATATATAACCTTGATAGTTCTTCTAACTTGATATATCCCTTGATTTTATGTGTTTAGCTTGTTTGATAAGAGGATTTAGACAAAATTCGCCCTCATGAAGGAGTTATTGAAGTTGTTTTTTCGCTCCTAGAGAGGGACATTTGAAATTCACTCCAACACTGGATGTTCATGAAGTTACCCTTAGCTTTCCTTTGAACTCAGTTTCATTAATTTATCTTCATTCTATGGGTTCCAACGTTGAGCTTTTCCACCATTTATTGATGTATACATGACGAACTGTCCTTAAGGAATGTTACTAGAACAAATTCACTCCTCTTGCTTAGTTTAAGAAGTTCGTTTTCAACTCAAAATCACTATTTCTTTGCATATGAAGTTCACTCTTGGAGATCATCACATGAAATTCTCTCTCAAACTCATTCTCATGAAGTTCACTTTCCATTCACAAGACATAAAGTTCGCTCATATACCTCCAAACATGAAGTTCGCTCATATACCTCAATTTGTGAAGTTTTCTCATGTACTCCAGTTTGTGAAGTTCTTTCATATATCTTGATTGCTGAAGTTCGCTCATGTAGGCTGATTCCTGAAGTTCGCTCATGTAGGCTACTTCCTGAAGTTTGCTCATGTACCTTAATTTGTGAAGTTCGCTCATGTACTCCAATTTGTGAAGTTCGCTCATGGGTGCTTGAAGATGAAGTTTGCTCCAAATTGAATCAACTCAAGGTAAATGCTCTCAAATCTCCTTCACTCCTCTACTTCCAACATGAATTTCGCTCTCCTCCTTCAAATCATGAAGTTGGCTCATACGCTTGAGTTCATGAAGTTTGCTCATATGCTTGAGTTTATGAAGTTCGCTCATCTCCTCCAATTCATGAAGTTCACTCTTATACCTCAATTCATGAAGGTGAATTTTGCTCATGTAGGCTTGAAGGTGAAGTGAAAACCAAAATGAACCCTTTCTTCATTACCTTAGGTTTCTCAAGTTTTCATTCACAATACCATGTCAAACTTTCACTATGAAGGCCTAAAATGCAAAATTCACTCCTATCAAATGAGCTCATGAGGTAAACTTTGCTCCAAAGAAGAGGTGATCTCAAATCAAAACCATGCTTACTATATTCATTCAAAGGCTCTAATTCACATTCAAACAAGGCTCTTAGGGAAATTCTCTCCAAGGGTGATGGTAAATGAAGTACGCTCTCGAGGGTAGTGAATGCTCTAACTCACCTTTTATCTCTTTCGGTCTCTCTCTCAACTTTGATGCATCGTGCAATATTCATCATGTAGCCCTAGGATGAGCTTTGCTTTGTAGGAGAAGTGCAAGAAGTTCGCTACATAAGGGGTGCACATGAAGTGAAGTTTGCTCCTCAAGAGGAGCACTTGAAGTAACCTTCTAATTAGCAATCCTTCTTCACTCATGATTGCCTCTCATGATATCTAAACTTTACAAACTCACTCACTTCACACTTCACACAAGGCTATCCATTTGACTCTTGGCTTCTTGACCACCTATACCCCTCTAATGCAAAGGCTAATAGTTAAGGACTCTAACACTATCCTCGAAAGCAAGAAAAAAAAAGTGGGGGTCCCCATTTGCAATGGGGTGATGTATGAATACCTCACAATAGGCCCGTCAAGGATTGAGCCTCAAGCCAAACCACTAGCTAATGTCAAAAATTGACGAGCCAGTAAAACAAAGGTCAAAACCTGAATGAAAGAAAATTTCGATGAGGGGTCAGGGAAATGGATTGGAATTGAGAATCTAGAGAAAGTGATAATGCATGCCAAAATGGTAGTAGGGTAAGAGGTTTAGTGATAGCCCAATTAGTGCCAGACTTAATCATTTTGCAAGGTTTTAAGCAATATTTTAGGGTTGATAAGATGAATGGGAGCAAGTGATAAGAGGATGAAGGTTAATAGTAGGTCAAAACCTCGACACCCAACAAACACTAGACTTAGCCAAATTCAAATCTCTTCGATGTGGGAAAATGACCAAGGACAAGAGAAAGAGGACCACAACCAAGAGCAAATAACATGATGGCCTTTATGAACTATCTCAAATCAATTATTGTCAAAGGATCATGAAATGGGAACATAAATGTAAGGGATTCGACACAAAAAGGGGTGATAGGATTGAGTCCCAAAAAGGAAAATCTTGCAATGATTGTAAATGGAGGCACTACTAAAATTTGAAATTGTGTAGTTTCATGAAATAAGAATTGGTATACTTGGAATTCATGATCTCAAGGGATAGATTGAGTAATGATATAAAAAGGTGAAGGCAAGTTTGGAGTGGCCAACACCAAACATCTTGTTTGAGGCAAGAAGCTTCCTTGGGTTAGCTAATTTCTACCAAAAGTTCATTAGAAACTTCAGTTGCGTGTGTGCACCTATCACCAAAACAATGAGGGGTAATTAAAGGGAATTTAAGTGGACAACTACAATGGAGAAGATATTTGAGTTGTTAGCGAAAGAAAGTGATAGAGCAGGCAATGTTGACACTACCAACCTTTTGTGAGACTATTCCAAGTAAATTGTGATTCTAGTGGGAGAAACATAAGAGTTATATTGAATTAAAAAAGGAAGATTTGTAGAACACTTAAGCAAAAAACTAAATGATAGGGCGAGAAAGTATTAAGCTTATGATTGAATTATATTCGATTATGTAAGCATTAAATTAATGGAGACATTTTTTGCTTCCATAAGAATTTGTGTTGTACATAGATCATCAAACACTATGGTTCATTGATAGAGAAGGTAAGTTAAACCAAAGACATAAAATGGTTAGAATTTCTAAAAAGTTACTCTTTTGATCTAATACATAGGAGTGAGAAATAAAATAGAATTATTGATGCTCGAGGTAGATGTCTAGCATCAATAGAAGTAAGGGTTGAAGATATTAGTTTTGATTCCATGGGGGAATAATACCAAGAGGATGCAGATTTCATACATGCATGGGCAACATGTGTGAAGCCAACAAGCATGGACAACACTCCATGGAATACGTTTGGCTTGATGGTTTGTCGTATAGTTAGAAAACTCAATGAGATGTCAAGTACAAATTAGATTTTTTGCTAGCCTAGTTTTTAAAAAGTTAACTTGTGACTTGCCCAAACACAATAAAATGCCCAAAAACACTACAAAATTGGTGTTTTCATTGCTCCCATTGCATGCCTGAATTTTCAGTATATTTATAAATGTGTTATGAAAATACCTATATACTACAAATGTGCCCTAAAACACAAGTGTATACTAAAAATGTGACTATGTATTGAAGGTGTCAAAAAAATGCTTATTTACTGAAAATGTACCCCAAAATACAATTGTAGATCGAAGCACTCTGAATTATTTCCCCAAGTATTTCTTCAAGTAGTCAAGTTTTCGTCGAGTTTCTCAATTTGCAATCTATCAAATCCAAGTTTGCAAATTATGATATGTTCAAGGTACATTGTTTTTGTATATCTCATGGGTCAATAACAAAGAACTTGATCAAAGGAATCATAATAAGGATTAGCAAGCCATTTTGGTGCATACAAAACTCTCACGTAGAGGAAAGAGACTTTTGGCCAAGGATGACAATGAATATCAAAATGAAGTCAAAACACAAGGTTGTATTGACCTAATAAGATTTTGTTAATATCAAAGAAACCATAGAATGAAAAATTAAGGTGGATTTTGCGCTAGGATTTCCAAGGATACAAAAGGAAAATAATACAATTTGTGTTGTTGTTGATGGCACATTTGTAGCTTGTAATAAGACAAGTGATGCCACACATATAACTAATTATTCTTCAAAGAGAATGTGAGGTTACATGACTCACACTATAGCATATCAAATAGAGATATAAAATTTGTTGGTAATTTTGGTGGACATTGTGGAGGAACTTAGGTATTCATTTAAGTTTTAACTCAACCTACTATCCACAAACAAAGGCCAAACAAAGGTGATAAATAGAAGCCCTTGGAATTCTATTAAAATTGTTAGTTGAAGAGAAGGCCCAACAAAGGGACATGACTTAAGTGCAAATAGATTATTCTTATAACAACTCAATAAGAAAGAGTACAACAAAGACCCATTCTAGACAATTTAGGGACACAATCTAAGAGGTATCATAGAGTTGAGAAACAACAAAGGATCGACTAGAAAGAGTGCATGGGGGACGCGGGAGGGGAATTTTCTGAGTATATGTGCAAATTCCACAAGTCAGTGACGGAGTAGCTAAAGAAAATTGTTGCACAATGCCAAGAGCTTGAAAATCAAAGGAGAAGAGAAATTGAGCTTCAAGAAGGAGATTTAGTTCTCGTGCATTCGAGGAAGAGAATTCCAAAATGAATGTAAAACAAACTCCAATGGAAAAAGATTAGTCCATGCAAAGTTTTGAGGAACTTGTCAAGTAATGATCACCATAGAATTGCCTAAAGGTGTGGACATTTCACACATACTCTGCAGCGGAACCATATGCATTTCATGGCACACAAGACAGAGGATGAAGAATACTTGGATTTAAAAATGCCAAAGGTTGAGGAAAACCAATCAATTCAAAGTTTCTAATTACTATTTAAAATGAATTGAAAGCTCAAAAAGAGGGGTGAGAAAAACTCAAGACAAAGAAGATGAAGAAAAATCAGATTTTGAAGGTCAAAAATCAAGGAAACCCAACCTATTTATTGTGTCTAATTACTGTTGCAAAACGAATTGAAAGCTCAAAGAGATTGGTGGGAAAAACTCAGTTCAGATTTTGTAGGGAGATCAAGTGAATAATACAAGTTTTTTAAAGCCTCTCATAAATTTTAAAATCTATTTTGTTGCTCATGGTTCCTTTGTGTGTTTGAATTTGGATTAAATTTGTGTTTTCATAATGCATCAAGGATATGTGTATTAAATCTGGTCTTTGGCTGCAAGAACAAGGCTGTCATTAATGTGGCTCCCTATCTGTGACTGCATCATATATTGTCTCCATAAATTAAATTACTAGTAGTATTATCTTTACCAAGCTATAATTTGCAATCATCTTTGGGTACTGGTCTAGAGCCAAAGAAGAAGAATTGAAAGGATCCAAAAATATACTTAGGTTTTTGTTTATTATCTTTCAAAACCTAGGTTCATCTTTACCTTAGTACATATCGTATTATAGGAGTTTTGGAGTTGAAACTGCCATAAAGAATTTTCTGCAAGAACAAGGCTGCCATTAATGTGGCTCCCTATCCATGACTGCAACATCTATTGTCTCCATAAATTGAATTACTAGTAATGTTATCTTTACCAAGCTATAATTTGCAATCATCTATGGGTACAGGTCTAGAGCCAAAGAAGAAGAATTGAAAGGATCCAAACAGAACCAATGTACTTAGGTTTGTTAATTTTAGGATCACACAAATGATAGCAATGACATAAAACCAAATAATGAACACTAGGAACACCAAAATACCTTGGGAAAACCTCCCTCTTGGAGATGAAAAATGTTGAGACATGGACCAGCTAGGACTCGAACCTAGGACCTTCCATACCCTGCTGGATTGCTCTACCATTGAGCTACTGGCCCCTCTTGGACCAGTCCATCGTCGGTCCGAGTGTGGCTTATTTCCAACACCAACACCCCCCCTAAAGCCACACCTCTCGTGTGCTTGGGGCTCCTAGACTGGACCTGGCTCTAATACCATGTTGAGACATGGACCAGCTAGGACTCGAACCTAGGACCTTCCATACGCTGCTGGAGCGCTCTACCACTGAGCTACTGTCCCCTCTTGGACCAGTCCATCGTCGGTCTAGGTGTGGCTTATTTCCAACACCAACAAAAAACCTAGCTATAAATCTCAGATCTTATTATGCAATAATTAGTCAATATCTTTACAATTCGGCTTCAACACTTGAAGCATTTAGAACAGCAGTATATGCACAATAGTAAAATGAAACCAAACTAGGGAAGTGTTGACGTGTATTTTGTACACAATCATACACAGAATAAAATACCATTAGGCATCTTATCCTCTCTTGAGAAAATAGTCTCTAACTGCTGAAGATCTGCAAAAAAGGATCAGTTAGGTGGACTCCAAGGTTCTTTTAGTGGGGTCTCCACGTGTGGACAAGCTTTTTAGTGGTATGATGTGATTTGCTGTTTCCTTCAAGGCTTCTTACGGATTCAATAGTTCGAAGGTTTTACTAATCTAAAAGGAACTTTCAAAAAAAAGGAAAAAGGACAGGGTTTGAGAGGTCTAATCTAGTCTAACCCTATGAACGACTTAGCATGAATGAGATTTGGCAAGACTCAACCAATTTCAATTTTGCCATAAGATAACAACTCAACTGAAATTAGTGCGATCTTCTAAGGTAATAATGATGTTCAATGCATCAAAGATCAAGGACACTACTACGAAGGTACATATCCTAGATACGAAAATGCTTGAAGGTTAAGGACTCAAGGTGTTTTCCAGTCGACCACGCAAGGCGTTCTTACAATCAGCAAGAAGCTAGTGGTTTGGATTGCGAATCCTACCAAATATCAAATCTCACACTTAGTCTTTCTAATTAACAAACTACTTTGATTGAGCGTGATTCAAGTACATCCAACAACCATGAAGATAACTCAAGAAACTTGCAACAAAACACCATAACTTCAATATTTTATTGATTTCCAAGTCATCATATACAACAATTGCTTGAACTTCTCTCTTCAAGACTCAATCTTGCTACAACATAAAAATTGCTTACAACTCTATTCTCTATTTCTCTATTGACTATTCTGATACAAATGAAATGAAAAATGGGGGGTATAAATAGCATCCCCAGTTACAATGAAAGGTCCAGATTGAAAGTAAATCGATGGACAAGATCATGACACCTAAACCCTAATTAGGGCTTTGTTACAAATGACCTCCTTTTTACTGAACAATATTAAATACATAGCCAAATATTAAATTTGGCACAAAAATCTAGGAGGTATCAGCCAATGAGAATTAAGATGTCATGTCATCTGTAACAACCTTTCATCTAGAATCTTATTCCCCTTCCAATTTTCTTTTTTAGCATATGCAATGAATTTTGTCACAATTCCTTCGATTTCTGTGCTTGGAATCTCGGGAAGATTCTTGATACTCTCTTCTAAGTGGATAACCTGATCAAATGCATCTAGAAGAGCTGTGTCCCAGGTAGGTTCAAGTTCCTTAGTTCTATCAATTAGGAGCATGGTGGCATACATCTGATCATACTGCTCATCTGTAACATCTGCGTCCTTGCGAAAGATGATCTTGATTCTATCTTCAAATTCTTGTAAATCCACATCTGTCTCGACCTCGATCCTTCTGCCAAGAATGGTACGAAGTACCTCAAATACTCTGTCCTGGATCGGATTGATCACCTCCTCAACTTGACCACATCTAACACTGATGTCCTCAAAGAGAACACTCTTTATATGGAGTAAGGTTGACCACTGAAACAAACTGTGAGAATCGCCTTCCAAGATCTTCTCTTGTGCTAAAATTCTTCTGGATGTATGTCTTATAACTTTCAAGACAGGAATGACAACGTCCTTGGTGTGGGCAAATGCAGCTACTGTTGCCATCAGTCTGTGGATTATCTCAAGGACTTGGATAGCCTGGTGGGTGATCTTCGACATCCTTGTAATAAACTCAATGGCCACCGTGTGAGATCTATCCATCCAATTACATGTACGCTGGACCATATTCCTGAATCTTTCCGCTTCATTGATTGATTGAAGGGGCAATGCCTGCAATGGTGATCTAACTGGATCCTGACGTCCCAAAGGTTCATTGATGTGACTGAAATATGTTCTCCATGCACCGACCTCTTTCTCAAGCTTTCTATTCTTTTCTACTTCTTCTCTGAACTTATCCTTCAATGCCTCAAATGTGTCGGTGGCATCATCTAAAGTCTGCTCTGCTGTGGATGGTCCTAACTCAATAGTCTGTATATGATAGTCCTCCGCTAGGATCTCACCCTCATATTTGTCTGCTGCCGGTGTAGCTACCTGCAGTTTTCTAGATCCAGTCTCATCTCGAATCATCTTGGACATCTTTGCAGCCTTCTTCTTCTCTGTTGTCATATGTGAACGTCCAACAAGGCTCTCTAGATCGATTGCACTGTCTTCGTCCTCAATTACGATCACCTTAGTCAATCTTTCCTTCAACCAATCTGGGATATTTGATCTTGTCTCTTGAACTTGAATTTCTTTGTGTACTACTTCTTCTTGTCTGGGAGGAGATGTTACTTCATTATCTTCTTCTAAATCATAGTCTTGGAGAGATCCATCGGATGAAACATGCTGTGCCTGTTCTTCCTCCTGCCTGTCATTCTGTACCATCGATTCCATGGATTCTTCCACTCGAACTGTTTTATCTTCTGGCCTGGAAGAAATACCTGGTGTCTGATCTTTGTTGGCACCTTGCTTTTTCTTGGAAGGTTCTTTCTTTTCTGATCTTTCCTTTCTCTTTGAACCTCTCGAATGGAGATTGCCCTCACTGGCACATCGAAGGTTACCTTCACCTGAATTCCTAGGATTAGGATTGCCTTCACTAACACTGGCTCCACCTTCGGCTGGTTTCTCTTCCAAAGTAAAAGACATGGCTATGCCTTGTTCTCTCAACTTCTGGTGCTGAACATCTACCCATCTGCGAGTACAAGACAAGACTGGTGCCATCAATCCATCTAAATCCACGGCCTCGGGCTCATTCCAATTCAAACTTATTGTCTTGCTTTCTCTATCATATGAAGATTGGATGTGCCTGCCGTTGTCCTGAGCTTGGTCGGCTACTCTGTAAATCTTACATTTCCTGATGAAATCCAGAGGCAATCTAGAATGTATCTTACGTTTCACTTCGAGATCATCTAGGAGATTCATCATAAAATCTTCAATCTGGTACTCATGTCTAAATCTTCTACCGACTGTCTCTTCTAAATGTCCATGAGGATCAAAACTATTCCTCCAAGCAAAAGATGAAAAAGGATACAAGGCTAACTCCCTCTCTGCATCATCCATGGCTGAGACATTGGGACATACCTCAACTGAATTACCCAAAATAATAGGTACCTGAACTCCATTCTGATGTCTGTGTCTGAATGCCTTCATATATGCTGCCAACTGCCTTGTTACTTCAAGTAACACAATCCTGTCTGTCGGGTATCTTGGCAACATGTATGGAGGTAAAGGACATCCATACACTCTAATGTAAGTGAACTTAGGAAACTGAATGAACCAAGCACCGTACCTCTTGATTAATTCCTGGGCATCTTGAGATAATCTGTTGTGAATCCCTCCTTGCAACGTCCTTGTGATGTTCATCGTGAAAGTATCATTGATTAACTTGTAGTTCTTCCCTGGTGGATGATGCAAGTAGGTATAGGATTCACAAACTCTGACCTCACCGGGTCCTCTTCCAATCACTCCTCTGTGAGGTAGTCCTGCGTACTCAACGCTCCTGATTAAGGCATAGATGACATATGAACTCATGTGGAAGGACTTAGTGGCCCTGAGTCTTCTCAACTGTACGTCTAAGCAATGGCTAATTATCCTAGCCCAATGTATTGTACCCTTCCCTTGAACAATCACCTGGATGAAATAAAACATCCATTTCTCAAAATAGAAGGCATGAGGTGCTCCTGTGACTCTGTTGAGCATGGTGATCAAATCTCTATACTCCTCTTGGAAATCAATCCTGTGCGGTGTGTTCGGTACTTTGCTCAGACGGGGACGACTCTTGAGTAGCCAGTTCTTGTTGATTATGCTTAGACAAGCATCTGGATCATCATCGTACACTGATCTGGCTCCTTCAATGCTCTTGTATATCATGTCCCTGTGCTCTGGAAGATGGAAGGCTTCACTGATGGCCTCCTCTGAAAGGTACGCCAAAATATTTCCCTCATTGGACACAATGGTCCTGGACTGTGGATTGTAATGACGGGCACACTCGATCATCAACTCGTGACACTGAATGGCTGGAGGAAAACCGGCCGCCTTAATGATGCCACTTTCTATTATTCTCCGGGCGACAGGTGATGGCTTGCCGATGTAAGGGATCTCTCGGAACTTCTTCGTGCTAAAGTTTCCCAAGTTTGTATCTCCAATGTTGCTCCACTTGGACACGATCTTGGTCTCCACTTCTTCAGTCTTCTGATCTTTTTTCATGAGAGCCGAGCGACTGGTGGATGCTCCCGCCTTTGGGGTCGCCATACCTACACAACATTTCATTATAAGAAATAGATTTTGCAATAAATAACGTAAATAAGAGAGATAGATTTTAGGAAACCTCATGATAAGTCCCTAGAGTTATCATTTCCTAAAATACAACGATTGAGCTAAGAGATTTAAAGAATCAAAATTTCAAAATTTGAAATATGACGATGAATGAATAAAACAATAATAATTAAATCGCCATACCTCGATAGAGAGCTAACTCTAGAATGCAAAAACAAAATTCGCCTAGGCAAAATTTGAGGTATAAGATAATCTTCAATATGGTTCCCTCAAAATACACTTCGCCACCTCTGGATAGAATGTGATCTTCACTTATCGCCTTGGACGTGGTCTCAAATGGATCTTCAAATTCGCACAAATAAATCTCCAAGTCTTTAGCAAATTCGCCTTAGGCGTGATCTTCAAATTCGCACCACCTTTGGTTTGGAATCGCACCACCTTTGATCTTCAACGCAATTCGCACTCCACACAAGATGATACTAGCGCCACCTTTGGTTTGAAATCGCACCACCTTTGAACACACTTCGCACTATATTCGCCTCTTCTTGATTCGCATGAAGGAAGGTAAAAATGATTATGTAAAAATGAACGTTTCACTCCCCTTATAAATAGCGCTCATACCCTTTCACCTCTTAGGCCGACTTTGACAAATAAAACCATTTTTTAAATGATTTGCAATAAAATAACAAGGCCGACTTGCCTAATTGGGCGCTTCAAACCGATTTTTATATTAATTAAATAATTAATTATTAATGCCTTGCGTTTTTTTAAATGAGAATTTCGATTTTTAATAAAGGCAAAATATAATTAATAAAAGATAACGCCATATTAAATGCTAAATAAAAATGGATTTTCAATTTTTTAATCGATTTAGCATTTAAGGAAATTTAAATTTGTTTGTTTGGCGCCAAAATTGGAAAACAAAGGGACGTACCTCATCGCTCTGGTCCCTTGGAGAGGGACAGGAGCGATTCACTATCTTTGGCATGATTCTTGCATTTCTTACGTCCAACTCCTTCATCTCCACGTTAAAAATCGATCACCTTGATGGTCCTTCGAATTTGATCGCCTTGTGTGCGCATATGGGTGTCCTTTAAGTGCATATCGCCCTGGTCCTTGTCCAAAGGACTGGAGCGATCTTCTTGTTTTCATGTCCATCTCGCATTCACCTTGCGTCCTTTGACCTTCGAAATATCATTGCTTGTGTCCTTTGCGCTTATTTCCACTTGCTTTTGCAAGGTACTTTCGATGTTATAAGGATCATCGCCCTTGTCCCTTGAAGAGGGACAGGAGCGATCCACATGTTTTCCTTGGCCTTGTCAACTTTGTACTTCGATCTTCATGGTAATGTCCTTCAAACGTCGTCCTTCACCTTACCTAACCTTGCTTCGCTTTGATCTTTGAAGGGACGGGAGTGTTTTAATAGCATCGCCTTGGTCCTTGTCCAAAGGACAGGAGCGATCTTGATTTTTTCACGTTCAACATGCATTTTGACCTTCGATCCTTCATTGTGATGTTTTCCAAACGCCTTCCTTTGTCTTGCTTAACCTCGCCTTGTTTCGATTTTGGAGGAATATGAGCGCTTTTGATAGGATCGCCCTGGTCCTTGTCCAAAGGACTGGAGCGATGTGGGGCCTTTACACCATTTGGCGATGTTTGGACGTTCAACTCTCTTGTTTATCACCTTGTTGTCATACCATGGACCCTCCAGAACATTGCAATGTTTTGTCCTTACGTAAATTTTGCATAAAATGGGCAATGCATCTAACATCGCCCTGGTCCCTTCCTGAGGGACAGGAGCGAAGTTCATCATTATATGCTTGTTCTTGTTTGTACCAACTTGCAATCAACTTCATTGCGTGAAATGACGTCCTTTCGACCTTCTTGGTTGCTCGAAACTTTGTTCGCCTTTTGAAATCTACGCCATTATGTAGATATCGCTCTGGTCCCTTACCAAAGGACAGGAGCGATCTAGGTCTTTAGAGTACAAATCCTTCCATGTGATGACCTTTGTAACGTTTGCGCCTGGTGGAAATGCCTTGAAATGTCCTCGCCACCTTTTGTCCTGGCTTGGATCGGTCTTGAACCTTGGAGGGACGACCTTGAACTTGAGAGGGACGTATCTTCACCCTTGTATCGCCCTGGTCCCTTGGAGAGGGACAGGAGCGATTTTTCCCCTGTGGCTTTCATCTTACTTTGCCATGCTCTAAGTTTATATTCAACGGACTCGTCCTTCTTCCCTCCATTCGTTCATGCCTTGACATCATTTGTAACTTTGCAAGAAGAGCAATTATATCAAAAATCGCTCTGGTCCCTTCCTGAGGGACAGGAGCGAACTAGGCATTTAGCACTGTTATGGACGTCCAAAAATCTTCAATTTATATTCAATGCGTTCATCCCATGTTCTCCTTCGTTTTTGAACGTAAACTTGTCTTGACCCTTGTCTGGTTTTTGCAAAATGGAGGGAATCGCTCTGGTCCCTGGGAGAGGGACGAGAGCTACTAGGTACCTCGCCCTGGTCCCTTGGAGAGGGACAGGAGCGATTTAGTCAATATAGGTCATTTTCTCCATTTTTTGCATCTCAAATTATATTCATTTGGCAAAGTATCTTCCTTCGGACGTCCTCCAGTTGCTGAGCTATCAAAATCTTGCATGGGCATGGCGAAATTTGAATTGTAGCTCCGGTCCTTCACTGAGGGACAGGAGCGATTTTCCTTCTGGAGACCTTTCTGTGCTCATGAAAATCTTCAATTTATATTCAATGAAAAGATCTCGTCGTTCTTCATCACTTCAAACGTAAAATTTGTCTGGGCTCTGCAAGGACAATGAGATATTTGAAATTGAGCTCCCGTCCTTCACTGAGGGACAGGAGCGATTTTGCTCCTACAGGCCAAAATAACAAGATTTTTCACATTTTAACACTTCACGAGGCGAAAACAAATCAATTCCAATGCCCAGGATCAAACTTCAAAAAAGTCAAAATTTGGTCAAAATATTCAATCAGACAAAAATTCACATTGACGGTCATCCTTTAGACAAGTTTAAGCTCTGCATGAACATTCCAATTGAAAATTAGACCATTTTGGCGAATTCATTGCATTCAAAAATTTGCTTCTAGGAAAGAAGCTCAAAAAGCTCTCAAAAGCGACTGGATTTTGGCTTGAAAAGGCAAAATTTAAAACCCTAAGGCTTGGCCCTAAATCCAGACAACTAACTAACTAACAAAACCCTAAAAACGAAAGCGAAAACGAACAAAAACAAGCAAAAAGAGGGGGTCCCCATTTGCGATGGGGCGATGTGTGAAATGGTCACAACATCTGGCGACACCACTGAGAAATGTTGCAAAACATTTGGGAATCAATCCTTCTAAAAGAAGACTCAGAAAACCTCCCTCAACAAAACCAGGAGTTAAGAAACACTTACAAGAAGAGACCATCATATTGAGACAAAGTATCAAATCCACAGTTACCCATGTGTGTGCAAATGCGTTAATTCCCCTCAACAAGACAATCATGATCTTCAGGTTCCCCTGTGATAAGCTACATGGTTCGTCTAAACTCCAAAAGCATCCTGGATAGAGCCTCGCTGCCAGTCAGACGTCCATAGTCCCGACGAGGTTATCGCCGCAAGCTCACGAACATTGCTCCATTGCCAGTCAGGCGTCTATAGCCCCGATGGAGTTACTCGCATATTCCCTTTAGCCAATTTGATATTTCCTTTTAGCTCATTTCTTTTCTTTTGATTTTTTCTCATCTTTTCAACTTTTCTTTTGATACTGCTTTTCAGTTCTGTCAATTCTTTGGCTTGTGAGTAATGAAACTCACTAGGGTTTGAGGATTGCGGTGGCGCTGAAGCTAGACTTTAGATTTTTCACTGATCACAGCTTCGCCTGTAAACCATAATGACTCGGAGATTATAAGTGTGTGAAAATATAATAACTGAAGGACAATAATACGTGAGTTCAATAAGCTAATCTACTTCAATGCAAATATGTCCTGACTCAAAGCTTCATTAAAAGAAACTCCCTTAGTAATTCCAAAAGACCTCATGATTCTCCAAATGCATCCAACAATCTAGCAGGAAGTCAGAGCGTAATATAACAAAATCACCCAATGTCAAATGGATACCCCTCAGGACAAAACAACTAACCTAAAAGCAAAAGCACCTAAACTAAGAGAAACAAAAAAAGGCAAACCAACGCGAGAAAAACAAACAAACGGAAAACGACGAAAGCAAACTAAACTAGCTATGTACAAGGGAAGGCCTTGGCATTTTAGGATTGGAAATAGTGTTTGAGATATCTCCCATTGACAGGCAACGGAATGTCCTCTCCAGTTAAAGTCTGCAACCTAAATGCATTTTCTCCCAATATCTCTGAAATTTGATAAGGACCTTTCCAAAGCTTATCAAACTTATCATGTTCTCCTCTTTTCTCATGTGCTTTGTCCCAATACAGGACGAGATCCGAAATTCGGAACGCCTTGACTCTTGCTTGTCGATCAAGCCATCTCTTCACCACTCCTTGGTGTTTAGCAAAGTTATCTAGTGCTTGATCTCTTCTCTCTTCTAGGTTCATCAATTGTGTCAACCCGGCCTGCACTGCATCAGTGTCTTCTATGTACTCCTGAATGAATCTCAAGGTTGGAATCCTGAGTTGCATGGGGAAGACTGGGTCCTGACCATAGACTAGAAAATAAGGCGAAATGCCTAATGCGTTCTTTGTTCTGATTCTGTCTGCCCATAAAGCAAATCTCAACTGGGTGTGCCATTCTCTTGGACTTCTCTCTAATAATTTCTTGATAACACTGAGCAAATTTTTGTTTGTAGATTCTGCTAATCCATTACCCTGAGGATAATAATTTGATGAAAACTTGAGGGTTATCCCGTACTCAAAAGCCCAATTTGAGAATCTCAATGATGTGAATGCCGATCCATTGTCGCAAACCAACGCATAGGGACATCCAAACCTTGTGATTATGTTCTCCTCTAGAAACTTGATTACAACTTCAGTAGAACAAACCTTAAGTGCCTGTGCCTCTGACCATCTGGTACAATAATCAGTAGCTGTAACGATGTACTTGTGTTGTGCTGAGGATGCGGGGTTGATGACACCAATAAAGTCCATTCCCCATTTCGCAAATGGTCTGGCTTCGATCACCGGATTCAGTGGCATGGCAGGATTTCTCTCTCTTATAGCTGCGACTTGACATGTGTGGCAAGTCTTAATGTGATTGAATGTATCTTTAAAAAGCGTAGGCCAGTAATATCCTGCTCTTAGGATCTGGTGAGCTGTGGTGAGGTTGGCTCCATGTCCGGTTCCAAACTTGGAATGGAAATGTTCAATTATCTGCTTTGCTTCGTCTTTGCCAACACACCTCAGGTATACTCCTTCATAGTTTTTGCGGTATAGAACAGATCCTTGAAGCACGTAATGTTGACACTTTAACCTTAATGCTCTCTTTCGTGTAGGTGTCATGTGAGCAGGACATCTGTGATTAAGCAAATATGTCACAATGTCTTTGTACCATTCATCAGGTGTGACATCTTCTAATTCATAAATTTGTTGGACTAATCCTGGCCCATCTATCGCTAATGTCTGTGCCAAAGCTTGTCCTCGGACAAGTTTCATGGGCTGTATCTCAATATCAAATTCTTGGATAATGGCGACCCACTTTCCTCTTCTTTCTCCTAATTCATTTTGCATGAGAAGAGTCTTGACTGCCGCATCAGGCACTATTGCATAAATCTTGGCTCTCAGGAGGTAATGTCTGAATTTTTTAACTGCCTTTACTAATGCGTATGCTTGCTTTTCAACATTTGGATATCTTAATTCTGCGTCTTTCAACGGGGTGCTCATGAAAGCAATGGGATTTTCATCCCTCTCTTCACTTCTTTGGGTGAGAATGGCGGCACAAGTGTATTCGGAGGCGAAGGAATATAAATAAAATGGTTTGAGATAATCAGGACTAATCAAGACTGGCGCCTCCATAATTGCGGTCTTTATTTCTTCAAACGCTCTTCTGGCTTGTGGAGTCCACTCGACCTTTGCATCTTTCTTTAACATTTCATTCAATGGCCTGACAATCTCGGCAAATCCAGTAATGAATTTTCGGACGAAGTTGATTTTGCCAAAAAATGATTTGAGCTCTTTCTTACTTGCTGGCAAATTGATAGTAGATATGGCCTTCACCCTTTCAGGATCAATAGATATTCCTTTCTCTGAAATTACATGTCCTAAAAGCTTTCCTTCTGTGACTCCAAATATGCATTTCTTCGGATTAAGGGAGACACCGTATCTTCTACATCTTTGGAAAACTCTTCTCAAATCTTCCACATGATCTTCTCTCTGTCTAGAGAAAACTGTGATATCATCCATATATATAATAATGCTTTTACCAATTAAATCTCTGAAAGCGATATCCATAGCTCTCTGGAATGTAGCTCCGGCGTTTATGAGTCCAAAAGGCATTCTCTTATAGGCAAATGTTCCCCATTTGGTGGTGAAAGCAGTCTTTATTCGATCTTCAGGTTCGACTAGGACTTGATTGTATCCTGAATATCCGTCTAGGAAGGACATCATTTGTGATCCATTGACGATCTGCAGTACTTTATCTAATGATGGAAGCGGATAGTTATCTTTCTCTGATGCTCTGTTGAGATTTCTAAAATCAACACACAATCTGATCTCTCCATTTTTCTTTCTAACAGGTACCAGGTTGGCGACCCACGTCGAATGTCTTACTGGGAAGATGATTTTAGCAGTGAGTAACTTCTTCACTTCTTGGTATATCAGCGGTTCTAACAAAGGATTGACGGGTCTTTGTCTTTGCCTGAATGGCTTGCTTCCTGGTTTCAACGGGATTGTGTGAGTGATAATCGCAGTGTCGTAGGTCTTGAGATCTTCATAGCTCCATGCAATGACATCTGGGAAGTCCCTCATGTTCTTTAGGATTCCATCCTTTTCAAGTGCTGTGCAAGACTTTCCAATGAAAACATTTTTAACTTGTGTCTCGTCACCTAGATTGATCGCGTCACACATATTGCCTTCTACACTGTGATTCTTCTTTTCTTTCAACTTGTCAGGATCAAAAATCCTTTCTAATTCAACCATTCCTTTCGGAATAGTGTTTGTCTTTAAGTTCAGAACTCCTTCGGCATCGAACTCAGCTTCACCCACTTCGTCTTCATCTATGATCTGCGTTAAGAAGATGTCCGTGCTGGTTAGGAAGTCTAGAATGTGCTTGTCGTCTTCGAAAACCTGGAAATTGGTGATGTTATCTGGGACTGAAGGAACTGATATCAACTCGATGGTAAACTTCTTTAATCCTTCCATTGCTAATGGAATCAATGAGCTCGCGGCCTGTGCAAGTGAATTGGCCACTTGATTCTGATGTCTATAAATTGAATTGATATTGAAAGCTTCAAAACTTTCAATCAGATCCCAGACTCGATTTCTATACTTAGTTAGCCTTTTGTCATGGCAGACATATTGCTTCCTGATTTGTCTTATTGCGATTTCTGAGTCTCCGTATACTTGCAGTATTTTTGCCCCCTTTTGGATGGCTAACAGTAATCCATGAACCAAAGATTCATATTCTGCTACGTTGTTGGTGCAAGGGAACTGTAATCTGTGAGCGGCAAGGTATGTTTCTCCTTTAGGACTAATTAATTCATATCCGGCTCCGGATCCTTGTTTGGACTTAGATCCGTCGAACCTTAGTGTCCATATCTGATTTTCTTGATTGTCTGTTTCTGGACTTTCATGATTTTCATTTGATGTATTGGACGAGACTTCGTCTTCCACAGAACTTTCGGTGTCTGTAAAGCCTTCATTCTCTGAATCTTGAGTTTCTTCTATAGTTGGTGTCTGTGGGACCCTTTTGTATACTTGTTCCAGTGCGGTCTGGCATAAAGCACAAGATAATTCTGAGTGGACGGCATTGTGGATTCTACACCAATTCGGAAGAAGCAGATCTCGGACGGATGTTATATTGCCAAGTTGTACACTTTGCTGGATGTTTCTTTGTACAAACCTTCGGAAGTTTTCAAACATCCCTTCGTCTTCTTGGTCGGATCCTTGATCGCTTTCAATGACGATCTCAGTTGACTCCATGACCTCTTGTTGGGTATTTTTATCTTGTATATCTTGTATCATTAAGATCTCCTCTACTTTTGGTTTATATATTCCTAGGTCAGATTCTAAAAATAGAACTTCATTGTCCTCTCCATATTCAGTTATCATCAATCTCAACCTTGGGGTGCTATCAATTTTAATCTGGTTCGGGACTCCTCTCCATGGTAGCCACATGTGTGCGAAATCGGTCGATACATATCCATTCAATTTTCGGGACCAATCTCGACTCAGGAGCATTCCATATGAATCTGGAATATCCACTACTGATATATCTATAAAATTCTGGACTCTTGGGTCTGCGGCCAATTGCATGTGAATGTTGTTCAATTCTCCCATGACTGGAACTTCTGTCTTGTCAAGCTGAGTGACTTTTCTCTTGGTAGGTGCGGGAGTTATTCCCAGTCTTTGACAAACGGCTAAGGGCATGACATTGCTTGAGGCTCCGGAATCATAAAGGCAATTGTGTAATAATTTTCCAAATATTCTGACTGATAGTAGGAACGGGGCCGGTTCGTCCTTTCCTTGAGAAGGCACTGAATTTTCTTCACTTGGTTCTTGATGTTTAATTTGATTGATCTTTGAGTGATCTTCCTTTGCTGGGCTCTCCTCTTTTGAGTGACTGGCCTGGTTTGCAGATTTTCCTTTTTTAACCACATCTTTCTTGATTGTAACTTCTTTCTCGGGTAGAACCAAGTTAGTAGTGAGGTTCTCTTTGACTATAGGCTGAGTTTTCTTGGTTTCGCCTCTTTTGAGTAATACTTTTCCTTCTAACATATCTTCCTTTTTAGCTGGGAAGGTTATAGTTTGAACCATGCACTCATTTTGCTCGGGTTGTTCTTGAGAATCGGCTTCCTCTTGAGTCACATTGATAGTGGCTTGAACATTTGACCTCGTTGCACTAGGTTCATTCAAACTATTGATCACTGTCTCTTTAATTTCAGACACTTTGAGCAACTCATAGAGTGGTAAACTCACCTTGACCTTCTTAAGTTCATCTAACACCAAGGCGGCCAATCTTTTCGTTTCATTTCCCGCGGGAGGTGAAATATTTCTTCTTTGTCGGTATTCTTGAGTGTTTTGTGGATATTCAGGGACATTGCTGGCTTGGGGATCCGGTGGAGTTGAAAAATTGTTTGGAGGAATCGATGTTGTTAATGGTTCGGGATTTCTCTGATTCCTGTGATAAACTTTTTGGTTGGCACCTCCTGACGATTGGTGGAACACTTCCTTGATTCCTTCTACTAAAACACTGTCGTTCAATGGTGGGAAATAGTATTCTGAATCCTCTACAGGTCCGTTTGCAGATGCTGGCGGAAACTGAGATCCTGGTGGCACCATTGGTCCATTGGCCGATTCTGGAGGAAATCTCTCATTTTGTACTGGACTAATTTCTTCTTGTGAATATCTGCAGGTTTCAACGATCATGGCTTGACCATACTGCGTGGTTGGAACAATTTCGTACCCTGTGGTGGGAGGATTTTCAGGTGGATTGGTGGTGCGCATCTCTTGTTGGAAAATATCGGCCGCAATTTTAAACTCAGGACACTGCAACTCGGAATGTTGGTTCGTGTTGTGGAGTCTGCACCAACTAGACAAGGCTGCTTCGGCTAAAAACACTTTGCCCGAAGAGGGGTTCTCTTGACTTTGCGCATTTGGTGGATTGTCCAAAGGCGTCACCACATTTCCATTGTTTGGAGCCGTGTTCCATGGTCTTCTTTGGAAACCTTGATTGTTATTTCCTTGATAATTGTTTCTGAATCCTTGATTATTATTGCCTTGGAAATTCTGGTTGTTCGCGTGTTGGCCGTGGTTGGCCCTCTGCATGCTCTGGAGTTGATTATTCTGGTTCCTCAGGTGGGTGACCTCAGTTGATAACTTCTTGACTTGCTCAATCAGCTCTTTCATTTCATCTTTCTCTTCTTGTGTCCTTGACGAATTTGTAGCATTTTGCAGGTACACAGGTTGAGCGGGTGGAGCTTGAGAAATTGGAGCTCCTGGGTGAAGGACCAACTGATTCGCCGGCTGTACGTTTGGATAGGTCGCTTGCGGGATTGGATTCATGACTGGAGTTTGGTTGGCTAAAGCCGTGCCAACTGCTTGCATCTGGTTAGGTGCTGCGACGGATCCCATGTGTAGTAGTGGTCCAGTGATGTTTTGTCCCATGTGCTTACTCACTTCAATGGCTCTAGTATAGGCCGCATTTAGATCATTCGGAGCTGGGTGTGTCCTTACGAACATGGCCGTGAGATGATCTAAGGCTCCATAGTAAATTTCCCTTGGATCTGCAATAAGATAAGGAGGACGTAGCATTGTGTATGCTCGGTGAAATCTGTCGTTGAAGGAAGTAATAGGTTCATGCTCTCTCCTTCGAACCTCAACGAACTGTCTATATAACTCTGCTGGTGTAGTTGGGATGCCAAATTTAGCAATGAATGCGTCTTTCATCGCGTCCCAAGTCCTGATGGACCCTGTAGGCAAATGAATAAACCAAAAGTATGCCTCTTCTCCCAATGAGTAGGGAAAAAGCCTACATGCCACATCTCCATATTCAATTTGTCTGTTACGAAGAAGGTCCTCGAACATCTTGATGTGATCTTCTGCTGTGCGATGGAAATCACTAACATTGAACTTGGAACAAAAGTGTTCGGGATTCTTTGGCATATCATGATAAACTGCAAATTCCAATGGTGATGGATTGTTGACTAGCCACGTCGCGCCATTGAGTACATGAGGAGGAGGAGGTGGTGGTGGAGCACGATGAGCCATTGTATTCCTTGAACTTGAACTTGATGAACTAGCTTGGCTCTTTGTTTGTGAAATTGCTTGGATACTAAATTGGATCGCCGCTTGGACTTGTTCTTGGAGAACTTGTGATGACTCAGGAGATCCTTCCAATCTTAGTTCGAACTCTTTGGGAGTGTCCTCTCTCTTAGCTCGCTTTGCTTTGGAAGTAAACTGAAGTTCACTTAGATCTTTGATGCCTGGTGTGGACCTCAACAACCTTTGATGTTTCTCGGGCGAGAATGAACCAATGCGATCCAGCGTGAAGTCTTGCAAGGATTATTGTACGTTCCTTTGATTGCGAAGATTCCTAGCTATGACCCTTTGATGTTCTTCGGCTATATCTTCCTCTTGCTCTAAGATGATTCTGACTCTGTTATATTCGACTTGGCTTCTCCTTGCGTTCCAAGCTACTTGATTCAATTGGGAAATGATGTCTTCTTGGGTATTGCCTACTTGCAAATTGGGTTGCACCACTTGATTCAGTCCTTCATTCGGCAACACCATCGTACTTCATGATCATGTTTGCAATATTTTTCTCTTTTCAAAATTTTCGGACTTCGAACTTTGAAACTAAAGAGCCCTCCTTCTAGCGCCAATTCTGTTGACGTGTATTTTGTACACAATCATACACAGAATAAAATACCATTAGGCATCTTATCCTCTCTTGAGAAAATAGTCTCTAACTGCTGAAGATCTGCAAAAAAGGATCAGTTAGGTGGACTCCAAGGTTCTTTTAGTGGGGTCTCCACGTGTGGACAAGCTTTTTAGTGGTATGATGTGATTTGCTGTTTCCTTCAAGGCTTCTTACGGATTCAATAGTTCGAAGGTTTTACTAATCTAAAAGGAACTTTCAAAAAAAAGGAAAAAGGACAGGGTTTGAGAGGTCTAATCTAGTCTAACCCTATGAACGACTTAGCATGAATGAGATTTGGCAAGACTCAACCAATTTCAATTTTGCCATAAGATAACAACTCAACTGAAATTAGTGCGATCTTCTAAGGTAATAATGATGTTCAATGCATCAAAGATCAAGGACACTACTACGAAGGTACATATCCTAGATACGAAAATGCTTGAAGGTTAAGGACTCAAGGTGTTTTCCAGTCGACCACGCAAGGCGTTCTTACAATCAGCAAGAAGCTAGTGGTTTGGATTGCGAATCCTACCAAATATCAAATCTCACACTTAGTCTTTCTAATTAACAAACTACTTTGATTGAGCGTGATTCAAGTACATCCAACAACCATGAAGATAACTCAAGAAACTTGCAACAAAACACCATAACTTCAATATTTTATTGATTTCCAAGTCATCATATACAACAATTGCTTGAACTTCTCTCTTCAAGACTCAATCTTGCTACAACATAAAAATTGCTTACAACTCTATTCTCTATTTCTCTATTGACTATTCTGATACAAATGAAATGAAAAATGGGGGGTATAAATAGCATCCCCAGTTACAATGAAAGGTCCAGATTGAAAGTAAATCGATGGACAAGATCATGACACCTAAACCCTAATTAGGGCTTTGTTACAAATGACCTCCTTTTTACTGAACAATATTAAATACATAGCCAAATATTAAATTTGGCACAAAAATCTAGGAGGTATCAGCCAATGAGAATTAAGATGTCATGTCATCTGTAACAACCTTTCATCTAGAATCTTATTCCCCTTCCAATTTTCTTTTTTAGCATATGCAATGAATTTTGTCACAATTCCTTCGATTTCTGTGCTTGGAATCTCGGGAAGATTCTTGATACTCTCTTCTAAGTGGATAACCTGATCAAATGCATCTAGAAGAGCTGTGTCCCAGGTAGGTTCAAGTTCCTTAGTTCTATCAATTAGGAGCATGGTGGCATACATCTGATCATACTGCTCATCTGTAACATCTGCGTCCTTGCGAAAGATGATCTTGATTCTATCTTCAAATTCTTGTAAATCCACATCTGTCTCGACCTCGATCCTTCTGCCAAGAATGGTACGAAGTACCTCAAATACTCTGTCCTGGATCGGATTGATCACCTCCTCAACTTGACCACATCTAACACTGATGTCCTCAAAGAGAACACTCTTTATATGGAGTAAGGTTGACCACTGAAACAAACTGTGAGAATCGCCTTCCAAGATCTTCTCTTGTGCTAAAATTCTTCTGGATGTATGTCTTATAACTTTCAAGACAGGAATGACAACGTCCTTGGTGTGGGCAAATGCAGCTACTGTTGCCATCAGTCTGTGGATTATCTCAAGGACTTGGATAGCCTGGTGGGTGATCTTCGACATCCTTGTAATAAACTCAATGGCCACCGTGTGAGATCTATCCATCCAATTACGTGTACGCTGGACCATATTCCTGAATCTTTCCGCTTCATTGATTGATTGAAGGGGCAATGCCTGCAATGGTGATCTAACTGGATCCTGACGTCCCAAAGGTTCATTGATGTGACTGAAATATGTTCTCCATGCACCGACCTCTTTCTCAAGCTTTCTATTCTTTTCTACTTCTTCTCTGAACTTATCCTTCAATGCCTCAAATGTGTCGGTGGCATCATCTAAAGTCTGCTCTGCTGTGGATGGTCCTAACTCAATAGTCTGTATATGATAGTCCTCCGCTAGGATCTCACCCTCATATTTGTCTGCTGCCGGTGTAGCTACCTGCAGTTTTCTAGATCCAGTCTCATCTCGAATCATCTTGGACATCTTTGTAGCCTTCTTCTTCTCTGTTGTCATATGTGAACGTCCAACAAGGCTCTCTAGATCGATTGCACTGTCTTCGTCCTCAATTACGATCACCTTAGTCAATCTTTCCTTCAACCAATCTGGGATATTTGATCTTGTCTCTTGAACTTGAATTTCTTTGTGTACTACTTCTTCTTGTCTGGGAGGAGATGTTACTTCATTATCTTCTTCTAAATCATAGTCTTGGAGAGATCCATCGGATGAAACATGCTGTGCCTGTTCTTCCTCCTGCCTGTCATTCTGTACCATCGATTCCATGGATTCTTCCACTCGAACTGTTTTATCTTCTGGCCTGGAAGAAATACCTGGTGTCTGATCTTTGTTGGCACCTTGCTTTTTCTTGGAAGGTTCTTTCTTTTCTGATCTTTCCTTTCTCTTTGAACCTCTCGAATGGAGATTGCCCTCACTGGCACATCGAAGGTTACCTTCACCTGAATTCCTAGGATTAGGATTGCCTTCACTAACACTGGCTCCACCTTCGGCTGGTTTCTCTTCCAAAGTAAAAGACATGGCTATGCCTTGTTCTCTCAACTTCTGGTGCTGAACATCTACCCATCTGCGAGTACAAGACAAGACTGGTGCCATCAATCCATCTAAATCCACGGCCTCGGGCTCATTCCAATTCAAACTTATTGTCTTGCTTTCTCTATCATATGAAGATTGGATGTGCCTGCCGTTGTCCTGAGCTTGGTCGGCTACTCTGTAAATCTTACATTTCCTGATGAAATCCAGAGGCAATCTAGAATGTATCTTACGTTTCACTTCGAGATCATCTAGGAGATTCATCATAAAATCTTCAATCTGGTACTCATGTCTAAATCTTCTACCGACTGTCTCTTCTAAATGTCCATGAGGATCAAAACTATTCCTCCAAGCAAAAGATGAAAAAGGATACAAGGCTAACTCCCTCTCTGCATCATCCATGGCTGAGACATTGGGACATACCTCAACTGAATTACCCAAAATAATAGGTACCTGAACTCCATTCTGATGTCTGTGTCTGAATGCCTTCATATATGCTGCCAACTGCCTTGTTACTTCAAGTAACACAATCCTGTCTGTCGGGTATCTTGGCAACATGTATGGAGGTAAAGGACATCCATACACTCTAATGTAAGTGAACTTAGGAAACTGAATGAACCAAGCACCGTACCTCTTGATTAATTCCTGGGCATCTTGAGATAATCTGTTGTGAATCCCTCCTTGCAACGTCCTTGTGATGTTCATCGTGAAAGTATCATTGATTAACTTGTAGTTCTTCCCTGGTGGATGATGCAAGTAGGTATAGGATTCACAAACTCTGACCTCACCGGGTCCTCTTCCAATCACTCCTCTGTGAGGTAGTCCTGCGTACTCAACGCTCCTGATTAAGGCATAGATGACATATGAACTCATGTGGAAGGACTTAGTGGCCCTGAGTCTTCTCAACTGTACGTCTAAGCAATGGCTAATTATCCTAGCCCAATGTATTGTACCCTTCCCTTGAACAATCACCTGGATGAAATAAAACATCCATTTCTCAAAATAGAAGGCATGAGGTGCTCCTGTGACTCTGTTGAGCATGGTGATCAAATCTCTATACTCCTCTTGGAAATCAATCCTGTGCGGTGTGTTCGGTACTTTGCTCAGACGGGGACGACTCTTGAGTAGCCAGTTCTTGTTGATTATGCTTAGACAAGCATCTGGATCATCATCGTACACTGATCTGGCTCCTTCAATGCTCTTGTATATCATGTCCCTGTGCTCTGGAAGATGGAAGGCTTCACTGATGGCCTCCTCTGAAAGGTACGCCAAAATATTTCCCTCATTGGACACAATGGTCCTGGACTGTGGATTGTAATGACGGGCACACTCGATCATCAACTCGTGACACTGAATGGCTGGAGGAAAACCGGCCGCCTTAATGATGCCACTTTCTATTATTCTCCGGGCGACAGGTGATGGCTTGCCGATGTAAGGGATCTCTCGGAACTTCTTCGTGCTAAAGTTTCCCAAGTTTGTATCTCCAATGTTGCTCCACTTGGACACGATCTTGGTCTCCACTTCTTCAGTCTTCTGATCTTTTTTCATGAGAGCCGAGCGACTGGTGGATGCTCCCGCCTTTGGGGTCGCCATACCTACACAACATTTCATTATAAGAAATAGATTTTGCAATAAATAACGTAAATAAGAGAGATAGATTTTAGGAAACCTCATGATAAGTCCCTAGAGTTATCATTTCCTAAAATACAACGATTGAGCTAAGAGATTTAAAGAATCAAAATTTCAAAATTTGAAATATGACGATGAATGAATAAAACAATAATAATTAAATCGCCATACCTCGATAGAGAGCTAACTCTAGAATGCAAAAACAAAATTCGCCTAGGCAAAATTTGAGGTATAAGATAATCTTCAATATGGTTCCCTCAAAATACACTTCGCCACCTCTGGATAGAATGTGATCTTCACTTATCGCCTTGGACGTGGTCTCAAATGGATCTTCAAATTCGCACAAATAAATCTCCAAGTCTTTAGCAAATTCGCCTTAGGCGTGATCTTCAAATTCGCACCACCTTTGGTTTGGAATCGCACCACCTTTGATCTTCAACGCAATTCGCACTCCACACAAGATGATACTAGCGCCACCTTTGGTTTGAAATCGCACCACCTTTGAACACACTTCGCACTATATTCGCCTCTTCTTGATTCGCATGAAGGAAGGTAAAAATGATTATGTAAAAATGAACGTTTCACTCCCCTTATAAATAGCGCTCATACCCTTTCACCTCTTAGGCCGACTTTGACAAATAAAACCATTTTTTAAATGATTTGCAATAAAATAACAAGGCCGACTTGCCTAATTGGGCGCTTCAAACCGATTTTTATATTAATTAAATAATTAATTATTAATGCCTTGCGTTTTTTTAAATGAGAATTTCGATTTTTAATAAAGGCAAAATATAATTAATAAAAGATAACGCCATATTAAATGCTAAATAAAAATGGATTTTCAATTTTTTAATCGATTTAGCATTTAAGGAAATTTAAATTTGTTTGTTTGGCGCCAAAATTGGAAAACAAAGGGACGTACCTCATCGCTCTGGTCCCTTGGAGAGGGACAGGAGCGATTCACTATCTTTGGCATGATTCTTGCATTTCTTACGTCCAACTCCTTCATCTCCACGTTAAAAATCGATCACCTTGATGGTCCTTCGAATTTGATCGCCTTGTGTGCGCATATGGGTGTCCTTTAAGTGCATATCGCCCTGGTCCTTGTCCAAAGGACTGGAGCGATCTTCTTGTTTTCATGTCCATCTCGCATTCACCTTGCGTCCTTTGACCTTCGAAATATCATTGCTTGTGTCCTTTGCGCTTATTTCCACTTGCTTTTGCAAGGTACTTTCGATGTTATAAGGATCATCGCCCTTGTCCCTTGAAGAGGGACAGGAGCGATCCACATGTTTTCCTTGGCCTTGTCAACTTTGTACTTCGATCTTCATGGTAATGTCCTTCAAACGTCGTCCTTCACCTTACCTAACCTTGCTTCGCTTTGATCTTTGAAGGGACGGGAGTGTTTTAATAGCATCGCCTTGGTCCTTGTCCAAAGGACAGGAGCGATCTTGATTTTTTCACGTTCAACATGCATTTTGACCTTCGATCCTTCATTGTGATGTTTTCCAAACGCCTTCCTTTGTCTTGCTTAACCTCGCCTTGTTTCGATTTTGGAGGAATATGAGCGCTTTTGATAGGATCGCCCTGGTCCTTGTCCAAAGGACTGGAGCGATGTGGGGCCTTTACACCATTTGGCGATGTTTGGACGTTCAACTCTCTTGTTTATCACCTTGTTGTCATACCATGGACCCTCCAGAACATTGCAATGTTTTGTCCTTACGTAAATTTTGCATAAAATGGGCAATGCATCTAACATCGCCCTGGTCCCTTCCTGAGGGACAGGAGCGAAGTTCATCATTATATGCTTGTTCTTGTTTGTACCAACTTGCAATCAACTTCATTGCGTGAAATGACGTCCTTTCGACCTTCTTGGTTGCTCGAAACTTTGTTCGCCTTTTGAAATCTACGCCATTATGTAGATATCGCTCTGGTCCCTTACCAAAGGACAGGAGCGATCTAGGTCTTTAGAGTACAAATCCTTCCATGTGATGACCTTTGTAACGTTTGCGCCTGGTGGAAATGCCTTGAAATGTCCTCGCCACCTTTTGTCCTGGCTTGGATCGGTCTTGAACCTTGGAGGGACGACCTTGAACTTGAGAGGGACGTATCTTCACCCTTGTATCGCCCTGGTCCCTTGGAGAGGGACAGGAGCGATTTTTCCCCTGTGGCTTTCATCTTACTTTGCCATGCTCTAAGTTTATATTCAACGGACTCGTCCTTCTTCCCTCCATTCGTTCATGCCTTGACATCATTTGTAACTTTGCAAGAAGAGCAATTATATCAAAAATCGCTCTGGTCCCTTCCTGAGGGACAGGAGCGAACTAGGCATTTAGCACTGTTATGGACGTCCAAAAATCTTCAATTTATATTCAATGCGTTCATCCCATGTTCTCCTTCGTTTTTGAACGTAAACTTGTCTTGACCCTTGTCTGGTTTTTGCAAAATGGAGGGAATCGCTCTGGTCCCTGGGAGAGGGACGAGAGCTACTAGGTACCTCGCCCTGGTCCCTTGGAGAGGGACAGGAGCGATTTAGTCAATATAGGTCATTTTCTCCATTTTTTGCATCTCAAATTATATTCATTTGGCAAAGTATCTTCCTTCGGACGTCCTCCAGTTGCTGAGCTATCAAAATCTTGCATGGGCATGGCGAAATTTGAATTGTAGCTCCGGTCCTTCACTGAGGGACAGGAGCGATTTTCCTTCTGGAGACCTTTCTGTGCTCATGAAAATCTTCAATTTATATTCAATGAAAAGATCTCGTCGTTCTTCATCACTTCAAACGTAAAATTTGTCTGGGCTCTGCAAGGACAATGAGATATTTGAAATTGAGCTCCCGTCCTTCACTGAGGGACAGGAGCGATTTTGCTCCTACAGGCCAAAATAACAAGATTTTTCACATTTTAACACTTCACGAGGCGAAAACAAATCAATTCCAATGCCCAGGATCAAACTTCAAAAAAGTCAAAATTTGGTCAAAATATTCAATCAGACAAAAATTCACATTGACGGTCATCCTTTAGACAAGTTTAAGCTCTGCATGAACATTCCAATTGAAAATTAGACCATTTTGGCGAATTCATTGCATTCAAAAATTTGCTTCTAGGAAAGAAGCTCAAAAAGCTCTCAAAAGCGACTGGATTTTGGCTTGAAAAGGCAAAATTTAAAACCCTAAGGCTTGGCCCTAAATCCAGACAACTAACTAACTAACAAAACCCTAAAAACGAAAGCGAAAACGAACAAAAACAAGCAAAAAGAGGGGGTCCCCATTTGCGATGGGGCGATGTGTGAAATGGTCACAACAGGAAGGCATAGCAGAATAATGAACTTATCTGCAGTATACTTGAATGTTAATCAAGGAAGACAGTTTGATGACCATTTGCTAATCATTGACACCATTCGCTGATCAAAGGGGACAATTCGCTGACCATAAATGAAGTTCGCTCCTCCAAAGTCAGTTCGTTGTTATTGAAGATGGATTCGCTGATCTTGAAGTGTATTCGCTGTCTCAGAATTGATTCGCTGTCCTTTGGGAGTAGTTTGCTGCCCTGCTGAAGGAATGCATTTTGCTGATGCTCTGCTGAAGGAGTTCGCTGAGTACTTAGATGACTTGCAGATTAGAGAAGTAATTCGCGTGAGTGTGTTGTTGTATGCAATGATTGATAGCCTTGTATATATAGGAGACTTAGCCTTTTAATTCTCCCCAGTCAGATTGCATGAAGAACATATTTAATTACAATTCAATGCTTTAAGGTTAGCGCCAAAACTGAAATAGCCCTCATGTTACAAGTGATTTTAATATAGGTCAGCTCCAACACGTTTTAATACAAGTTACATTCAATAGGTCTTGTCCTATCCACAAGTTACATTATATAGGTCTTGCCCTATCCACAAGTTACATTATATAGGTCTTGCCCAATATTCATAGCAAGCTATAATTACATGTAATCCGAACTTAGCTATATAATTTCAACAAGGTTTTTGTTTATTATCTTTCAAAATCTAGGTTCATCTTTACCTTTGTACTTATCATATTATAGAATCAAGAATGAATTTGGTCTCTCTTAAAAAGAATCAACTAGTTTGCTTCCTAACAAAAGAAACATTAATATCACATGTACCTACTGTTCTTTTCTAAGTCTGAACTGAGGACAGGAGTGACAACATGAGTTTGTAAGCATCCTGAATCCATTTTCCCATAGGATGATATCCTAAGGAATAATGAGGTACATCATAATGAATGGAATGTATACAGTAGCCATAGACAACTTTTGGAAAGACTTAACCAAATCTAGATTTTGCAAATCCATGTCAAAGGAATAAAGACCAAAAAGAAATCAAGAAATGAATCCCATGTAGGTTGTCATAGAGATGGTAAATATCAATGGCATGTGAGGTTGATGCAAGGATATAAGAAAATAAGTGAATTTAGAAGATGAGACTGTAATTAATAGTGTTCCACGGGGACGTGTCCCCCCCCCTTTTTGGCCACGTCTCCCCGTAAGAAATGTCTCGGGGATGCGACGTCTCCCGCCGGCCCGCCACCGCCACCCAAGCGCCGCCAGAACACCGAGACGTCTGGGCGTCTCCCCGTCTCTCGAGAGATGTGCAGACGTCTCTCGAGGGACGGGGAGACGCCCAGACGTCTCCCGTCACCCATGTAAAAAGTAAACAAAAAAAGCATTTTTTTATAAACATGTGACTTTTTGGGGGTTAAGGGGCAACCCTAATTGGACGTGGGCCAATAGAAATAACACCTGACGCCTTTAGAAAATAATAAAAATACCTGGCTGCCCCTTGACCCCAACTTGGGGGCGCTGCCCCCAAACCCCCGTTGAAAAATATAGGGGGAAACCGCACCGATAGAAGTAGGGGAAAATTTAACCTCCGAGTCTGATTAGGCTCCATATAACAACACAATTAGCATTGAAGAAATCTTGGTATTTAGATTTAGTATTTCAAATTTCCTATAGTCTCATTTGAAATGTAATTCTTATACTGTAATATTGTCATACATCTTTTCAAAACTAGTTTTTCAAGTACTATATGTATATGTATAACTATATCAGCACCACCACCCCGCCACGCCACCCCCCAACCGCGTCCCCTCGCCGTCCCCAAACTTAGGCCCTTGGTCCCCTCGTCCCGGAAACGCGTCCCCGCGTCCCCAACGCCCGTGGAACACTGATAATTAAAGAGTGATCACTCCATTGTACAAAGATAAGAGAAAACATCAAATCCAGAAATTTAAGAAAGCTGATGCCAACGAAGATGTCATGAAATTCTGCATATTCTTTAATCAAATAATAATTCATCCTTTTTCTTTCATTAATGCTGGGATGGAAGAAATCCACACTGTAAAATCAAAGTAAATATAAGGCATCTACATGTATGAGTATGCAAGGTCTTTTGAAGGAAATTAATCCTAGCAATAAAAGTGTTGCATCCTTAATGGAATCCACATAAATTTCAAATTTACAAGAGACAATTTATATAGGTGATATAGTATGAGGCAACCTATGCCTTTGCAAATCCACTATCATTTTTTCATTTCTTGACTGAAGGTTGCATCACAGTGTGTATTCTAATTGGATAGGGAGAAGTCATCATTATTACCAGTGGTCTCTGTACATAGTTTTGGATCAGCTTCTCTAACCACCCTCTAGTATCAAAGTTGTACATCTAGTATGTCCTTCTCCAGTCCGACAATCCTGAGTGTCTTATTTTATATACAGCCCATCATAGAAAACAAGGCAGAGTCTTGATCATGTGGTTAACATTGAAAATTTGAATCATATCACAACTCATGCTTTTTTCACTCTCCAACCTTCCACCTTGACCTAAGGTTATGTGAAGTACTTACAAGCTATATTTGGACAGGAAAAGTAAAAACTCTCAGTAAGTGCAATAAATTTGTCATTGATAGAATTAAACTGCATATGCAACATCTAATGTTGTTCAAGTATTGCACGGAAAATATGTTCATCACTTAATTATGTTGGACTACTTTGGTAGTTCCCACCAAAGCACTACCTTTCATCTAAAGGTACTAAACACATAGGTTTAGAACTTTCCATTGCCTGCAGCATTCTTCAATACATATAACCTAGGTTGCCATCCCCAGATTCCCCACAATAAGAGGAGATTTACGATATGTCTCAAGGCATCTGAGCATACTCTACTTGTATACTAAGCTTCATACTGCAAACAAAATCCAGAATCATAAGCCTCAGCTTTGAAAAACATACTCATTGTACGCATAAACTTTGAAAATTGAAATGTAGAACATCTCCTCTAGTCACACAGATCACTTTATGAAGTATCTTCTCCATTCACACTACTCACTTTCTATTTATAAGTCTGTTGTCTACACCAATGAAAGAAACGGTATCAAAAAGGTCCAGTCAACATGAATGATCAGTTCAGCATTTGATATGACCAGAATACAGGATGCATATATTACAGACAAGAACTGGAGAAAAATTTCAACTTTCAATAAAAGTAAGTTTCAAACATTAGTTTGAAAATAATGAGATTGAGGACTAAGTGCGTAAGGCTTCATAGAGCAATAGCTTGTAAAAGAGTCCAGTAAATAACTATGGATTCATGAGACAAAGATATACTTGCCTTAAACCTGACATTTTCTTCCTAGGTGCAACCAAAGTGCTTACTGCTTGAGAAGGTTGTGCCTTCATTTTCCAGGAAAAAAAGAAGTTTTAAGTTAGTTGAAGCCTTCTAAATAACCACATCACTTTATTTAGGACATTCCATAATTTGATAGACAAATAAGATACAAGGTGCAAGCACCAGAAAAATCTTGTTTCACATTCATAAAAATCTATTTGACCTGTAATGCAGCTTCTTTCAAAATATGCATCCACCTGGCAGCCTCTTCTGAACTCCTTGCTCCCACCTGCACAAATTCGTTGAATAGTATACAAGAAGGAAATGCACATACTACCAATTAGAAATATTAAATTTTTACAAGTATATTGTTTAAATTGTCATATTAAAAAAACACTATGTCTCCCAGGAAACTAAGAAACATTCATTTTTTGCATTGCCTGTGTCAAAATATCTTACCTTAAGCTCATCATCATGATTAACAGAATTGTAAAGCGTAAAAACAAATAGAACCTGCAAATGTTGCATAGGAGACATTATATTTAACTCTCATCATCATATAAGTAGATTATAAGATGGAAGCGGAAAAGATATGATTTATTTGCAGCCCATACAAAGCAGACATACTTTTCTGTGAATGCTTTCTCTTCCATTATCTGCAACTCTTATGCATGGGTCAATAACCCCTGTTTTAACAGGCTCCTGAAATGAATGAAGAAAGGTATATAAATAAGGCTATCAAATATGAGAGGTGTGTGGACCATTATAATCCTTAGCATTTAGACTTTGGACATGTTAAAGCATTTAAATTAAAACATTTAGAAATGACATAAGCAATAGTGTTAAGCTTAATGTAGAATAAATTAATAATCAATTATTCTTTTTTATGAGGGATCTCACCAGCTGAAATCGAAGTAAAATACAAATAATCTAACAAACAAGTTACAAGGCTAGAAATCACCAAAAAATGGAAGTAGACAAAGGGGCTACATCCCGAGATAAATCAATTGGTACAAAAAAAGCAGCCCAAAAAGAAACCAAATGCCTTCCACCCAATAGACTAAGAGAATGACCAAAAACTTAGGACAGGTGAAGCACCGCACCCACCAACACCTTTATAACAGCCAGCAGAAGAGCCCACATTTGGGAGCTAAGTAACCATTGATTGCTTGTCTTTTGAGTCCAGAAGCTAGGGAAAGTTGATGCCATAGATAGCATCTTGACACTTCTCCAAACAAAGAAAAGCTCCATCCACCAACATCAGAAGAGTAAACATACTCAAAACTTGCAAAGTACCCAGAGTGTAGGTGACAAAAAGTTCCTTCATCACTGTGCATAGGTCCAAGCAGAATGATTAGAGGTCACAAAGGTGGCAGTGGAAAGAAAAATCTCATTGCTAAGCATACTGATATCACCATAAGATGTTGGTTCTTCTAGGGCAGAGCAAGTCAAAGATGAAGGTGCTACAGCTGAAAATGGAACAAAAGACTCCTCTAGAAGCAGAAAATAATCTTTGCTCAAAAGTGCACCTCACCAACTTAGATCTCAATTTCCAAAATCTGCAAGAAATCCTCTTGGATGAAATTCTGCAGGTAACCTGTAACTCCCAAACTTTCTGACCACAAAATGCTTTACACCAAACTAGGAGAGCCTAGAGGTGAGCAGTTACAAATGGCTTTCAACTACTGGAAAGAAGTGCATCCTAGGATTTGGAACCTTTCTTGCCATGAGCCATACAAAATAGGACCTAGAGGAGGCCACCACAAAAAATCACAAGGCCCACCACCAACAACCACAGGGGAAAAAAGAAGGGCACAATAGAAACATAGAGCTTGCAAAGTATTCTTCAAAGCCACTTACTGCCACCATCAAATTGCCAACTCCAAGAACAACAACAAACTGCCACCCTTCATATCTCCACAAAACCAAATAACAATTCTGAGTGTGGAATAGTAAGCAATGAGAGAGAGATACTAAGACCAACAAACTCATTCCCTGAGAGTCACACCTGGCACAACTCAACACTAAACAAATGCTCACAGGGGAAGACCAATTTATAAAAGTGCACCTTGGTCATCCCACTCATTTGCACAATTGGCCACCAGACAAGAAAGAGGGTTAAGATCCACTATATTGGCTAATTAATCGGCCACTCTGTTGCACATTGAAAACAATGACTGAAAAGAACATCATCGAAGTTCTCTTACAGAGACCAAGCATTTCTTCCAAAAGAGATTTCAGTTTCCAGTTTGACCAATCCACTTTGGTCAGCACCTAGATAACTATTGAAGGATCGCATTCCGCAAATAGCCTCCCACAACCCACTTTTTTAGTGAGATGAAGATCTTCTATAACAGCCATCAATTCAGTCTCATTACTGATGTTAACACCCAAGAAAAATGGAAAAAGAAAAAAACCCTTATTATCTCTCGATAAAAGAACCGCTGCAATAATGCCTTGCCCTTCAAAACTCCATCAAAGTTTAATTTCAATAAGCCACTGGAGAGTTTGATCCAATGAGCTTCATTTCTGACAGACTTTTCTCTTACACCATTACAATGGAATTAATAATCAAATATTTCTACAGTCGACAATCAAATATTCATATTGGGGTTGGGTTTATTGACCTGGAAATTCAGAGCACTCTTGTGTTGCCAAACAATCTAGACGTTTAGAGTATTAATGGAAAACTTGGTTATTGGTTTGAGCAGTTGCATTTCCAGTTGTTTTATTAAAGCCTAGACCTCTCAGTACCATTATTCTGTTTCCAAATATTCTAGATTTGATCAAAGCATTTAAAAGAAAAACTAGGGAAAAAATATTTTCTAGAAATTTCAAGTTCTCACGAATACAAGACAAAAAGATTCAAAAAATTTAATGCCAAAGACTAAAAGTTCACTTTTAAATCTGCAAACTTCTTTGGATAAAAGAACAATAAACAAGAAATAAAACACCAACCTAAAATTGGAAAGAAAAAAAATTCAAATTTAATAAACAGTGGAGAGATGCAAGAGCATGGCAAAGAATGTCCTATCTGCTGCTTCTGTCTGGTTATAACATGAAGCCTTGTTTGGCAGAAGAATTTTGGTTAATTTGCCTTTTCCCATTCTTTGCCAAACGTAATGAAGCAGTTGTAGCCTCTATTTCATTTAGCTAAAACGTTTTTTTAAATAAACAATTAAAAAGCTATGTTGTTCCAAGAATCCAAAGCAGGTACTCACACATTTTGGAAACAAAATAACGAGACTGAGGATTGATAGATCACGAACAGCATAATTTTGGTGTAGACTTATTAAATAAATGACAGAAATGGAATTGGCAGGAAAAGTTAGTGGAAATTCCTGGCAATAGTAATGGATCTGTTAAGCTTTATGAGGTCTAATTTCTGATGAAGCATTTCAGAGTTTTTATTTATAAAGAAAAAAACAAGAAATCTTTACACCAAAAAACAACTTTATGAAGTTTTTAGAACCGCTGGAACTTGGAAAACTGAGTTCCAGCTGCCTAATTTTATCAAAGCTATGGCATTGTTGTCAGGAGGAACAATAGGTAAGAAAGTCACCTAAAATTAGGCCAAGCCATTAGTAATATATCTGAAAGATGCATTAAATTAAACCGAACACCCAACACAGTTTTTCTTAAACAAAAATCAGCAGTGCCCATATAAGTGTATTCAATCGGTGCTTACAGCAATTTATAGTTCTGAAAAATTGAATTTCCGGAAATTAAAGACAATATAGGAATGAGAAATATGTTGCAAATTGAGATGCATTTTTCCTGCCTATCCAAAGGAACATTTTAGGATTCAAAGATAATAACAAACAACAACGGCCATACCAGAAAGTCATCCTGACACCGAGATTGAATCGACAAAAACACCATTCATAAGGCATTAGTCAACTATATGTATAGACAAAATATTATATAAATTTAAAAAGTCCAAATCCCAAGATATTGAGAATATTATAGTTAGGTCGGCAATACACCAAAAACAGACATCGTATCAGGTGCTTTCACACAAGGAAGATTTCACAGAGCTCCAGAACAAATTTAAACAAGAAAATAAAGGACAAATTGGGATACTAATGATGAAAGCCGGATGGCAAAAAAACCAAATAAAACAATAAAAAATAGTAAACTATTGAAAGAAAAATATGAGAAAAAATAACAAAACAATAAAAATAATAATAAACTACTAAAAGAACAGTATCAGAAAGATTAAAAAAATTATAATATGCTGAAACCCGAAGAAGATTCTAAAAAACGAAATAATTACAGTGCATGTATATTGAATTTATAAAAGAAAAAAAAATAAAAAATTCCAATAGAATAATTTATGAAGAAAGTTGTGAACTCTAAGTAAAATAAGAAACAACCAAAACACTAAAATCAAAATTTCGTTACTACCAAATATTTCATTAGCGAAATTGGAGATAGGCAAATTTCGCTCTGGAAAAGCAATAGGCCAGCTAGAAATATTCCAGCGCAGAAATCCTTAAGAAAAAAGAGAAAAGGAATCCAAAAAGTCAAAATATCTAAAAAGATGAAAAAATCAATTCAAATTTTATTCAACGACAGTTAATATTACTTGCAACACAGTATTTTATTGGTAATCATGAGCACTGCTAATAAAAATCAATTCAATCCTACAAGAACTCAAACCAATGCAATTTTTTAAAATAAATTACATAAACTTACCTCATGGCCAGTGGAGGGCATGGATTTGAAGCACAAAAGCGCATTGCCCTGCAAAATAAAATATTTCTTGCGAGGGAACTGCAACCTTAATCTATTTGGTTGTATAACATAGAGCCATCCTTCCATTGTACAATCTTGAAACGTGGGAGAAAAATGTAACAGAAGATTTCGCTGGGGCTGAACTTCTTCCGTCACCTACTAGACAACATTAATTAATAAAAAGAAAGTAGTTGTAATGTTGTTCAGAAGCGGTGTCAATGATCACCTCGGAATCACATCTTTCAAAAAAAATTAAATTACCTGATGGAAAAAAGACAAAACAGAAATCTTATTCAATTGTGTACTCAAGTGACAGAAAGTGAAAACCAAACTACTTGACAGAAAATCATTTGAAAGTGGCAAAGATTGAATCACAAAAGGCGCGCTTCAATAAATTTTTTTCAAATAATGCATGCAGCAATGGTGTTACTTGACGGAAAAATCGATGTCAGATTACAGAGACTGGTAGTTTGCGACAGAAGAAGATTACTGGTAGTTCACGGTGACATATTTGGACGTAACCGAACTTTAAAATTTAAAGATTTAAAATAATAATAATAATAATTGAATACAAGTGTTACTTTCGCCAAATTATAAGGCATGCATTTTTAGCTTTAAAATAAAATAAAAATTAATTTCCAATCATAGGATATAATTTGGGCTAAGTCAACATTAGCAAGAGAAGAAGTGCTTTACACTAGGCCAATTTTATTTTATTGTTTTTAAGTATTTTAAAATGAAAAGAAATTGATTCTCTAGTTTAATAAGGTTATAAGGTCGCACCTTTTAATTAAAAAGTCCTAGGATTGACAGTGGCCACCTATAAATAATATAGGCACAACTAGTAAAGAGAAAGGAATCCTTCACTAGGTGGCGGATAAATGAGTGGCTATAAATATTAGTTTTAAAAGTGGAGGTTCTATGCCAAATTCATTTGAAAATCTTAAGAAACGGTCTAAGTTTTGTTTTGTTTTTGTTTTTTAATTGAATGAAGTAAATCACAAAGAACATAGTTATCAACAAATAGTTGAAAAATAAACTAAACTATTCATAAATGTAAATCATTCACTAGAAAGTAAAAAGAAACAATACTTAGAAAATGGAAAATGTCAAATTTTTTTTAGGTTATGTTAAACTCTCTAGAATGGTTCATTTCATGTAGTGGGAAATGAATATTTTGAGGAATCATTCCTTACTCAAGTAGAAAACAACATAATGTTTTGTCAATTATGTCTAACTCTTTATAATGCTCTATTCCATGCATTAGAGATTGGATACGTTGAGGAGTCATTTACTCGGTGACAAGTGGAAAAAAGTAAACACTTCTTTATTGATTATGTTAGACTCTCTAGATCGGATTCCTTGGGGATTGAATATATTAAGGATTCATTCTTTGGACTATAAGTAGAAATAAAAAAACATATTTTGTTAGTCATATCAAACTCTCTAGAATGGTCAAAAGTGTAGAAGTAGAATTCAAATGTGCACATGAATAATGGGGAATATGTAGTATTACATGATGGAAGCTAAAGCATTGATTGTCTTGAAGCTCGACTAAAGAAAAGTAATGTGACAAGTTCCTTTAAATTGTTTCATCTATGAAGAAATTCAATAATCATTACATGAAAATAAAAGGAAAAAACATCTATGGAGGTTGTCGATGTCTAGGAAAAAGTCAAGCTAAGTGTCAAAAATTTGAGAGTTGGAGAGTTAGCTAGGAGTAATGATATAGTGGTTATGAGGCATAATGTTAGGGTTTAGATTGACTGAAGCAATAAACAATATTAATTATAATACAAATTAAAAAGTAAAAATAGCAATTCACAATAACACAGATTTAATGTGGTTTACCCAATGTGGACTACATCCACATAGAAATAGTCATCCACTTTCTTTTATTATCCAATGATGAAACAAATTACAATCTTATTGCTTTTCACATTCCATGGCCACTTATTTATCAAACTTTTTTGGTGTTTTACAAAGGTCTATTTTCATACCAAAATAGCAACCAACTTCTTTATTAAATAATGGGAACTCCCCAATTAATTGATTTGGAGGGAAATCATTGTTGTAAAAGTCATCGTAATTTAAGCTTGACAACGTGATTAGTCACTACATACTAACAATCTACCACTTGGAGATTGATCAGGCTCCACACTAAAAAATCTCCCACCTGGAGACTAATCTTTGAGTAACACCATTTCACCTCTGGCTCCCTCTAGATTGATGCACATGGACTTGGCTTGTTTCTCATTTCCATTATTATGCTTGAAGGCCAACAAAAACTGAGCAAGAAATTAATTTCTCCTAACTTATTTTTTGAGGCTTTGTCACCAACAATATTGGTGCCAAATTGTACAAAATTATATAGGCTAGTTGGACACTAAAGAGGTAATACTTATCCAATGGAATAAGTCAATTGGGGATAAATTTGGTCCCAGTGGAAAGTTTGATCAATATATTCTGATTGAATGCCAAGATTTAATTTTGTTAACAAAATAGGCAAAAAAGATTGTTAACACCATTGAAGATACTATGAATAAATTGAAAGAGGCTTTAAAAGTGGCAAAGTTTAGAATAAATTGGGTGGATGCATCTAACAAAGAGCGACTAAATTACTACTTAGTGAGTTACAAGGAAGACAAGAAGAAACAATAAGTATTGAGGTTATTTTGAATTCAAAATTGAGAATATCCCTCATTCTTTCAATAGTTTTTTTACTTCAAATTCTTTGGCAGTTGGGACACCTAAAATAATAGCAAAATAATTTAACTTTGGCCTCTTAGTTTCAAACTAGCAACTTCCTTTCACTATGTAGCAATATACATTGCATTGTTGTTATTTTCAATTTAGAGATAGAAGGTATCTCTTCTTCAGTTAGTTAAGATTCTTCTTCCTAGGCGTCAAGGCAAATTTGTTATATTGGGTGCACTCCCAAAATTTCTATTCTTAGAATTTTAAGTTGCAACTAATTGAGACAATTTCTAGCTTGCATAATAGCAACTTTTTGTTTTCTTCTCTAGTTTAGTTCCTCTTTCAAAGCATTACTTATATTTAGCAACTGAATTTTGAAACCTTTGTGCAAATATTACTATTTTGGGTCTTTCAGTTATAGGCTAGCAACTTGCATGTTGGATGCACCTCCTAGGATGTTTTGGTTTTGGTAAGATTTTGATCCTTGATTTTAAGGAAGGCTTTCCCTATAAACATAATTTGAAAACTCATTATTAAGGTCAGAGAATTGATGATTTTAGGTTGGAATTAAGTCCATAGCATTTAGTATTTTCTTGCTTTCAACTCTTAGTTACTTTAAGAGATATTTTGTGAGAAGTTGTAAACAAAATATCAATGATTTGTTGGTATGCTTCGAAGGATAGTGGAAATGAAGCTCATGTTGTGCAATCTCTGTGGATGTCTCTTGTGATTGTGTCATGACCCACTTCCACACACATACACACACATATATAATTCTTTCCATCCTTATAAAATTATTCTCCTAATCATCAACCTTTAATTATTGTTATATCATCGAGGTGTTGGATTTGAGTAATAGCTTGTTGCATCAAGTCACAAATGTTTTGACTTCTCTAAAGGGAAGAACATGCCAAGGTAGAAACCAAAATATTTATTTTCATATTTAGGGACTTACAATATTTTATATTCTATAATCTACAAATATTTTTTATATAACCCCACATGCTATGTAAAATGCTAAAACCTTATCTCGCCTATGCAATATTAGGGTTTCTCCCACGTTTCTCCATGACTTGTCTTACATAGTTGTTGTAGAAAAATGGAGCAAGAAACGAGTACAAGGCTAGGTGTATGGAGAAACAATGGCAATGGTATTGTCAGCTTGTTAGATTTGTGTGAGTATTGTCATTGATGTCAAACCCAGTGATCTGGTTGGACCGGATGTGGGGTGTTTTTTGCTAAGGCACCGAAAGTTGTTCTGGTATTGCAATTTGTGTAACGGTAGAAGTGTTGGAATCCAAGAACATTGAGAGGGGAGGTGAATCAGTGTTCTACCAAAATGATAAATTTTAACCTTATTAAAACATGCATACACTAACCGGTATACCAATACATATAGAATTGAAAGAAGTAAAGCAACCAATAAGCCAATCACACATATAAATACCATAACACACATAATTATACGTGGAAAACCTCAAAGAGGAAAAACCACGGTGGGATTTGTGACCCACAATATCAATTCACTAGCCATACGAAGAGATATTACAAAATATAGGGGCCTGCACTTGCAGGAAGGCTTACAGCCTAGAGCACACTGCTAAATCACAAAAGGAGCCTCACTGACTACATACAAATCCAGATTGCAATTTGGAGAAATGATTGAACTGCAAAGATAACATCTTCTATACTTGAATACAGTTTCGGTTAAGCTTTGTATGTTTCGGTTTGAAACCCTTAACCCTATACCAGAATAACCCTTTACAAAAATATCCTCACATACATAATCTCTCTCATATGTTTTGCATCTCCTTCATTATTTCCTTCCCAATACATATTCTCATGATATCATATTTCAAAATGGTCTAACCAACTGACCCATATACCCTTTATAATTTATCATGCCTTATGTCAGCTTACAAAGATAATTACAATATGAATTGTGATGCTAAAAATGTGGTATATAAGAGGCATACACATATAATGAGACAATAAAATGTAATTGAAAAGCTTAATTTCAAAACTAGATTAGAAATGCAAACCACAAGCCTTCCTTGAAATGTTTCATTTTCCTCTATTCTTGAGGACCTTGAAGGTGTTGGATTGATGGGCTCTGAGTGGAGCAATGACCTCCAAAGTGACAACTCAAGAGTTGAGTAGCTATTTGATCATGATTGACTATGGAGATGATATGAAATGCATGATTTAAGAAACTAGATTAACATGCTATGATAAATCCAAAAGCTAAATGATAGATAATTGAAATGCAAATTGCCTATAGTAATGATGTCTAAATTGATATGAGATGGGATCCATATGGCTCCAAAATGAGGGATATTTATAGGAATTCCAAGGCCAAAGATAAGGTGGCAGGAATCGACAGTCCAGATCTGATCTGAAGATATCAAGGGCCAAGATTGAGGAAGTTGGAGAAGAGGATGGAGGAAGGGACACTTGTCATCTCTATGGTGACAAGTGTCAAGGAGCCTTGCTCATGAGAGGGCAAGTGTCCAAGGGAGGAGACATGTGGCAAAAATGCCATGTGTCTCAAGGAGAGAATATCCACACCATGGGAGGTTAGGATGTGCAAGATAGGATAGGGTTAGTTAGACCCAAGATTAGATTGAATGGGTTAAGTTAGGGGATGGTTAGGTTAGGTGGTTAAAGTTAGGAGCCATGTGCTCATTTGAATTTAGAAATTCAAATAATTGAAAAATGGTAATTAATCTCAACAAACTTGAGTTTGTTAATCTTAATTAGGGATTAGAAGAATTGATTAAATGGGGGGAGGATTAATTAATTTGGATTAATTAATCAAAGGGAATTATTGATATGAACTTATTAAATAAATCCTTAGATTTATTAATAAGTAGATGAAAGGTATTTAATCAAATTGCTTGTGAATTCAATTAAATTTGGAAGGGGGGTTAATTAAATAATTGCTTATTTAATTAATTATCTTCAGACCATTTTTAGGTGTATACATTTTGCCCCTCTTTGAAGCGATGTGTGATGACGCGTTGATTCAAAGAATAATCTCAATGTGATGATGTTGATGTGATATTGGTTTGATGGGATGCCCCAACCATTGATTGCTAAATTGTGATACTATGATGCCCCCTCGGGAGATCAATTGAGATAATTGACCTTTGGAGTTTTTGGATCTTTGTGAAATTGATTTCCTGATTAGAAATGATTTGACTTCTGCAACGTTGATTTATGAAACTGTGAGTTCTTTGATCACTATGATGTGATTCTGGATGTGATGATTGATAAAGCTTGATTGAATTGATAAGATTTATTAGATTGATAAGATCAAGATTTAGTCTGGTTTCAAGAATGACACCTCCTATATAAGACAAAGATGATCAAAGCGTCTGGTTTCAGGAACGATATATCCTGTATAAGACTTGATCAAGATGTCTGGTTCCAGGAAGGATTCATCCTGTATAAGACATTGATAGAATGGATCAGATGAGATAAATAACTGACATTTTGTTGATATCCTGTTGCAGGAAGATTTCGATGCTGATTTGGGTTCATATTTGAGGGGGTAGCATAAGATTTGCGTTGGGTCGACAATATTTGGAGAGATGAGTCATCGTTATGATTGTGTATACACCTATGTTGATACATTGACGATTCCTGCGATAGATTTGGCTTTGGATAAGATGATATTTTGTGATCCCATGCAAGAATGAAATGCAAGCTAAATGCAAACGCAAAATGAAATGCAATGCAGTGATCAAACCGGTCATGAAGTCATTGCTTTGTTTCATCATTGAGCCTTTGAAATGTGGGAAGTGGGTGCAAATATCAATGGTATAATTGAACCATGATGACCTGAGCACTACTTTCCTGGGTTTTGATATTGCAAGTTAGCACAAGCATCAAGGTATAATTGAACCAAGATGACCAGAGTGTTGCTTGCGTAAAACAGGTAGTATTAACCATTTCTATATGCAAGTCCGAAATGTCTTCAATGATACTCTGATGATCATTTCCTTAGACAACTTTGCATATATTAATGATTAATTTACAGACAGTAGACAAGAAAAATATCATGTTCCTTCCTCATTCCTCTAGTCAAAGACATCCTGGAGTTACTTAGAAATCATGATAGCGAAAATCAACATAAAATAGTTGATTCATTATTGCCAAAGTGTTAAAATCACGAGTCAAGATATATCATCCATTGATATGTGTTTTTTCATGTTTAGATTGATATGTGATAGTTAATGGTTGACAATGTGATCTTATGTTCAACGTTGGATGTGTCTTAGTTTTTTGCTTGACAAGCATTGTCTAACTGTTGTTCTACCTGCTTTGATTAAGCTCAAAATGATTGCAACTTTTTGCCCCCAACCAGGTTCATGATTTTGCCCCCAGCCTAGAAACAAGCCTTATAATGATATAGACAATGATCTAAACCATGTCGAGAAATCACCTGAGATGCCTGCGTATGGACAAAGGCTTTATGATGAATATGAACAACACCGATGGAAAAGAATGCAAGCGGAAGAATGCATGAACCAATAGATGGTAGAGCTAGCTGACAGATAATGCATGTTTGCCAGGTTTTCACCATCTATTTTTATTGCACTTTTTCTCATATTTGATTTTTTTTATTATTTTCTGTTTTTTTACTTTTTTTGGATTTTTCTGCTTTTTCACTGTTTTTGGATTTTTCTGCTTTTTCACTGTTTTTGGATTTTTTTTGCTTTTTCACTATTTTTGGATTTTTTAGACATAAATATTCTTCAGATGCATGCTATTGATGGGTGCCTCGTGCTGATCTCCATCTTGTGTTGATAGCTGATATGCCCCTGACCCAAATACTGTTGTGACCACAAATGGACCTAACTAGTTTGGTTCAAATTTTCCCTTCTTTTCTCGATCTGACTGATTTTGTGGATTTTCCTTTAGTACTAGTTCTCCCACTTGAAAGATTCATAGTTTGACCTTGTGATTATAACTTCGACACATTCTTTATTGATATACCTTTAGATGATCAAAGGCATTTTGTCTTCTTTCATGGATCAGTTCTAACTCTTGCAGTCTAGATACTCATTGTTCTTCATCTAGGATAAGTGTTTTTAGTGATATGCGTAGAGAGGGTATCTCTACTTCGATTGGCAATATGGCTTCTGATCCATATACAAGAGAGAAAGGTGTGGCACCTGTTGGTATGCGGATACTGGTGCGGTAGGCCCAGAGAGCAGGGTTTAGTTGAATATGCCAAACTTTCCTAGCATTGTTCACTGTCTTTTTGAGGATTTTTAGATTAGTTTTGTTAGATGCTTCCGCCCGCCCATTTCCCTGTGGATAATATGGTGTGGAGAATCTGTGTTGGATTTTGAACTTCAAACATAGCTCTTGTACATCCTAATTCTTGAATGGTCGCCCATTATCAGTGATAATGGTCATTGGTATTCCATAGCGACAGATGATGTAATTCAAGATGAATGCAACAATTTGTTTTCCTTTAATATTTGTGAGAGGTATTGCCTCGATCCATTTTGTAAAATATTCTATAGCTACAAGGATGAATTTGTGACCATTAGATGAAGAAGGATTTATCTTTCCTACTAGATCAAGACCCTATTGGCAGAAAGGCCAAGATGTTGCCAAAGCATGAAGTTCTTGTGCTGGTGCATGGATCAAGTTTCCATGGATCTGACATTGTTTGCACGTTCTAGCTATTTGAAAAGAATCTCGTTCTGTAGTTAGCCAATAATAGCCCAAGCGTATGAGTTTTTTTGAAAGGGTAAGACCACTTGAATGAGTGCCACAAATGTCGTTATGGACTTCCTTTAAGGCCTTCTCAGATTCTTCTTGTTCGAGACATCTTAAAAGAGCACCGTCTAGACCTCGTTTAAATAGGGTATGTGCGACAATAGTATAATGGGAGGATTGGCGAATAAAGTTTCTCTTTTGATTTTTCGATAAGTCAAGAGGTAAGATGTTATCTTTTAGGTATGTGTAAGTTTGGCCATGGCGGGAGGAATCATGTGAAATAATTTGACAGATGGTTTGGGAATCAGGACAATTAAAGGCAGGATGAAACAACTCTTCAACCAGGAATTCATAACGCTCTTGATTTTCCTGTGTTTGTAATAGAGAAGCAAGTGTTACCATGGCATCTGCTACTTTGTTATCATTTCTTGGAATTTGTTCAAAAGTGATTTCAACAAAATATTTATTGAAGTCATCCACCATCTTTTTGTGAGGCATGAGTTTGCCATCTTTTGTTTGATAGTCATCATTGATTTGATTGATGACAAGCTGAGAGACTCCAAAGACCTGAAGTTGTGTAATGTTCCATTCCACAACCATTTTGATACCTGTAACCAAAGCCTCATACTCTGCAGTGTTGTTGGTGCATGGGAAGCTTAATTTGTATGCTTTTGAAATTGTATGACCTTGTGGTGTGATGAATAGAATACCCGCTCTTGATCCATGATGTGTTTCATTATTGATGCTTGCTCCTGGACTGATATTTGGGTGATGTATTATAATATCTGGATCCAACCCTAGAATGTCGGCATATGACCATCTTTTGATTTGCCTCCTTTTGAAGAGTTCCAAGTATTTTTGCCTTTCTAGTTCCGATAGAGAAGTTGCTGGATGTAGATCAGTTGTACCAATGATAACTGCCTCTGCTAGTTCCATCAAGATATATGACTTCTCTTGATAAAATTTAGATAAGGTGTCAAATCTCCCATCTTCCGGTGCCTCAAGGAGGTTTTCACTGTTAGATGCGTCCTTTATGTTTACTCTTTTTCGGTCTAATGTTGCCAAGAAATGGTTTTTAGCATTAGACTTATTGTTTTCTTTATTTTCACTTTTGCGACTAGGAGATTTGACACCCAAATGACTTGAAGATACGTTTCTGAAATTTCTGGTGAGAGTTGTTGTAGGTTCGATTTCATTAAGATATAAAGAGATGGCATGGTCATTAGGAAAGGTATCCATGGTGGTATGTCCTTCATTTTCCCAGTCCATAGGTTCAAGATGAATTAAGGATAAAGGATCCTCATGGTGGATTATATCAAAGATATTAGGGGTCATGATAGAGATGTCAAGGATTTTAGTATGTATTTCCATGTCTAGAACAATACTCTCGTCAGAATGACCTCGTACAAGTAGCTCCTGATTGTCCTCGGTTAAGTCCATGTCAGCTGCATGTGATTCTGATTCAAATAGGCTAGTTCCTAACGTTTGTCCTACATACATGTGAACTATATCGACTTCTACATCTTCTTCTTCCCTTTCAACTTCAAGTTGCTCTTGTTTGTTGTTCTATGATAATGAATATTCTCCGTTTCCTCGATCTCTTAGCCGTATTTGTTTTTCCATGTTTGACAAAATTGATGCAAATGATTGTTCTTTGGATTGTGTGCTGGAATATGTTGCCTCTTTGTTATGTGAAACCATGACCTCTTGAGTTGATTTCAGATTATTACAACACTACAATGGATTTGAGTCTGCTGATATTGTGATTTCCTGCCCATTGTAGGGAAATTTTAAGCACTGATGGCATGCTGATGGAATAGCTTGCATGTTTTGTATCCATGGTCTCCCCAAGAGTATGTTGTATGGTAGGTCCAAGTCTAGAACTTGGCATGTTGTCTCTTTTTGCAAAGGTCCCACTCTGATGGGTAAAACCACAACTCCTTTAGAGGAATGCTCTTCTTCATCATATGCTTTAATTTTGATCTTTTTTAGGGGATCAATTGCATCTTCTGAATAACCCAAAGCACAGACAAGACTCAAAGAACAAATGTTTAAGCCAACTCCTCCATCTATCCGGACATGTTTAACAAGCGTTCTATGAATGAGGACTTCAATTTGCAAGGAATCAATGCTTGGATGTGAAGGAGATGAGATTTGAATAGGATCCTCCAAAATAGGCTTGATGGGTATATTGTTTGGTAAGGATGCTGTGGAAGATTCTTGCAAGCTTTCAGGAGGTGTAGGAATAGATGCCTTTGGAGAGTTAATTTTCTTATGGAGGGATGAGCCGTTGCTAGACATAGGTGCACGATTTTGATCTTTCTCAGCCAAATCCTTTAGGGATATCTTTAAGAGTTGCATAAAAGAACCACCTTTCTTTTGAGATGTATTTGAATCCTTGTGAGGTTTTAACATGGTTGGATTTTGATTTTAGACTTGTTTGATTGTTCTGAAATGTTGGTTTGTTATGTTTTCTTCTTGTGTTTTGCTTTGGTATGTCATGTGGATATGATTTTTAGCTATTGCAAGTGTTTTTGTTTCTTTTTCAAAGGTTTGATTGTCTAAAAGTTGTTTTTGACAAGGGATCAACTGTCAATGTAAATGTGATAGCGCGATATGACACGACAAGATGGTTTAAGTGTTTTAAAAGTTTGCAAGTTTTTCGATCTTCAGTTTTCGAGTGCAATGGTGATGATTTGATAAGAACCAAGTCCAATAGGAACGATATATCCTATGATAGAGAACGAGGTTATTTTGATCAATCATTATAGTTTCATGATTAAAGGATGATAGATCCTGATGAGAAACTATGTTTGAGTGATCAGTTTATCTAAGAAAATGTGATGTTGCACTTTAAGGTGTTAGATCTTTAAACTTGTTGGAAATGAATACTTGAGACCTTTAGCGTGTCTAGCTCTTAAATATGTTTTGACAGAAGATAACCTAATTGAATGACCCAAGAAGATGACCTAGTCTCTATGTTTGACTAACTGAGAAATGGGTTATTTTTATTTTCTGATTTTGATGCAGTTTACCAGAAACACTGACAAAATAACCAGAAATGCTGCTATATGGGCCAGAAACACTGCTAAACTGACTAGAAATGCTGCTATATGGACCAAAAGCGATGACAAACTAACCAGAAACAATGCTATATTGACCACAAACACTGACAAATAGACTAGAAACACATTCAACCAGACTAGAAATACTGCTATATTGACTAGAAACGCTGCTATATGGACTAGAAACACTGACAAACTAACTAGGAACACTGACAAATTGACCAAGAATGCTAAGGAACATACCAAAAACCCTATTATATAGTGTAATAACTCTAAAGTTCAAAACAATGATGTTTGGACTCAGCAAATTAGGTGTTTGAACTTAGGAGATTGTTATTTTGACCTATCTTTTTTTTATTTTCAGACTCAGATAACTGAAATTTAGGCCTAGCAAGTGCATACTAGGAGATTTAGTGTTGAAACATGAGTAATTTGACATTCAACCCAAAAGAGATGATGTTTAGACTAAGAGAGCTGGCATTTAGACCGTAAGAGCTGAGGTTTAGACCAAGAGAGTTGACATTTAGACCAAGAGTGCCGATGTTTAGACCAAGAACTCTGAAGCTTAAACTAGTGATGTTAGAACTTATACAATGATTATTTTGACCCCAATAGTTAATGTGTAGAATGAAAAAAATGATGTTTATACCTAGCAAGCTCAACCTTGGAGAGTTAATGTTGAAATATGAAAAATCTAACATTCATAGCAAGAGAGATGACATTTAAACTAGAAGAGCGATTGTTTGGACCGTAGGTGCGACTATTTGGACCGCAAGTGCGACCGTTTGGACCGTATGTGCAACTGTTTGAACCGTATGTGCGACCGTTTGAACCAAAAGAGCTAATCTGTAGGTGCGACTATTTGGACCATAGGTGCAACTGTTTGAACTGTATGTGCAACTGTTTGGACCATATGTGCGACTGTTTGAACCGTATGTGCGACCATTTGGACCGTATGTGCAACTGTTTGGCCGAAAGAGCTGACCTGTACTAGATCCCAACAACATGAGCAAGGAATGAGGTTATTTCGATCAAACGTTGTAGTTTCATGATTAAAGGATGATATATCCTGATGAGAAACTATGTTTGAATGATCAGTTTATCAAAGACAATGTGATGTTGCACTTTAAGGTGATTGATCTTTAACTTGTTTGGGGTGAAAACTTAAGACCTTTGCGTGTCTTGTTCTTGAATCTATTTTGACAAAAGATAACCTGATTGAATGACCCAACAAGATGACCTACTCTCTATGTTTGATTGTTTGAGAAATGGGTTGTTTTTGTTTTCTGATTTTGATGCAGTTTACCAAAAACACTAACAAAGTGACCAGGAACTCTGCTATACTAACCAGAAACGTTGACAAACTTACCAAAAACATTGCTAAATAGACCAAAAATGTTGAGAGATAGACCATAAACGCTGACAGACAAACCAAAAATGTTGACAGACAGACCAGAAATGCTGACAGATAAACTAGAAACGCTGCCAGACAGACCAGAAACGCTGCCAGACATACCAGAAATGTTGACAGACAGACCAAAAACGCTGACGGACAGACTAGAAATGCTATTCTGCAATACAGTGACTAAAAAGTTCAAATGATAATGTGTAGACTTAGTAAATTAAGTGTTTGAACTTAAGAGATTTCAATTTTGACCCAACTTTGTGATTTTCAGACTCAGAAAATGGATATGTAGACCTAGCAAGTACCAACTAGGAGATTTGATGCTGCAACATGAGCAATTTGACATGCAACTCACAAGAGTTGTTGATTTTACCAAGGGAGTTGACCTTTAGACCAAGAGAGCTACTGTTTAGACTAGGAACTCTACTGTATTGACCAGAAATACTACTAAACTGACTAGAAACTCTAATGTTTAGACCAAAAACTCTAATGTGCTCAACCTTGGAGAGTTAATGTTAAAATATGATATATTTGACATTCACACCAAGAGAGTTGATGTTTGGACTAAAAATGTGACTGTTTGGACCATAGGTGCGACTCTCTGAACTTTAGATGCGACTGTTTGGACTGAAAGAGCTAATCTTTGGACCAAAAGAGCTAATGTTTGGACTGTGAATGCGACTGTTTGGATTGATAAAGCTAATGTTTGGACCAAAAGAGCTAATGTTTGGATTGTGAATGTGACTATTTGGATTGATAGAGCTAATCTGATGTGAAACTTGTGAATTTGACCATTTGAAGTCTGATTTTTCAATGTTTGTTATATTTCAATGGATGATATCTTGACTTGACTTACAAACACAGAATTTAGATTGTATTTTTGTCCCAAAGGACACATAAAGTGTATGTTCAAGAAGCTTTAAAGAAAGCCTAAGTTTTCACGGGTTTTGAACAATTTGAAAACACATCAATCAGTCTATCCTATGGAATGAAAACCTTTGCTTGTTGACTTAGGTACACACCCAATAGCTAATCAAAATATGGCCGATGAGTCTCATGCAATGGATTCTCAACACCGTATTATCCGACTCCAAACACTAATGGGGGCATGATATGGCAAGTGTCTTGGGAGAGTTACTATCTCTCTTGCACAAAGATTATCACCCTTTCGAAGGTGAATCGGGTAGCTTCTAATTTACTTAGAACTAGTAAGGGGTCCGTTCAGCACGTCGGGGTATAAACTCAATTAAGAGGTCTCCCAGCCTTGAAAACCAAGGTTTGATATACCCGAAGGTACGAAGGAGAGCTATTCTTGAGCACTGTTGTTGCTTTGATTTTCATCAAAAACACATTTATTTTATAGTGGGTTGGAGTACTTGGCGTTAGCTGTTCCCACTTAGGTCGTTCCCCTCTCACCGACCTTAAGGGCTAAGAGTTAATAACTCCTCAGGAGGGCAGGCCTGCTAAAGAAATGCACTATTGAAAGCAAAGGATGAGTCTGGTTTTCTGATCACCTAAGAAAGGTGAGAGCATACTCGCCTATCATCAAAACACATAAGACATGTTTGTCTATTTCCATTGTAATTAGTCTATGTGCCTAATTTAACAAATATAATTGCAAAATCTCACGGCTGCAAACAAAGTTAGTAGTTTATGTTGCATTATTTAGCGGCAAAATAGTTTATGACTCCGGTCTTTCACAATGAAATAAGTACCTGCAAAACCAACAATCTGCAAATTAGGTTCAGGAAAATGACAGTCCAACAACAGAAATGAGGAATGCAACATACAATATTTGCAAAATTAACAAAAAACTGAAAATGCCATCAAATTGACCAATAACGTCATCATATATGCCAAGAACACTGCTATGCACACCAGAAATGTTGTTCTGCACACCAGAAATGCTGTTAATAGACTGAAAACGCTGACAAATGTGCCAAAAATGCCACAATGCATACGAAAAATGCTAAAGTACAGACTGAAAGCGCTAAAGTATAGAAAAGCATAAAAATAGAGTTGAAGAATCTCCCATAAATGCCATTTGAGGTGCCGGAACGCCACAATAGAGACCAAGAATGTGATTCAAGAGCCCAAGAGAGCTAATCTGCACTCTGAAAGAGCTAATCAACCTGTCAATAAAATTTCCTGCAAGAAAACTTGTTAAAGATCAAAGGGGCTGGGCCCCACGGTGGGAGACAATTAATGTGATGCTAAAAATGTGGTATATAAGAGGCATACACATATAATGAGACAATAAAATATAATTGAAAAGCTTAGTTTCAAAACTAGATTAGAAATGCAAACCACAAGCCTTCCTTGAAATGTCTCATTTTCCTCTATTCTTGAGGACCTTGAAGGTGTTGGATTGATGGGCTCTGAGTGGAGAAATGACCTCCAAAGTGACAACTCAAGAGTTGAGTAGCTATTTGATCATGAGTGACTATGGAGATGATATGAAATGCATGATTTAAGAAACTAGATTAACATGCTATGATAAATCTAAAAGATAAATGATAGATAATTGAAATGCAAATTGCCTATAGTAATGATGCCTAAATTGATATGAGATGGGATCCATATGGCTCCAAAATGAGAGATATTTATAGGAATTCCAAGGCCAAAGATGAGGTGGTAGGAATCGATGGTCTAGATTTGATCTGAAGATATCAAGGGCCAAGATTGAGGAAGTTGGAGAAGAGGATGGAGGAAGGGACACTTGTCATCTTTGTGGTGGCAAGTGTCAAGGAGCCTTGCTCATGAGAGGGCAAGTGTCCAAGGGAGGAGACATGTGGCAAAAGTGCCACGTGTCTCAAGGAGAGAATATCCACACCATGGGAGGTTAGGATAAGGAGGTTAGGATGTGCAAGATAGGATAGGGTTAGTTAGACCCAAGATTAGATTGAATGGGTTAAGTTAGGGGATGGTTAGGTTAGGTGGTTAAAGTTAGGAGCCATGTGCTCATTTGAATTTAGAAATTTAAATAATTGAAAAATGGTAATTAATCTCAACAAACTTGAGTTTGTTAATCTTAATTAGGGATTAGAAGAATTGATTAAATGGGGAGAGGATTAATTAATCAAAGGGAATTATTGATATGAACTTATTAAATAAATCCTTAGATTTATTAATAAGTAGATGAAAGGTATTTAATCAAATTGCTTGTGAATTCAATTAAATTGGGAAGGGGGGTTAATTAAATAATTGCTTATTTAATTAATTATCTTCAGACCATTTTTAGGTGTATACATGAATGTACATGTCGGCTAGATAACATAAATACATGAATATCAAAATCAATTGCTGATGTGGATCCAAAAGATGTCGGTCTCCAATACCGATAACCTGATTCTATACCATGTCAGCCTGCATTGTCGGTAACCAAAGAATTTCTTCCAACTTGTTGATGTTGGTGTCAGTGTCGGTGAAGTGTTTGTGATGTGCTTGTCAGTACACAACTAACCCAAAATATGAAGTCGGGACAAGTTGTCATGTTGCCATCAATGACAACATATTGAAACCAACTAATTGAGTGTCAATTGCCAACAATCTCCTCTTTGGCATTGATGGCAACACTCATGTGAAAAATGGTCATGGTTTCCAACTACCGGTTTCATCCTAAACCTGCTCCCCCTGAGATGAATATCCATCAATACAAAATACTCCATACTTCCATAGTTTTCCACCTATACTCCCCCTAATGTATACAACTCCCTTTTTCTTTTTCACATCAATATTACCCCCCTTTGACATCAATGTCATCAAAAATTTAAAAAAGAATACCAAAAACTGAAAACCGGGATGAAGAATGAAAGACTTTACAATGAATATGTCCCCAAAATACCTTACCGGAGCTGAATATATTTAAAAATTTATGGATAGGCCTTCTCCAAAAGCTCTAGATAAGTATCCCAACCAGATTTGAAAGTGTCAGAAATAAACACAAGTACATTTAACATATGGGAAAATGACTCTTTCTCATTAAGTTTTGTCGGTGTGGGCTTACCAACCATATCTATACACTCCTTCTTATGTACACTTAATGAATCCAATCGGGGACTCACCAAACCTCTAAGACTTCTGTCTCATCTTATGATTTTGTCTTTTTCCCTTTCAAGAGTACAAACTTGGGCTTCCAAACCAAAATCTGACCATCTATAGATGTAGTCAATGAATTCAATCCATCAAAAGAATTGGCTATACTTGTAATTTTCTCCTGAATGTCCCTAATATTTTTATCTATCTCAGTTGTGAGAAAACCTGTATTACAACATACTCTATAGATATTTGTACACTGCCTCAATGCATTATCTATCAATTTCAACTTATCATTAATTTCCTTCCTTTTAGACTCAATCATTTGATCAAATGTAGCTCTCTTTGCCTGTGTGAATCACTCCAGTGCTTGTCGGTTTGATATCTGTTGTAAACATTGAAAATCCTTTGAAATGTGTTCAATGATTATCTTGAGCTTGCCGGATGGGCTTGCTTCATTGCCAAATTTACACTCTGGGATAAGTCTATGCAAAATAGTGATAGACTGATCAATAACTCCTTTGTCCATAGATCCTTCCTTCATCATTTTCTGTGCAACCAACATCATGAGCTCTATAGAACTCATCTCAGTTATGCTTTTCTTTTCAACCTGTGAGGTGTCAATTGACAACAATGATGGACTCACTACTAGTTCCCTATCAGATTCCTTTTTCTTCTACTCTGATGATTTAACCTTTATAACTTCCTCACTTGCACCTGTGGCTTTGCCACTTGGTGCAGTCTCAGTAACTGTCGATTCCTCCCTAGGAACTTTATCCTTATCCTATACAATCTGATCTAGAGGACTGTTGTCCTCAACATTAGTAACTTGTTCATTATCAGCCTTTTCACTCTCTGTATTTGCCAGTATCTCAACATTATTCTGTACATTTGTATCTACCGGGAGCTCAATTTCCACTATCTTAATGTTTTTCAAAATTGAGGGTGAAGTACCCATAATACCTTTACCCTTCCCTTCAACTGGGATGTTTGCAGTATCTGTCTTAGATTCTGGTAAAGTATAAAAACACAGTTCTCTTCAAAGAACTTAACCCATGCCTTGTGGGTCTCCTTAGATTGATGCACCTGGACTTGGCTTGTTTCTCATTTCCATTATCATGCTTGAAGGCCAACAAAAAATGAGCAAGAAATTAGTTTCTCCTAACCTACTTATTATTGAAGGCTTTATCACCAACAACATTGGTGCCAAAATGTACAAAGATGATATATGCTAGTTGGGTACTAAAGAGATAATACTTACCCAATGGAATAAGTCGATTGGGGATAAATTTGGTCCCAGTGGAAAGTTTGATCAACATATTTTGATTGAATGCCAAGATTTAATATTGTCAGCAGAATAGTCAAAAAAGATCGTTATCATCATTGAAGATACTATGAACTTTTTGAAAGAGTCTTTATAAGTGGCAGTGTTTAGAATAAATTGGGTAGATGCATCTGACAAAGAGCCACTAAATTACTGCTTAGTGAGCTACAAGGAAGACAAGAAGAAACAATTAGTAGTGAGGTATATTTTGAATTCAAAATTGAGAATATCCCTCATTCTTTCAATAGTTTTTGTAGTTCAAATTCTTTGGTAGTTGGGACACCTAAAATAATAGCAAAATAAGTTAACTTTTGTCTCTCAGTTTCAAACTAGCAACTTTATTTCACTATGTAGCAATATACATTGCACTATTGCTATTTTCAATTTAGAGATAGAAGGCATCTCTTCTTCAGTTAGTTGAGGTTCTTCTTCCTAGGCATCAAGGCAAACTTGTTATATTGGGTGCACTCCCAAAACTTTCTATTCTTATAATTTCAAGTTGTAACTAAATGAGAAAATTTACAGCATGTGTAATAGCAACCTTTTGTTTTCTTCTCTAGTTTAGTTCCTCTTTCAAAGCATTGATTATATTTAGCAACTGAATTTTGAAACATTTGTGCAAATATTACTGTATACACCTAAAAATGGTCTGAAGATAATTAATTAAATACACAGTTATTGAATTAACAACCCTTCTCAATTAATTGAATTCGCAAATAATTTGATTAATTTCTCCATTCAATCTACTTATAAATAAATCTAAGGATTTATTCATTAAGTTCATTTCAATAATTCTCCTTTGATTAATTAATCTAAATTAATTAATCCTCCCCCCATTTTTATTCACTCTTCTAATCTCATAATTGGTTAAAACAAATCAAATCTTGATTTGTTGAAATTAATCATCTTTTCCTAATATTTGAATTTCGAAATTCAAATATGAGCACATGGCTCCTAACTTTTAACCACCTAACCTAACCACCCTCTAACCTAACCCATTCTATCTAATCCTAGGTTTAACTAACTCTATCCTATCTTGTACATCCTAACCTCTTATGGGTTGGATATTCTCCCCTTGAGACACATGACACTTTTGTCACATGTCTCCTCCCTAGGACACTTGCCCTCTCATGAGAAAGGTTCATTGACACTTGTCACCATAGAGATGGCAAGTGTCCCTACCTCCAACCTCTTCTCCAACTTCCCCAATCTTAGCCCCTGGTATCTTTAGATCAGATCTGGACCATTGATTCTTGCCACCTTAGCTTTTTCCTTGGAATTCCTATAAATACCTCTCATTTTGGAGCAATAAAGATCCCTTGCATCCTAGATTTTAGCATCATTACTATAGTCATTTGTTATCTCAATCATCTAGCATAATTAGCATCTTAGATTAATCATGCATACAATCATGTATCTCATATCATTTTAGATTAATCTAGTTTAATTTATTAATCTTGCATTCATCTAGTTTGCATTCATATAGATTAAATCCTACGTCTTGGTGTAGTCAAGTCACTGGTATTGCTTAGACAAATCTGAGAGAAAATCTATACTCGCATATTTTAGGAGGCAATAGGTCGATTTGTTATAGTTTTATATTTATTGATTTTGATCAACTAACCATGCATGCAATGATCTATTGAGTGTTTGTGTTGCAGATGTAGATTCCAGATTTCACGCAAACATTAATTGGCACCCACTGTGGGGCCCGAAACTCAATTTTTGGCTTTGCAAATTATCAAATTCTCATCCTTCGAGATTCTGTTCATACATTCTACAAAATCTCGTACAACATTATTTTCTTCACAGTACGATGTTCTTTGTTTTGTCGTATAGTTAGGTGAGAATTCTCGTATGGCTAGGTGAGAAAGCTCGTACGAGTTTCGATTTTCTTTTATAAAAAATAGATTGCATTTTAGGGTTTTTCTTGATTGAATTTTGATAATGCTAATGCTAATCTTGATCTGTTTTGAGATTTTTACAGCCTAACCAGTTTTTGCAAGAGGTTTGTCCAAGAACACGCCTGTCGCTCAAAAACAATATGAATATTGATTCATTGTTTTTGCAGGTTGCCTGAGGAGATTCAACTAAACTTTGTGTATTCTTAAGTTTTCTAGGCACAAAAATCGCGATATGGTAAATGAACAAATTTGTTTTTCATGTTTGAGAAGAGTCTAAAAGGTAGGAGAGTATGCTCTTGTCTATATAGACAATCAAAAATCTAGAACCTTGAAGCTTTTCGAGTTTGAGATTTGTGTTCCTTTAGCGAGCCTGTCACAATGGGAAAAAGTAATTACCCTGTGAGAATGACCCAAGTGAGTACAACTAGACCTAAGCATTCTGACTCACTATAATAAATAGGCCTCTTGGGATTAAAGTATCGGAGGATGGAGTTATTTGAGTTTTCTCTTTGACATCTCTCATATCGGGTATTTTGTAGGGCGTCGTGGTCTCAATCACGCTTGCATGACTACATCTTGTTTCGGTACCTTGTCGGGCTATAGGCCTTAATCGTGCTTGCACAACTTCAAGGGGTAATTTTGAATGGAAGTCCTTATTAAGAACTTGAAGATAGAAGCTACCCAGTTCACCTCTGAAAGGGGGATAATACTTGTGCAATAGAGATAGTAACTCTCCCAAGACACTTGCCATATCGTGCCCCCATTAGCTTTTGGAGCTGGCTAATATGGCGTTAAGAATCCATTATGTGAGACTCAATGATCGTATTCTGATTAGCTATTGGGTGTGTACCTAAGCTTACAAACAAAGTTTTTCTCTCTCAACCAACTTCCTTAGGATTAGCGTGATGTGCTTGAGGTCACTTTGGATCTAGTGTGTTTGTTGTGTTTTTGTACTTGAAACTGAAACTAAAATATTGAAATTGAAGAAAATAATTAAAACATCAAAACTCATTGGTCAAAACTCTGTTCTTGCTAGAAACTCGTCCCTGTCCAGTCCTGTGTCGTACGAGTCTTGCAGTTTGTCATTCTGGTCTTTGAGAATTATCGTCTAGTTCACCTCAAACTATCGTACGAGTCTTCCAGTTTATCATTTTGGTCTCTGAGAATTATCATCTGGTTCACACCAAACTGTTGTACGAGTCTTTCAGTTTGTCATTTTGGTCTCTAAGAATTATCGCCTGGTTCACCCTAAACTGTCGTACGAGTATAGGTAGCAACTCATATGAGATTTCCCTTCTGTCAACTGGCAGTAATGAAATTTTCATTTGAATCACAATCTTTTGTCATACGAGACTCTGTTCTCATCAGTACAAAAACCTGTGTTTTTTGTATGCCTTTTCGGATTTGTCGTACTTGCCTAATCAATCCACAGTGAGCATATACCTAGTATTTTCCATCCTATGCATAGATTGTCTTCTTGGGTCACTAATTCAAGTTATCTTCTATCAAAACAAATTCAAGACTAGACACGCTAAGGGTTTCAAGTATTCATTTCCAACAAGTTCAAGATCTAACATCTCAAAGTGCATGATCACATTTTCTTTGATAAACTGATCATTCAAACATAGTTTCTCATCATGATCTATCATCCTTTATCATGAAACTACAACGCTGGATTAGATTAACCTTATCCTCTATCATAGGATATATCATTCCTATTGAATCTGGTCATATCAAAATCACAAAATTTGTACTCTAAACTAAGATAAAAAAAAAAACTTGCAAACTTGCAAATACTTGAATGACCATTTCGTGTCTTGTCAATCTATCATATTTACCTCAATAATTGGCCACCTATTAAGACACATTATAGAAAAATTAAATCTCGCAAAATATTCAAAACATGTGTATGCTCGTTTTAACCAAGGCTTAGAGACAAAAGATTGAAGAAACAAAAATATAAATGCTTGAAATGGCAGAAGATCGTGAAGAAATGGCACAAGGAAATGAAATACAAGAAGAGGAGGTAATTTATCAACACATTAGAAAAATCAAACCAGATCCTAAATTTGATAAATTCATGGAAAAAATATTGGAGGGTGAAAAAGAAAAACACTTCCTAATGTTACCAAAGTATGGTGCTAAACTTCCCCAAGATTTTGACGTAAACAATTTAAGACAAAGGGGAGGATCAAGTGACACTTACAATGACAAAGAACAAAATGAAGAAATTTTCAGTCACAAAAAAGATGGCACAAGAATTCCTGATGATACAAGAACTCATGAGGATGCATGAAGAACCAATGAGTACACACGAAGACCTAATGATGACATAAGAAGGGATCGTAATGATACAAGAAGGGATCGTGATGATACAAGGAGAAATCATGTCGATGATCCTCTCTTATCTCTCATGCAACAAATACAAACTCTTCAAACACAAATTCAATATATACAAAGGGGAACTACTAAGAAGTATTCACTTCAAGAAATTTGTCCTTATCCATTTGACATAAGTCTCAACATGATACCTTTTCCTCTAAATTGTGAAACTCCTAGATATGACAAATATAATGGAAGAACTGATCCCCAAGATCATATAAGAGAATTTTGCACAATGAGTATGGAAGTCACACATGAGGACACATACTTAATGAGGTTATTTCCAAAGAGCTTAAGTGGACAAGCTATGGAATAGTTTTTGAAACTTCCACTTGGAATTAGATCATTTGTAGAATTGGTGGACAAGTTTGTTTTACAATATGCGTAAAACATACAACATGAGATCACAATGCTAGACTTGTGTCACACCAAGCAAAAGAGTGGAGAACCTTTCATGACATTTCTACAAAGGTGGAGATGATTAGCTACATGATATCCTCGTACGGTGCCAGAATATGAAAAAGATAGACATATTCATTGACAATCTAAATGAACAAATGAGTTATAAAATAAAAATGCAAAGTCATCCAAGTTTTGAAAAGATGATTGATAATGGAATCAGGATTGAGTAAGCTATGGTAAAGAAAGGAGAGTTCAAGATATACAAAGGAGGAGTTAATCCTCCTCCCAACAACAACAATAATAATAACAACAATGATAAGCCCAAGTTTTAGAACAAAAATTGAAACATCGTTAATGATGGGATAGTGGATAATAATAATGTGAAACCAAAGAAACCCATTTTCAATTTATCAAGTCACACAGTAGTGATTCAACAAGATGACAATAAACAAAAATCATCTTTCAATAATTTCTTTCACAAAAAATTTACCAACATTGGTGAACCACTTGGGTCAGCACTAAAGACACTTCTTGCAAACAAGTTGATTACCTTGATAGAAGCAAGAAACTTTGAACCCAAGGTTAAACCTGCTTGGTGGAATGACAACCATTATTATGATTTTCATTGAAACAAAGGACACCAAACAAATGATTGTCAGCGGTTAAAACATGTCATCCAAGATTTGATTGACAATGGCGTCACAACTATGGATGGGCATAAGACAAACAAATCACACACAACTTTCAAAACTCCTCTTCCTAATTATGAGAAGGGTGAATCATCGGCATTGCAAAATAGCAAGGGTAAAGCAAAAGTGATCTATGCTCATACTTATGATAATGTGGTTAATGTGATTGTGGTCAAAGAGAAACAACAACAACAACCCGCTCATGTTATCACAACAAGTAAAGACAAAATTACTTTATCAGGTCCTACAACTGACACGTCATCCATTTCAAAATAATATAGTCTAGTGGATCAATTACAAAATACTCCCATGCAAATAAATTTTTTAGAACTTTTAAAACTTTCACCCGCACATAAAGAAATTTTAGAAAGAGTGCTAGTAGATATGACGATGTCTAAATATCTTGATTTAGATAAATTCCAAACTATGGTGAGACACCTCACAACTCCTCATTGCTTATCATTCACAAAAGAAGATGGCATGTATTTGCAGCATCCCCATAACGCTCCATTACATATTGAAGTCCTCATTCATAAAACGCGCATTAAACATGTCCTAATAGATGGAGGAGCTGGCTTGAATATTTGCTCATTAAGTCTTGTTCGTGCTTTAGGTTATTTTGAAGATGCAGTTCATCCCCGCAAAAAAAGATCACAATCAAAGCATATGATGAAGAAGAGCGTTCCTCCAAAGGAATTGTAGTATTACCCATCAGCGTAGGGCCCTCGTAGAAAGATACATCATTCCAAGTTCTAGATCTAGATTTATCATACAACATAATTTTGGGAAGACCATGGATTCATGACATACAAGCTATTCCCTCAACTTATCACCAGTGCCTGAAGTTTCCATACAATGGGCAGGAAATCACAATTTCAACAGACTTGAATCCATTCCAATACTGTAGTAATTTGAAACCAGCACAAGAGGTCATTGTTCCACATAATAGAGAGGCATCATCTTCAAGCACACAATCCAAGGAAAAATCATTTTTCTCAATCTTGTCAAGTTTTGAAAAACGGATATAGCTAAGACATCAAGGGAATGGAGAATATTCATTGTCATAGTTACCACTTTCTCCTAAATCTTATGGTAAACCATCAAACTCAAAACAACAACTAGTTGTAAAACCTCTTCCAATATTTGGAGCATTTGTTAGTGCTGGGACATTATCTGAGGAAACAAATGACAAAGATGTGCTACAATGGCTATATAAAGATGAAAAAGTTCAACAAAAATTAATAATATCAGAATACCCACAAAATAATATGGAAAAGGATTTAACATTCTTCAGAAAATGGGATACACTGGAATAGGTCCTGTAGCAAAAATAAAGAAGGTATCTCAAAACCCATACAACCTCATACTCAGCAGCCTATAGACAAATCGGGCTTAGGGAATGGACAAGTTACTCCACAAGAAGAAACATCTTCTAGGCAACAAAAAGATGAACATGGCAAAAGACAAGAGCAACTTGCAATCGAAAGAGAGGAAGCCTCTGCCAAACAACAAGAACAAGCAAACATAAGATCACAAAAAGAGAGAACTTATAATCAACAAGAAAGACAAAATAAAGGCACTCCTCAAGCAGAGTCAAATCCCAATCAAAATAGACAAGAAGTTGGTATAAAGCAAGTAGAATTAATAGAAATACTGACAGAACTAAATATTAGCCCAAAAGAAGCTGAATATGAGAGAAGAAAAGAGATAGTGAGGAAAACAGAAGAAACAAACCAAAAGCTGTATGAACAAATCTATAGATTGCAGGCTACTAGTGAGACAGATTCCAATGAATGGGAATGGGATTCCTATCATTTTGAACAATTAGCTAAAGAAACCTGCTATGAAGAAGATGTGGATGTCAATGCAGTTCATGCATATGTAGGACAAATGTTAGGAACTAGATCATTTGAATTAGAATCACATTCGGCCGACTTAGATTTAATCGAGGGTGATCAAGAACTACTTGTGAGAGGTCATTCTGACGAGAGTATCGTCCTAGACATTGAAATATGTATTGAAAAATTTAACGTTTCTATCATGACCCTTAATGCCTTTGAAACATCTCAACCTGAAGATCCCTTACCTTTAATACATCCTAAACTTATTGACTGGGATAATGAAGGACATACTAAAATTGATACCTTTCCTAATGACCATGCTATAGCCTTATACCTTAATGCAAGTGAGCCTACAACAACTTCCACTAGGGATTTGACCAACGCATCTTCCGGTCAAATGGGTGCCAAATCTCCCAGTCGCAAAAGTAAAAATAAAGAAAAAAATATCAAGTCTAATGTTGAAAACCATTTATTGTCAACATTAGACCAAAGAAAATTAAAAAGAAAGGACGCATCTAATGGTGAAAACCTCCTTGAGGCGTCGGAAGATGGGAGATTTGACACCTTACTTGAATATTATCAAGAGAGATCATCTATATTGACTGAACCAACATAGGCAGTCAACATTGGCACAACAAATAAACCAAAGGTTCTACATCCGACAACCTATCTATTAGAACAAGAAAAGCATAAATATCTAGAATTTTTCAAAAGATGACAAATCAATTTCACCTGGTCATATGCAGACATGCCAAGGTTGGATCCAAATCTTATAATGCATCACCTAAATGTCGCTACAGGAGCTAAACTAGTAAAACAAAAATTGAGGAAGATGTGTCCTCATATAGCTCTCCTTATCAAAGCAGAACTAAAGAAATTATTGGATGTGGGATTCATTAGACCTGTAGCGTATCCTTAATGGGTATCAAACATATTTTCTATTTCTAAACCGGATAAAAGTATCAGAATATGCACAGACTTCAGAGATCTCATAATGCATGTCCAAAGGATGACTTTCCTTTGCCTAATATTGACACCATTGTCGATTTAACTGCTGGACATTCCATGTTTTCTCTAATGGACAGTTTCTTAGGATATAATTAGATTAAAATAGCTCTAGAAGATCAAGAAAAGACAACTTTCACGTGTCCATGGGGTAATTTCTGCTGGAATGTCATGCAATTTGGACTAAAGAATGCAGGTGCTACATATCAGAGAGCCATGACAACAATATTCCATGACATGATGCATACATTCATGGAAGACTATGTAGATGACATATTGGCAAAATCATACAACAAAGAGGAATATCTAGAAATACAGGAAAAGATCTTTGACCAATTAGAACAATACCAACTAAGATTGAATCCTAAGAAATGTGCCTTTGGTGTCACTTCAGGTAAGCTATTGGGATACATTGTTTCAGCTAGAGGTATAGAAGTAGATCTGTATAAAGTTAAAGCAATGATGGAAATGGCATCTCCCAAGAATATCAGTCAACTCAAATCACTTCAAGGAAGATTGCAATCAATTAGAATTTTTTTTGCTTAGTTGGCAGATAAATGTCAACCATTTACACATCTATTGCACAAGAATGTTTATTTCAAATGGGACAATCAATGTGAAGAAGCATTCATCAAGATCAAGGAATATATCATGCAACCACTAGTTCTAATGTCACTAATTCAAGAAAAGTCATTGTTATTATATTTATCAGCCACAGGAGTATCATCAGGAATTCTGCTCGCACAACAAGATAATGAAGGAAAAGAATGAGTTATTTACTATATCAACAAAACATTAGTGGGATACGAGCTCAATTCATTCACCAATAGAAAAAGCATGCTTAGCAGTAGTGTTCACTTCTCAAAATTTGTGACACTATCTACTCTCTCACTCCATCAAATTGATTGCTAAAATAGATCCATTAAAGTATTTTCTCGGTAAGGTGATTTTAATAGAAAGATTAGCAAAATGTGTCATGATCTTGAGTGAATTTGATATTGAATATGTGGACAAAAAGCTATCAAGGGACAAGTTATTGCTGACCATCTTGTCGAAGAACCACTTCAAGATGATCATCCCTTAAACATTGAATTTCCAAATGCTGATATCCTTGCATTCACCAAACAGACATGGCAGTTGTACTTTGATGGTTCGTATACTCAGCATGGATTAGAAGCAGGCATTTTATTCATCATGCCACAGGGTCACACAATTCCAAAGGCATATAAATTGAGTTTTCTATGCACCAACAATATAAAAAAATATGAAGCTTTGGTCACAGGAATCAAGATGGCCATAGAATGAAACATCACACAATTACAGGTTTTTGGAGATTCTCAGCTCGTCATCAATCAAATTAATGATGATTATCAAACAAAGGATGACAAACTAATGCCTTATAAAAATATGGTAGATTATTTCAAGAAGTATTTTGTAGAAATCACTTTTGAGCAAATTCTGAGAAATGACAACAAAGTAGTAGATGCCATGGCAACACTTGCTTCTCTACTTCAGACATAGGAAAATCAAGAGCGTTAAGAATTCCTGGTGGAAGAATTGTTTTACCCTGCACATAATTGTCTTGATTCCCAAATTATTTGTCACCTTATTGGGCATGATTCCTCCCGCTATGGCCAAATTTATACATGAAAGATAATACCCTCCCTCCCAATTTGTTAAAGAACCAAAAATGAAATTTCATTCACCAATCTTCCCATTATACTCTTGTCGCATATACCCTTTTTAAATGAGGTCTAGATGGTACTCTATTAAGATGTCTTGAACAAGAAGAATTTGAGAAGGCCTTAAATGAAGTCCATAACGACATTTGTGGCACTCATTCAAGTGGTCTTACCCTTATGAAAAAACTCATACGCTTTGGCTATTATTGGCCAACTATGGAACAAGATTCTTTTCAGATAGCTAAAACATGCAAACAATGTCATATCCATGGAAACTTAATTCATGCACCAGCACAAGAGCTTCATGCTTTGGCAACCTCTTGGCCTTTCTGCCAATGGGATCTTGATCTAGTAGGAAAGATAAATCCTCCATCCAATGGTCACAAATTTATCCTTGTAGCTATAGAATATTTTATAAAATGTATTGAGGCAGTACAACTCACAAATATCATAGGAAAACAAATTGCTGCATTTATCTTGAACTACATCATATGTCGCTATGGCATACCCATGACCATTATCACTAATAATGAGCGACCGTTCAAGAACCAGGATGTACAAGAGCTTTGTGAGAAATTTCAGATCCAACATAGATTCTCCACACTCTACTATCCACAAGGGAATGGACAAGCAGAAGCATCAAACAAAACAATTTTGAAAATCCTCTAAAAGACAATGAATGATGTTGGCAAAGATTGGCATATTCAATTGAACCCTACTCTATGGGCCTACTGTACCAGTATCCACACACCAACAAGAGCCACACCTTTTTCTCTTGTCTATGGATCAGAACCAATAGTTCTCATAGAAGTAGAGATACCTTCTCTACGAGTATCATTAAAAGGACTTATCCCAGATGAAGAACAATGAGTATCCAGACTGCAAGAGCTAGAATTGATCCATGAATGATGACAAAATGCCTTTGATCATTTGAAGGTGTATCAACAAAGAATGTGTCGAAGTTCTAATCACAAGGTCAAACCAAGAGCACTTCAAGTTGGAGAACTACTGCTCAAGGAAAATCCACGAAACCAGTAAGATTGAGAAAAGAAAGGGAAGTTTGAACCAAATTGGTTGGGTCTATTTGTTGTCATAGCAACATTTAGGTTAGAAGCCTATCAGCTATCAATGCCAGATAGGGATCAACTCAAGGAACCTATCAATAGAATGCATCTGAAAAAGTTTTATGTCTAAAAGCAGAAAAATCCAAAAAACAGTGAAAAAACAGAAAATCCAAAAAAGTGCAAAAGCAGAAAATCCAAAAACAATGGAAAAAACAGAAAATAAAAAAATAATGAAAATAGTGAAAAATAACAAAAAAATAAATATAAAAGTGCAATAAAAATAGATGGTGAAAACCTGGTAATAGGCGCTATCTATCAGGTAGCTCTTCCATCTATTAGTTCATGCATCCTTCCGCTTGCATTCATTTTCCATTAACGTTGTTCATATCCATAATAAAGCCTTTGTACATGTGCAGGCTTCGTAGGTGATTTCTCACCATGGTTTGGATCATTGTATATACCATAATAAAGTTTGTTTCTAGACTGGGGGCAAAATCTTGAACCTAGCTATGGACAAAATTTCCTTGGGCTTAATCAAACAGGTAGAACAACAGTAGGCAACACTTGTCAAGCGAAAACTGAGACACATCCAACGTTGAACACAAAATCAATTTTCAACCATCAAACTACCCAATGTCATTCTAAACATGACAAACACATATCAATGAATAATATCTTTTGACTAATGATTTTAACAATTTGACAATAATGGTTCAACTATTTTATCTTGATTTTCACTATCATGATTTCTGAGTGACTCTAGGATGTCTCTGACTAGAGGAACAAGGAACATGATATTTTCTTGACTACTATTTGTAAATTAATCATTAATATGTGTAAATTTGTCTCAGGACATGATCATCTGAGTATCATCGAAGACATTTTGGATTTGCATATAGAAATGGTTAATACTACCTATTTTATGCAAGAAACACTCAGGTCATCTTGGTTCAATTATACCTCGATGCTTGTGCTAACTTGCAATATCAAAACCCAGGAAAGTAGTGCTCAGGTCATCATGGTTCAATTATACCATCGATGTTTGCACTTACTTCCCATAATTTAAAATCTCAATGATGACAAAAAGAAACGGCCAAGTGACTGATCCGATTGCAGCGTTGCATCTCATTTGTATTTGCATTATTTAAAGTAGATTGCATTTCATTTTGCATGGGATCATAAAAGCTCATCTTTTTCCAAGACCAAATGCTTCAACATGTGTTATCTCTCTTATTATGTGATTGAGTACATTGGACATTAACAAAAATAATCAATTCATTCATTCGGCATGAGCTAAGTTAGTTCATTTTGTCACATGTCGACATTGCATAATAAGACGTCATTCATATAGATCTATCATCCATATAAATCATTCAATCCTTCATTCATTCATAAATATCAATCATGTCAAAAGACATCATCATTGTATTGTGTCACATCCATCTCATATCAACATGCATGGGAAAAGTAAGAAAAGCATCATGCAAATAGGAAACATTTCATTGCACATGTGTCACATAGTACATATAGCATTGTCTTGCATCATCATATAAGAGGCATGCATCCATCGTCTAGGGTCCATAATCATATATCAAGTAGAATGCATCCATAATCTCATAGACCATATAGGGCAAATAGGATTGACCACATATCATATCATTAGAAATAATCAAGGTCCAATGTACAATGATATCACAAAAATGTCAAAATATATCGCATGAATCATCAATGTCTCATCAATGGTGTATACAAAATCAGATCAATGATCAATCTCTCGTATCAATGTCCACTAGGACGATGACTAAAAATTTCTCCAGATGTTGTCGGCCTAAAAAAATCTCATGCTACTCCCTTGAATGAACCAACATCAACACATCTAAATCTTCCTGCAATGGGATATCAACAAAATATTAGTTCTTTATCCAATCAATCTCTTTGACCATTTGATCTGCTATCCTATCTGCTCATTGGAGACTTCCATCACTCTCTTTGAGCACCCATCAATGATTCTCATTCATCATGAGGTCACACATCTAGTATTTTTAATCTTGAGTTTACATCATTGACACTCATCAATCATGAAGTCAATCAAACTCATCCTATCAAATCATCAAATCTTGAGTTTATATCATTGACCCTCATCGATCATGAGGTCAATCAAACTCTATCAATCATCAATTCAAGAAAAACATCAAAGTAATCAAAGAACCGACACTTTCATCAACCAAAGTTGAAGGAATCAAGTAAATTTTATTGGGAAATCAATTTCGCACAAATCCAAACAATTCAATTGTCAATTCTCTTAATTGATCTCCCAAGGGGGCATCCTCGTATCATCATCTATCAATCAATGTCTGGGGCATCCTCACATCATAATCTATCAATCAACATCTGGGGAATCATATCAAAATCATATCCGCATCAAATCAATATTTTTCTTTGAACCAACGCGTCATCACACATCACTTCAAAGAGGAAAAATGTATACACCTAAAAATGGTTTGAAGATAATTAACTAAATACATAGTGTATATGGTGAAAATGGAAACAACAATGACGATATTGAAATGCTAAATAGATTCAACCACAAAACCCTAGCCCAACAACAACAAAGATCCACCATAACATATGAAGATTACCTAAGACAATGCAAATCAAATGAAATCACAAAGATTATACCATCACATGTCCAATAGGGTTTTGATCTCCATTCTTCCTATCTCCATTGATCTTGCTTGATATATTTGCTCTTAGATTTTATGTGCACAAGAGCTCAACAAAGAACGGAATGTGGTTGCAAGTAGGATCGCATATGCCAAGTAGTCAAATTGATCAAATAGTTAGGGTTTGATAATGAAGGAAGCATCTCCTTATATAGAAGACACAATATGAAATGGAGGGATAAGATTGAGAGGTGTAAAAGGAGGTCGACTATGATTAGAGGGTAGGTAAAAGAAATAATAAAATAATGAAAGGGGTAGGTAGTGTATGAATTAAGAGATGAATGACATGTGTCATGGGTAGAAAAGGTTAATGAATTAATTAAATAAATAAAGATTTATTTAATTAATAGAAGAAGTGAGATCAATTAAATAAATAAAATATTTATTTAATTTGGGAAAAGGATAATTTAAATAAATAAATGTATTTATTTAAATGAGAAATAAGGCTAGAAAAGGATAAATGAATTAATTAAATAAATAAAGATTTATTTAATAAATAGATGAATTAGGCTAAAATAATTAAATAAATAAAAATATTTATTTAATTAGATTGGACAATTTTAGGTGTCTACATTTTGCCCCTCTTTGAGACAATGTGGCTTGTCGCATTGTTTCAAAGAAGATAAGATGAACTGATACAAAGTTGCCCCAAGATGGGAATGATATGCCCCCTCGAGAGATTGGATGAAAATGTGTGAAAATATTGCAGACAATCTCTCGATAAGAAAGAAAGGCTAGAAAGGACTGACCGGATAGAGTGATAGAGTCACGGGATAAAGAAGACTGACTCGGGAAACGAGGGCTAGGGCAGTCTATAAGATAGACCACGAGGGAAATACATCCTCATTGTCATCTACACCTCCACGAGATCAGAGTGCAGAGCAAAATAGAGCAGCAGCAGTTAGCAGCGATGGCATTGGTTCATAGATTCAATTGCGTTTGCCGATATTAGAGGCCAGCAGAGGCAGGAGAGCCGGTAAGTACCACAAAACCTCCTTGTACTTTGTTGCATTTATTGTTGTCATTAATGCATGCTAGATAGGGTAATAAATGCACTCTAGGTTAGGGTCCAAAAAATGTCAAAAACGTCCAGGCGCGTCTGCGTTGGTGCCAGGCGCGTCTATGCTAGATGGGCACGTCTGTGTTTGTGCCAGGTGTGTCTATATAGAATGCGGTCGCGTCTGCGCTGTGCAGGCGCATCTATGCTAGGTAGGCACATTTGTGTCTTGCAGGCGCATCTATGTGGAGCATAGGCAGGTCTGTGTAAAACAGGCACGTTTATGCAGTCTCTAAGCGCATTTATGTCTTCAAGGTCAAATCGGCAGTTATGTGATGAACATACGCTATCAATTGGATAAGCTGTTGAGAAGATACACTTAAGCAGGTCCTCTAGGGAAGACTAGGATAGCAAATAGGGCTAGGATTGACAATTTTGTAATAGAACATACGTTGCCAATTAGGAAACTACTTAAGAGGATTCACTCAAGCATAGGCCCTAGAATAAGATAGATCAAGGCACTTTGTGATGAACAGTGAGTACCAAGACATAGTACTTTGTGATGAATAGTGAGTACCAAAATATGAGCAACACTTTGTGATGAATAGTGAGTGCAAATGTGAGGAGCACTTTGTGATGAATAGGGAGTGCAAATGTGAGCAGCACTTTGTGATGAACAAGGAGTGCAAAACACGTAGTACTTTGTGATGAATAGGGAGTACCACTAGGATAGAAGCAACACTTTGTGATGAACAATGAGTGTCACTAGGATAGAGTACCATATGCACTTAGATAAAAAAGTAGCATTTTGTGATGAACAGTGAATGCCACTATGACTGACATGACTGATTTGCTTGACTGCAGGAGTATTTTCCTATGCTGGAGTCACGGGAGAGATTCCCATCAACTCAGAGGTTGTGACCTGAGCTGACCTTCGAGGACAGAGCTGCTATTGAGGCTATGGGTCTGAGACATATTCTATATGTGCCTGAGTTTCGGGTGAACATGGGATTGCCGACTGCACTAGTGGAGAGGTGGCACTCCGAGACTTGCACGTTTCATTTGTCGATGGGTGAGATGACAGTCACCCTGGAGGATGTGTACCGGATTCTGAGGATACCGATCGATGGGGAGCTGATTCCCTATGATCGAGATGGAGACAGGGATGCCCTGAGATGAGTGTTTCGGGATCCAGGACTGGAGATGAGGGCAGGGCATGTGGCATGGGATACCATGACATAGACAGGATTGGCACTACCGGCAGTGGTAGGAGGAGCGATCAGTGGGTTCTTGTGTTCGGATAGAGCGACACGAGGGTCAGTTGTGGGCTGGGGGAGCACATTGGAGACACTGGTGACACAGCACACCAGATATGCCTGGTGACCGTGTGTGCTGGCACACCTATATTATGAGCTTCATCAATTTGTGTACCATGGATCAGTGGGATTGGGCTGCGGGGTCACATTGTTACAAGTGTGGGCCTATTTGCATCTACCAGTGACATGACCGATACATTTAAGGGGTAGAGGTCACGGACGCAGTTTCGTGCATTTGTATGATATGATCACCTCGCAGCCACGGATTGTCAGGTTGGAGTACTGGCGGTGGGGTATAGATGAGATTGATATAGTTATATGGAGGCTGTACCTGGGATGCGAGTAGTGGGAGGATGATGCAGTAGAGCTACCCTACACCTTCCGAAGCAGGTATCTGATTGGGCGGACGCCCTATGTACTGGAGAGGCAGCTGGTTGACAGGGTGGGCAGGCAGTTTGGCAGGATCCAGTGGATGCCACGGGGTTCAGGCATGTATGCGCGGACAGTCAGGGATCAGGCGCAATTTGGGCCATTGCTATCATATGATCAGGCTGTTACACAGCTAGTGGAGATGATGCCCCTACCTTGGGATATATGGCCAGAGATCGAGGATGCCGGCATGGATGTAGAGTACACAATGTATTGGGCCGAGCATCCATTCCCACACCTGACAGATCTAGGAGAGCCGCTAGATGGAGATGGTGGTGGGGATGGTGATGATGATGGAGATGATGGGGGGAGAGGCCGACAGAGGAGGCGGGGTGCAGTTGGAGAGAGGAGGGTGGCACCGCGGAGGGAGGGTGGAGAGGACAGATATATTCAGATTGTGAGGGGTCGCGGTGGATTAGCGTTATAGGTGCCAGCAGTACAAGGTCCCAGACAGGTGTAGGGACAGGGACAGAGGTAGGTATAGGTACAGGTATAGCCACCAGTACAGGCACAGGCATAGGGATAGGCACTCGTATAGGGGGAGGCACAGGAAGAGGTACAGGGGGCCGAGGCAGAGGAGGATGAGCTGACTGAGCTGAGGGAGATCTGCCAGGGATAGGCAGATGATATTTCAAACCTGGAGAGGGAGAGGGATAGACTCAGGAGGTGGCTCAAAGATACTGAGCGGAAGCGGGACCAAGCCATTCAGCGCTACACAGAGGCTGAGACAGCACTGAGGGCTGGGAGGTAGGCAACAAGGGACACAGGGGCTGGATATGCCTATGTCCTGCGGGCAGGGGAGGAGATAGGCTATTGGTGGGATCTCTATTATGGTGTAGTGCCAGCTGATCAGCGGGTGAGGAGCTTCCATAGACCATCGCGGACAACGACAGCTACGGGAGGGAGCCAGAGGAGACATGTGTCTAGTGGTGGGGTTATGGGTCCTCCACCACCACCAAATAGAGGGGACATGAGGGATGATCTTGGGGTGGGTCCTTCCAGGGCTTAGACTCCATCGAGGCCAGGCGGCTTTGAGGGAGGGAGTTCATCATAGCCATAGAGGGCTCCCTATGTATCAGTATTGTATCATTTTTGTATGATGATGTAGACACCTTCGGGTGATTGTAGCCCTATGATTTTGACATCATTGTATCATGACACTTTTGATTATATCTATATGAGATGATTCATCTTTGCGGCAGCTATATGCATGTGTACCTATGTGATGAGATGTGCTTATGTGATGCTTATCATATGGATGCAAATATGTACATGATGAAATGCCATATTTTTGTTCTTTTATGTTTTTATATGTGTATGCATGATGCAAATGTGAATGTATGAAATGCAAATGAATATGATAATGCAAATGTAAATTGTGCTAACAGGTGTTGTGTGCAGGATGTGATGTTGTTGTGATATCTATATGTATGTATGAAATGCTTATATGTGGTAATGCAGGTGCAACTACATGAAATGCAAATGTTTTTTTTGGTGTGTCATTATACTCAGTCATGTGATAGCAGGCTACGCGAACTCGAGAAGATGATGGAAGTCAATAAAGAAAGGGGGATGGAAGATAGAAGATATGAAAGTGAAAGAGCTTCTTGTGCGTTATCATCATTGAGCTTTATTATGGCAAGTAGGTTATGACAATCGAGGCATATGTTCGACCCAGAAAGTCATTGTACTTGTTTGCATGGAGATAAGATAGTCGCAAACAAGGAATGCCCCAGTTCATACTAGACTCTCAGTGTCCTCATATCCTTAGACAAGTCATAGCATTACTAAGAGACAATCCACAGACAGCAAAGAAAAATAGGTGACGATACCCCATCCTCGCCTTTCTAGTCAAAGACATCTTGGAGATAGAATCTCTAGTCAGAGACATCCTGGAAAAGCTAAAAGACATGTCACCAAAAGATAAAATCAAAAGAAAACCAAGACTCGACACCAACATCCACTATAGTCCTCAAATTTAGTGTCTCTTGTCACTTGTATAAGTCTTATTTGATTGTGGTCACAATGTTTACTTTCACAGAAAGGATAGATAACATTGAACCATATGTTGTCTGAGTCTATTGAAAGATTTGATTTTGTTGAAGCCCATTGTTGCTGCTGTCTCATCTGAAACTGACTGAATCCATGAAACTGATACTTTATTGTGAAGAAGACAGAACTTTATTGTGGATTGGCGATGTAGATGTTGCTTTATTGTGAATTGGGTGTGGATAGACTGAAGGAAGCTGTAAGAAACTGTACTCCTTGAAACATGTGATGCTCTCAGTTCCACGCCCATCACTAGACGTAGGATTTGCCTTAGCCATAGATAGGATCTGATTTATTATGGATGGAAAGGGAGGTGAAAGGGGAGGTTTATTATGAATGCTAACCAATCTTGGGTAGATCAATAACAAGCCATGATGGGAATGGGTAAGTTTATTATGAACGAATAGGTTATGAGTGTGTGCAAAGTGAAAGGATGAAAGTGAATCTTGAAGGAGGGAGGAGCAATGTCTCTACGCATGGTGCTGGTGACCTAGTTTTCACCATGGTACTTGCCCAAGGTGCCACCGAAGTGGTTTTCACCGTTGGATGAAATTATTTCTCTTTACTTTTTTTGATTTTTCAATGTTTTTTGTGTCACAAGGCACCTGTTTGCCAGGTTTTCACCAAGTAACGATTTTTATGTTTTATGATTTTTTTTTTTGTATATTTGAAATTTTTGATTTTTTTTTTGTATTTTGAATTAGGATATTCCGAAGAGCTATGTGTAAAACCTACGAAGGTGCATGCTATTGATAGGATCCTCCAAAGGTTCACCTTCTGTAGTTGAGAGCTGATATGCACCAGATCCATATGCTGCTATAATTATGTAAGGACCAAGCTAGTTTGGTTCGAACTTGCCCTTCTTCTCTTGGTCTTGCTGATTTTTAGGGTTTTCTCTGAGAACCAAATCACCTACCACAAATATGAGAGGCTTGACTCTGTGATTGTAGCTATGACTCATTCGTTGTTGATAAGCCTTGAGGTGATTAAAAGCAGTTTGTCTTCGTTCATCCAATAGTTCAAGTTCTTGTAAGCAAGAGACCCTATAGTCTTCATCACTGATAATATTTTGCAAAGAGACTCGTAAAGAGGGTAGCTCGACCTCAATAGGCAAGATGGCTTCAGTGCCATAGACAAGTGAATAGGGTGTAGCTCCTGTAGGTGTGCGGACACTTGTGTGGTATGCCCAAAGTGTAGGATTAATTTGGATATGCCAATTACGGCCAGTGTCATCGACTGTCATTTTTAGGATTTTAAGGATTGTCTTATTAGATGCCTCAGCTTGACCATTACCTTGGGGGTAATATGGCGTGCAGAAACAATGGGAAATATGGAAGTGGTCACAAAGTTCACAAACATCCTGATTTTTGAAGGGATGCCCGTTATCAATGATAATGGAAACAAGAATACCATATCGGCAAATGATATAGTTGAGGATGAACATAGCAATCTGTTTTCCAGTGACTTGTGTAAGAGGCACGGCTTCAATCCATTTTGTGAAATACTCTATGGCAGTGATAATGAATTTATGACCATTGGAAGAAGGAGGGTGAATCTTGCCTATGAGATCGAGTCCCCACTGACAAAAGGGCCAAGGAGACGCAATTGGTTGAAGTTCTTGCGCTGGCGCATGGATGAGGTCTCCATGAATTTGACATTGCTTACATTTCTTGACAAATTGATATGAGTCTTTTTCCATATTGGGCTAGTAATATCCAGTCCTGATGAGTTTCTTGGCTAAGGTAGGACCACTAGCATGTGGACCACATATCCCTTCATGTACTTCACGTAACGCAATCTGAGCTTCGTCGCTTTCTCAACATCTAAGAAGAGTGCCATCTAGACCTCGCCGGTATAGGATATCAGCTAAAATGATGTATCAAGAAGATTGGTGAATGAAAGTGTGACGTTGGTTATTGTATAGATTAGGAGGTAGGGTATTGTCACGAAGGTATGTGAAGATGGAACCATATAACTAGGACTCAGGACCAACGACACATATCATCTCAGTAGGAATGATTTCATATGAAGGAACCAAAAGGTTATCCACCAAGAACTCATAGCAGGTCTCATTCGGAGGTAGATCGATTAGTGAAGCAATTGTAGCCATGGCATATGCTGCTCGATTCTACTCTCTTGGTATCTGCTCAAAGTCTATCTTTGTGAAATGTTGTTTTAGGTCATCCACCATTTTTTTGTAAGGCATTAATTTTTCATCCTTTGTTTGGTAATCATCAGTTGCTTGACAGATTACAAGTTGAGAGTCCCCAAAAACACGAAGTTCCTGGATCTTCCACTGAACTGCAATCCATAATCCAGTTCTTAATGCCTCATATTTTGCTATATTATTAGTGCAAGGAAATGATATGCAGTATGATTTTGGTATAGAATCCCCTTGAGGAGTTATAAAGAGGATGCCAACTCCTGCCCCATGCTGTGTATATGAGTTGTTAAAGTACAGTTGCCATGGCTTTGCATGTGACATTGTTAAAATGGATTCATCTGGAAATTTTGAACTTAGAGGAACATCATCAATCATGGGAGCATCTGCCAACTGATTTGTGATATCTTGTCCTTTTATTGCTTTTCTATCCACATACTCGATGTCGAATTCACTCAGGATCATTACCCATTTGGCTAGTCACCCAGTAAGTCTTGCTTTATTGAGAAGGTATTTTAATGGATCGATTCTTGCAACCAACTTAGTCTTATGAGTGAGCATGTAATGTCGTAATTTCTATGAAGCAAAGACCACGATGAGACATGAATGCTCAATTGGTGTGTAGTTTAGCTCATATCCTACCAATGTGCGACTGATATAGTATACTGCTTTTTCTTTGCCCTCTGCAATTTGTTGTGCTAAGAGTGCCCCCAGTGCTGTTGGAGTAGCTGATATGTATAGTAACAGAGGCTGATCAGGAACTGGTGGCATCCGAACTGGCGGATTCAGAAGATAACCTTTGAGTGTCTGAAAAGCCTATTGATAGTTATCATCCCATTTGAATTTGATGTTTTTATGTAGCAAGTGCTGAAAAGGATTACACTTATCTGCAAGTTGCGCTATGAATCTTCGTATGGACTGGAGTCTCCCTTGTAAAGACCGAAGTTGACTGATATTTCTTGGTGGTTGCATCTCTAGGATAGCCTTGACTTTTGTTGGATCAGCTTCGATTCCTCTTTTTGATACAATGAATCCTAGTAGCTTCCCGGAGGTTACTCCAAAGACACATTTCTTGGGGTTTAATCTTACTTTGTATTTTTCCAACCAATCAAAGATGACTGAAAGTATGTCCAAATGTGTATTTCTATCTATTGATTTTCCCAAGAGGTCATCAACATAATCTTCCACATTTACATGCATGAGATTGTGAAAGATAGTAGTCATGGCTCTTTGATATGTAGCGCCTACATTTTTTAGCCCAAAGGGCATGACATTCCAACAGAAAGTTCCTCAAGGACAAGTGAATGATGTTTTGTGTTGATCCTCAGATGTGATCTTTATTTGATTATAACCAGAGAATCCATCCATCAATGATAACATTTCATGACCTGCTATGAGATCTACAATCAAGTCAATATTTGGTAATGGGAAGTCATCCTTAGGACAAGCTTTGTTGATGTCTCTGAAATCTGTACATATTCTGATGTTGCGATCTGGTTTACTGATAGGTACTAAGTTGGAGATCCATTTAGGATAATCAATTGGGCGTATAAATCTGACATCCAATAATTTCTTAAGTTCTGCTTTGACTCGTAATGCCACTTGTGGATGCATCTTTCTTAATTTCTGTTTCACTGGTTTTGCCCCCAGTTTAACTGTCAAATGATGCATTACCAAATCTAGATCCAATCCAAGCATATCAGCGTATGACCATGCAAAGTTGATTTGTCATTCTTTGAAGAAACTTATGAATTTTGACCTTTTTGACTCCGTTAAAGATTGGGCTAGGAATATGTTGTGTGGAACTTCTTCTATACCAATGTTTGTTTTGATAGTCTCCTCTACCAACATGGATGAATTTTCCTCATATGATACTAGGAGAATGTCGAGCCTTCCATCTTCGGGTGCCTCAGAGAGGTTTTTGCCCTCAGATACATGCTTTCTTTTTAATTTTTTGGGGTCAGACAGTGCCACAGTGTGGTTTTTGCCATAAGACCTTTGGTTTGTTCTTATTTTTACATTTTTGCGACTAGAAGGTCCGACGCCCTCACCAAAATATGTCACGCTATTGAGTTCTATAGTGTATCCTGCTTTATGGTCCCCAAGGGGAAGATCGTCTCGTATGCCAAGATAGTCAATAAAAGCTTCATCATTTTGGAATGTGTCAAACTGTGCAGGTCCTTCATGATCCCAGTCAATGAGTTGGCGGTGAACGAGGGGAAGGCCTTTAATGTCTTCAAAGTTAGCGGGGCTAAGAGTGAAGATGCAATTATATTCAGGTATGTCAAGGTAATTATCGAGGTCATCGATGGCACTCTCCTCATCAGTCTTGATTGCGAATGAATCCAAATTATCATCACTAGTAGCGCATTCTGGGACAGGTGTTCTCATCCTATGTGATTTCAACCTAGGACCTTGAGACAAGGACTATGTGGAATCCTCATGGGTTGTTTCTTGACCAACTTTGAATCTTTTATAAAATTCCTCTTCTTTTATGGGTTCATCTGGCTCTCTGAATGTCTCAGTGAGCTTATAGTCACTGGAGGATTTGTCTGAATGCCATTCCCATTTGTTGGAGTCTATGGAATAGTGATCCTCTTGTTGAATCTTGGCAGCTTTGATTTGTAAGGCTTCTTTTGTCCTTTGAGTGTGGACCTTGGAAGTCAAGAAACCAAGTCCCTTCGAGCATTCCTTTTTGAAAGTCAATTAAGGTTGTAAAGGTTCAATGATGCCTTCCTTTCGTAACCTAAGAGGGCTTTTTCCATCATACCCGAATTTTTGTAGAATCTTGAAACCTTTGCCATATTTCTCACATGGTAGACTGATGTGATCTCGTGTATCATCTTCAAGGTCTTTATAAAGCATTTTGTATAAGTCTTCCTCTTCCAGTTCACCCCATCTTTGAAAGGTAGTAGGGTCCCATTTGAGTACAATGATGGATACATGCTTGTTAGGATGTGGTCTTCCATATTCTTTTGGTGAACTCATGACTTGTTGTAAGTACATGGTTTGATTTAAAGTGTATTCCCCCATGCCCTTGTCCTGAAATTTGCCTTTAAGCTCACCTTGTTTTGATGTCGAAGGTTTAATGACTCAAGATCAATGTATGCCGAAGAAGGAACAGTTTCACGATTACTGGGAATGATGGTCTTAGTTTTTGATCTCAGGTTATTGCAGTATATGAACAGATTAGGATCGTCGTTAACTGTTACCTCCACTCCATTGTGAGGAAACTTAATGCATTGGTGATATGTAGATGGGACTGCCCTCATTTCATGAATCCAAGGATGCCCTAGCAATATGTTGTAAGTGAGATCTAGATCTAGGACTTGACAAACCACATCCTTCGTAACTGGTCCAACTCTGAGAGGTAAGGTGACTGTGCCCTTGGATGAACGCTCTTCATCATCATATGCCTTGATGGTGATTTTGTTTGTAGAATTCACAACTTTATCAGAATATCCCAATTGTTTAATTGTGCTCAATGTACAAATGTTTAGACCAGCTCCTCCATTTATCAGGACTCGTTTTATGTGTATGAAGGCTTCAATGTGTAATGGTGCATTATGTGGTTGGCTCACGGAGGCGTCGTCGACTTCTGTGAATGTAAGAGAGTGTGGAATGGAAAGGTATCCCACCATGGCTTGAAATTGGTCCATGTTCAGATCAGTAGGAACGACAGTATCTCTCAAGATTTTGTCAAGAATAGCTTTATGTGCGGGGGATATGCATAAGAGCTCAAGGATGGAGATGAGCGCGGGTGTCTTCCCTAACTGTTCTACAAGGTCGTACTCAGGCTTGGTTGATGAAGAAGCAGTGTTCTTGGCTGGAGCACCTTGCAAAGTGATTTTACCTTGACGGGTTGTAACATGACATTTAGAGGTAGGTTCGGAAGAAGATCTAACACCTTAAGACAATCTTGGGTCTCTAGGTAGAATTCTCAGGGTTTTTGTCCTTGATGATAATGGTAGAGATGTAATTGTCCATCGAAATGTGATTGATAGTTGAATCATAGTTATAGGTTGCTCTGGTATAGTTGTTTTGGTCATTTGTGGCTTTAGCTTTTCCCTTGTCATGTTTTGGGAATGGTTCCTTAAACATCTCATGTTCTTGATTGGATGAGTGCCCTTCAATCTCAATGTCACCCCTATCAATGAGATCTTGTATGATGTTCTTCAGTCGATGACAATTTCCTGTCTTGTGACCCTTTCTCTTATGAAATTCACAATATTCATCATCATTCCACCAATTTGGTTTGACCTTTGGTTCATATGCAGGAAAATCTGGAATTGTGATTATCTTGTTTGCCACTAGCTTCTTGAAAACTGACTCAAGTGGTTCTCCCAATGGGGTGTAATTCCTTCGTGATTTGGAAGTTGTTTGAGTATTCACTTGGTTTTTTGTAGAGCTTGATCCCGAAAAAATGATTTTGGGTCGCACTGTATTGGCATCAACAACACCATCATTGACTGTGTTCTTGTTTTTATTCCAAAATCTTGGCTTATCTTTTCCTTTAAAGTCATCTTTGTTTTCCTTGAATATCTTAATGACTCGTTGTTCAATTAGGACCTTCTTTGTTGCTAAGCCTTTTTCAATGACGTCCTTGAAGGTGGACAAACAAGCTTTCCTTAAGTCATAACCAATCTCTTTGTTAACATTTTGGGTGAACATTTCTACCATTTGTTTTTGTGGAATTTCACAAGAGCATCTACTGGCTAGATTCCTCCATCTTTGTAAAAATGATGCAAAAGACTCTCCATCTTTTTGCTTGGTGTTGCACAAAGTAGTGACTGATATGTCTGTCTCTATGTTGTAGGAGAAATGTTGGATAAATGCCTCTGCTAAGTCACCCCATGACTTAATTCCAGGTGGAAGTTGGGAGAACCATTCCATAGCTTGATCGCCTAGGCTTTGTGGGAATAATCTCATCAAATATGTCTCTTCTGTTGCTACCTTAATGCAAGCTGTGAAAAACTATCTTATGTGTGCCTTAGGATCCCCTTTTCCTCTATACTTATCAAATTTAGGCATCACAAAGTGTGTAGGAAAAGGAGGCATTGGAATGCTCTTGTCAAATGGATAAGGACATATGTCTCTCATTGTGTATGTTGGCTTCGGTGTATTTATGTCCTCCATTTTCTTTTGTAAGTCCCTGATTTGTTGCTCCAAATTGTTCTTAGGTGGAGATCAACTTCTTGGACCATACCCTATGCTTGAGGCACCAATTGGAGGAGGAGCATGTTGCATATATGGATGATATTGATCATACACATGTTCATATGGAGGAGGTCTATAGTGATGCTGCATATATGGACCACTTGGTATAGATTCATGTTGAGGAACGCAATATCTATTTTTTCCATGTATACCATACTCTACAGGCATGTCATGTTCTAATGTGTTGCCCCCAAATTTGACACGGGGTTTCCTTGTGTCCAAATTTTGAGCATGCCTTTGAATATCCAATTGCTTTGGTAGTTGATCCTTAGCATTGATATGCGATTGAGCATATTTCTCTACATAAGATTTCCATAATGGTCTGCGAAGGTGAGTATCATATGCTTGACCATGTGTATGTGGGACCTCTAGTTTTTGAAACAAAGATGATGGTGATTCAGGTACAAGATGTGGTCTCCTATTGCCTCCACTATTAGGCCTCCTTTGATCCATGTTGGAGTGACATTGTTGCAAAGGTCGATTTTCCATTATTTGAGACATGTCAAAATCATGAGGTATCTTGGCTCCACTTTGTGCCATCATTTGTAAGAAGTATTGTCTATCCCTCCTCATTATTTCCTCAATCAATCGATTGAAGTGGGGGTCCATAATAGATTCTTCCACATCTGCTAAATGTACTGAAAAGTTGTCCATATCATCATTGTGTGTATCATTGTTGTTTGTAGTGTCCATGTTCTCAACATTTGGAATGTTTCTATAGGCATCCATGTCAGGTAATGTAGTATGATCAGAATTGAAAAAGATATCATTTTCATACTCATAGGAACTCATGTTTGCAGACTCTTGAGCCTCTTTAGCTTCTCTCCTAGATTTTTGGGAATGGGTTTCAACCATGAACTAGGTATTGACCAAGATGTGTGAGACTAGATGAAAATGGAAAGAGTATGGAAGACCAAGAGTTGGATGGAATGTAAATGAATCTGAGGTTTACTTGCAATGTCCAAAATATAAGACCAAGTATGTATGTAGTAGAGTAGGTGTGACTTCCAAAGAGATGATAGTTTCTCTTGATGAGGTAAGTTGACCTTGACTCTAAGTAAGACCAAATGAGACCCAAAGGTGATAGACCTTGATGAGGGACCACTTAGTAAAATGTTGTTGTATGTAGTGTGTTGACAAAGTATGATGAGGACAAGCAAGTGACCTTTTGACTCAAGTTTAGACAAATGTGAATGTAATGTAAAGTGTAAAGCAATGATGGACTGTGTGAGACCCAAAGATAGGTTGAATGCTAGATGAAAACCTGGAGAAATAACCTAGGAAGCTCAAGAATTCTGAAACTAACTGTGTTTGTTTCCTGGACTGTAAAAGTTTTTCAATTCTGAACACAGACGTGCCTGTATACTGCACAGACATGATTTTCTGACACAGACGTGGTTCTGTTAAACACAGACACATTTATGCGATTTGGTAAATGAAATGTTGATTTTGGAAACACAGACGCGTTTCTGCCCTTCATAGACGTGGTTATAAGACACATACGCTATTATGTCAGACACAAACACGTTTCTGCAAAATTTGTGCAATTTTTTCCAATCTATGAAGTTGTTTTGTTGTGACCAAATCTGACTATTTGACTATTTTTCGTGACAAGAGGACATAGTCTTGATGAGGACTCAATGTTTGCAAGTGTCTAGACTCAAAAATATGACTCAAAGAAAGTGTGTTGTTTGATGTAAAATTGTTTTGCATACACTTGAAGACACAAAAGACACAATGTTTTGCTGTTTGGTCTTGAATGTTTGAATGTTTAAAATAAGTCAAGCACAATTCTTATGGCTGGCCAAGACAATAGTTGTTGATCCCACATGGGGTTTTACCCCCAAGGCTACGCTATTCAGAGCGGATACTTAGATGCTTGACCTCACTGGCTCCACCCTCGACACTCACTTCTCGGGTCAGCCAAGCATCAGTCCCCACGAAAACTCCCCGTGGAGATCTTTGTATCTCTACTAAGAACCATATGTGTGTGGGCCACTACCAGAGGTCCGACCTCCTGCCCCAACAACTAGAAGGATTTGGGCTTCTAAAACAAAAAGGTGCTAGTAAGGGCATCCGCTCGTGTGGCCATACATGCGACACTTTCAGCTCTGTAAATATAGAAGGCTCCCAGCCGGTAGGGGTTACGCCCTACAACTGATCAAATAAATTTGATCAAACGGGTTTATGGGGAGACATAGTGTCAGTATGAACTAATCAACACAAGTTATTCATAGTTTTCACCATGAATATAGTTATTTATAGTGGTTTGGAAGAAGATGGCTTTTCTTTTGCTACCACCTGGGTCGTTCTCTTCTCACTAGTAGTCCTAATGACCACATGGGAAGACAAGCCCTCTAAAGATTAAACAAAAAGAGCCTATTGCTCAAGACACAAAAGACAATGATTCAATTTTAGTGCACCAATTGAAGTGTTTGCTAGTCTATTGAAAACAAAGCACACAATAAAAAAATCAAAAACCCTTGCCAAGGACCTGCAACAAAGATTTGTTAGTAGTTTGGATTGTTTGAAATAATCACCCCTCCCTACAAGCATACAAGTTAGGTAAATTTTAGATCCAAAAGACTTTGTGAAAATAGGGGCCTTCAATCAAACGATTTTGCTTTCAAGACAAGATGCACCATTTTTATTAGCTAGATTTGAAGATGTTAGCTCAAAATAAACCGGATCTGAAATATTAAATGACAAAAAACTGAATCAATAAAGCTCCAAAAAAAAGAAATCAACGCACACAGATGCGGTTACCCCAAACATAGACGCACCTATCTGACGCAAACACACTTATGTGAGACACAGACACGGCTCTAGAACCCAGACGTGACTTTTGGACACAGACACGTCTAAAAACACCACAGACGCGGTTTTTAGAATCTACAAAAAAAAAAAATTGCTGTCGAGGATGCAGATGCGGTTCCAGATGTCACAGATGCAGTAGAAAATAAAAAACGCGACCCGAAAGTGCGCAGACACGAAAATGTTGTCGAAAATGCTAGATCTGCAACTTCAAACACAAAATCTGCAACAAAATGTTAAATGCAAAAGGGACAAGAGTCCCACCGGGCGTGCCAAAATGTATATGGTGAAAATGGAAACAACAATGATGATATTGAAAGGCTTAATAGATTCAACCACAAAACCTAGCCTAACAACAACAAAGATCCACCATAACATATGAAGATTACCTAAGACAATGCAAATCAAATAAAATCACAAAGATTATACCATCACATGTCCAATAGGGTTTTGATCTCCATTCTTCCTATCTCCATTGATCTTGCTTGATATATTTGCTCTCAGATTTTATGTGCACAAAAGCTCAACAAAGAATAGAATGTGGTTGCAAGTAGGATCACATATGCCAAGTAGTCAAATTGATCAAATAGTTAGGGTTTGATAATGAAGGAAGCATCTCCTTATATAGAAGACACAATATGAAATGGAGGGATAAGATTGAGAGGTGTAAAAGGAGGTCGGCTATGATTAGAGGGTAGGTAAAAGAAATAATAAAATAATGAAAGGGGTAGGTAGTGTATGAATTAAGAGATGAATGACATGTGTCATGGGTAGAAAAGGTTAATGAATTAATTAAATAAATAAAGATTTATTTAATTAATAGAAGAAGTGAGATCAATTAAATAAATAAGATATTTATTTAATTTGGGAAAAGGATAATTTAAATAAATAAATGTATTTATTTAAATGAGAAATAAGGCTAGCAGAGGATAAATGAATTAATTAAATAAAGTAAGATTTATTTATTAAATAGATGAATTAGGCTAAAATAATTAAATAAATAAAAATATTTATTTAATTAGACTGGACAATTTTAGGTGTCTACACATAGTTATTTAATTAATAACCCTTCCTAATTAATTGAATTCACAAATAATTTGATTAATTTCCCCATTCAATCTACTTATAAATAAATCTAAGGATTTATTCATTAAGTTCATTTCAATAATTCCCCTTTGATTAATTAATCGTCCCCCTGTTTTAATTCACTCTTCTAATCTCATAATTGGTTAAAACAAATCAAATCATGATTTATTGAAATTAATTATCTTTTCCTAATATTTGAATTTCTAAATTCAAATATGAGCACATGGCTCCTAACGTTTAACCACCTAACCTAACCACCCTCTAACCTAACCCATTCTATCTAATCCTAGGTTTAACTAACCCTATCCTATCTTGCACATCCTAACCTCTTATTGGTTGGATATTATCTTCTTGAAACACATGGCACTTTTGCCACATGTCTCCTCCCTTGGACACTTGCCCTCTCATGAGAAAGGTTCCTTGACACTTATCACCATAGAGATGAAAAGTGTCCCTTCCTCCAACCTCTTCTCCAACTTCCCCAATCTTAGTCCTTGGTATCTTCAGATCACATTTGGGCCATCGATTCTTGCCACCTCAGCTTTGGCCTTGGAATTCCTATAAATACCCCTCATTTTGGAGCAATAAAGATCCCTTGCATCCTAGATTTTAGCATCATTACTATAGTCATTTTTTATCTCAATAATCTAGCATAATTAGTACCTTAGATTAATCATGCATACAATCATGCATCTCATATCATTTTAGATTAATATAGCTTAATTTATTAATCTTGCATTCATCTAGTTTGCATTTATATAGATTAAATCCTTTGTCTTGGTGTAGTCAAGTCACTAGCATTGCTTAGACAAATCTGAGAGAAAATCTATACTCGCATCATTTAGGAGGCAATAGGTCGATTTGTTATGGTTTTACATTTATTGATTTTGATCAACTAACCATGCATGTAATGATCTATTGAGTGTTTGTGTTGCAGATGCAGGTTGCAAATTTCACGCAAACAATTACTATTTTGGGTCTTTTAGTTATAGGTTAGCAACTTGCATGTTGGATGCACCTCCTAGGATGTTTAGGTTTTGGTAAGATTTTGATCCCTGATTTTAAGGAAGGCTTTCCCTATAAATATAATTTCAAAACTCATTATTAAGGTCAGAGAATTGATGATTTTAGGTTTGAATTAAGTCCATAGCATTTAGTATTTTCTTGCTTTCAACTCTTAGTTACTTTAAGAGATATTTTGTGAGAAGTTATAAACAAAATATCTATGATTTGTTGGTATACTTTGAAGGATAGTGAAAATGAAGCTCATGTTGTGTAATCTCTTTGGATCTCTCTCTCTCTCTCTCACACACACACACAGACATACATACACACACACACACATTATATAATTCCTTTCATCCTTATTAAATTATTCTCTCGATCATCAACCTTTAATTATTGTTATATCATCAAGGTGTTGGATATGACAGATAGCTTGTTGCATGAATAAAATATTTATTTTCTTATTTAGGGGCTTACAAATATTTTTTTCTAAACCCCACATGCTATTTAAAATGCTAAAACCTTAGCTCGCATGTGCAATGTTAGGGTTTCACCATGACTTGTCTTACATAGTTGTAGTAGAAAAATGGAGTGAGAAACGAGTAGAGAGCTAGGTGTATGGAGAAACAATGGCAATGGTGTTGTCATCTTGTTAGATTTGTGTGGATGTTGTCATTAATGTCAAACCCAATGATCTGGTTAGACTAAATGTGGTGTGTTGTTGCTAAGGCACCTGAAGTTGTTCCGATATTGCAGTTTGTGTAACAGTAGAAGATAGGCATGCATGTGATGTTGAGCAATAGTGGAAGATAGGTACGTATGTGATATGAAGCAATAAGGCATGTATGATTGACTGGAGTTATTTACAGAAGATCCTCTTCCTCAAAATCTTGTGTTTTTATTATCATGGTTTGTATTGAGTTTCAGTTCTAGTTGTGACATTTATTCGAACATTTATGATTTATACATCACAAGGTCTAGAGTGATGTTAGGAAATGACCACCCCTTTCTAGCAACGAATTCTTCTTTATCTCCATAATTACAAGCAGGTGAAATAGCTAGGGCCAAACGGGGAAAAACCTTAGAAGAATCAGGCCAACCACCATCACCATAAGTCAGCCATCCTCTTCCACCACCAATGTCTATCCCTACCCCTCCTAAACCTTTCTAGATACAAAACCTCCACCCAGGGGAGAGGCAAAGCATCGTTGAGTAGCATCACTAGAGTGGCGGCGAGGAGCCTAGGATCGAGGGGTTTGAGAACACTTGGTGAAATATCTATGGCCGCATCATCGGCCATAAGAAGCAGAGTTGTTTGGCGGTTTAGCGTCGTAAATTATACACCCTTAATTAGGGTTGTCCAAATTCATGCTTAGGTTAGCACCCGCCTTAGTGTGTTGTATTTTACATTTTAAAATTCCTTTAATTAATTAATTAATTAATTTAATTAAATATAAAGTCCTCTCTTATCATTCCACACATTATAAAATTGAGCCCTTAACCCTAAGTGTGCCCCTTTTTTATTACATCTTCCTTAGTTAATTAATTAATTAATTAATTAATTAAATCCTAATAAAGTCCCATTTCAACCTTCAAGGCTCATTTTTGCATATCTAAACACCATGGATTGAGGCACTGAGCTGGATTTGACTTATTAAATCATGATATTTAACATCCCTAGAAATTTGGAAAAAATTTGGTTGAATTGGTGTGATGCCACTCACCGGTCTTGACTTTTTCTCCCCAAATTTTGGGATCTTAATTTGGTAGTATTATAATGCTCAAATCCCGCTTTGTGTGAAATTTCATCAATTCTACATTGACTTATGATAAAAAATAAAGTTAGGGTTTCATTCATATAACCTTTTCTTTCCTCATTTGAAGGATCCAACAACCAAGCAATTGAAGGAGACCTCTTATGAAGTGAAAGTGCAGGTTTATGTGGAGTCTACAATTAGAAAACTTATTATTCGTCAAGTATTCATCAACCTTTTTCATCATTAATGGAATCTTAGAATATATTGGAGAATAATAAGGAGATCACTAACTGTTGATTGGCTTGTACCTCTCCCTTAGGGTTTGGTATGATTTCATGTTATTTTCATATCTCTATGTGAGTTTTTAGATCTACCTTTCATTGATTTTCAAATTTACATTATTTCTTTAGATCCATATTGCATTTGTGATTTGAGTTATTTACATTATGTTCATTTAGGGTTTTTACTTGAAACATAGGGTAGAACTCTAGTTTTGCATTCTTGGCTCATATGAATCTTACAAACACATGAGACTCTAGGGCACACACACTTTTCAATACATTATTGGCTATTTTAGAGGTGGAAATCACCAAAACAAGGGGTTTTACTAAGGCAAAACCCTATATAGCTACCCATACACCATTTTCCAGCTTGCAGGTACATTTGCAAGTTTCCATCGTAGAGGGCAATTTCTGGGAAGTCTCAGAAAGAAAGCATAGGTCCATTTGAAAAATTTGGTCTCAAACCTCTGGGACTGGAGCACCCAGTTCTTTGTTCCTAGACTAGAGAATCCATCACCCTAGTCCTCCTCAGTAAGTTGTAGTTTTTGGCATTTCAACTCCAGAGCACCTCAATTTGCAGATCCTTAGTTTTCGGCTTAGTATAGTGACAGGGACCAGAGCGATCAACACCCTGGTCTGGCTTAGTGAAGATCAAATTTTAGTATTAGGTTCACATCAGAATTCCTCTCTCAGATCTGTACTCTATGTCTCAGTTTCATTCCTGTATCAATTTGTTCTTACAATTTACTTAGTTGATTTCATACATCCTATTAGGTTAGTTTGTTATTACCTAGAATTTGTCTCATTCCCTTTCATATCACCAAAGGAATATAATTCCTAAAGGTATTCCTTGACTCTCTTTCACAAGAGGAAGTCAAAATGAATCACCTCCTTAGGCTCCTTTGTATTCTAATATATGAGTGAAAGTGGGATTAGGTCCTAGTTTATACAATCTCATTTTCACCCATTACAGGAGGGACCCTTGCAATAGTATAAGGGGCATTACCCTAGTGAAGAAGCAACTCTCAGAGGTGAGAAACCTCTAGAACCACTTTATTTTCTTGAACCTAAATTTGAAGAAGCACATTATTATAAATACACACTTTAGTAAAAAGTGACACATCAATGGGAATGGAAATATGAGAAAATAAAACATAATTTGTTATCTTTGTACAAAAAATTTAGAATTTCCACCCTAAAAGCATGCTATATTTGGGTATACTTGAGAGGGAAGTGAGACCAATCCCCCAAAAGAGACATATTCCAAGAGAAAGGTTCTAGTCGGAAGGAGCAAAAAAAATTGTGAATCTAATTCCACAAATTTTGAGCATGACAACAAAACCATAAAATATGCTTAAAAGACTCTAGTTGACCATATAAAGGACAATGAGGATCCTTGAAACCCATATGTTGAAGGAAAGAGCCTAGAGACAAGCCTTGGGAAATAATACACAAGCAAAGCAAGCAAGTTTATGCTCCACAATGGCAACCTAGATGTTACAAAATCATCGATGACAAATAGAAAGAGGTGATTGCAAATGCCACTAAAGATTCAATGCATCTACCATTAGAAGATATGAAGAGAGCTAGCGATAATCTAACCACGAATTATAATTACAAAAGGAATCTTATAAAAAGGAATTATATTTTGATTTCATAAAAAGGAATTATTTTCCATATCTTTACATTATGACTTATTTAATTAATTGTTTTTTAGATTCAAATTAATGGATATAAATTTATATAGGTGAAGAAAAACTTAAATAACAGTTACCATGCAAAATGGAGGTGAAACTATAGCCTTGACGAATTTGAGTTTAAACTTGCATTATGCATGTGCTAAAACATTTTCATCATCTTCTATGAAAATTCTTAGTCAAACTCTTGCTTTGGTTCATTCAATTGGTGTTTACAACTTATGCATGTTCACTACTTGTGCTCACTATTACACTATTATATTTGGAGATGGTGAGAATTTTATTATGATTCTCCTTTTGATTGGTGAACAAGGCATATTTTCCAATTTTATTTTGTGCACTCTTTTCTTCCACATCATAACCTTGAATCCACTTGACAAGCTCATGCTAGCATTAAAGAATTGGAGATTTTATTATTCATTCACTTGAAGATTGTTGTGTGAGGAAAGTGGGCTAGATTAAAGAATTGGACTTCCTTGTTTAACAAATCCATTTACCCCCAAATCTTGTGCATGCCCCTACCCATTGTTTCACTTCTAAGGTGATGCCTCCTAATAGAAGAGTGGCATGGCCTCTGGTATTTTCTTTCTATATAGAAGACACTTCAAGTTTCTTAATTTTTTTCTTTGGGCTTCCCTTTTGTTCTTCGCATAGCCTTTGGTGACTCAACCTAGTCATTACATATAGCTACATGAGTTCCAAAATCATGTTTAATAAAAAATATATCCATTCCTTATATGCATTGCAATTTAATGATATTTAATTTATAGTTGCATTAGACTTCATAAGAAATTAATAGAGGTAGATGAATTGCAATTCAGTAATCTTTAATTTATAATTGTGTTAGACTTGATAAGAAAATAAGGGACACAATGCATCAACTTCTTTCCAATAGTGTAGTTAGTTTATAGTGGGTAGAAAGATAAATATAGAGATGGGAATTGATGTGATGCCCGCCAAAAATACCCTAGACGAATAAACTAAAAACTACTAACAATTTTTTTTTAAAACATCCATTACATTATTCCAACATTAACATACATCGATACAACATTATTCAATTTCAATAACACATGTAACATCAAATAGAAACATTGTAAACACATTCTATGCAAGCGGAATAAACCTTCTAACATTATCATATTTCAAATTTACTCTTGCAACACAATTATTCCCTAGGGCATCTTAATGTCACTACCTAGCAACATTCTATCATAACATCCATTTATCAAGAAGATCAAATTACTAACTACTCAAGTGAAGCTTCAATGCAACTATTCTATTCTTTCCATCAATCATTGTAAGGCATGATATAACTCAATTTTCAAAACATGAATATATATACACACAACACAAAATCACCTGTTTACTCCATTTCACAATCACATAGATCCCATAAGAACTTTTTACATATTAATCATTCTATACATTAAAAAGACATCAAAGAATCCTTCCTAACCTCTACAACATATCCTTCTACATTTATATATAGAAACCTAACACCAAGAATGCATAATCTCTTAGATAATCAAATCATCATCATTATCTTATCCAAAGTCCCAAACACATAATATTACACAAATCATTTAACCTTTAGTATCCATGATCATCTAGTTACTCAACTATAGATCCATGTTATCCATCCCATGAATGTAATACATCTCAAGTACAAATAAACCAATCCACCCCCATAACTATTTTAAACTCATAACAAGCACAAATTTTACATCATGAAATAACCATAGGTCTACACCTAAATCTAACATCAAGTCCTAATACAATTTCCTTCTCAAATACATCATAGTACAATACAAGAATACATCATTTTTTTTACACACATATTTTATTATGATACAATGTCTTCTTTTCACGAACATAGGAATCTAATAGCGCAATCTCACGATGAATCCAATCCACACACGCATCACCAAGGAGAGTATCCCAATGGAAGAAGGCAATCTACCACCTGACCATGTGGAACCAATAAAGGAACCACCCCCCGTGCTAGAAGATGACAAAGGTTCCAACTCACACTTGAGACCTAAGCTGACACCCATTGACCAAAGGATACAACATGACTTCATGAGACCCAAACACAAGGATACAATACCAAAGTACAAAAAGTGCTAAATCAATGCAATCATCCTCTAGAGGCAAATCAATAAAACAAGGCATGTGGGGTAGAGTGTCATCACATGCTAACCTCTTGTGGCATCCGTCTCCACCTTGGATTAACTCAAGGGAGATCGGGTATACCGCTCCAATGGTCTTCCCAATCTAGGATCCCAAAAACATCTCCCTGGGTCTGTCCAATTGGGGCATACAATATCATATTATTTATCTTTATTAGATGTATTCATAATACCCAACCCTCTAATCAATTATTATTATGTTATCACTTGCAATTATACCATCAACTCTTCATGTGGTATCCTAGGTTTAGACCCTGTTGTAGAGGTCTAGTACTCACAACCTAAAACCAACACATGCAAGAGCCCACTCCCCCATCCATGAACCAAGACCATAGGGTAAAGATAAAATTAAATAAAAAAATAACACCATCATGAAATCTCAAGAAGGTACAATAGCCACAACAACAACTGAATACAAGTTGAGTAACAAGGACTCAAGGGTCAACTCAAAGAAGGAGACCTTCACAAATGAAGCATCAACATAAGCCAATCATGGATGCAAAAAATAAAAGAGGTAAAAATAACATCAAATCCTCAACAGTGAGGCATAACACATCCCACTGGATTCATAAAATCAACCCCTCAATAGTGAGGCATTATCCCTCTCGTCGGAGCATCAAATCACATAGGAGTCAGCTCATCGGTAAGGCATGAACCTTTTTATTGGAGAACATGAAACAAAATAAGAGATCAAACAACATAATAATAAACTCTTAAAATTTCAATACATACTGCACAAGCCTCTGGAGTACTCACACAGACCAAAGATGCACTCAAACAAGCTAAAAAATGACTTTTGGAGACCCCCAAGACAACTCAACTCTCCTGAAACCTAGGTTAGTGTTCCTGGTAGGTATGGTAATGTTTTTGTCATGTATAGTAGAATTTATGGTCAGGTTGATGGCATTTTTGGTCTCAAGGGTGACGTTTCTAGTCAATATGGTTGAATTTGCAAATCAAGACTTCAGCTCTCCTAGACAGTTTGACAGAGCATATGGTACAAACAGTGGCATTCTTGGCATGTATGGTGGCATTTCTGGGTGTTTCCATGGCATTTCTGGTAAAAGTGTAGAGACCAGTTCATTACAAAGGCATCTGGCTTAGGAGGGGTCTCAAGAAGACTCAGGGGTATAAAACAACCCTCATACCAAACACAAGAGGTCTAAAACATCAAAATATCATCATAGACCATCAACATATTCATCTCATTCTTCCTGGTGAAAATATGTAGAAGAAAATATCTCTCCCACTGATAAAAAACTGAGAAATGGGAGCCAAAACCACAGAGGAGAGAGGGAGGAAAGTAACAATCAAAAAGAAGGAACTCAAACAAGATAGAAAAGGTCCAAAAAAATCTAAGACAAGTGAAAGGAAAGATCCACACTTCCACAAAATACACATAGAGTAACACAACAAACCTGCACTTTCCCCATTCCAAATTTTCCCAATAAACTGAAATCCACTAAGGAAGATCATTTCCACAATCAAATCAAACTCCAAGAGCACATAAAATTCAAGAATTGTAGACACAGAGAAGACAAACTTTTTTGGAAAGAAAATGCAGAAGTAAGAGCCACCAACCTGCAATTCGCAAAACCAAAATTGAAGAAGAAATCTGAAAATAACAAGCCTTCCAAAATCCAAATTGCAATCCAAATTCCAAATCCATTTCAAAAATCCTCTTATAATGATGTACCGGATGATTAACCCATGCACAGATCAACAAGCCAATTTAAATAGAAAATTAAAATTAAGACTATAGTTTTCTTGACCAATAGAAAAATTCCAAAAACCATATATCATACTTACCTTTACAAAGTTCGAAAAAGGCATAATATAAATATATATTTCTTACCAACCCAATCAAGCCGACCAATAAAAAATAAAGGTAGGTAGAAATAAATTGAATTAAATTACTTAGTATAGATATGAGAATTAATTGGGAAATACAAATATTTCCTCAAAATTAAACGGTAGGTAAAAATAATATTATTTACCCATACTTTATTAAATAATTCTCACGTAATGATTTATAATTAATTATCATTATTAATATCAACATCAATAAATAAATAAAATAAAATAAATAGAACCCAAATAATTTATTAAATTAAAAATAATAACTAAATAAAAGTCATCTTCAACATTAAATAAAACAAATTAAATAATTAAACAATAAATAAAAAAAATTAAATATTTAAACAATAAATAAAGCTCAATTAAATATCAATAAATAAAATAAAATTTTGTTTTGTTAGATTTCATGATTATCTCTGTACGCCGCTTCTTTTGGTTTGTTTGATTTTTTATGATATATCTCCTCCTTCTTTTCATTTACGACATAAAAATTTTGGGCTTCATTTCTCTCTAGCATTTCCGCATTCACCTCTTCTCCTTTGGCATTTATCTATAATGGTGGACAACAGATCTCATGTCATTGGTGTCAGTCATGTTTTGGACCCTTGTGTTTCTTGTAAATTCTCTGCATTCTGTAGTATATATATATTTTGGTTGCAAGTGTTTTTTGGTGCAGGGGCATGTCAATTTTGGTTGCAGGAGTTCTTTGTTGTAGGGCCTTCAAGATATCCCATGAAGATGGATCTGTCCTTTGGTGCTGGTTTAGTCCTCTTTCTTTTTGAAGCTCTCTTCTTCATTCACTGGGCAGCCTATGTTATTTCTTTTTCATGTCCTTATTTTGTAAATAAGATTGCATGTTCCTATTTTGTAAAATGAGCTTGCATGCTCCTATTTGTAAATGAGCCTGCATGCTCCTTTGTTGATCTCTATTTTGTAACTAGCTCTAGCTAGAGGATTGTTCACTACTTCTCTTCTATAGTCATGTTGATGAGCAATGACCAGAGTTTTTCTTGCTGGTTCTTTTATCTGGGAGCTCAGTTTGAACCAGTTTTTAAATCTATTGTAAAAATTATATATTATTAATAAAATATATCAAGTGGCAATGCCAGCTTGCCAAAAATAAAAATAAAAAAATAAAAAAACTTAATTAATTACTTAATTAAAATAAATAATCCAATCATGCAATAAAGCCAATAATCAAGCCACGACTGATCAAAATAAGAAGGCCGAGAGACTTGACCTCATGACCTACGAAACAAGGTGGAAGAGACTCAAACAATACACCACATCTCTTAGTTGACTCTAAAAGGGAATCAACCAAACAAAAGACATCAAGATAAACTAATAAGGTACACATCTTAGACCTAGAGTGTGTGAGGGAAACTATGTCATCTCTGACAACTTGCCATTGGGATAGGACACGCTCAGACCTGTGAAGCTAGGTGGAGTCGATGTATGGTCACTGCAAACTTGCATCGAAAGCCAACACGACATATATAATACATATACCTCACAATAAATAGACAAGTGATAGAGAATCTAGATGACATTTCCCGCTCACAATGAGTGATATGACATCATCTCTACTCACAAAGATAGTCACACAATAGGATAACATGACATCACATAGAATCATCACCATGAAATAGGGTTAGTGTCATCATGAATCAAATAATCCATATGATTAATGATCACATATATGTATATCCATGAATCATATAAATCAATCCATCAAGGTGATTGTATGTACTAACATCCATTAAAACCATCAAGTATCATATGTCATAAAGCATGTCTAACATCATCAACCATATGAAGCTCCAAAGCATAATAAGTCATATCGAGTAATCATAAATCCATGTAGAGTCCTAGCACCAATGATATCATCTAAGATAGCAGAAGAGTCATCAAAACATCCACCATAAACATCAAAACATAAATAAAGCCATAAGTATCGATCAAGATACCATCAAATCAACATAAAGTAAACTAAGCTATATTAATATTATCTATTAATGTAAAATACACAATATGAATCAGGGAGGGGCACTACAATTGATATATGGAGAAAGGTAGAGTGAGATGTAGATATAGAGAGATAGAGATAGGAGAAGAGATTAGAGAAGAAATATGGAGGGATGGAGATAGAGGGGTGAAGAGATATAGATATAGGGGTCTAGAAATATGGAGAGGGGGAGAGAGTGACAGATTGATAGATTAAGGGTGTCATGTCTAGAGATAGAGGAGGGAGATGAAGATGGAGGTAGAGAAGAAGAAGGAGAGAAATATATAGAAGAGGGAGAGAGGGATTGATATAGATTGTAGAGATATAGATAGACAGAGGAGGTGATATATATATAGAGAGGTAGGGGGGAGTTGGAGAAATAAATAAAGATATAAAAATTGATATATAGATAATGAGGGATATATATCTAAAGAGAGGGAGCTCATAAAGGATGGGAAGATAGAGATAGAGGGGGAAAGAGTGAGAGATAAAGGAGGTGATATTATACTAAGAAATATTTAAATGTGATATATTTTATATTATATTCGGACTATAATTAGTTATAAAAAATACAATTATGGAAGAGGTAGAGGGAGAGATAAATATGGAGAGATAGGGAGAAAGAGATATAGAGATAGATAGGGAGAAATATGGAGTGTGTGTGTGTGTGTGTGTGTGTGAGAGAGAGAGAGAGAGAGAGAGAGAGAGAGAGAGAGAGAGAGAGAGAGAGAGAGAGAGAGAGAGAGAGAGATGTAGAAATAAATAGATAGAGAGGGAGAAAATAGATCATCCCAAACCTCTAAATAATCTACTTCTGATATTTTAAACTTAAACCACAATTATCTTATTACTATAATTATGAAACATGAAAGCACAAAGCACAATAAACACCTGAACACCAATTTTATGTGGAAAACCCTAATTAAGGAAAAACCACGATGAGAATCACACTCACAATATGAAATAACTGATTACAATGTTTTAGACTCAAAGCCAAGGAGCTCACTACACCTGATTGGACTTTCAAGACTAAAGCGCACAACCTTAGGGCAAGATACAAAGGACTTGTTGTTGAACACATCACAGGTTGAGAGGGGGGGTGAATTAGTTCAAACCTCAAAAGAACTTAATTTTTCATCTTCAAGCTTTAAACCATAAGTACACAATCATGGCATAAATAAATAATAAAAGTATAAAGTACAACAAACACATGAACAATAGATTTATGTGGAAAACCTAAGAAGGCAAAAAACATGGTGAGAATTAGACTCATAATATAAATGTAATTTGTTACAATGTTTCCTTCATTACCAAATTCTCCTAAGAGAACTTGTAGAGCTAAGGTGCACAACCTTAGGGCAAGATACAAATGACTTGGAAAGCTAAAACACACTTAAGGAAAGATACGTAAAGCTACCAAGAGACTCACTATCTTCCAAAAAAGAAAGGAATAGCAACAACACCAGCAATCTCCCTCGTTTTCATTGATGGAAACACCATCAACAATAAAGAGAACATACAACTAATCTCTCTCCCCCTTTGACATCAAGGACAAAGGGAATTCTGCTACACTCTCTTTCTCCCTCAGTGATAAGCTTTAATGATTGCAATAATTTTTGGCTCCTCCTAAGAGTAGCCATTGAATCAAAACAAGAGAAAAAGATGAACTCTAAAACTCCCCTTGGATGCATCACTTGAATGCATCTAGTTTAATAAAAGGAGGGGCAATGGCCCCCAAATTTTTTCAGAGATACTCAAAGGTATCCATTACCCATGATCTAGTGAAAATATCCATAACTTGTTCCTTAGTAGATATATATTCTAATTTGACTTCCTTTTCTGCAACCTTCTCTCTTAATAAATGATACCAAATTGCAATATGTTTAGTCCTTCGATGCATTACCAGATTCTTTGAAATGTTATTAGCACTTGTATTATCACAAAAAATGGAAATTTCTTCATCTTACACTATCTTGATATCTTTTAGAGTTTGTTTCATCCACATCACCTAAGTGCAACAAGATGTTGTTGCAATGTATTCTACCTCTGTAGTAGATAATGAAACCAAATCTCATTTCTTACTCAACCAAATGACCAATCTATCCCCCCAAAAAATGCACCACCACTTGTACTCCTTCTATCATCTTCACATCGGGCCCAATCAACATTTGTATATGCTTTTAGTGTGAAATTATCATCCTTCTTATACTATAATCCATAACATGTATTCCTTTTCAGATACCTAAATATTCTCTTCACTGCTTGCTCATGCAATTTGTTAGACTGACTTTGATTTCTATCCACCAAACAAACAACCTGCATAATGTTTGGTCTTGGGGTAGTTAGATACAATAATCCTCCAATCATAGATTTGTACTTTTTCTAATCAACATTTCGACATTCATCATCCTTGTTTAGCTTACAACTAATGGCTAAGGGAGTTGGAACCAATTTAGAATTCTCCATCTCAAACTTCTTTAATATACTTGGTCTAAGAAATAAATATACCTTTTTTTGAATGAGTGAACAATAGTCCAAGGAAAAATGATATCTCACCTATCATAAACATCTCAAATTTATTTATTATCTCTCTTGTAAACTTCCTATAGATGCCCTAATCTCCTCCAAATATGATGTCATCAAATACACAAGAACAATCAATAATTTGTTACCTTAAATCTTGGAATACAAGTTGTTGTCTGCATTACCTTTTTTGAAGCTCTGTTGTAACAGATATCTATTTAACCTTGCATACCAATCTCTAGGAGCTTCCTTGAGTCCATATAGTGCCTTGTTCAACTTGCAAATAATACCTGGTTCCTCTGTCAACTTGAACCTATTGAGTTGTTCAATATATACTTCTTCCTCAAACTCTCCATTCAGGAATGTTGTCTTGACATACATTTGATATACCTTGAAGTTTTTGTGTGCTGTAAATGCAAGAAATATTCTTATAGCTTCCATCCTTGCTACCGAAGAAAATGTCTCCTCAAAATCTATGCCTTCAATTTGTGAGTAATCTTTGTAGACTAATCTTGCCTTGTTCCTAGTTACTTTTCCCTCTTTATTAAGTTTGTTCCAGAACACCCACTTGGTTCCTTTCACATTTTTGTCTACTGGTCTAGGTACCAACTCCCATGTCTGATTATTTTCTATCTGGTTCATCTCTTCTTCCATTACCTTTATCCAAATCTCATCTTTACTGGCTTCTATACAGGTCCTTGGCTCAACTTAGGATAGGAAGCAATAATTTTCTTTTTTACTGAGTTATGCATCTCTTCTTCTTATTTGAACACCCTTTCTCTTGTCTCCATTGATTAGATATTTTGAACGATTCTTCACATACTTTGTTGGTGTCTTAGGCACTTATTCATGTTCTTCTTCTTTTGCATTAGAATCTTCCACTTCTAGATCAAATTTCTTTTTTGTAGCAACCAACATAATTTTTATTTCTCTTTGGTTCAGATGCTACCTCAGGTTGATTCCATTCTTTAGAAACGTTTACATTTGCACTTTCCACAATCTTCTTCAGCCTCTAGTTGTAGCATTGGTAATCTTTTCTATTTGTAAAGTATCCTAAAAAGTTTCCTTCATTTTCTCTTGCATCAAACTTTCCTAGATCAACTTCATCTCTCTTGATGTAACACCCACTTCCAAATATTTTGAAGTACTTAATTGTAGGAGGTTTGGTATTCCAAAGTTTATAGGGTGTCTTTGTGTGATTTACTCTAATTTGTACCCTATTAAGTAGATAAATTGTAGTTGTACAACTTATTTCTAGTATATATTAGGCATATTAGCATCCTTCAACATAGTTCTATCCATTTCAACAACACTTCTATTTTTTCTTTCAACTACACCATTTTGTTGAGGAGTCCTCGGAGTAGAAAAATTCCTCCTAACACCACATTCTTCACAAAAATTGATGAATTTATTTTATGTAAACTCTTCTCCTCTATTAAATCTTAAGCATTTGATTCTACCATCTACTTGATTCTCAACCATTAACTTGAATACTTTAAATCTAACTAATGCTTGAAATTTTTCTCTAAAGAAAGTAACCCAAGTCATTCTAGAGTAATCATCAATAAGTAACATAAAATACATGTCTCCTCTTAGTTCTCTTGTCCTTTTAGGTCCACAGAAATCTATATGAATTAACTCCAATGGTTGCAAGGTGGCATATTTCTTGTTTATGATTTTTCTCTATTTTTTCTTTCTCAACTGGCATTCCCTACACATGGTATTAGTGGGTTTGATGATACTACATACGTAAATCTCTTATAACATGATTAGAGTATATTTTCCATATTATCAAAATTTATGTGTACCATTCTTTTATGTCACAACCAAGATTCATTTTTTTGTGTTAATAAACATCAACTTCCACTATTATCCCTTATATAGTAGACATTGCCATTAGTCCTTGTACCTTTTTGAACCAATCTTTTGGAGCTTCCTTTTCTGATTTTACATCCTAATCCCTAAAATATGACCTTATAGCCTTTTCTACACATCTCACTCACACTTCATAGGCTTTATATAAGGCCTTTAACATAATATACATTATTAGTTTTGTGCTTACCATCAATAGAGATGCTTCCTTTTCCACAAATAGATGCATCTATCTCTCCTGCAAATTTAACTAATCCACCATAATATTTTTCTAGGTTGATAAACTTGTCTCTATCATCGGTCATATGGTTTGAACATTTGGAATCAATGATCCATGTCTTTGGTTCTACTTTAGCATGTAGAGTAGTCTTTACAGATCCCTTATCTTCTTAACTTCTAGACCATCCATCATTCTCTTCTTATGTAGAGCTAAGAGAAAAGATTGTTCATCTAAGTCATTGTCATCTTCTTCTTTAGATAAGTATGCCTTTGTTGAATAAAATCTTCTCTTATGCTTGTCTTTATCATCTCTTCTGATATCCTTGTTATTTCTTTGATAGTTCCCAATATCCTTTGTTATCATCATTAGGTCTTACACCATAATTTTTTTTCTACATACATCTAGAAGCATAATGACCTATTCTTTGACAATTGAGATTTTTTAAGGGTAACTTACCTTTGTACTTGCCATTTACTCTCCTCAATCTCCTTACAAAGTTTTCTTCAATCTCATTCAAGTCTCCATTCTCTTCTAGTTCTTCTTTAGGCTTCTTTGAGGCTTTGAATGCAACTTCCTTCCTTTCCTTTAGGATGTCATCTAATTCAAAAATCTCAAAGGTAACAAGTGAACCAAGGAACTGAGTTACAATGTACTTATTCATTTCAAGGCTTTCCTCAATGGCATATTTCTTCAGTTATAGCTTTCAGGTAATGTTGCCATTATCTTCCTTGCAACTTCACTTTCTTGTACCGATCAACCAACACTTATAAAATCTAAGAGAATTTAAAATTTTATTTACTTAATGAATATAGCCTTCAATGTTTTTATCATCAAACATTCTCACATTCTCCAACTTGTGCTTTAAATTTGTAATCTTCTCTTGCTTTGTCTTCTCATCATCTTGAAATACACTCTTCAATTTATCCCAAATCTCTTTAGTTGACCTAGCCCTTGTGACTTTGTTGAACATTGCATCATTCAAGAAAGTGACAATTGCAACTCTAGCCTTTGTATTACTCTTATATTTTTTAATTTTATCTAGTGTCGTAGGACCATTCTATGGAGAATTATAACCCTTCTTGATGCTTTCCCAAATCTCAAATGACATATTAGCCAAATGATATTCCATCCTTTCTCTCCAATAAGCATAATTTGTGTCATCAAACTTTGGAGAATTGAATGTGTAGTCTTGTGCCATCATGGATCTTCCTCAAGCGGTTAAGCTTCTTAAGAGGAACCTCGCTCTGATACCAATTTTTGAATATGCCACAAGATTGAGATGGGTGGGGGTGAATCAGTCTGGACCTCAAAATAACTTAATTTATAATATTCAAACTTTAAACCATAAGCTTATAATCATAGAAGAAATAAATCATGAAAGCATAAAGTACAACAAACACATGAACACAAGATTTATGTGAAAAACCCAAGTGGGAAAAAAACATGGAAAGAATTAGACTCATAATATAAATGACTTGTAAAGCTGAAACACACTGTTTCAGGGAAAAATAGAAAAAGTTGCCGAGAGAATCACTATCTTTTGATAGAGAAAAGAATAGTTGAATTTAAATGAACAAGATCTCTTGCTCATGAAATCTTCCTTGAACCAATGTATCATGTGACCAACATCATGGAAAACACATCTGACATCAAACACTATCTTTGATCACTATCACATTGAAGATATCATCAAAAAAACTCTTCACAATAGCCTTTCACACATCTCCAATATAAAATATTCTTGCAAACCATTCACATTCACTGCACATTAATTCACACACATTCAAACCTTCACTCATACATCTGCACTCCTTTATATACAAGAATGATCATCAAAACCCTTAACTAGGTTGGCCACAAAGAGAATAAATAATATTACATAAATTTGGCCACTTGAAATTAAAATATTTATTCTGGTCCACTCTAGGAGATAGAGAGGACACAAAAAAATCACAACAAATCATTTCCAAATCATTCCACTGAACCACACATGGTAATACATCCTCCATGGTCAATATCAAATGAAACACTTAGATAAGCATTAAAATGCGCTAGGTAGTTGGTCAAAAAATAAATCTCCAATGTAAATTGTATAATGTGGATCTACACACTGTTGGCATTACAGTAAGAAAGATTGTTGGCATTTCAATATTAGGAGATTGTTGATATTCAATAAGGATATTGAGAAGGTTGTTGAAGATTATTGATATAACTGAAGAAGGATGATAACTAGCTTTATAACATTATTTTATCATTGATGTCAAGAAATTGATTATCTAATTCAGTATGATGTTGCCATATCTTGAGAAGATTGATTAAAAGAGAATTAAGATGTCGGTAAAAGACACAGAAAGAATGTGATGAATAAGAGGAGGAATAAGTTATTCAATGGGCAACTATTACCGATTTAGACAATGATGAGATCATGATGTTTAGATTGTTTTGATATCCTACATATGTTATTGATTGTAAGGTTAATACTATACTATGTCATCGAGTAAAGAACTAGTCGGTAAACCCTAAGGTTATCGATATTGGTTAATGAAGGTGGAATGTCTACCGAGTAAAGTTTAGTATTTACCGAGTTGCAACCGAATTGTGATAGTGCGCATTGGATGAATACAAGCATTATTTAATGAAGGACAATGATTAGCTGGAGATGTGTAAATGATTGGTATGTCATGCATGAAGTTTGTTAAGGATCTATGGAAAAGGAAAATCGGCAGGAAGATCTACAGTGCAGATTGAACCGCAATAACCTTGTGCAAATTCCAAGATAGGAATGCAAGTCCTGAGGCAAGGTAAAACATTTTCAGATCGGAAGGATACATTGAACGTGGTCAAGTTTGAAGATCTGATGGCTAAGATTGATCATGGGAAATGTGATCAAGGAGATTTAGCGGTTAGCAATTGTTTATAAATAAGGAATTGTTAATAAACAATGTATGCGGGCAAGTGTATGCACATGAATGCTACATAGTGATTACCGAGCACAAAAGCTTGAAGACCTGTTTGAATAATAGAGTAGAGAGCCCAGTAGAGGGACAAGATAAGTCTTATGACTAGATTGTTTTGAGAAAATAAGAATCTACTTTAGCATTTTAGATGTGAAGTTGCCGAAAGATTTTTATTACTGTTATTTTGTAAGTGATAGAAAATCTCTTAACCGAGTGGACTTAACAGCCTTATTTGTAAACCCTCTAGCAAGGTAACATTCTAAATGAGTGTTTGAAATCCTTTGACAAGGTCACTTCTAACAAGGTGAAGATCCTAACAGATCTAAGGGAAATCCCTTAACCGGGTCACATCTAGCAATGTGTTTGTAATCTTTAACAAGATTTGCTTTTAACCGAGCATACTCTAGAAGAGTATATTTCTTAGTGGGTCCAAAATCCCACAGTGGTTTTTCCCTATTTGGGTTTCCACATTAAATCTGGTGTTATGAGTGTTATGATGATTATGTGTTTATGAGTTTACATGTTTAGCAGTTTTTGGTTATGTTGCTGAAGTATAAGTTATCGAGGTTGAATCTGTTGATTTTATGGAAGTTTAAGTTTGTATGATTCACCCCCCCTCTCATCTTGTTAGCTATTGGCATCTGTACTTTACATTAAGTATTAGAACTATCACACACACCATGGTGAAACCCAGAATATTGACCATACCCATCCTCCCAAGAAAACCTAGACCAAAAGAATATGATCCAAGTAGGATGCAATGTAGTGTTCCCCCTTGATTCATCTTTTGAATTATGCATCGTGGACTTATCTAGACTTTTATGTGATGCTTTGATTTATACTTATGACTCTATTGATATCTCAGATTCTTATTGATGATGCTAGAAATTTCATATGGACATTTGATAAATGATGACTTATGTGGATGATGATATCTATCCTTGATTGTTATGATGATGGGTTTATATTTGATGATTTATATACACTTACCATTCTTAGATGGATTATATTGTTTATGAGATTATGATGGCATCTTGATTATGCTAAACCCACTTGATGATTATATTGGAAGGGATGGTGTTATGATGTGTGTGACTATTTTACTACTGTATTTGTGATAGGGGCGATGCCATACCATTCATCATGAGCATGATGTGACGTTGTGATTCTCTATCACTTGCCTGATTATTTATGATATATTGTTGTATATGTTGTCTTGTAGCTATTAGTGGTTGCAAGATTGCAGGTACTAGACATCGACTCCACTTGGTCTCACAGGTCTGAGTGTGTCTCTATTCCAATGACAAGTTGTTGGAGATGGCATGAGTTCCCTCTATACGCTCTAGGCTTAAGTTGTCATCATAGTCAGTCGAGTGCCTCAGCGTGAGTCATTGTTGTAGTACCTGGAGTTGTGGTTGTCTTCTAGAATTGTGAGTATTTGATCATTTATTTAATTAATATTTGATTAATATAGTTTATTAATGTTAAAATTAATTTGTTATATAGTTCGGATATTTGATTATTATTTGTCTAATTAACTGTTGAGATTTAACATTTTAATAATATTATTTGATTATAGATTTATGAGCTTTGATCTAATGGTTTATTATTTATTTATTTATCGCCCTTGGTTATTTTATTTATTGGGCCTTTGATTTACTATTTATTATTTTTTTATATAGCTGTGATTTTATATTTTATTTGCCCATAAGGTTTATTTTATTTTAATGCTTTTTGATTTATTAGTCTCTTTTTACTATTTGGGTAATTAATATAATATATTTCTTACCTACCCTATTATTCTATTGGTTATTTTGTGGGGGTAAGTAAATAATATTATTTTATATTGTTCACCTCATATTTATGCACCGTAGCTATAAAATATAATTTTTTTGAATATTCTGATTGGCTAGAACTTTTCTATAGTTTTGAGTGCAAATTTTATCTATTGGTTTTCCATGTGCATCATCAGGGTTGGCTTCTCTGAGAATTTTGAATGTTGCTAGAGCTTTTAGTTTTGATTTAGAGCTTGGTTGGATTGTTAAAGCTTGTTGGATTTTGGTTTGGGATTACTCTTCTTCGATTTTCACTTTGCCATAACTTCTAGCTCCAGGTTGGTTTCATGATAACCTTTGTGAATTTTCATTTGAGAAAATCTTGTTTTCTCTGTGTTTGCATAAAGATTGTTTTCAAGAGATTTGGGAGAATTACTAATGAAATTGAATAAGGATATAATTTATATTATATAGTTTGGGGAAATGTATTTACTCAGATTTAATTAATTGTATCCCTTGTTAGCAACAATCAAGAAGGGAGACTTAGAGGGGGGGGATGAATCAGTATTCATCTGAATAACAAACAAAACATAGATATGATAAACTGCAGTAATAAGACAGATAAGCAAAGTAACAACACAACACACAACACTGATATTTTGACGTGGAAAACCCGATTAAGGGAAAAACCATGGTGGGAACATACCCACAGTAAGATGATACTCTGCAGTAGTATGTGAAAATATTACAATGGGGAATGGACATGCATTCAGGCACACTGCCTAGAGCTCATTGCTCAAATAATAATGGCCCAAAAGGCTACAACCCTTAGGAAAGTCTCACTGATTTACAATAAGATTCATAATACAATATGGAAGAAGTGAACTGAAAGAGTAATATCTCCATATGCTTGATTACAGTTCCAGTTAAGCACATATGTCTACCATGCAACACCAATCTCACCAAAAAATCAAGACCGAAGGATAAATCACTTGTTTTCACATAAACCTCTCTCTAATAATGCATACACAATATCGACACTAAAACTACATGACTATATCACTTATATATACAATTCATTAACCTTGACAACAAGGTCAACTAAACCCTCAACCCTCAATTACAAAATTACATCACACGATACAAAGATCGACCATCAAACCAATAGAATGATTTACATAGTATCTTGGTCCTAAATCAAATTCCCAAATGTACAACTCCATCGGAAATCACACCAAGATCAACTGGAACAAGCAACACCACCAGAAATGTTGCATAACACACAAATCATCACTGGTTGATAGAAACCACCAAAAACTCACACAACAATCAATGCGAATGACCAAAAAAAATAGGACACAACTTAGAAAATACCAGTAAGCATGTTATAATCACCAAGAACAACTGCACCAACACCACTTTTCAAATCTTTATCGATCAACATCTAAAGGCTCAAGAACACAACCAATCAGCAACTGTCATGAAGAAAGAAAACTTGCGGAGTACCAAATCAAGATCTATCTAAAATGAAGATACATAAGACCATCATAAGAAATATCCCAAAAGCTTAGCACTAGATCTAATCACATCAAAGTATATTGGAGGATATACCGAACTCTGCAAAACAATGATCAACAAACCAACACTACAAACCGGATCATAAGATCCTCCCAATCAGCAATCACCAAAATAAAACACAGGAATATGTTGACATCAATGACAACAACATATCCTAGCAAGAGTAATGCATGACAATATCCAACAATCTCCCCCTTTGGCATTGATGGCAACATATGGATGTGAAAAATAGTCAATGCAAAAGAAAAGAAGATATCTCCAACAAACTCCCCCTAAGATCAAGGATTAGAAAGAAGTTTTTCACATGATCTCTCTCCCCCTTTGACAACAATGCCAAAGCCTCAAAACCTAAAACCAAACAGAAACATGAATCTCTCTCCCCAAAATAGAGACTACTCCAGCATAGGAGAATCACTAACTCACCAATCCAGATAAAGAGATAAAGCTCTGAAATCCTTCGGATTGATGAAACTCAATGCATCTAGTTATAATGAAGACTTGTCTCTCAAATAGAAAAATGTATCTGCAAGCAAAGGTTTAGTGAAAATATCAACAATTTATTCCTTTGTAGATACATACTCCAGCTTCACCTTCTCTTCATAGCATTGGAATTATTATAGTATATAACAATAGGCTCATCATAAATAACTCTGATATCCTTTAACATTTGCTTCATCCAAACTACCTGAGTGCAATTACTAGCTGCAACAATGTACTCAGTTTCAATAGTAGATAAAGAAATCGAATCTTGTTTCTTGCTAGCCCATGAAACCAATTTCTTACCCAAAAAGATTGACACATGTTTAGTCTTTGAATGTTGCATTGGATTCTTTGACATGTTAATAGCACTAGAATTATCATAGTATATAGCAGTAGGCTCATCAAGAATAACTCTGATATCCTTCAACATTTGCTTCATCCAAACTACCTGAGTACAATTACTAGCAACAACAATGTACTCAGCTTTAACAGTAGATAAAGACACTAAATCTTGTTTCTTGATAGCACATGAAACCAATTTCTTACCCAAAAATAATGCTCCATCGGTAGTGCTCTTTTGGTCATCAACATCACCAACCCAATCAGCATCAGTATAGGTACAAAGTATGAAATCATCATTCCTAGGATACCATAATCCATAGTCTATAGTTCCCTTCAGGTATCTGAATATCCTCTTCACAATAGTGAAATGATTCTCTTTTGGATCAGCTTGATATCTAGCAGCCATGCAAACAACATGCATAATTTCTGACCTAGTTTGTGTAAGATATAACAGTCCACCAACCATAGATTTGTACAAACTATGATTAGCTTTAGGAGATTCATCATTCTTGGACAATTTACAACCAATCACCATAGGAGTTCCAATCGGTTTGGAGTCATCTAATCCACACTTCTTCAGAAATTCCTTCACATACTTAGTTTGAGATATGAATATACCTTTTCTAGTCTGTGCAATCAGCAAACCTAAGAAGAATTTCATCTCACTAATCCTAGACATTTTAATTTTTTTTTGCATATCACTGACAAACTTCATGCTCAAGTTATCATCACCACCAAATATTATATCATCAACAAAGAGTTCAACAATCAGGATGTTATCATTTTCTATCTTAAAGTATAGATTGTTGTCACCAACACCTTTACTAAATCCCAATTTCAACAAGTATTTATCTAGTCTAGCATACCAAGCTCTAGGAGCTTGTTTCAGTCCATAAAGAGATTTCTTCAACTTACATACCATGTCTCCATCATCCAACAATGAAAATCCATCAGGTTGTTCAATGTATACTTCTTCCTCAAGATCACCATTCAAAAAGGCAAATTTGACATCCATATGATATACCTTGAAATCTTTATAAGCATCATAAGCAAGCAATATTCTAACAACTTCAAGTCTGGCAACCATAGAAAAAGTCTCCTCATAATCAATTCCTTCTTGCTATGAGTACCCTTTGCAAACCAGTCTTTCTTTATTTATGAAAACTTCACTGATTTCATTCAATTTGTTTTTGAATACCCATTTAGTACCAATAACATTCTTATCCTTAGGTATAGGCACAAGTTCCCAAGTATTATTCTTTTCAATTTGATCTAGTTCTTCTTCCATAACTCTCATCCAACTCTCATCTTTATAGGCTTCAACAACATCTTTAGGTTCAACTTTGGAAATCAAACATACTTCTTCAGTAGCTAACCTTCTTCTAGTCATCACACATTTATTCTTATCAGAAATAATTTGATTTTCAGAATGATTCAATCTTATATACCTCAGAGTCTTCTGATTGTTCTAGTTTCCAGGTTCTTGCACTCCTTCATCAACAATATCCAGATTCACAATCTCTACTGGATCATTCTGCTTGGGCTCTTCAGGCTGAATAGGAATTAAAACAATATGTTGACCATCATCATAACCACATGCTCTGATCTCTTTCCCAAGGTTCTCATCCACCTTCACATTTTCACTTTCTACAATCTTTCTTAGTCTCTTATTGTAGCATTGGTAGGCCTTACTCTTTGTTGAATATCCCAAGAAAATACCTTCATCACTTCTAGCATCAAACTTTCCTATATCCTCATCTCTCTTGATATAAAATTTTCTACCTAATACTCTAAAATATCTCACAGTACAAACATGACCAAACCAAAGCTCATAAGGGGTCTTACCAGTATCACCTTTGATGTTAACTCTGTTGAATGTGTAAACTTTAATGCTAATAGCTTCTCTCCAATAAATCTTTAGAACATTTTCTTCAATCAACATAGTCCTTGCAACATCCAAAATAGTTCTTCTCTTCCTTTCAATGACTCCATTTTGTTGAGGGGTTCTAGGAGCAGATAATTGTCTTCTATTCCCATGCATCTCATAGAATGAGTTGAACTCACCACAACATAATTCTCCACCTCTATCAGATCTCAAACACTTCACCTTCAATCCAAACTTAGTCTCAACCTTAGCTTTGAATATCTTGAATTTATCAAATTCTTCTGATTTCTCCTTCAAGAAGACAACCCACATCATCCTTGAATAATCATCAATTAGCAGTTGTAAAGTGGAAAATTGAACACTAGTGATTCCCCACCTAGGAGAGAGAAAGGAAATCACTAGGATGATTTTCACTTGGGAGATAATTTACATTCAAAAGAGGGGTTGAATTCACTAGATCCAAACCCTAGAGTGAATAAGGATCTGAATACTAATTGCAATTTACACTCTTTTGTAAGTAGAAGAGTTGACTTGTTGACTATGCAGAAAATGAAGATAAAATGGGTGAAATAAGGAGCTACTGATTCGAGATCACGTTGTAACTTTGGATTTGAGATATTTAGATTGATATGGACTTGCCTTGTGAATTTGGAGAAAATTTGTTAGCACCATGTTGATGTTGCACCTAGTCCTCTGAAAAATCCGCGAGTCAAAAAGGGTTTTTTTGTCTCTGCAAATGATGCCTAAATCTATAATTATAGTTGCGCACCTGCAACCTACACACATAAAAGAAGGGAAGAAGGGTTGTGAATAGGGGTTTTCCTTAGTCAAACCCTAGTTGAGGAATCAACCTTGAAAGAAAGTAATTGCAAATTCTTAAATGTAAATAATGGAAATGTATACCTTGTAGATCTGCAATTTGTTGATGATGGTTGCTTTGCGTCTTGAATGTAATCACAAGTGTTGCATGAAATCACAAGTAACATGACAAAACCCTAACACACACACACATGCTTGCAAATTAATATTGTAATTTTGGCCCAATGGAACAATGAATAAGACACATCAAGAAGAAGACTTGATGGATGCTTGAATGCTTGAACACTTGAACGCTTGATGATGATAATGAAGATCTCTTTCTTGTTCACCTCTATCATCCTTCTTACCTGAATGAGAGAATTAAGGCCCCTTTTATACTTTCCTTGGAGGGTTAATTATCCTCTAATCAAAGGCCTACATAGGGGGAATTTAATTCTCGAAAGTAGATTTAGGTCCAAGGGTCGGATGGACCCATTTTGGGGTCACAAAAGGGAGGGGGATAGGGTCACCACACCCCTTTCCTAAGGGGACAGGGGTGGCACACCCTTGTCCTAAGGGGAAAGGGACACCACACCCCTTTCTTGCCCTATTTTGGGGCTTGGACAAGGTCACAAGGTGATGCAAGGGCTGAAACGGGAGGAAATCTGGAAGAATGATGCAGAAAGGGGCCTGAATTGAGTATGGGGATGTAGTCGCCAAGGTGACCTAAAACATGGTCAAAATTGCAAGGGTCACAATTTTATCATGCTACATCTATCCCACACTTTAGCGGGAGTATGTCTTATGCAAATACTGCTAGTAAAGTAGAAGAAATAAAGAGATGAATATGAGAGATGCAGAGCAATACCACATGGAGTATAAGACATCACTAATCTTGAGGAACAAAGCCCCCAATTTTAGGATCTTAACTCACTCAAACATATGCAAGAACACACACAAAAAAAAGAACAAGATAAACAAAACAAGTGAAAGCACAAGAGACACACAACAAAAACCAAAACACAAGACCACAAATCAACTAGTCGAAGAGACCTCGATACTCAAATATCTCAAACAACTAATTGAAACATAAAGAAAAATGCCATCATATAAACACCAATAATCACATAAAAGAGCAAAGCTGACATCATCCATGAACCATCAATAGTAAAACTATGAGCTCATGAGAGGAAGAAGAGAGAGGACATGAATACACACTTTGGTGATCCATGAGAAGAAAGGAGAGAAAAATGAACCATGGACATCTCGCCCCTAGAATTAGGTGATCCATGGAGGAAAAAGGACATGGAAAACTAGCCCCTAGATTCTTTCTAGATGATCCATGTAAGGGAGAAGAGTGAGAACACCGTTAGTTCCACTCAACCTCGTGCACATGTGTGCAAGTGAGGTTCAAAGCACCTCATAGGAGTCTATGCCTGAGTATGATACAACTTGTATAGGATGTCTAGTACAAATGTCAAGAAATTGGTGACATCTCTCTCTAAGAGGCTGCCCCCTGGTTCCGAGAATATCCCACTCTATAAGAGAAAAGTGGTGACATCTCACTCTAAGAATGACCCACTATATAAGAGACAAGTGATGACATCTCATTTTGAGAATGATCCACTATATAAAAGAAAAGTGAAGAAATCTCATTATAAGAATGACCCACTATATAAGAGAAAAGTGGTGACATCTCGCTCTAATAGGCTACCCTCTGGTTCTGAGAATGACCCACTATATAAGGGATGCAATGCACGAGAGAAATATAATACAAAAGGAACAACATGGGTGACCCCCCCTTAAGATGTCAACATAGTTTAATATTGATATCTTAAGGAAAGTAGGACAAGGATACCTACCTTCAACATAAAGAAGATATCCATTATGCAACAATGTCATAGATCTATGCAAGTGAGGGAATACTCTTCTTGCAAGAATAAGATAGTTGAAAAGATATATCTTGTTTTAAGAGTAAAGGAGATCCTTGGAGGAGAAGAGATCTTTTCTCAAAAGACATCTACCTCCAAGAGGAGTTGTCTTAGACAAATATAACATCTTCTAGAATGAAGCACAGAAGAGAACAAGAATTCAATCTTTCCTCCTAGTGCTAGGTGAAAGGGATTCTTTATGAAGGATGACTCACTTTTATCCCAATGGGGATGGGTAAATTTATTATAGATGTACATTACCAAGTGTGAAAGAGATTATAGTCAAGGACTTACAACTCTTGTATAAGAGAGAACCCTTGAGTGAACAACAATAATTCCACACAAGGAATGACATCAAGTAATAAAACTCACACCATCCACAACATAGGAAAGAGTGGATCCTAAGAAAAAGAGAGATAGATACATCATTTCCCCCCAAGTGTAGGACAATGAGAAGAATTACAAAACTTATAGAGACTACTCAAAAGAGACATACCGTTTCAAGCAAGGAATACATCCTAACCAAGGAATAGACATGCACTCACATGAAGGATAACTCCATTCAAGAAAGGACATCAAGTTATGAATAACACAATAGAAGAGGTAGTTTGCAAAGAGAGAGAAAGAAGAAGATTCACAAAAGTTCTCTGAGGAGAGATTGTTCATAATAGACACAACGTTTCAAGCAAGGAGAAGATTCCACTCATGGAACAAACATGTGCTCGCATGAAGGAAAACTCCATGCAAGAAAGGACATCAAGTTTATGAATAATATACTCCATAAAGAAAATAGTGAAACCTTAGAAAGAGGAAAAGGAATATTCTTGCCCCCCAAGCATAGAGGAAAGAATAAATAGACTATTACATTTCTCACTAAGTATGATTGCACTTGAAGTTGTACCGCCATGAATGGCAAGGAGCCCACAATAGGTAGGCTAACTATGTCACATAGTGAGGAGCAACATAATAGGAACTTGAATGTTATTTTAAATGATCATGATGAATATGCCATTCATTGCCAGATGTTATTTTTAACATGCCCGAATCAATGTAATGTTGTATTTGTGTTTTCAAAGCTTGACACTCATTAGTAGAATGGCCATGGGTTTGATGATATTTACAAAAAGAAGAATTTTGAGAATGTTGTTTATGTTTTCTTCTTCATTTAGGACAAAGAGGAGATACTAATTTAGAATTTAGAAGATAGGTCAACACATTTTCTTGTTGTAACTCAAAATTAGAATGAGAATGCATGGATTTACAAGATAATGGAGAAGAAGATGTTGACAAAGGAAAGTGTGATTTCTCATGACTGTCGCTCACATTCAAGCATTTGTCCATTGCATCCATGCGTATGTTCAAAAGAGGGTTCACTCTTAGGGGGAATTGGATTGAAGTTTAAAGAGGCCCAATTAATTTCAAGGTTCATGTTAAGAGAAAAATTTGGAATATGAAATTCAGGCATCTTAGACTTTCTAGAAAAGGTAGGAGTGAAATCTAAGGACCCCCAATCATCCTCTAAGAGTTCTTCTTTAGGAACTTTTTTGGTAGGAGATAACGTATTTGAGTGAATTAAAGAGAGGATTGTAGGAAATAAGAAAGCATATGATGCTTCACTTATGTTCTCATCAACTACCTCATTAGTATATGTGTAAGGCACAACATGATAATCAAGAAGAATTTTTGGTTTCCTAGGAACATGAATGGAATTGATTTGATTTTTTTTAGGCTCTTGATTTTTGGGAGAGAGAGAATTATGATGAGAAACAATATCATCCTCTTGTTATAAGGTATCTTTATGTTCAAGACACTCATTAGAAAAAAGACTATCATATGTAATTAATGCTTCATCTTTAGAGAGAAGATCATGAAAAGAAGGTATGGTATCACTAGGATAAGTAGCCATAATATCATCCTCTTGCACCAAACAATTCTTATGAGGGAGGTACTTTTTAGGAGAAGAAGGAACACAATTCTCCAAAGATTCATCTCTAGGAGGGAGATCTTTGAAAGAAGTGTCCATATTCCCTTTTTGCACCAATGTGCCCTCATTAATGAGATCAATTTTGGGAGAGGGTAAATCATAGGTATGAATGAATGAAAGGGAGAACTAAATTATCATCATATGCATGAAAGGGAACATCAAGAACATCTTTAATGCAACTTGAAATTGTATTAGAAAAATAAGATAAGAACTCCATATGCACTTATAATCAAGCAAGAAACTTATATGTCATTTAATCATAATAATGTTCACCCCATACATGAATATAAAATTGAATAAAGGAGGGAAAATGGATTTTGAATTGCAAATTTGAAATTTGAATTTTGAAATTGTGAAATTTGAATTTGAAATTTGAAACTTGCAAAATAATTCAATAATTCAAAATGTTAGGAAAAATGATTATTCAATTAAATGAATAAATTGATTGAAAGAATAATAATGCACCCTTCTAGGAAATTGAAATTTAAAATTAGGATTATGTAAAAAAAATAACCTCTTAATTTAAAATTTAAAACTATCCAAAAGAGATTAAATTTTTAAAATTAGGGCCTATGGGATACCACTTAATTTCAAATTTAAAATGGACACCATTAAGATCTTAAAACTAGGGCAGTTTATAATTAACCACTTAATTTAAGATGTTTCCTTGCAAGTTGCAATGTTGAAATTGGGAAATGTTTTTGATTTTAGGGGGATCAAAATTCAACAAAATCAGCCAATTTTATGGATTTAAGCAATTAAATACAGGCATAACAGTCTCCCAAAATTTTGGGAAAAAAGCCAGGGACCAGGTTGAAAGTGCACCTGATCCTCTCAACTTTTTTGAAAATTTTTAGGGATCAAAATTCGATAAAAATCAGCCAATCTTCTGGATTTAAGCAATTAAATACAGTCATAAGAGTCTCTTGAAATTTCAAGAAAAAGGTCATAGACCAGGTTGAAAGTGCACCCGGTTCTCCCAATTTTTTTAGAATTTTCAAGGATGAAAACTATGATGATTTGAGAGCCATAAAAATGATTGATTTTACAATCTCTAGATAGGCAAAATTAAGGTTTGAATGTCGAAATAGGACCCTATCAGGGTTTTGAAAAATATAAGAAATTGAATTGCAAATTTGAAAAAGGTCAAACCTAATGGATAGGGCCACCTTGAATAATATTTAGAAAATTGAAATTGGTTGAAATTGATTGAAATTTACATAAATCCAAATAAATTTGAAAATTAGGGTTTTAGGACCTAATCACTGAATTTTGAAATTTTGAATTTTGGCAAAAAAAGGGAAATTGAAAGTTTGAATTTTAGGCAAGAAGACAAGTCTGAAAATTAAATGTAAATCCAATTTTTGCACAACTTCAAGTTGATGTTTGAAAGTTAGGGTTTTGACAATTGACCACTTAATTTTGTAAATTTGATTTTCAAATTGAACAAGACAATGAAAGAATTGAATTTGGTAAGCAATGTAAAAATAAGATCCAATACAATAAAGAGCAATTTTTACAAAATACAAGCATGTAAGACGTCGGGTTCACCAAAATGTAAAGTGGAAAATTGAACCCTAGTGATTCCCCACCTAGGAGAGAGAAAGGAAATCACTAGGATGATTTTTACTTGGGAGACACTTTACATTCAAAAGAGGGGTTGAATTCACTAGATCCAAACCCTAGAGTGAATAAGGATCTGAATACTAATTGCAATTTACCCTCTTTTGTAAGTAGAAGAGTTGACTTGTTGACTATGCAGAAAATGAAGATAAAATGGGTGAAATAAGGAGCTACTGATATAGGATCATGCTGTAACTTCGGATCTGAGATATTTAGACTGATATGGACCTGCCATACGAATTTGGAGAGAATTTGTTAGGACCAGGTTGAAGTTGCACTTGGTCCTCCGAAAAATCTGCGAGTCGAAAATGGTTTTTTCATCTTTTCAAATGAAGCCTAAATCTACAATTATAGCCACACACCTACAACCTACACACATAAAAGAAGGGTTGTGGATAGGGGTTTGCCTTAGTCAAACCCTTGTTGAGGAATCAACCTTGAAAGAAAGTAATTGCAAATGCATGAATGTAAATAATGGAAATGTATACCTTGTAGATCTGCAATTTGTTGATGATGGTTGCTTTGCTTCTTGAATGTAATCACAAGTGTTGCATGAAATGGCATGTAACATGACAAAACCCTAACACACACACATGCTTGCAAATGAATGTTGTAATATTATCCCAATGGATGAATGAAGAAGACACATGAAGAAGAAGACTTGATGGATGCTTGAATGCTTGAACACTTGAACACTTGATGATGATAATGAAAACCTCTTTCTTACTCACCTCTATCATCCTTCTTACCTGAATGAGAGAATTAAACCCCCTTTTATACTTTCCTTGGAGGGCTAATTATCGTCTAATAAAAGACCGACATAGCAGGAATTTAATTCCCGAAAGAAGATTTAGGTCCAAGGGTCAAATGGACCCATTTTGGGGCCACAAAAGGGAGGGGGATAGGGGCGTGGCTACCCTATTTTGGGGCCTGGATAGGGTCACAAGGTGATGTAATTCCTGAAATAGGAGGAAATTTAGAAGAATGATGCAGAAAGGGCCCCCAATTGAGTATGGGGATGCAGTCGCCAAGGTGAGGACCTAAAACATGGTCAAACTTGCAAGGGTCACAATTTTATGATGCTACAACAACATAAAATATATATCACCCTACACACTTCTAACATTTGTAGGTCCACATAGGTCAGTATGTACAAGATCTACCAGTCCTTCTGATGTGTACTATTTGCTTTTGAAAGAGATTCTTGTTTGCTTACCCAATTGACATTCCTTACATACCGGATTAGAAAGCTTAACAATCTTAGGTAGATCTCTAACAACATGTGTATAACAGATCTTAATCATTGAATTAAAATTCACATGACACATTCTCCTATGCCACAACCAACTCTCATCAATTTGAGAAATCAAACAACTTTTCTCACCAACATTCAAATGAAAAATGTTACCTTCAGTCTTAGTTCCAGATGCAGTCTCTATACCGGATGCATTCAAGATCTTGCATTCAATATCCTTGAATTGTAGATCATAAACCTTATCAACCATCTGTCCAACACTTAGAAGATTATGCTTCAAACCTTCAACATACAAGATATGATCCGTGTTATGCTTACCATCAAAAGAAATAGAACCTTTCCCATGGATTACACAGGCTTTGTCATCTCCAAATCTAACTTTTCCACCATCATATCTTTTTGTACTCACAAATTTTCTTTTATCACAGGTCATATGATGTGAACAACCACTGTCAATTACCCATTCATCTTTCTCTTCAACTTTAGCAGCTAAATCTTTCTCCTCAATAGTACAGTTAGTGGAATCAATAGGTATAGGTCCATCTTCCTTAATGGAAAGGAATACAACTTCATCTACTTAATATTGTTCATCTGTAATACCTTCATCAACAACATAATAATAGTTCTTTTGATTTCTAAACTTTGGGTTAGGCTTGTAAGACTTGTCATACTTATCATGCTTGTCATATCTATCATTCTTATCATGCTTATCAAACTTATCATGCCTTTCATACTTAGCAATTCTCTTCAGGCATCTAGAAGAAAAATGTCCTATCTTATTACAAGAGAAACATTTCAAAGGTAACTTTCCATCATACTTACTGACACCTTTAGGAAATCTCTAGGAAATCAAAGATTCAAGTTCATCCAGCTCCCTTTCTTGTTATTCCATCTCTCTTCCCTCTCTTTCATATCTAGATATTCTACACTCATCAGGATCATATTTCTTCTTTCTAGATACAAATGCAGATGCTTTGAATGTTATCTCAGACTTTCCATGTGACTCTCCAAATTCACTAAGCTCAAATGCAACAAGATTTCCAACCAACATCTCTTGTCACAGTAGTCACACTCTAGATCTCATCAATAGAAGCAACCTTATGCTTGTAGGGAGGAGGCAAAAATCTCAAATCCTTAGCAGTAATTTTATCTTCCTCAATAGTTCCTCCGAAACATCTGATACCTAGGACAAGGTTATTCACCTTAGCCATAAAAGAGTGTATATTCTCATCATCTCCCATCTTAAATGTCTCATACTTTCCTTTTAAATTCTGCAACTTAGAAAACTTCACTTGTTTGTCACCTTCATACAACACCTCAAGCTTCACCCAGATCTCATGTGTGGTCTGAAGTCCCATCACATTAGTCATCTCAGAATCATTCAAGGCACTAAGAAATTCTTCCTTCTCTCTAATATTATGTTCTGCTTCCTTAACCTCGTCAGGAGTAGAAGGTCCATTCTAAGGAACAACATAGACATTCTTTGTAATCTTCCAATAATCTTCACCAAGACATTTAAACTGCACTTCCATTTGGTCCTTCCATATAGCATAGTCACTTCCATCAAATACCAGACTGTCCTTAAAGATTACACCTTGAGCTGCTATCCCAGATCTCCTCAAGAGATTAAGCTTCTACCAGAGGATCTAGCTCTAATACCAATTGTTAGTAGGAATCAAGAAGGAAGACTAAGAGGGGGGGGGGGTGAATCAGTCTTCACTAGAATAAAATACAAAACATAGATCTGATAAACTATAGTAAAAAGACAAATAAGAAAATTAATAGTACAACACACAACACCAAGATTTTGATGTGGAAAACCCTGTTAAGGGAAAAACCATGGTGGGAACCTACCCATAGTAAGATCATACTCAACAGTAGTATGTGAAAATATTACAATGGGGAATGCGCATGCATTTAGGCACACATTCCTAGAGCTCACTGCTCAAATAATAATAGCCCGAAAGGCTACAACTCTAAGGGAAGTCTCACTAACTTACAATAAGATTTGGACTACAATCTGGAAGAAGTGAACTGAAAGAATAGCATCTCCAAATGCCTAATTACAGTTTCAGTTAAGCACAGATGTCTGCCCTGCAACACCAATCTCACCACAAACTCAACACCAAAGGATAAATCACTTGTTCACACATAAACCTCTTTTTGATAATGCAGACACGTCATCGACACCAAAACTACATGACTATATCACCTACATATACAATTCATCAATCTTGACAACAAGGTCTGCTAAGCCCTCAACCCTCAATTACAAAATTACATCACACAATAAAAAGATTGACCACCAGACCAATATAATGGTTTACATAGAATAGCTTGGTCCTAAATCAAATTCTCAAATGCACAGCTCCACCGAAAATCATGCCAAGATCAACCGCAATACACTACACCACCAGAAATACCGCATAACATGCAAAACATCACGGGTTTATAGAAACAACCAAAAAATTGCATAATGATCAATGCAGATCACCAAAACAAATAGAAATGACTTTGGAAACACCAGAAAGTGTTGGAAATATGCCTTGATTTCTCCTGACTAGTGTTCAAGTTGATCAGGGTAACTTACCCTAATAGAACAGCTTATGGGAAGGTATTGGGTTGTGCTTTCCTGATGGACTCTTCCTATTGAAGTAACCTTGGCCGATGAACTCAACTTCTTGGAATGGATGTCATTCGCTACACTGAAGTCCCAATGTGTTAGTTGTCTTCTGGTTGGAATGCTTCACATATCAGAATAGCTATTTATAAGTCATCCAGATGCCCTGAGGAAGTCGACTTCAGTCATCGGGGTAACTTCAGCTATCGAGAGGACTGGATGGGAGTTGTGCCGATAACTGATGGATCCACCTTGGGACATCGAAGTGCTATCGGCTATCAGAGAAGCCATATTGAAGTCTGGTCAATACCTGATGGTTCCAGCAATCTTAAGTGGTTGATATGCCATTGGATATCGAGAGTGAAGTTTTATGGTCGTGTCGATGCCCGATGGATCCATCTTTAGTGTCATCGGGGATCGGGAGTTTGATTTTCTTCTTGTGCTGACACCCGATGGTTCTGTCTTGGATCATCAGTGTATCTCTACTTATCAGAGTAATAGTTTTGATGTTATGCCAAAACCTGATGAGGTCGCCTTCGACGATCGGGTTGATCGGGGATCGGGGAGACAACAAGAAGGTTTTGCCGATGTCTCGATGGGATTATCTCTAGGTCATCAAGAGATCAGAGTAAGTCATTTGGAGTCTTTTCGATGGCCGATGGGGAAATATCTGACTGCGGATGGCCGCTCGAACTGAAGTCCAAAAGACAAGTAGGCGGACACTCAGAATGTTTTTAATAGGGTACTTGAATACGAACCGACCCAACTTTCGGATGGATGTGGGATAATTGGTTTCCATGAGTTCATGAACAGACTAGTAGTCGCTTGATGGTTACACTCTAAAGTTGTTATTCTAACTGACAAGAATGTAGTGATCTAATTCCACAGATGACATGTTTTCAGTCAGAGGATTAGAGTGATCATTGTTGTATTTTGTGGGGAGTTATTGTATAATTCAGAGTGTGGTCATGTAGAGCATAAGTTAAACAATGGTTGAGCAGAGCATAGTGAAGCAATATGTCTGTGCTGATCAGAGCATAACAGAGTGACTACGAAGGGATGCAGAGAGGTTACATTGTTGTAGTGTTGCATGTTTGTAGTCTTGAATGTTCTACATGATGTTATAGAAGAGTTCTGAACTATGTAGACTGAGAATGAATACCTTCTCTATTAAGACTGTATCTTTATTGTAATCTTTTTACTATAAATAAAGTAGTCTTTCAGTTGGGTGGTGGGTTTTTTCCCGTAAGGGTTTTCCCATGTAAATCTTGGTGTTATTTCTCTGTGTGTTTGGATATTTGAATCATCCATCTGTGTCATCTTAATGTGTTGCAAAATAATTTTAAAAGGCATTCTTGCTTTATCCCCTATTGAATTGACGATAGGAGAGTGTTTTCCACATCTAGCTTTCCTTACAAGAGGTATCTAAGCCATTTAGTTGTGTTATCCTTGTCAGGTAGGGCTATTTTGGGTTAATTCTATTTTCAGTGGGAGTCTGGTAGAGTATCTGGTTTGCAAATTGAGATGGCACACACTTCTGGATGAGTGGACATTGAGAAGTTCAACGGTTCAAACTTTGAGTTGTGGAAACTTAAGATGGAAGATTTGCTAGTTGATCAAGATCTGTGGGTTGCTATGTCTGGACAAAAACCTTCAAGCATGAAGAAAGAAGATTGGGATCTTGCAGATAGAAAAGCCAAAGGATTGACCAGACTCTATTTGGTAGACTTTGTTCTGTTAAATGTTCATGAGTAAAAGACTACACATTTTCTACAGAAGAAACTTGGAGATATTTATCAGGGGAAATATCTGGTAAACAAGTTGTTCCCGAGGAAGAAGTTGTATTCCTTGAAGATGGGTGAGGGTACATTTGTTGTAGATCATCTGAATGTTTTCAACATGATGGTTGCTCAACTAACTTCCATGGGAGTCAAGATTGATGATGAGGATCGATGTATGCTTATGTTATGTTCTCTTCCTGACACATGGGATTGTTTGGTAATGGCCATTGGGAATACAACAACCACTTTCAAGATGGAAGAAGTGGTTGCTTCATTTCTATCAAAAGAAACATGAAGGAAATCTTCTAAGATGGTCAAGGAGGCCCTTGCTGTTCATGGAAAGACAGAGGACAAGAAGTCTAAATCCAAGTCAGAGGAAATTTCTGCTCCTGGAAAGAAGTCCAAAGCGAAGTACTGGAACTGTGGGTAGGTTGGTCACATTCGGAAGGATTGCAAAGTGAAGAAGAAGAAAGAAAACAAGAGTTCTTCAGATTCTGGGTCCTCTTTGAATGAGGATGGAAATGCCTTCTGAGCTGCTTTGGCAAGTCAGACATCTCGTGGTGTCTGGTTCAATCACGATGCCATGTGAGACTAGGTACCATGGGTCTTTGGCAGTGATGCAGATTCATCATTTGATGGTGAATGTTCTTCATGTGACTAAAGATGCTGACATCTTGAGGATCCATAAAGGGGTCCTTGGTAGAGATGTTGTTTGTGTCATATTTTGACATGTTTTTCTTAGTTAGGATGTGTTATATTATGTTTGGTTACACTCTTGAGATGCATTTAGAGTTATGGCATGATATGAAGGTGCTCATATGGAGCATGTTATCTCTTTGGATGAGATGTTTTAGATCATGTATGTCATGTCTTTAGTTCCTATTTCTGCAGTTGGAATTTTGACAATGATATTGGTTATGTCTTTTATGTTTTGAGTACCATGATCTTTTGTTTGATACTTCATGATAATGTGGTCATGCATTTGAAGTTTTGGCATGGGTTGATCAGCTACAAGTGTTCTTGGAAACATGGAAATGTAGATGGTACTGAGTTGGAATGAGTAATAGGTTCAACTGAAAGGCATTCATCTGCAATAACATAGTTAGCATTTAGAAGTGAAGAAAGGGTATGATATAGGGTGCTATGAAGACTTCCTTGCAGGTTCTTTGTTTATAGTTAGTATTGTGAATGCTCTTGGTACAAAGGTTTTATTTACTTCTATGTAATGTTGAAAAAATGATCTTTTTCAATTCTGACATTTCCTATGTAGTGGGAGCTTCTTGGTGTGTATGTGACTGCCATTGCACTTGAAGTTTGAGACTGTGAGTAACAGGTTGTATATGTTGATGATTTGAAATTCATCTTGTTATACTATGAAGGTATGTATAGCTGGATGTACTAGCACTTGCTGTGGGTACTATTCTAGCTATGTTTGTAACAAATGTTGGTACATTTGAGTAGCCTTGGGAACGTGAGGTTTGTGTTCTGGGAGTCAGAGTTATGTTTTTCTCAGTACATAGCTTCTATGTGTGTCTAGTGGCAGTGGCATGATAGAAGGTGGGTGTATCCATGAATGGGATGAGACTTCTCTGCATGTGTCTCAGTGGTGCACAAAGTATATTGTATTTTCTGATGGTTTATGATCGAGTGGTATATCAACATTGATGGGATTTTGAGTCCATGGTTCTCAGTTGAGTTTGTAAGTGTTTGGCATGGTAGACAGGTCCAGTTAATTCCTTGACAAGTGGGATATTGTTGGAAATATGCCTAGATTTCTCCTGACTAGTGTTCAAGTTGATCGGGGTAACTTACCCCAATGGAACAACTTGCGGGAAGGTATCAGGTTGTGCTTTCTCGATGGACTCTTTCTATCGAAGTAACCTTGGCTGATGAAATCAACTTCTCAGAATGGTTGTCATTCGCTACACCAAAGTTTTGATGTGTTATTTGTCTTCCCGTTGGAATGCTTCACATATCGGAATAGCTATTTATAAGTCATCCCGATGACTCAACAAAGTTGACTTTGGTCATCAGGGTAACTTCGGCTATCGGGAGGGCTGGATGGGAGTTGTGCCGATAATCAATGGATCCACCTTGGGTCATCAGAGTGCTATCGGTTATCAGAGAAGTCATGTTGAAGTCTGACCGAAACCCGATGGTTCTAGTATTAAGTGGTTGATATGCCATCAAATATCAGGAGTGAAGTTTTATGGTCATGCTGATGCTCGATGGATCCACCTTCGGTGTCATCGGGGATCAAGAGTTTGAGTTTCTTCTTGTGCCGACACCTGATGGTTCTGTCTTAGATCATCAGTGTATCTCTGCTTATTGGAGTAACAGTTTTGATGTTATGCCGAAACCTGATGAGGTCGCCTTCAGCAATCAAGGATCAGGGAGACAATAGGAAGGTTTTGCCGATGTCTCACTGGGATCATCTTTGGGTCATCAAGGGATCAGAGTAACTCATTTGGAGTCTTTCCGATGGTCGATGGGGAAATATCTGACTATGGATGGCCGCTTGGACTGAAGTCCAAAAGACAAGTAGGTAGACACTCATAATGTTTCTGTTAGGGTACTTGAATATGAACCGACCCAACTTCCAGATGAATGTGGGATAATTGGTTTCTACAAGTTCATGAACCGACTGGTAGTCACTCGATGGTTACACTCCAAAGTTGTTATTTTAACTGACAAGAATGTAATGATCTGATTCGACAGATGGCATGTTTGCAGTCAGAGGATCAGAGTGATCATTGTTGTATTCTATGGGGTGTTATTGTATAAGTCAGAGTGTGGTCAAGTAGAGCATAAGTTGAATGACGGTTGATCAGAGAATAGTGAAGTGATAGGTTTGTGTTGATCAGAGAAGAACAAAGTGACTATGAAGGGATGCAGAGAGGCTACATTGTTGTAGTCTTGAATGTTCTGCATGATGTTATAGCAGAGTTCCGAACCGTGTAAACTGAGAATGAATACCTTCTTTGTTAAGACTGTATCTTTATTGTAATCTTTTTACTGTAAATAAAGTAGTCTTTCAGTTGGGTGGTGGGTTTTTTCCCGTAAGGGTTTTCCCACATAAATCTTGGTGTTATTTCTCTGCGTGTTTGGATATTTGAATCATCTGTCTATGTCATCTTAATGTGTTGCAAAATAATTTTAAAAGGCATTATTGATTGATCCCCTATTGAATTGACGATAGGAGAGCATTTTCCGCATCCGACTTCCCTTACAGAAAGCACGTTAGAATCACCAAGAACAACTGCACCAACACCACTTTTCAAATCTTAATCGATCAACGTCTGAAAGCTCAAGAACACAACCAGTCAACAACTGTCACGAAGAAAAATAACTTGTAGAGTACTAAACCATGATCCATCTGAAATAAAGATACAAAAGACCATCATAGGAAATATACCAAAAGATCATTACCAGATCTGATCACACTAGAGTATACCAGAGGATATACCGAACTCTGCAAAACAATGATCAACAAACCAACACTACAAACTAGATCATAAGATCCTCCCAATCAACAATCACCAGAACAAAAAAGAGGAATATGTTGACATCAATGACAACAACATATCCTAGTAGCAATAATGCATGACAACATCCAACATCCTTGTTGTGAAAAACATTGTGCTTTCTTTGTGTATACTGTGATGAGTCTATAGTTGTTGCAATTATGATTGTGTCTTGTGAATGAGGGAGATGATTGTCTTATATTGTGTATCTGGTTTTTTAGAGAGTCTTGGGTTTTCTATTATTGTCAAGTGTGGTTTTCTATATGTTGCCGAAAGCCATGTTTGTGTTTGTGGATAGTATCTTATACTTCAATTTCTATTTGATATTGTTAGTTTCCTTGAGTTATAATGATAATGCGTCCCTTTCTAATTTGTTTTGAAGCCTATGTATTTTCTTGAGTTGTCAGAAATATTTTTGAGTCCATTTTTAGTCCTTGTCTTTGATGCGCTACAAAATTAGTCGTATGCGCTAAAATGTGAGTTGTATGCACTAAAATATGTATCCTATGTGCTATTTTGGGTGTTATATGTGCCACTATATGTGTTATATGTGTCATGATCCTCTATTTTTTATTTTTTCACTTTTTATTGGATGCACTAAAATAATCGGTCTATGTGCTAAAAGACATGGTCTATGCACTACTCTTTCCTATGGATGTGCTAAACTACCCTATTAGTGGTAATTTTTATGGTTTTAGCTTTCTGGGTTGGTTTACCTTGGTCCGCCCTTCTACTAGAGGCATTTGATGATTTCCTTGTGATTCTCAGAATGGATTATGCTTTAGTTTAGGCTATTTTTATAGTTGTTTTGGCTCCGACAAGTTGCATAGTTCCTTGTCATTGAGGTTGTCTTGTTTGCTCCAACAAGTTGATAATGTTGGCAATATGCTGGATTTGGTTAAGTGTTGTCATTGATGTCAACACTATATCCTAGTTGGAGACTATCACGGTTGGATCTATCCCGGTTAGTCTTGGTGATCATTTTGGTTTTGGCTGTGATTCTGATCCACTATGATCAAACCTCTAGAATCTATTTTGGATGCTTATTCTAATAGTTACATGCTTTCTATATTCTAGTGGTTTCATGGTTTGGTTATCGCTTTTGGTATTTCTGGTTACCGACTTGTTCTTGGGTTTACCTACTAGCTTTTGGCTCTACCAGCTTCTAGCGTTCCCAGTTAGCTTTACCGATATGTTGTTTTGGTGACTTGGTCAGTGGATTTTGGGTCCGGCTTATGGAATCAGTTTCTTTCATGTTGTTGGTGCTTCTTGATCATATCCCAAGCATTTGGTGACTTTTCTTTGGATGGTGTGCTATTATGGTTGTCTTATTTGGATCCGGTTAAAATTTCACTAAGGGTCTCTACCGACAAGTGAAGCGTGTTAGATCTTGGTATTAGCAGAATCCCAAGAGGATATAATTGTTTGGTTACTTGATTTAGGTCCATGCTATGTAATGTAAATAATAATATTGATCCGGTGATATCGTGTGATGTAATTTTTGTAATTATGGGTTTATGGGTTTAGAGTTTAGCCGACCTTGTCAATAAGGTTGATGATCTGTATTTATAGTTATGAATATTACTAAAAAAAATTGTTTCTATAGATTGTATCAATGAAGTCAACATACTAAAAATTTAAAATTCATCATCCTCATCAATAAATGTTGGAATAATCATTATGAATGCTATTTGACATATAATAAGTTGACAATGAAGATGTCTATAAAATAAATTGTATAATAATTAATAATAATATATGAAATAATTTATTATTTGTCAAATAGCATTCATAATGATTATTCCAACATTGAGTGAAGAAGGTGATGAATTCTAGATTTTTAGTAAGTTGAATTAATTTATACATTTTATAAAGATATTTATGTTCTACATAAACAAAAAATTTCTTAGTAATCTTCACAACTATTTATTTTTTTATTATAATTTTAACATTGTTTAATACCAATTAAACAATAAATAGTTGTGAAGATTACTAAGAAATTTTTTGTTTATGTAGAAAACATAAATATCTTTATATAATGTATAAATTAATTCAACTTACTAAAATTCTAGAATTCATCACCCTCATCACTAAATGTTGGAGTCATCATTATGAATGTTATTTGACAAATAATAAATTAACAATGAAGATATCTATAAACTAAAGTGTGTACTAATTAATAGTAATATATCAAATAAAAAGAATTGATATTAAACAATCATAAAATAATAATGAAGAAATAGATAGTTATGAAGATTACTAAGAAATTTGTTGTTTCTAGAGAAAACAAAAATATTTTAATAGGTGGTAAAAATTAATTTGACTTATTAAAAATCTAAAATTCATCATCCTCATCACTAATCAAGCTTCAAACCTTCTATTGACTATTATTTGAACTATTAATCACCACAAGGGTGTTTGCTTCCACTTCCAATCATCTAGAATTAAATGAATCAACAATAATCAAACCTTTCAAGACTACCAAAGCTTTTACTTTAATATTTACTCTATTTTTTAAAAAACAAATTAAGAAAATCACTAAAAAATAAAACTTCTACATATGTTGGCTAGGATAACTTCTAATTATCAAAATTCATTTTATAAACATCAACTTTTGATGGGATTCAAAAGGAAAAATTATAATTAGAAGCTTTCTCAATTAGATATTAAGGATATTAAAAAATCTCAACACATATATATTTTTTAAATGATTTATTATTTGAAGTTGAAAACACAATGTATCTGACATGTGATGGGTAGGAGAGTGTTGAACCCAAGGCAAGACTGAGAGGGGGAGTGAATCAATCTAAACCAAAAATCAATGCAACACATACACAATTAATCAACAACACATATCCAACACACAGACACCAAGATTTTCTACAAAGAAAACCCAAACAAAGAAAAACCACTGTGAGCACTTACCCACAAAATATATCCACTATGAATATCAGATTACAATGAAAGATCTCATTGCTCTGGACTTTCAAACCAAGGCTAACTGCTCTTGGGTCAAGATACAAAAAGATGACTTTCAAACCTGATGCTAACTACAACATGGAAAGATACAAAAATGATTTCAAAAGAAGGATCTCCTGTTCATGAATTTTTCCTTGAACTCTAAATTAAGTGACCAACATCAACACACACAATTATAATCTTACTGTCAATACGTTGTCTCTTGTTTTTGCCATAGTCTCAAATGACTCGTATATCATTCAATCACAACTCTTCTTCTCTACTTTCAATTTCGTTGATTATCTTCACATCACATACTTCCCTTATCCTCTTACATTCATCCTCTTCATCATAATCTACTCAATCATATTCATTCTTTATATACAAGATAGATCATCAAAAATTGAACCAAGTTGGCCTAAAATAAAATACATCTTCTAGACCAAAAACATACATGCCAATCCACTCTAAGAGAAAGAGGGGACCAAAACACATCGCCCTAAGCTCAACCAAACAATTTACAATCACTGGAACATAACCAACACCATACCAACATGCAACACAACCATATAGATAATTAATAATCAAAACATATTCTCCAATGCAAATAACTCTTACCTCTTTAGAAAATTCTTTACATAAGCTATTGTTTCCTCCGATTATAATATCATCAACATAAACTATAACAATCAACAATTTATCTCCATCAATCTTGAAATAAAGATTATTGCTTGCTATACCTTTTCTGAAATTTTGTTGAAACAAATACTTGTCTAATCTTGCATACTAGGATCTAGGTGTCTATTTGAGTCCATACAATACTTTCTTTAGTGTGCACACCATATTCGGATCCTCTGGTAGTTTGAAACCATTCGGTTGCTCAATGTATACTTCTTCTAGATCTCCATTCAAAATGATGACTTGAAATCCATCTAATAAACTTTGAAGTTCTTATAAGCAAAAAATGTAAGAAACATACATATAGCTTCCATCCTTGCTATCAGAGTAAAAGTTTCTTCAAAATCTATGCTTTCCACCTGAAAATATTCTGTACATACCAACCTTTCTTTATTCCTTGTAACCTTCCCTTGCTCATTTAGCTTGTTCTTGAATACCCATTTAGTTCCTATCAAATTCTTGTCCACCGATCTAGGTACCAACTCACAAGTGATGAATACTAAGAGGGGGGGGGGGGGGTGAATTAGTATGCCAAAAATCTTTGCACTTAAACACTTTGCAAGACTGATAGTAAACCGGTAAAACAATTTAGCAGACAAACCAGTTAACAAACATGCAAACCAAATAGCTAATAATACATTCACCCATAGAAGCACAAACACCATAACACAAGAGAATTTGATGTGGAAACCCAAATGGGAAAAACCACGGTGAGATGGAACTCACAAGTAACTATCTATAGAATAAGAACCAGACCGGTTAAGGTCTTACAATGTTCTTAACTAGAACAGATCCTGTTAGGAATCTCAATCTCTGTTAGGAGATAAGTCCGATTAAAGACTACCTTGCTAGAGGATTTTAGATCCAGAGATGTGAACCACCTTGTTAGAGGATTTACAAAAGGCTTTTGGGCCTACCCGGTTAAGGGCTACAGACTTGTCAAAGATGTGAGTAATCAACAAGTGTTTGATCTAGCTAGTAGCACAGACTGCTTGGTTAGATCCTTGGTAGCTCGTTCCTAATGCACTCCAATATTACTTCAGTCTTCTACACATTAATATTCTCTCCAACTCCTCAATCACCTTAAACCCTAGCAACAACATACACTTTCGCTATATCCACATCAACAACCTAAAACCCTAGACATGATGTCCTTATAATGAAATCTAATTTCATGTCGGTTCAATAGGATTACATAACAATTTCCTAGGTTCAATGAACCTGGACATACTTGGTACCACGATACAAAAAGAACCATTAATGTGTCAGCACCGTCAAACAATCGGTGGATGGTAACTCATCACAAAATGCCGATTGGTAACTCATCACTGAGTATTACCAGTTCATACAAAATGCCGGTTGCCGATTTGACAAAAATGAAGACTGGTATAAATGTGTTATGCCACTTTAGTCCCTTGTACTGCTTGGTATCCATGAACCGCTTGGGGTCAACATGCCGCTTCAGACTGGGAAACACATTCTGCAAAACACCAATAGTCTAAAGACTATAATACAACATACTGGTTGGAACAAATACCGGTTGTGCTCAAACTCATACATATAAAGAGGATCTTAATGCAAGTGTGTGTCCATCAATGACAATCACAACATAAACATCAAAAATGCTAACAATCTCCTCCTTTGGCATTGAGGGCAACACTTAGGAAAATAAATTTTTGACATTTAAGTGTTTTACAACAAAATCATGCCATTTGCAAAATTGCTCCCCCTAAGCATATACACTATCCCTTTGACAATACAATGTATAACAATTTTACATATAGAGCATAAACATTGAGATATTCAGAGCATATAATCAAAATTTTGATAACCAGATACTTTTCTCAAATAGAATTCTTCTCCCCCTTTGCCAACAATGACAAAGTACAACTGGACAATCCTGTTTTCAAAATAAAAGTTTATGACAATAAGGAATAATATTTGTCAAAAACAGATTTAAAATCCTGCAAGAATTGTTTCATCGACAAAGACCAGGACTCAAGTAGGGAGGTGGCTACTTCCTTTTCTGTTTGCATCTGGGAGACCTGTTCTTCCATGGCATCAATTGTGCTCGTCTCCTATGTAACTGTTAAGGCATCCAGGTTCAGATAGCACTTCTGAAAAATTTGCAATTGTGGGAGTAGAACCAGTTGTAGCTCCTACAAATCTCTAGATCGGGTGCTGATCTCTTGCTCCATTTTTGCTAATTGGATGTGAAACTGGTGAATGGTTTGCCCATAAGTTGTAAAGGAATCATAAGGTGGCTTGAATGTGCTCATGTAGGACTGCAAGTCCATTTGAAGCTTTTGCTTCTGAGCTAGCACATCATCATAAAACAGATGGGGTTGGCAGATCTTCCTGAGTAGCAGATTTCTCTCATCCAGAGCGTCCCTTATATCCTTTTATTCTTTCTTTAGTTCAGATCAGAGCTCATTCAACTTGTTCACCAGAGCTATATTAAGAGCTTTTTGATACTCCTTCTTCACATTTGCCTCTGCTGCCTCTTCTAGGCTCTGCACCTGATCATCCACTACTGTGCATAAGAGCTTAAGTTTAGCTAGTGATGAATCGGTGTTGGGAAGATTTGTATCGGGTATCAAACCGGTAAGAGTGTCCACAACCGCTTCAATTACATCTTGCTCCTTCTTCCTTCAAATAATTTCAAGGTGCTCTTGAGCAACCTTGATGCTCTGCATTAGCTTTGTTTCACTTGCAGACTGGAGATCGATAGGACTGGTGAGATCAGCTGGTTTAGCTTGACTCCCGGTTGCCTTCAAAGTCTCCATTTGGGTGCTCTTCTCTGCTTCTCCTGCCTTGTCCTCTTCCGCTTTCTTCTTCTCCTCTTCTCTCCTCTTCTCCGCTTCCTTATCCTCCTCAGCCTTTTTCTTTTCTGCTTCCTTCTTCTTCTCCTGTTCCTTATCTTCCTCTTCCTTCTTCTTCCTCTCCGCTTCCTTCTTTTTCTCCTATTCCTTATCTTCCTCTTCCTTCTTCTTCCTCTCTGCTTCCTTCTTTTTCTCCTGTTCCTTATCTTCCTCTTCTTTCTTTTTCTTTTCATCTTCTTGCTTCTTTCTCTCTTCTTCACCCTTCTTCTTCTTCTCCTCTTCATCTTTCTTTTCCTTCTCCTCTTCATCCTTTTTCTTCTTCTCTTCTTCATCTTTCTTCCTCTACTCGGCCTCTTCCTTTGCCTCTTTTTGACTGTCCTTGGCTTGCTTATCAACCTGTTTAGCCTGTTGCTTCCGTCCTATTGCCTCAGATGGTGTTTCCTAAGTAACATCCTCTATGTCCAAAGCATCAACATGAATGGTGTCGACCGGCTCAACAACTGGATTTCCTTCATCATCAAATACTTCATTCGGTTTGGATATAATCGGTTCTTTTTCAGCTTGCTGGTTGGATAGATGTGCTTTGTGAGACTGGACAGTGGTTCTCATATACAGATGAGTGTCTTTTTCAACATCATCAACTCTATCTTCTAACAGTCAGAGTCTTCTTCTTCTAGTGAAGAAGAGTCCTTTATTTTGGTCAATAACATCAAATATTCAAAATTTGATAGGTTGGGAAAGTATCGTGCAAAAACTTTCTCCCTAATTTACTGTTCCTTTTCTATGGCAATGCGCCATCTATTATCTAATGACATATATAAAGAATCTGGTGTCTGAGATTTAATCTATAAGGGCGACCCGTCATTAACACATAAGTACTGAATTATTTCCTTTTCAACCGCTTCCTTTTCATCATCATTAAATTCATCAAAACACTCAATTAAGTCATGTAGCACTTTTCTCCTAATATTCTTTATTGTTCTTTGACAATGTGTCAAAGGTTTATAGGAAGAGATATCTATATTTACCAATGCAGATGATGTCGGTTCATTCTTTGTCTTCCTCTTTGCTTGATGTGTTTTCTTTGGCTTTTCCTTAGACACAGTTTTTTCTGAGTCTGGAGAGGTATTCCTTATCTTCCTCTTTCTCTTGAACACTTTAGCCGGTGCTACTTCTAGTTTCTTCTTGGCTGGTGACCGCTTGGTCACTTTTGGAGTTGCAGCAGTAACCGGTGCAAATGCTGCAGGCACTACCTTTTCCTTCTTCACTATAGGTTCTTTTCCTTTCTTTGCAGAGGGTTCGTCGACAGGTGTAACCCTTTCCAGATAGGTTCCAGTCCTCTTTGCCTTAGTATCAAGAGGTGAGACAATAAGGGTAGAGGCATATCCTTCCAGCATATCATACATCACCTCATAGCGCATTGGCTCCACTTCTTCCTGTCTAGGCTCAACAGCCTCCATTATGCATTGATACACCTTGATGGTGAAATAGATATCATCCTCATATTTCTTGATGATGTCACCAGATATTCTCATTCTTTAGCTCATTTTCTGTCTGAACTCATCAAAATACTTGTTCAGAACATTAGGGTAACCGGTTCCAATTGCTTCAATGCTTTCCTTGATTTGCTTGGTCACCGGTTGGTCAGCAGTCCACTGGACATCTCCTACTCCTAGAAAGTAGCCTTGGAAATAGAAGAACAACCCAACCAGTAGTTGCCCAAACTTGAACCTTAGTGCATTATCCTATTTGATCAACTTCAGATTCAACAGGAGTTGTCTCTGCATACCGGTGCATAGATCAAATGATGCATCCTCCTTTATCATCCGGTAAGTGGCATTTACCACTGCAGCAGACACAGAGTTATTCTACTGGTTGAGAACGTCCGGTATCCAATCACCATACATGCATAATTCACTAGATCATCCTTGATAGAATTGACTGTCATGCCTCATGAGTCGGTCACTGAACCGGTGAGCTTGGACATTTCAGTTTTGCTTACCGTCCTTAGGGCTGGCACTTCCCCTATGTTGTAGAATCCGGTGACTGCATGAATTTCCTATGGCGTAATGTCATGTGTTCTCTCCAGGTACATCTTATCACCATGGACTCTGCTCAGAATGATCCTTATATGATCCTCTGTGAAATCCTCCAGGAAGTAAATAGCATTGTGGAGCTTCTTCTTCTCCAAAATATTAAACTCTGGTTTGATCTTCTTATCCTTGCCACAAAATAAACCTAACTGGGAGTGGATGACTAGAGACCCTAGGTCTTCAATCTTGCAATCTATGTAGTAAAAAATTCCCTCTTCTACTATCACACCAGCCGGGACTTGTGATAGGGCATTAAACTTAAACTTTCATTGAATAAAACTTACAGACTTGACAGATGCACTACAACTGGTATGAGATGCGGAAGCCATGATAGAAATTTCAAGAACTCGAGAAATACCTTTTGAAACACATAAATTTAGGGCTTTCTGATTCTCCTTCACTTCACACTGCGTCGGTTGCTGAATCACTACTTTGTGTTCTCCACTTGACCGTTTGTAGTTTGAAATTGAATATCCTTTGTGGTTTCTCAATTTCTCAAAATCTCAGTTCAAATCGCCTTTCCGTTGCTCTGCTCTTTGAAAAACTTTCCTTCGCTCAAAAACTGATAGTGAGAAATGATTTGAAAAATCCTTTTAATCATATTTCTCACCTATCGCAATTAATGCTCCTCAATTAGGGCGTAAACCCTAATTTGCCTTTTTACCGTTTCTGGTCTTTTGCCAGATGATAGGTATCACATACTGGTTAAGGTCTTTTACCAGTGTAAACCGAGAGTTCGAAACATTTTGCCGTTTGCTCCCCCTAAGCTTTTCTAAAGCTTAGTTTTCTGGTTCTATGATTTCCACACTAGGTGCAGAAATCGGTTCCTCTTGTAACACTGCTGGTTTCTTCTTCCAGGTTTTGTTCATGTCCGCTTGAACAATGTCAACATCAATGTTTCCTTTCAAAGTGATCGGTATATCATCAGATATGTCCTTTCTTGATCTGAAGAATCTGGCAATGTGACTCGGTTTGTTGAAGTGATAACAGACCAATCCAGGTGCTCTCCAAGGTCCATTCTTTCTTCTGCATGTTGCAGCAGTGTGACCATGACCATGACAGACCATACAATTTGCTCTCCATCTGGTTGTCGCTTGATAGCCACCGCTTCTTTGCTGATGATTGAAGACATTAAACTAGTTGTGATTCCGGTTCACATAAGGTTTAGAACCAACTCCTTGGGTCCTCTGAGGATATCTTCCAGTGTTATTTATAACAGAACTGCATTCAGATGCTCTATGCCCATACTTGTTGCATGCATAACAGTTACCATCTATCATGCCCAAATTTTAGGGCAAGAACGAATTTTTTTTTTTAAACATAACTATAAAATCATTAAATCGACAAATATAACTTGCTACAACATGGTTTGTCTTAACTATGTTTAGAGTTAACTGGCTCAATTAATCATAAATATTAAGATAAAAGCGGAGTTCTAATGATTAGTTTTAAGAGTGCCTCCAATCTACATGTCAATAATTAAATAGTAAATTAAACTAGGTCAACTAAAGGGTCGATTATAAATGCCAATGCATATTTTCCTATAGTGTTTAATTACATGCATCTATGTCTAGGAGAGTTAAAAATTTACCCTTTAGCCCATTATGTTACATTTAGAATTTAAATTCCCTAGTGGTTTAGTTTTCAAACATCTAAATTTATTTAATTAAAAATCTATAATAATCCACCGATTCCAATTTATAAATATTTCACCCCATTTAGATTCACAATTAAATATTAACTGCATTAAAATTTAATTTCATAATATCTCAATAAAATAAATATTAACCTCGTTAATATTTATTTTATGACATCTCAATATTTTCAAATAAAAAAAGAATAAATATTAATCCCCATTAATATTTATTTCTTAATCATTTTTTTTTTAATTATAAAAGAATAAACATTAATCCCATTTAATATTTATTTCATAAGATCTCCACCTTTATATATATATATATATATACAACCATATAATAATATATATATATATATATAAAATCAATTTCCTAGGGTATTGCCCATGCAACCCTAACTCTTTTTTTTTTCATTATAAAAATAGGTTCTTCTATTATTTTCTTTTAAAAACTTATTATTATCAACACATTTTGTTTTACCCTAGCCCTACCCGGGCTAGGGTTTCCTTTTTTTTTTTTTTTCTTGCTTGAAAATTTGATTTGCAGGGCTGAACTAGACCCTGGAAGTGGCGGCCATGGCAAGGGAGGGGGCGAAGGTTGGGGGACGGTGTGGCCGAAGCCACCCACTGTGCAATGCATAGTGGTTTCGGCCCTCGCCGTCCACTGTGCATTGCACAGTGGGCTCGGCCCCGCCGGCCACTATGCAATGCACAGTGGGCGGCGCTGCCGACCACTGTGCAGTGCACAGTGGGTTCGGCCCCGATCGACCCCCTGAAATTTCATAAAATAATTTAAAAAAAAGAAGAAGTTTGTTTAATATTTTTTTATTTTTTTAATTTAAAAATATATATCATATATATATATATATATAAGTGTATTTTGTTTATTTCTAAGAATGATTTCCTTTACTCATAGACATACTTATTTAATAGTTTTGATGCTATATTGAGATTTAAATCATTGAGTTTCTTTCCCTTTTATCAAAATCTTAGTTGCTAAAAAGAAATAGATAGGTTATTTAGTTATTGATTTTCTTTCAGCAAAAATGATGTAAAAGGCAGAATTAAATCACTTAAAAACAGCAACTCAAGGATCTTATTTATTTCATTTAATCTGTTTCTATAGATTTTATTTTCTGTACATAGCAAATGGTAGTATTTAATAATGCTATCGACAACTATAGAAAGGACAAAATGTTAAACAAATTTAATAGCGACTAGATGCAACTAGATTTTATTAAAATCAAACTTTAGAAAAGACTATAATAAAATTCTAATTTTTATTTTCTACAATAAGAAAATGACAGAATTAAACAATTACAACCAGCAGCAATATTATACTAGATCCAATTGATTTAAAACTTGGTGATATGCATAAGATGCATAAGAATCTAAGTAGAGCTCTTATTTCCAAAATAAACTCGCATGCAAGCAATAACATTATAAGAACAATGCAACTGATATCCCATGAAATCTTTTCATTTATGCAATAATCAAATTGACATTTATGCAATAATCAAATTAACTGAGAAAATGCATTTATCTAAACAATTCTGGCATACAATATAGCTAATATTACAGAATGGGTGAAATACCCAAACTAGTCCCTCATTTCTATTATATGTGGACTTTAAACCAAAATAAATACATGTTTTTTTTTCAAATAACACAACATATAGTTTTTCCTTTACAATTTTGCAACTTAAAATATCAATACTTTATATCTCAATCTTTTTCTGCAATCGATTATAACCAACCACTTCTACTTGCCCTTTTTCTCTCCTTATTCAACAACCTGCATTAAATCAAACACTATGACCATGGAGTGCTCACCTCCTAGCCTAGGCTAACTAGTAGCCACCCTCGAGCTTGGAGAACCAAGCCCTAGACAAGTAACACACATGCAAACACAAAATAAACAAGGGAATACACAAAATCAAACACAATCCCAACCTGGGCTACATTGCACCACACATTTGTGATGTCTTTTCAAGGGTGGTAGTGGACCAAGTACCCTGAGGAGACTGCAAGTATGGAAAAACATATTGCCACCTCATGGAAAACCAAATACATCAAGTATCACAACCCCATATTCCTTATGCCCCCCAAGGCATTCATGTCTTATTTCCCTCCTTATGACCCCCAATGCATAAACAAGTCATGTAGCAAGGGTCACATAAAATCCCTTGTGATCACTCTCATAACGAGAGCCTCTCATTCGAGGGCAGTCACTTCTACCACCCACAAGACCATCCTCTCTCCCAAGAGTAGGAGGTCTTGATTACTCCCAAAACACATACATATCATAAACACAAAACAGCAAATAAATTTCCAAGAAAACATGCACGAAAACTAGTCTTTTACACCATTTCTTTCAAAATAACATGCAATAAGAAAACATTATAAGCAAAATAGAACCAACCTTAAACTTCCCAAAGGTATGGTAGTTTTCTAATTCTTGCTTAAGAAGCCCTTTGTGAGAGTTCTCACAAGTTTCTAAAAACTAAAAAGGAAGGTAAGGTAAAATGGGAAAGGGAACTCTCATTCGAAAAGAAAGGTTTACAACTTAGTTCAAGTCTTCTAATTTCAATTTTCGTACAACTTAGAAAAGTCACTTTTTAGGGTGTCTAAAAGGTCACATGGGAGTAGAAACTTGCCTAAAATTACCCCTAACCCTTAGGTATACCTTATAGGCTTTAGAAAACTTTATTAAACTACCCCTAGGTGTCCATTTAACTCTTTTTAAACCCCTCTGAAGTTTATTTTCGGGTCAAACCTATGTTGACCATCCCAAAGATTCTTTACCCAAGGCATTTATGGCATCACATTACATTAATTGAAAAAGCTATAGTCAAACAATTCCCACCAAGAGACAAATTTAAAAATTCAAACATAAATCCACACGTGTCAAGTGACACAAAGAAAATACTTTTACAAAATTATACATGAAATTGTGTCTCTTGTGGGATTTACATAAATCAATTAAATAACACTTAACACACATGCATCATTTACTATATGAATAAAATACGACACAAATGGGGTGTTGTCTCTCCAAATAGACAAACCATGGTTTTACAAACATACATAGGTCTAGGTTTGGTTCTCCGTAATATTTCCATGGTCACATGGATAACTTCCTGCGCATCTCAATTACACATTAGTAACTTCAAATAACCTCATATAATATAAATCACAAGAATATTAATACACATCAACACTTGCATACAATTTACATCTAAACAATTTAATACATCTTATATCCAAGTAATTTTCACATAAGTAATTTATCCTAATTCTCATAATTTTGATCCACACATAACACATACATCATATTTCTATCATCATAGTAAAGTCTTGCAAATCCAATAATGACATTTATCACCACAATTTCATCCTATCCAAAAAATCATGTAGTGTTCTATATCATAAAGCATATAAATGAAGCATCAACATATAGCAATGTTATCCCAATCATGGAATCATATAAGTTCTAAATCCAAAATGCATAAAAATAAAGCATCCATAATAGTCTCAACATAAAAACCACTGAAATGTTAGACTGAGTCGGGGTGGGGCCTCACACCATCAAATCTATAGGATCTAGGCTTATCATTTAGGAAATAAGGAAAATTGTTGTAAGCCTTACTCCTACACACATTTGTAGTATGTCCTTCTTTAAGACAGTTAAAACAAATAGGTTTAAACTTTTGCTTACTTTTATCCTTTGATGTTCCAATATTTGTACCAGAGGTCTCACCTTCCTCATGACTGGAATAACCAAGTCGATTGGTATTCTTGACCAGTTTGGCAGATTCAAGCTTTTTCTCTAACTTGACAGTGCTCTTGTTGAACTTAGCAAGTATTTCCTGTTAGAGTAAAGTAATTAATTAACTTTACTCTCCTCTTAAGATTTCTCTTTATGCATACATTAGTCATTTAATAATTAATATTTAATTATTAAATGCTCTCACCTTAGGGTTAGGTTTTCCTTTCAGTGTTGATCTCCTTTATAAGGATTGATCTCTTGTATTATTGTCATTCTTCTTGATTCATTTTTTCTCTGATAATAAATCTTTTCACTTTGTCAGAGCCAAAACCCTTGTTTCGTTCTCTCTCTTTCTCTGTGACAGGTTTCTTGCATGTAGGTTTCTTTGGGTTCTGTGGATTTGTATTTCTCAAATCCTACATGGTATCAGAGCCATATTTGCTGTAGCTTGTTCAGACTTTTGAAAGATTTTGAGATCTAGGTTTTGGTTGCATCAGATCTGTGTTTGTCTTTTGTTTTTTATTTTGGAATAGGGGGTACTTTTTTTTGGTGCACTTTGAGCCCAAATGGACCTCACTGTTGAGCTCGCAGTGCCCAAAAACCCCTATTTTCATATAAAATTCATCCGATTTGGACACAGTTGCTCCAGAAGGCAAAATTTTTTTTGCCCCAAGGCTGTACGACCCCAGGGCACGCAGTTCGAGGCAAAATAGAAAAAAATAAAATAAAAATTAAAAAAAAACAAAGCGCAGTTTTAAAACAACGCGTACCACCAGTTCAAATAGCGCGCCGCCGGTGTGCAGCCCGGCGGCCACTGCCCGGCCACCGCCGCCGGCTGTTTCCACCGGCCGCGGCCAGGCAGCCACCCCCGCGCCGCCGGCGAAGCTCGCCGCCCCTGAGCCACCCGTGCGCCTCCCGCTCTCCACCAAAACCAGCGGTACCACCCCTGTGCCACCCCCTGCACCAACTCCTAGTCACCCAGAGGACCAGGGGCCTCCTTTTTTTAAGCCCTTGAGGGCTATAAGGGCCCATCTAGGCCTTTTTTGGAGTTGTTTTACAAAATCGGGCATATATCGGGCATCCGATCTCTGTTTTTTGAAAATAAATAAGCGTTAGAAAGCTGACTCTGAGCCTGTTCTAATGGTGTAGGAATTTTTTCATATTTCTCCAATTTGATTGCATTTTTTTGCAGTCAAAGTCCAATGAGCCTTTTTGCACTCCGAGGGGCATAACTTGCTCGTTTTTGCTCCATTTTTCAAAAGTGAATAGGCGTCGGAAAGGTGGTTCTATTCTCTTTCCAGATATATAGTCTATTTCATCAGTAAATTCTTTAGGTTCTCAAAATTTTGTCTCAACCCGTTACTGCTTTCTATCATTTTTCAGGCTTTCAGTTTGTACTGGGGATTAGTTTTTTGCATTGTGGGGGGGTGTTTTTTCTTGCTTTCTGTTATTTACATCAGAAAACCAGAATCTACAAACACCAAAACAAACAACCAAACCCCTTCTACATCTTTTGTCTAGTTCTGAAGGACCACTTAATAATAATTCAAAAAATTCAGAGCAGTTGAGGCACAGTTTACAGGATGGCAGACAGACCTATTGAATCTCTCACACCACATAATTACCACACTTGGAAGGGTCGCATGATGACTCTTCTCCAATCTGAAGGGTTATGGTCCTATTTGGATGAGATTCAATCTCAGTTGACACGTCCCTTTGAGGTTATGCAACACAGAAACAATATGGATTAGGCTATGGGATTGATGGCTTTGCACATTTCCGACAGTCTCCAGTTTCATTTTGAGGGTTGTCTCACTCCTCGAGCCATTTGGACCAATTTTGAAGGACTTTTTGGTACTGTCAACGAGTTCAGAGCTTTGCAGCTTGAGGCAGAGTTAACTTCCTTGGTACCTGATTCGTTTCCCTCTATTGAGGACTTTCTGATGAAGTTCAAACAACAAAGATCTATCTTGCAGGGTTGTGGTAAGACTAAGACTGATACAGAGTACATTTTCCTGATCCTCTCCAAGCTTCAAGGTCCATTTCAGATCTTCTCTTCGACCTTCTATTCCACCATCGATGCCTTGGGTTCTCGACATGTCATGCCTTCTTTTGAGGTCTTTTGTGATCGTCTAACTCGTGAGCAAGCTAAGCTTAAGCAGTTGGATTCACTTTCAGGTTCACAGAACCAAGCATTGGTAGCCCAATCCTCCAAAGGAAAACAGAAGCAGAAACCAAAGCCTAAGAAAGATTCAGAGGCTAGTGAGAATCCCTCCAAGCCACCACCTAAGTTTGATTCAAAACCACAGTCCAATTCTAAACAGGGCAAATCTTCAAAGTCTGGTGAGTCTTCCTCCAAGACTAAGAAGAAATCTGGTGATCCTTGCAGTTTTTGTGGCAAGGAAGGACATCCCGTTTCCAGGTGTTGGAAACATTTAGAGGCTTTGGAGGAAGCCATGCAGTAGCATAATATCAGTGCACCTCAGCCTCCTTCATAGCCCACAGGGAAAGGTCATGCTCTTTCTACACGAGCAATGTCCTCCGCATACACTTGGATTCTAGATTCTGGTGCCTCTCACCATATGACACACATAGAGGATTTGGTCACTGCTCTTGCCCCTACAGACACTAGACATATTGCAGTTGGTGACTTAGCACAACTTTCTGTTCAGAGTTCTGGTACTATTTAATTGGATGGTGGTTGTCTACAGGATGTACTTTTGGTTCCTGACATTTCGACAAACCTTCTATCCGTTTATCAGATTTGCCACTCTGGCTCTGGTAAGACAGTTGAGTTCTCACCTCATGATGTGGTTATTAGAGATCTTCATGATCCTGACTTGGTTGTGGCTACTAAGAGTGTGGATTTTGCATCTCACTTATATAGTTTTGATGGCTTTGAGAGTTCAGACACTATTGGTTCCTCTCTTATAGCACATGCAGATTCAGTGAGCAGGCTTTGGCATGAGCGTTTTGGCCATGTCAATTATAGCTATCTACAACAGATGAGTACACAGGCACTTGTGATTGGGCTTCCACAAATTTCTTGTACGGATGGTGTATGTCGTGGTTGTGTTCTTGGCAAACATCATCGAGATCCTTTTCCTAAGGGTCGAGCCTCTCGTGCTAGGGCAGCCCTAGAGTTGGTACACAGTGATCTTATGTCCTTTCCAACTCCTTCCTTTTCAGGGGCCCGTTATGTGCTCACTTTTATTGATGACTTCTCCAGATGTACATGGGTGTACTTTCTTAAGTACAAGTCTGATGTCTTTGACTCATTCAGGATTTTTAAGACATTTTTGGAGAAGCAATCTGGACTTTCTATCAGGAGGATACGCACAGATAATGGGGGGGAGTATGTTACTCAGGCTTTTAGAGATTTTTGCACTGAGCATGGTTTACAACATCAATTTATAGTTCCTTACACCCCTCAGCAGAATGGTGTTGTTGAGAGAAAGAACAGAACCTTACGGGAGATGGCAAATTGTATGATATAGTCACGAGCTATGAGTTCTTCATTTTGGGCTAAGGCAGTCAATTGTGCCAATTATATTCAGAATCAGATGCCTCATAAGGCATTGCAACATATGACTCCTGAGGAGGCTTGGACCCATGTCAAGCCTAATGTTTCTACATTCCGAGTTTTTGGTAGTGAGGCTTGGGCATTTATTCCTAATTCTCAGTGGAACGCTATGGAGAGGAAGAGCCGACCACTCATATTTGTTAGCTACTGTGAGGATGTTAAGGCATATAGGTTTTTTGATTATGATTCCAGAGAGGTCCTATTTCGGCGGGATGTCCAGTTTGATGAGCGCTATCCTCCGATGGATTCTCCATCACCAGCTTCTCCCTCATTGTCTACTCCTTCCTCTTCATCTCTTGAGGATTACTTATCTCTTGAGGATGATGTAGATGATGATCCACCATCTCCACCACCACCAGTTGCTACATCTTTGCCGAGGTGGGCCTGTGACACTGTTGATGTAGCTGGTTCTTTGGAGGTGATCCTTTAGATACTCATCGCACTCATGCTCAGACATCTGGTTCTAGTCTTTTGAGTCATGCCATTTTAGATGATCCTCAAAAGTTTTCAGAGGCGACAAGACACCTTGTGTGGGATAGGGCCATGGATGAGGAATATTCTTCTTTGATGAAGAATCATACTTGGGATCTTTGTCCTCTTCCTAAGGGAAGAAATTTGGTTCGGTGCAAGTGGGTGTATCGTACCAAGTATGCTGCAGATGGTTCTATTGATAAGTATAAGGCCCGTCTTGTTGTGAAGGGGTTTTCTCAGGTAGAGGGTATTGACTACTCTGAGACCTTTGCTCTTGTCGCCAAGATGAATTCTATACGCCTGGTACTTTCACTTGCAGCTTCACAGGGATGGACAGTGTTTCAGATGGATGTGAAGAGTGCCTTCTTGCATGGAGACCTACATGAGGAGATCTATATGGAGCAGCCTCAGGGATTTGTGCAAGACACTTCTTTGGTTTGTAGACTTTGTCGTTCATTGTATGGTTTCAAACAAGCCCCCAGGGCTTGGTATGAGAAGATGGACTCTTTCCTGCTTTCCTCTCACTTCACACGCTGTCATTCCGATCACACAGTGTATATTCAGCATTAGGAGGGTGATCTTTTGATTCTTGTGCTATATGTAGATGATATCATTCTTACAGGTAGCTCATCCTCCATGATTTAGAGTGTTCAAAGAGCTTTGATGGAGCAGTTTGAGATGACAGATCTTGGTCTCTTGCACTTCTTTCTGGGTCTACAGGTTATTCAGTCTTCGGATGGGATTTCCATATTTCAGGAGAAGTATGCTCTTGATATGCTTCAGCAATTTGGCATGCTTGATTGCAAGTCTGCCCCCACTCCATTTCAGTCAGGTGTTGTTTTGTCTTCCACTTGCTCTACTCCTTCAGTAGACCTCACTTTATACAGGCAGTTGGTTGGCAGTTTATTGTACCTGACACATTCTCGTCCTGATCTTTCCTTTGTGGTTGGCCTTGTCTCTCGGTTCTCCCATGATCCTCATGAGAGCCATTGGCAAGCAGCCAAATGTATTTTGAGGTACATTTGGGGCACCACTCATTATGGCATTCACTACACTTCAGGATCCCCTCACATCATTGGCTTCACTGACTCTGATTGGGCTGGTGATGTCAATGATCGGAAGTCTACTTCTGGCTTTGTTTTTTGCCTTGGTTCTGGTCCTATCACATGGTCTTGCAAGAAGCAATCTGCTATTGCATTATCATCTACAGAGGCTGAGTACCGTGCAACAGTGTTAGCCAGTCAGGAGGTTTTATGGCTTCAACAGTTGATGACAGAGTTTGGGTTTCCTCCAGACTGTCCCACTATTCTTTGGTGTGACAATCAGAGTGCCATTCATATTTCTCGCAACCCAGTGGAGCATCAGCAGACAAAGCACATTGAAATCCACATGCACTTCATCAGGCAGTTGATTCAGGATGGTTCTCTCATCTTGGAGTACATTCCTACAGAGGAGCAAGTTGCAAACATCTTCACTAAACCTTTGGCATTTCCGCGCTATCTTCAGTTGCGTTCCATGCTTGGGGTGAAGGAAGTTGTCCTTGGGGGGTCTCAGTGAGGCCTTCCTTCCTTCATGTTTTCTTTTCAGCATGTTTCTGTATCTCTTTTTGGAGAGGAGTTTTTTCCCACTTAGTTTTCTCCTTTACTCTGCTTTATAGAGATTTTCTTGTATTCGGGTACTTGATCAGGCCTTGTTGCCGGGACCCTTTATTGCATTGTAGTTCCTTTTCTTTCTTCTGCATTGTTTGTAGCTGCATTGTAGCTCATCTTAAGGGGGGGTGTTAGAGTAAAGTAATTAATTAACTTTACTCTCCTCTTAAGATTTCTCTTTATGCATACATTAGTCATTTAATAATTAATATTTAATTATTAAATGCTCTCACCTTAGGGTTAGGTTTTCCTTTCGGTGTTGATCTCCTTTATAAGGATTGATCTCTTGTATTATTGTCATTCTTCTTGATTCATTTTCTCTCTGATAATAAATCTTTTCACTTTGTTAGAGCCAAAACCCTTGTTTCATTCTCTCTCTTTCTCTGTGACAGGTTTCTTGCATGCAGGTTTCATTGGGTTCTGTGGATTTGTATTTCTCAAATCCTACATTTCCTTTGACTCAGAGAGTTCTTTGGAAATAGCAGCATTTATTTCCAACAGGTTTTCAATTTCAGAGATGTCAATGTTCAGTTCTCCTTACATGTCTTCCTTTTCCACTTTTCTTGCATGGAGTTGAGTAGTTAGGGCACTGATCTCTTGTTTCAGCTTGGAGATCTCATCATCTCTTTCTCTCACCAGATCTTCAGCTTTCCTCCGGTTCTCAAGCTCTTGACACATCCAGATAGTTAGTCCTTTCAACTCCTTTATCAAGTTGGAGTTTGATTCATTCAACTTATTTACTTCTACAATTAGGGCTTCCATGTCTGCTTCATCTGAAGAACTATTTTCAGATAGCTCCATCGGCTTTTCTGCATGTTCTCTTCTTTTTGCTTGAGATTCCTTGTATTTGACCATAAGATCATCATAGGCTTGCTCAGATTGAGTGAGCCAGTGGGTAAGTTCTCTCAAAGTGTATTCCCCCATATCTCTTTCCAAGTGGTTAAACTTATAGAAAGGTAGGATCTGATACCAATTGATGAATACTAAGAGGGGGGGGGGTGAATTAGTATGCCAAAAATATTTGCACTTAAACACTTTGCAAGATTGATAGTAAACCGGTAAAACAATTTAGCAAACAAACTGGTTAACAAATATGCAAACCAAATAGCTAATAATACATTCACCCACAGAAGCACAAACACCATAACACAAGAGATTTTGATGTGGAAACCCAAATGGGAAAAACCACAGTGAGATGGAACTCACAAGTAACTATCTACAGAATAAGAACCAGATCGGTTAAGGTCAAACTGGTTAAGGTCTTACAATGTTCTTTACCAGAACATATCTTGTTAGGAATCTCAATCTCTATTAGGAGATAAGTCCGATTAAAGACTACCTTGCTAGAGGATTTTAGATCTGCAGATGTGAACCACCTTGTTAGAGGATTTACAAAAGGCTTTTGGGCCTACCCGGTTAAGGGCTACAGACTTGTCAAAGATGTGAGTAATCAACAAGTGTTTGATCTAGCTAGTAGCACATACTGCTTGGTTAGATCCTTGGTAGCTCGTTCCTAATGCACTCCAACATTACTTCAGTCTTCTACACATTCATATTCTCTCCAACTCCTCAATCACCTTAAACCCTAGCAACAACATACACTTTCGCTATATCCACATCAACAACCTAAAACCCTAGACATGATGTCCTTATAAAGGAATCTAATTTCATGTTGGTCCAATAGGATTACATAACAATTTCCTAGGTTCAATGAACCTGGACATACTTGGTACCACGACACAAAAAGCACCATTAATGTGTCGGCACCGTCAAACAATCGGTGGATGGTAACTCATCACAAAATGCTGGTTAGTAACTCATCACAGAGTATTACCGGTTCATACAAAATGTCGGTTGTCGGTTTGACAAAAATGAAGACTGGTAAAAATGTGTTATGCTGCTTTAGTCCCTCGTACCGCTTGGTATCCATGAACCGCTTGGGGTCAACATGCCGCTTCAAACTGAGAAACACATTCTGCAAAACACCAATAGTCTAAATACTATAATACAACATACTAGTTGGAACAAATTGTTAGGCCCAATATGGAAAGCTAATGTACTGAGAGGGGAGGGGTGAATCAGTACTTCAAATCCTTTTCTTAACAATATCTTTACTATTAAGCATAAACTGAATAGTGCAGTAACATAATATAATGCTAAAACAAATAAATAACAATCATACATGATTCACTCCATAACACATATATTTTGGTTACACAGAAACTCTTGGTTAGAGAGAAAAACTGCGGTGGGGATGGCACCCACAACTTCACTACTGCAATAATAAAGGTTGCTCAGTTAGAGCTACATGTTTTTCTATTTCTGATAGCGTACCCTATTAGGAGTATCAAGATCTGTTAGATCTACCTTGCTAAAGGAGTTTACAACACTTAATCTAAATGCTGCACCTGGTTAGAGGCTTTACAATTTATAGGCTTGATTAGAGTCTTTTACCCTATTAAAGGTTTCTCTTACAACTTCCAAATATTACAATAAAATCATTACAAATATCTGCAACTTTACATTTGGAATGTTATAGCAGATTCTATGTGCTCAGAATAAGATTACGTTGCTTATAGCATACCTTGGTAACCCATATAGTAACTCGGTAAACCCTTCTGTTTACTCTGTTCTTTGACTGTTCTCTGAAATCCTTTTCGGTGACCTCTGTGTCTCTGTAATAGTCATAACACTTAGTGCTTTCACATGTCTTGCTTCATATATTTCTATATCTTCCTTTCTGTCATACTACATGTATATGTGATCTTAATCCATGTTGTATAAATAGATCTCTTATGTTTGTGATCCATCCATTGCTTCGATCTTACAAACATGTTTTATCAAATGAATAACCATGCAAAATATTTCATTGGTTAGATGACCTCGAAATCATACACAATCTTTAAGTGCAATTTCCAATGTGATAACAATTCTATGTTCCTCGATCTTGTAACATGTTTCCATATATATGTCTAGGTTAAATGAATCTGGTAACACATTTCACTTGGTCTATATCAACTCGGTGTGTCATCTTTGTTTCTCGGTAGACATGGAATGATACTTGGTAGACAGCTCGGTGCATACTGGGCTCTGTGACTACTTTCTTCTATAACCGACTGGACTGTGCATACCGACTGAATATTTTGGTAGAGATAACCGACTAGAGTATATAGAATAACTTTGAACATAAAACTAATGGCAACTTGATAAGTAGTAACACAAATACCGGTTGTGCTCAAACTCATACATATAAAGATGATCTTAATGCAAGTGTGTGTCCATCAATGACAATCACAACATAAACATCAAAAATGCCAACAACAAGTTTTGTTCTTTTGTATTTGATTCATTTCTTCTTCCATTGCTTTTATCTTTACTTTCTTCCTCATATGTCTTCAGCTTAGTCATTGATAGAAAATAATAGTTAGTTTTTTTGTGAGCTTCTGCAATCTCCCTTCTTTTCTGAACACTTTTTGTCTTGTCTCCAATTATCTGATTTTATGAATGATTCTTTTGAGCATACTTAGCAGGAACTTTTGTTGATTCTTCCTATTCTTCTTCTTCTTCATCATTTGATTCCTTCTCCTTGCTCTCTTCTAGATCACTTATCTTCTCTAGAATTTCTGGAACAATCTCAACCTTTTGTGCTAGAAAATATTTGCTTTGTCTCTTATCATTGATGTAGTAAACATTTCCACCTATTCTAACTCCTTCTGCAACTCTTTTACCAGTATTCTCTTTTCTAATTATACATCCAATACTACCGAATTTTTTTTTCATAATTTTATCTATACATTTGACTCACACTTGATAGACTATCTTAATCCTCAAGCATAATAAACATCATTAGATTTACACTTATCATCAATAGAAAAATGTATAATACCTCGAATAGGTGTTCCATCTTCTTTGACAAATTTCACTGATCCACCATCATATCTCTTGAGATTTATAAACCCGTATTTATCACTAGTCATATGATTTGAACATCTAGAGTCAATAGTCCATGTATTTGGTTCTATAATAGCATGCAATACAATCTTGAGTGTCTTCTCCTCTTCTAATTTCTCCAAAGCATTCTCTTTTTCTTCAATTTCTAAAAACAAGGATTCTTCATTCAAGTCGTCATCAATTTCATCTTTATATGTATGTTCCTCTATATAACATGCCCTTTTTCTCTTCTCTATTAAAGTTGTGTCTTCTAGTTTTATTTATCTTCTCATCATTATGTTAGATAGATTTGATAGCGGGAGTAAATTGAGAGGAGGGGGGGGGGTGAATCGATTTACCATCAGATATCAGAACTATGCATATCAAAACCAATAAACCAGAGCACAAAGAAACCAACACAATGAATAATAGAACATAAAAGCATAGTACACACAACACCGATATTTTGACATGGAACACCTGGTAAAGGGAAAAACCACGGTGGGAAACCCTACCCACAATTAGATAATACTTTTACAATAGTATGTGAAATTATAATAGGGATTGCAATTGCAATCAGGCCAACCGCCTAGAGCTCACTGCTCATCACAAAAAGAAGTCTCACTGACTTACATAAACATCAAACTACAATCCAAAAAGAATGAATTGGGAAAGTAGCATCTCCTAATGTTTGATACAGTTCCAACTAAGCACAGATGTCTTCCCTACAATACAAAAACCTTCACCGAATGATATATCACTTGTTCACACATAAATCTTCCTCTAATAATGGAGACATAACCATCAATCCCATCAATCCATCGATATGCAAATTACATGAATAAGTCACCTATTAATACAGATCATCAACCTTGTTGACAAGGTTGGCTAAACTTTAAACCCATAAACCCATAATAACAATAATTACATTACATGGCATCACCAGACCAATATTATGATTTACATTACATAGCATGGACCTAAATCAAGTAACCAAACACTTCCATTTGCTGGAAATTCTACTAAGACCAAAATCCAACACGCTTCACCAATCGGTAGAAACCTTTAGTGAAGTAACACAAAAAGTTTAACCGGATCCAAATAAGACCACCATAACAGCACACAAGCCAATGCAAAGTCACCAAACACTCAGAATATGATCAAGAAGCATCTTCAACATGATAGAAACTGATTCCATGAGCTAGACCAAAATCATCTGACCAAATCACCAAATACCACCTACCGATAAAGCTAACCGGTACTAGGACATACCAATCAGGAACATAAGCGATAGTTACCAAAGCACCAAAACATGAACCATCAGAATATGGAAAATAGATAACCATCTAGAATAAGCATCCACAACTGATTCCAAAGATCTGATCATACTAGATCAGAATCATAGCCAAACCAAGATGATCACCAAACTAACTGGGATAGGTCCAACCGGGATAGCCTCTAACTGAGATATAGTGTTGACATCAATGACAACACTTAAACAAATCCAACATATTGCCAATAATCTCCCCCTTTGGCATTGATGACAACACTGAATGTGAAAAACATCCAAGTGCCGAGGAATACCAATAATCTCCCTCAAAGATATGACTAATTTTCACATGAATACCACCTCTTCCCCTTTGACATCAATGACAAAGGATGGATACAAAACCAAAAATACTAAACCAAAAAGATGACTACTCCCCCTGAGTAGTAGCATCATCTCATCAACCTAGATCAAAGAAAATATCTGATAAGCTTACCGGATTGATGCATTCCTGCATCAATAAGTCTCTTCTGGAGGTTTGGTAACCCCCAGCTAATCTCTGAGATATTCAAACGTGTCTCTAGGCAATGGTTTAGTTAGAATATCTACAGTCTACTCCTTAGTAGGCACACAAACCAATCTGACTTCCTTTGCTTTAACCTTTTCCTTCAAGAAATTATACCTTATAGAAATGTGTTTTGGTTTGGAATGAAATACCGGATTCTTTGACATATCAATAGCAACAATATTATCACAATGAATAACAATAGGCTCATCATAAATTACCCTTATATCCTTTAACATTTGTTTCATCCATAAAATCCGAGTACAGTTGGTAGCAACAGTACATATTCTGCTTCAGCAGTAGATAATGAAGTACATGACTATTTCTTGCTAAGTCATGAAACCAACTTCTTCCCAAGAAATAATGCACCACCGGTAGTGCTCTTCTTGTCATCCACATCTCCTGCCCAATCAGAATCTGTATAGGAACATAATTTGAGGCCATCATTATTTGGATATCATAACCCAAGGTTTGTTGTACCTGCCAAATATTTGAATATCCTCTTGACAATAATATCATGAGTTTCTATAGGATTTGAGTGAAATCTAGAAGAAATACAAACATCATTCATAATGTCAGGTCTAGTTTGAGTTAAGTATAGCAATCCACCAATCATTGATTTGTATCTACTTGGATTCATTTTAGGGGATTCAGATCATCCTTTGACAATTTGTAACCGGTTATCATAGGAGTACCGATAGGTTTAGAATTCTCAAGTCCAAATTTCTTAAGTAGCTCCTTCACATACTTAGTTTGATAGATGAAAATAATTTTATCAGTCTGAGTAATCCGTATACCTAAGAAAAATTTCATCTCACCAATCATAGACATTTCAAATTCATTCTTCATATCATCAACAAATTTCATGCATAGACTATCATCTCCTCCAAAAATGATATCATCCACAAAGACTTCAATTATCAGTATATCATCCTGCTCAATTTTGTAATATAGGTTAGTATCAACATTACCTTTTCTATAACCAAGCTTTGAAAGATATTTGTCTAATCTAGCATACCATGCTCTAGGGGCTTATTTTAGTCCATATAAAGCTTTCTTCAATTTTCAAACCATGTCCTTATCTTTTGATAAAGAAAATTCACCAAGTTTCTCAATATAGATTTCCTCCTCAAGATCTCCATTCAGAAATGTGCATTTGAAACCCATCTGATATACTTTGTAGTTCTTGTGTGCAGCATAAGCAAGAAATAGTCTTACCACTTCAATTCTTGCAACCAGGGCATAAGTCTCTCCATAATCAACTCCTTCTTCCTATGAACAACCTTTACAAACCAATCTAGCCTTGTTCCTCACAATTTGACCTTCCTCATTTAATTTATTCTTGAAGACCCATTTAATTCCAATAATGTTCTTGTCTTTAGGTCTAGGAACTAGTTCCCATGTCTTATTATTTTCTATTTGATCTAATTCTTCTTCCATTGCTTTTATCCAATTTTCATCTTTACTTTCTTCAATAAATGATTTTGGTTAAAATTGAGAAATCAAACATACCTCTTCAATTTCTAGCCTTCTCCTAGTCATCACACCTTTTCTTTTATCTCCAATGATCTGATCTTCAGAATGATTTAGTTTCACATACCTGGGAGTCTTTTAATTTTCTTGATTTACTGACTCTTTCTGTTATTCCTTTGTTACAGTTGAGTTTTCTGATTTTACCAGAGTGACTAGTTCATTATTTTGAGTAACTTCTAGCATTACCAGTTCAGGTCTAATAAATTCATTTTCTAGTCCATAGTCATATGATCTGATCTGAGTATTGCCTTGTTCATCCACCTTGACATTTATGCTCTCTGATATCCTATTCAATCTTTTGTTATAACATCTATATGCTTTGATCTTAGTAGAATAACCCAAAAATATTCCTTTATCACTGCTAGGATCAAATTTTCCCAATGCATCATCTCTTCTAATGTAACATTTACTTCCAAATTTTTTGAAATATCTGACAGTAGGAGTATGACCAAACCATAATTCATAAGGAGTCTTATCGGTATCACCTTTTATGTGTACTCTGTTGAAAGTGTATACAGTCATATTGATATCTTCCCTCCAATAAATATCACACAATCTAACTTCTGTCATCATAGTCCTTGCCGCATCCAATATGGTTCTATTTTCCTTTCCACTAATCCATTCCGCTATGGAGTTCTAGGTGTAGAAAGTTGTCTTCTGATTCCATTCTTCTCACAAAAGTTGTTGAATTCACTAGATGTAAACTCACTGCCTTGATATGATCTTAAACACTTTATCTTCAGTCCTATCTTAGTCTCAGCCATAGCTTTAAAGATTTTGAATTTCTCAAAAGCTTCAGATTTTTCTTTCAAAAATCCTACCCACATCATTCTAGAATAATCATCAATGAGTAACATAAAGTATCTATCACCTTGAAAACTTTTAGTTCTTGTTGGTCCACACAGATCAATATGAATAAGATCAAGAATTTCATTAGTTTTATCATGTATGCTTCTAAAAGAAGTTCTGACTTGCTTACCCATTTGACATTCTAATGCAACCATAACCAGTAAAACCCTCAAAGAGAATCAATTGGCTTATGCAGCAAGAGTAACACAATGAAAGCAACAAGAAAACATAACAAGATCACATGTAAACATATCATATTATTGCTTTAGAACTTTCGACAACCATATGGTTACCATCATATAATCATCAAAGAACATCTGACAATTAACCAATTACATGCAGGCTATCAGACATATATAATCCAACCAAGACTAAGAATCAACCAAATCACAAAATGTGAATCTCAATCCTTATTCTCAATTCTACTGCCTCTGCCCCTACAAATGATTATATAATATCATATTTATACCCACTGGAATATATCTGGGTCGACCTTATAAGATTATATTTACCAATGAAGGAAAATGAAACATGTAACTAGGTCGGCCCTAAGAATTAAAGAAATATTTCTGGAAAATAACAACCAAGAGGTTCGGTTCAATAGGAAGGTCGACCAAATGCCAAAGAACATCAGACAAGACCCAAGATAGATCCACATGCTAAGAATCATGCGAGTAATGAAGGAAAACCAACTAGTAAGCACAAGAACTATCCTAGAACCCATAAATAATCAACCGGAAGTGATAACTGACCAAAAAAGAAACCAAATGAACTAAAAATCTGGAATTAAGCACATGAACCAGCCTAGAAACCAAAAATAAGATCTACCACAAAAAGAAAGCAACTACTGGTACCAACTAGTAAGAACACAAAAAACTACATAAAGAACTAGACAAGAACAAAATTGAAAGGGAATATTTTTGATTGATGCAAGATTGATCATTGACCGGGGATGCTCCTACATCACATCCTCTACATACCAGATTGTGAGGTTTGAAAATATTGGGAAAATATATGACAACCTATGTTGAATTGATCTTAACTATGAAATCAAAATTTGCATGACACATCCTCATATGCCATAACCAACTTTCATCAATCTGAGCAATCAAGCAAGCTTTCTCACTAGAGTTCAAATGAAATATGTTTCAATTGGTCTAGGTTCCAGAAGCAATTTCCAATCCAGATCTATTGATGATCTTACATTTCCCATCCTTGAATCGTAAATAAAATCCTCTATCCACCATCTGACATACACTTAAAAGATTATGCTTTAAGCCTTCAACATAATAAACATTATCAACATTAGTCTTACCATCCAATGACATTGTTCCCTTTCCTTTAATCCTACATGCCTTGTTCTCTCCAAATTTGACTAATCCACCATCAAATTCTTGTAGTGATAGAAATTTCATCTTGTCACTAGTCATGTGATGTGAGCATCCACTATCTATAACCCATTCATCCTTTTCTTCAGTATGAGTTGCTTCAATGACAGGTTCTAGAGAATCATCCTTTATAGCAATAAAAACCCAGTCTTTACCAGAGGAAGCTCCATTACTGGATCCACTCATAGGTTCATCATCATCATCATTAGTAATACCAAAATCATCATCACCAACATAATAATATGATATATCTTTATTCCTTCTTAATCTAGGTCTGCTCTGATATTCCGGATTAGGCTTATAACTCTTCACAAATCTTTCATGATTCCTAGTAGCTCTTTCAGGGCATCTAGAAGAAAAATGACCAATCTTATTGCATGAAAAATGTTTAAAAGGGACTTTTCCTTCATACTTACTTCCAGTTGGTCCTTTAGGAATTATTCTAGCAATCAGGACTTCCAACTCTTCAAGTTCTCTTTCTTGTATTTCAATGTCCTCCATATCTTTAGCATACATTTCCTTCCAATATATCTTCTACTTACCAGAGGCAGATTCTTTAAATGCAGTCTCAATTTTAGTAGCACTCTGATCTCCAAGTTCCTCAAGCTCAAAAGCAGTCAATTTCCCAAGCAATGTATCTCTGGTAATAGGGGTACTTGACATTGTCCAGAGTTCATTGATTGCAGTAGCCTTCATCTTATAAGCCGGAGGTAGAACTCTCATAACCTTTGACACAATCTCATCCTCACTAAGTGATCTATCATAGCATTTGATTCCCATAACAATCTCATTTACTCTATCCATGAAAGAAATTATCTTCTCATCTTCTTCCATCTTCAAAGTTTCATACCTTACTCGGAAACCTTCAAATTTTGCAATTTTCATAGCCTGGTCACCTGGAAACATTAAATGCTGCTTCTTTCTTTTCTCCTTTCTCTTCCTCCATTTTTGAAATTTCAAAGGCTACTAAGGTACTGGTAAGATGATCAATAGTGTACTTACTCAAGTCATTGCTTTCTTGAATGACACACCTTGTTGATTTGTAGGATTTTGGAAAGGTCAACAAGATATTCTAAACAACACCACTTTCATCCAAATGTCCACTGATAGCTCTAATTCCATTAGCAAGTTATGTCACTCTATTAATATAGTTCTCAAGACCTTCATCTTCAAGCATTTTCAGATATTCATACTTCTGCTTCAGATTCATCAACCAAGCCTATTTTGTCTTCACATCTCTTTCAAATGCCAAACATAGATTGTTCCACATAACTTTAGCTTCTTTCAAACTTTTTACTCTTCCAAACACCGAATCTCTTATACAACTTAAAATTATACCTCTAGCTTTCGCATTAGTCTTCTTCAACTTTATCTCATATGGAGTTTGAGGACCACCCTATGGAGTTGTATATCCAGTTTGAATGACTTCCCATATTTCATTATGTAATTTCTCTAAATGTGATTCCATTCTATCCTTCCAGTATGAAAAATTTGTACCATCAAAGATAATAACCTCGTAATGCACATCTTGCACCATACTGGATCTACCTCAAGTGGTTAATCTCACTCAAGAGGAACCTTGTTCTAATACCAATTGTTGAACCCAAGGCAAGAGTGAGAGGGCTGAATCAGTCTAAACTAAAAATCAATGCAACACATAAACAATTAATCAACAACACATATCCAACACATGAACACCAAGATTTTCTATGTGGAAAACCCAAACAAAAAGAAAACATGGTGAGAACTTGCCCACAAAATATAACCACTAGATGTATATTAGATTACAATGAAAGAGCTCACTACTCCAGACTTTCAAACTTGATGCTAAATAGAATAGGGCAAGATATAAAAATGATTTGAAAATAAGGATCTTCTAATCATGAAGATGTCCTTGAACTCTACATCAAGTGACCTACATCAACACACAAAAGTCTGATCTCATTGTCGACACACTATCTCTTACTTCTACCACAGTTGCAAGCAACTTGCCTATCATTCAATCACAACTCTTCTTCTTTTCTCTAAATTTTGTTGATTATCTTCACATCACATACTTCCTCTTATCCTCTTACATTCATCCTCTTCATCATCATCAACTCAGTCATATTCATTTTTTATATAAAAGATAGATCATCAAAGCTTGAACCAAGTTAGCCTAAAATAAAATGCATCTTCCAGACCAAAAACACACACTTTGATCCACTCTAGGAGAAAGAGGAGACCAAAACACATCTCCCTAAGCTCAATCCACTGATATGAAATAATCAGAACATAACCAACAACATACCAACACACAACACATCCATATAGAAAATTAATGATCAAAACATATTGTCCAATGCAAATAACTCTTATCTAGATCTCCACACACTATGATGAGACCCATAACATATCAAATAACCTTCCACAAATCATATTTGGACCCAAAGATAGGTTTAACATATAATATCACAATTGGCTATGAAATATACTATAAATTTTGTAGTGTCATGAAATTGCGACCCTTACAATTTGCGACCACATTAGGGTCTTCATGTTGGCAATTCGAATCCCTAAGCCTGATCAGAGACCCAAGACTTGCTCAACCCTTGAAAACTATCTTGTTCTACCCTTCGCATTTCTTGAACCTACTTCTTGTCCTAAGATAAGGGAAGGACAGGGGTGTCACACCCCTATCCCCCCTAGGATAGGGGCGTGGCACCCCTATCCTCCTAAGACAGGGGCATGGTGCCCTTGTCCTTGCTATATTTTGGGTCCCCCTCTGTCCTATCTCTGCATTGGAGTTTGCATAAAGAGGGAAAACATTCCTTGTGTTGGCCTATGATGAAAAATCAGTCAATTAATCCTGATTGATGAGTATATAAGTCACATTTACCTTCCCATTTGCTTAAGTCATAAGTTGTTAGTTTCATCAATCTCACATTCAAGCATTCCTTTCCAGCATTGAGCATTCTCAAGTCTCCCTTCAAGGATAGGTGTTGCATTCAAGTCAAGGATTAAACCATTGAAGAGGAGATCCCTTTCAACATTCAATTCAATACAAGAAAATCTATCTACAACCTCCCTTGAGGTGACTTACATTTCAGTCTTTCATTTACATTTACTCAAAAGTACTTTCTTTCATCATTTGGTTAATTCCAAAACTAGGGTTTGACCTGAAGAAAACCCTAATCCCAACCCCTTTTCCTCTCTTTTCTATGTGTAGGTTACAAGTGCGCAGCTGTGTTTGTAGATTCAGACTCCATTTGTAGAGTGAGAAAAACCCTTTTCATTTCACGGATTTTTCGGAGGACCGTAGACACTTTCAGCACGGTCCTGACAAATTTTCCTCAAATTCACAAGGTAGCTTCGTCTTGACATATTGTAGCTAGAGACAGGTGCACAACTTCATCTCACACTTCTATTTTGAGTTATAATTAGTTCTTTGCTACTTTTACACTTAACATAATTCAATCATTTTCCATTCTAAAAGAGGGGTTAGCTTATCATTTATATCCCATTATCAATTCATTTAGTATTCAATCTCTACCCTAAGAGATTGGATCAAGTGAATTCCCCCTCTTTTAAATGTAATGTGAATAAGGTGTTTGAAGGGAAATCCGTAGTGAAACTTTCATCTCTCCTCGGAGGGAAGAAAAGATTTCCTCTTGATCTCTCCATCATTCACCCTTTTTCACCATTATATTTTGGTGAACCCGACGTCTTACATGCTTTGTTCTGAAAATCATTACATATTTTTTAGTTACAAGTTTAACTTTTCTGCAAACTTAGTGGTTAATTCATTTAAAACCCTAGTTTTTACAATTGAAATTGAACTTGTGTTTTGCAAAAAAAATGCTTGTTATTGTCTTAGATCTGAAAATTGTTTTGTTTGTCAAATTCAATTTCTTCATTGTCTTGTTCAATTTGTAAATCAAATTCACAAAATTAAGATGTTAACCATCAAAACCCTAATTTTTAAAAAACATCTTGTAATTGTGCAAAAATTGAATTTCCATTGAATTTTCAAATTTGTGACTGTTTTCAGACTCACCTTTTGTCCTAAAATTCAAAATTTCAATTTCCCTCCTTTTTCAAAATTTAAAAATTTCAAAAATTAAGTGGTCAGGTCCTCAAACCCTAATTTTCAAATTTAATTGGATTTTATACAAATTTCAATCAATTTTAGTTTTCTAAACATTTTTCAAGGTGTTCCTATCCAATAGGTTTGACCCTTTTCAAATTTTCAATCTAGCTCCTCATTTTTTCAAAACCCTAATTGGGTCATATTTTCCCATTCAAACCTTCATTTCCTCTATCTAGAGATCATAAAATTTGCCAATTTTTTGGGGTTCCCTTTAAAATCATCATAACTTTCATCCCTGAAAATTTCAAAAAATGTTGGTTGGACCGTGTGCACTTTCAACGTGGTTCCTGGCTTTTTTCCCAAAATTTTGGGAGACGATTATGACCATATTTAAAAGCTTAAATCCAAAAAATTGGCTAATTTTGTCAATTTTTTATCCCTCTAAAATAAAAAATACCTTCAAATTTCAAGAATTTTTAAAAAATTAAGTGGTTAATTATACCCAGCCCTGATTTTAAAAAATTGGTTTTTATCAATTTTAAAATTAAGTGGTATCCCATTAACCCTAATTTTAAATTCCAATTTCCTTTCATTTATCATCAAAGTTATTTTAGGAAATTGTGTCATTTTCTTCTTCCAACAAAGTCAAATTGTTTAATCATTATTTTCTCAAATTTTGCATTATTCAATTTTTATGTACTTTGTTCCTATTATTCAAAATTCCAAAATTTTCCCCTACTGCGTGAGTGTCACCACTATTAGTCCTACCTACACTATCCCCTTTAGATGAAGCATTAAAATTAAGTCTTCCCAAGGTTTAATTACCGAGGAGATGGAGCATAATTTGGGTGACTTCTTTAATGAGGATAATGCTAATTCTTCCCATCCTAATTATGTCCCCATCTATCTAATTTATGAATCCCATTATGACCAAGAAGAAGCTTTTACTAGAGTTTCTATAGATCAACTTTCAAAAATGGACAATCAATTTGATAACTTTCAACAATGGATGTCCCAAGAATACCCTAATAGTGAAGCTCTTCCATTAATTAAAGGCCTTAAACACATGATTCAAAGTGATAAGAATGGAATTGATATATTGTGTGGCATTTCTCATATTGTTGATTCTAATGTCATGCCTATAAAGAGTTGTGCTGAGAACTTAGGTTATTCACAACCTTTGAATCAAGTCAATCATTCTATTCCTTTGTCTACTCCAATAGCTAGTATTCCTTCCTTAACTTCAAACATCATGGCTACATCAACTCAAAATGTCATTCCTACAATAATTGGTCATGGGAGTGATCCCTCATCTTCATTTAATCCTCCATCTTTACCTATGTCTTCAATAAGTATTCCTAATATCCCTCAACCAATCAGTGTGACACAAGGGGGTAATTCATTCAACAATTTTATTCCTCCTTTAAATCTCCCATTTCCTACTCAAGCATCACCTATTCCTACTTATCAAAATGTCCCACCACCTTATTCTCAATCCATGCCTTCAATAATATCACACCACCTTCTCAATCAACCATGTCAAACATCAATTCTTCTACCGAAGCAACCATTAACAATCTTTCTCAAACTGTGTCTTCCTTAAAATAACAAATTGCTTCCATGAGTCAATCCAAGTTTAGTGTGCCCACATTTGATGTTGTGAGCCCACTTTCTCTTGATATTGTTAAAGCCGTCCAACCTAAGAATTTTGAGGTCCCTTAATTATTGGAAAAGGTGATCCTCTCACACATGTTAAAACATTTCAAACCTTGTTTACTAATTTTGCTTATGATCAAAGATTACTTGCAAAATTATTTACAAGAACACTAAGAGATAAGGATTTACAATGGTATTTCTCTTTGCCTTCCTATTCTATCACTTCTTTTCAACAATTAGCAAATTCTTTCATTCAACAATTTCAAAACAACATTGGTCCTACAATCACTTTGACTGATTTAATGCATTGTAAACAAGGTGTTGAAGAAAAAGTGACTAATTTCATTGGTAGATATAAGCATTTGTGTGCTCAAATTTCTTTTCCTCTACCTGATAATGATATTCAAAGAATTTTTATTTCTAATTTGCAAAAATATATCAGGGAAAAACTTCTTTTGTCTGAGCTTACTTCCTTTTCGTAGTTGTGCGCCAACTGGATGTGAGTCAAATGAAGCAATCTACTCCTATGGCTTAGAGTGATAAGGGGGAGAGTGTTCAACAACCATTTGTGAAGTTCAAACCAACAAAAATCTTTATTAAGTTCAATGATACAATCAACAGCAATAATATGAATGCTACAATAGGTGTGCCTCCTATTTCTAAATGCTTTATAAGAGAAGGACAATTTACTCCTTTGAATGAATCTTTACATACTATTATATCTTAGTTGTTACAAATAAATGTGATCAAACTTCACCCTATCATTCCAGTTGACTCAACTAAACTTGTATCCCCTTATTTTGATAGCAATTCCTTTTGTCAATTTCATCATCAGCCTAGTCATGATACTGAGAAATGTTTTTCATTGAGAAGTAAGATTCAAGATTTTGATTGATAATAATACTATATCTGTGGCAGGTATGAATGATAAGGGAAATAAATCATTAGCTCCTCCTAATCAAAATCTTAAGATTTTCACTGATTTTGTGCCTTCTCATACCTCTAATGTGATTGAGACTGAACATACCTCTTTCTCTCCTTCTGATCTTACTACCACTGCTTTGAATTTGGTGAACATGGTAGAGAAACAAAAGACACCTAAGGATCCTTGTATTACATTTGAACCTAGTGAGACCATTAGGGCACCCGATGGGCCTTTATACATAGTTGTGAAGGTTAAAAACATACCTTGTCGTGGTGCTCTTGTTGACCCCTCTTGCATGGTTAATATCATCACTGAGGAATATCTCTTCACTTTATGATTTCATAAACCGATCTATGATGACTCTAATGTGGTTGTGAAGTTATTTGATGGATTCTCTTGTCCTACCATTGGTTCTATCACCCTTCCTATTGAAGTTCACACTAAATCTATGGATGTCAACTTTGTTATCATTACTTCTTCCAAGAAATTTTGTGTGAAGTTGGGCTACCCTTGGCTATCTTCCATGGAGGCTATTGCTTCTCCTATTCATAAGCATTTGAAATTTCCTCACAATGGAGAAATCATAACCATGAACCATAGCTTATTTCACCCATTCGAAAGAAGCCCTAGTGTTCCTATTGATCTCTTTTGGCCTAAGCAATTTCAATCTCTTCCACAAAGGAGCGATGCTCTTTTCCAATATTATCAAAAATGGAAGAAAGATATGATCTTATCCTTGAGTCAACCTAGATCTTGAACACTTGACATTCCCATCCTTCTTGAAGATGCAATCCTTCCCCTAATGGATAGGACTAATCTTCCTCCTAAGGAAAATCTTCAACCTATTCTTATGGATATGACTATGCCTTCTCCTAAGAAGAATAACAATATTACTGCTAAGGTTAGACCTGTACCACCTCCCCATGATAGACCTGGTCTCCTTCCTACACCTAATATTCCTCCTTTATATGGTTTATTTCCACCTCCTTGCTCTTATAGAGAGAAGAGGCATGCCTCTCCTCTTGTCCAACCTAAAAGACCTCAACCTAAACCTTCAACTATCGCAGAGGAGACTGTTCCTCCTTTCATAAATATTCTTACTCATTCTGAATATTCCACTAAGACTCAATGGAATCATTGTGTGAGAGACTGTCGATGAAGGCATCATGCTTGATCTCATGGAGTTGTTCCTCAAACCATTCAATCTCCCAAGACTCCAACAGTTGATATGATTTCCTTTTCTCCTAAGAAAGATGTTGAACCTACATCTCCAAATCATAAGTTGCACAAAACATGTGATGGTTTTACTCCTATTCATGTTTGTGTTCCTCTTTCTATAAATCTTGATGAAGAAATGAGTGAAAATGTTATTCATGATGGCAATACAACTCCTTATGGCTCTGATAGTGATTATGAATATGTTGATGTGGACAAGCATTTATCAATTGAATTTTCACAAAACCTAATCCTAGCTCCTAGAATTGAACAAAGTGACTTACCACATGAGCATAGTCCTTGTTTGGATCTTGTGATAGCTCCATCTACTATGCTCTACATCAGTCCTCTGGCATTTTGCTTGCCTTCCCAAAATAGTGATCAGCAAGATCGGGAGGTGGATGTCGTGCTAGATTAGCAATATTAGCACTGTAGATCTTCTCTCTCTCCTTTCTTGTTCTTTTGTGACTATTATTCTATTTGTATCCTTGTTCTTCTATTTTTCCCTCAATATCTACTTGAGGATGATGAAAAGAATTGAGATCTCTTTTGGTCTCTTTCATGTTGGCTCGAAAGACATCCTCTCTTCCCTTTCTTCTAAGGTAGTATCCTTTCTTTGTGGAATGATGATCATTACATGCACATATACAGATATGATATACATGAGTTATCATACAACATACTGACCCTGAGGAAAAAGAAACCACCTCATGTTTTGGTGTTTATTATCCTTGGGTTTATTCCTCGATTGGGGGCTAAATCCTTGCGATAACGTTCTCCCTTTCTTCTCTCTCTCTTCGGTGTATCCTACCTTAAATAAATCGCTCTCAATAAGGTATGCGTGATCACTTTAACATGGGTCCATACACTCTGCTCATATTTTCCTTTTTGATACTTATAATTATTTAGTGAACGTAGCTTTGCTTTATAATTTTGGTATCTTTTTCATGACTCATAGTGACGGGAACCTTGCTACTTGTAGTCATAGTTTTCCCTTCTTGATCTTCCTTTTTACTTTGTCAATCAATGTCGTAAGATCCTTAGTCCATCGGGGGCTTGGTGCATCTTGCCTCCTTGACATGGTAGAAGTATTTCAATCTTGTTTCCTTTACCGACAGTATTGACGTACGCTTATACTCCCGCTAAAGTGGGGGCTAAATGTAGTGTCATGAAATTGCGACCCTTGCAATTTGCAACCACATTAGGGTCTTCACATTAGCGATTCAAATCCCTAAGCTTGATCGGAGACCTAAGACTTTCTCAACCCCCATAAACTATCTTGTTCTACCCTCCTCATTTCCTGAACCTACTTCCTATCCCGAGATAAGGGGAGAACAAGGGCATGGTGCCCCTGTCCTCATAGGATAAGGGGGAGGTTGTTGGCAATTGAAACTCATCCGACTTAGTTGTGTTGTCATTGATGGCAACACACATCATTTAGGTTTGTCACTTAGCCGGTACTCATCAGAATTCATTGTTTGGCTACTGAGATTCAGTCATCTGGCACACAAGGAACCAGTATATGAGGCTGACATAGGAGATTGATTTGGCAGGTCTACACAGTAACGATTAAAGGCATCGGTCTTGAAGTTTAATAAATTTATTTTTTCTTAGGCTGACATGTAAATAAATTGTAATATCTTTGTAAGTTGACATAGGGCATTTATGTTTGTGTTTGGGAAGGGTATTTAAGATAGTTTAGTTAGGTTATTTTGGTAATGGATAAGGATGCATAAGAAAGTAATGGGATATAGTGATGTGATATTGTACAAGTGATCTTGATCAACAGAATGTGAATGTAATATTCTGTATTCGGTCTTGGATTTTGGCTTAGAGGTTTGGGAAGTAGAGCAAGATACCGGTAAGGAAGGACATAGTGGAAACCGATAGAGACTATGCTTTAACCGAAACTCATCCAGCATAGCAGATGCACTCTTAGAGTTTAGAATTTTGTTTGTAACTCCATATGTGGTGTTTGTAGTCAGTGAGGCTCCTTTTGTGATGAGAAGTGCGCTCTAGGCTGTTGGCCTTCCTACATGTGTAGGCCTCTATTGTAATATTTATTCATCTAGCCAGTGGATAGATATTGTGGGTCTCCAATCCCACCATGGTTTTTCCTCTTTGAGTCTTTCCATGTATAAATCTTTGTGTTAAGGTGTATGCTCTTGTGGTTGCTTCATTTCTATTTGTTGTTATATTGTTTTATGTTTACTGGTTATTGAATTGCATTGTTAATAAGCTTAAAATTGATTATACCAACAAAACACTGTTTCACCCCCCCTATCAGTGTTCTTGCATTCCAACAATTGGTATCAGAGCCTAGTGCCTTGGAGTAAGTTTAATAGCTTGAGGAAGATCCTGTATCCAAAATCCATGGAGATGAGTCTACATAAATAACTTGAAGTAGAAGTTGAGGACTATGATGCTAAAAGGATGAAGAACTTGAAGTTGCAAGATGAATTTAACTTTGCAAAGGAATTCATTCTTACTCCACAGGAGAGGCTGTCATTTGTTCAAGCTAAAAGGAAGGAACTTTTGCGAAATCCAGATGATCAAGAGAAGGATGCCCTTAAGGAACAATGTCAAAAACTGAGTCAGGAGAATGGTGTGATGAAGAATGAAATGAAAACCATGACTATGATGATGTCCAAGGAGATTGAAGATCAGAAGAAGAATGAAGAAAATCCTGGCAGATCTCTAAAAGATAGATATGAGGAATTCATTAGGTTGGCACATGAGAATGATGTACTGAGGATTGAGTTGGTACAATCACAAAACAATAAGAAAGTGCTTGAAAGAATGATGTCAATCCTAAGAAGTGATCTAGATGCTGCAAATGAATACAAAGAAAAGTTCAGGGTTGGTTCTACAAAGCTTGATGAATTATTGAAGGATCAAAGAGAACCTAGAGACACTAGAGGTCTTGGATTTGAGCATGGAGAAAGCTTTGGTACTGCAAATTAGGGAAATCCACCAAACAACCGGAATCAGAAATCACTGTAAGGCAACCCAATGCACATAAATTTTATGGTAGATTCTTTGTTTGTAATAATCTTGGTCATAGAGAAAGTCAATGCAAAAATAGAGAAAATAAGAATAACAATGTAGTTCTCGGTCAATGTTCAAATATAACAAGTATGTCATAGGATATAAGATTGTAGAATGAATGTCAGATGTCATGCATGTGGAAAGTTTAGGCATATGGCTAATCAATGTAGGTCAAAGAATGGTCAAGGAATCAACAAGGCAATTCAGAGAAATAATGTCACTTGCTATGCATGCAACAAAATAGGACATATTGCCAAATATTGCAAAAGCAAGAACAATCCAGTAGGAAATGATGAGAAAGGAAAATGAAAGATTGAAGACATCTGGAAGGAGTATGAGAGGAAATGGGTTAGGAAATTTGAAGCTTAATCGATAGAGACAATCAACCTAGTTACTCAACCAGGAGAGCAGAATGTTCCTACACCGACAGGAAACTTATCCAGTAACTAAGGCATTAGCCTTAGGGGGAGGCAAATTATTGACAGATCTTGCATTGTGCCCAATAGAGGTCTAAAAGCCTACTTCAGATCTTGGTAAAATCAATCTGGAGATTCACTAGCACTGAGATAATGGATTTTGAATCTAGTATGGTACACCGACATGCATTAATGTCAATGAGAAATTAGGGTTTTTTGTAGAATAAAAGGGAAATATTGGTTCATTTTTATCACTGCATTCAAAGTGAAACAGAGCGAGTTCAAGATGGTTTGAGGCAATCAAATTCATTTCAAGTGAATTCCAGTACATTCTCAAGCAAATTTTCAAGAGCTTTCACTGGCAAAGGTTGTGAGGTATTTTATCAATTTTTTTGAGCTATCCTTGTTTGCAATGGCTTCTAGATCATCTTTCACTCTGGTAGGTGTGGCTACCCCTATTGTTGTCAACATCAAGGATTATCCACACCTTGTTTTCAAGCAATGCCCTCAGATTGCGAAGGTCAATGATTCGGTTGGCACATTTTCTAGGGTTCCTAAAGGAGTTTTGTATGCCGAAGATGTTTGTGAATACATTCACTATACTTTGGAGGATTTGGGTTCTAGTGAGATCAATAACATGTATATTGGCACTTTGGTGAATTAGGATGGGTCGATGAAATTGAAATTTCAAATTCTAAAGGATTAGGGTTTTACTGATATTTTGGAGATACCATAATTTGAGGATGAATTGGTCAGGTATGCACTAAGCCAAGTCCATGGTGAATTCATATGGCTAGATCGACCCCATAAGATCACCAAGGAGGCTATTTGTGTGATCACTGGTTTACCCCAGACTGGTCCAACTCCTAGAAGGAAGAAGATATCTAACAATGAGGTAGAAAAGTTAATTGGTGCAACCTCTGACAACCGGTCCATGAGAATCAGTGCTATCAGAGACAAATAAGTTCAATTTGAAAGCATGATCACCGGTTACAAGGTAAACCAATCTAATCGGTTGAACTTTGTTTCCAGTTCATGCATTTTCTATGCTCATAAAATGATTAAGGAAAATCAAAAGCTAGATCTATGTCAATGGATGTGTGATGAGTTGATAATAAACTTAGGAAAGATTAAGGGTGAGAAGAATGGTACTTTCTAATATGGCAACCTTGTTGTATGTTTAATGCTTTTCTTTATGAATGAGTTACCTAGAACTGGTAAGACTCCATGGGCATTTGATATACCGATAGAAAAACAAATCAAAGATGCTATAAGGAATATGGGATATGAAAAGGATAGAGACTCCATTCTTTGGGGCTATTTGAAATCATTCCAGAAGGCAATGAAGAAGAGAGAAAGAGTTCCAAAACACATTGTAGATAAGTACTCAACTGAAATCTATTTTATGGTGAAAATGATGAAACACTGATGGAGGCAGTACAACCTAGGAAGATCTGGATAATTGAAATGGGCTATGAGGTATATGCTGAGATCTTGGAGTTGTATTCCAAGACTCTTATTGATGCCTCAGTAGATGAAGTAGAGACAACCTTTGGGACTGCTAAGCAAAAAGAAACTGAAGTTGAAATTGGATTCAGTAAGAAGAAAAGGGAAGGAAAAATCAAGAAGGTTGGGGAAGTTGTGCAAAAGATGTCCACTAAGATAAAGAAGATTATTGGACTGGCTGAAGGGTCATCTCTGGTAGCAGTATAGGCTCCATCGATAGTTACAATCAACAAGGGTGTAGTAAAGAGGAAGAAACTGGAGACTTATATTTCCCCTGTTACATGCAATTTTGATATTGATTTTGTGCCCTCACAGATTCCTAAAAGTTTTATTAGGATACCAAGGAAGAAGGTTGAGGAAGTAAAGAAGAAGAAAGTGAAGGTTACCACTCTGGCAACACCAAAGAAAATCTAAAAGGAGAGGAATCCCACATATAAGAAAAAAATGGTTAAGGAGTCTACTTCTATTGCTAGCAACAAGAAGAAATCAGATGTAGATATTTCTCTCAAATTCGGTAAGAGTATTGAAGTCATTCCTCCTCTTTCAGTTGCTGAGTTGATTGATAGAACCACTAAAGATGGAATTTTGAGTAATATACAACATCACTATGTACATATGGATGACAAGGGGAAATGTATATTGGGAATGGATACACTGGTTTTGATCAAAACTGAGGGTATTCCTCCGGTAGAACCACTTGTACCTAATATAAAGATACCGATAGATAACATTGATACTATACATGATAAGCATGATACACTGGAACATATCATTACAGTTATAGAGGTCATTGATGTGGAAACAAAAAATTATTAGGTTGAGGATATTGAACCTTCAACATCAAATGTTCATACTGAAGAGGTTAAGGTTGAAAAGATTACTGCACCAAGTGGCGAAGCCACCAGTGTGAGTCTTAAGGCTGAATCTTCACAGAAGATTTTGGATAGTCATTCATTGTTGGCACTTGACTCATCCGGTCAACTTGATTTTGCATAAAATAATATTGAGTAGCTAAGTAGTTTTGAGTTGATGAATGTTGCAACTTAGAAGATAAGGAAGGAAGGGATTGAAGATAAGTAGGTTATTGAGCAGACCATTCCGATTTTGCAGTAGCTTGCACCAGAATATAAGGTAGATTAGATTGGTAGTCCATTCGATAAACTAAAAGTTTCCAAAGAGTTTAAAACTCTTCAACAGGTATCAAACTGACAGTTGGTTGAGCAATATAATGCAGCCCAGAAAGTCACTTGTGAGAGCATGATTTCATCTGACAAGGCCAAGTTGACAGATGAGATATCAAAGATTGATGTGGCTCTAAATGAGTGTAGCAATATATATAGGTCATGTACTAACACTGAAAAATTTACAATGGACCTTGAGGTGAAATTGAAGGTGGCAAAGGCCCGGTAGATCTTTTGACTAACACTTTTGATGGTACTCAGACACTGACCACTACCATTGATGGTTAGATTTTGATTACAGAGTCTGATATTTCTAGATTAGAGAAGGATATGGATAGGCTATTTCGGCGTGCAAGAGAATTAAGAGGTTTGGTGAGTCCTTGATTGAACACTCTATTACTTCACAAGAGGGAAAGCATAGAGTTAATGAATAAACCTACTCTGACAAACCTAACAGAAGAAGAGCTTCATGTATATAGTATTAATGGTTTTGTATCCATTTTGAACACATTGAAGACAAGTTTGGATGCATATTTTGGAGTTTTGAAGAATGCTTACCCAAATATTTTTAAGTATATCTAGATCCGGTAATCACATTTTGGTTTGTACAAAATTTCATTTCTTTCAGTCATTTACCCTGACTTTGGCATTGTTGTCAAAGGGGGAGAGGTTGATGTGAAAAATATCTAGGGACATGAGAAGTAATGTGGGACATGAGATGTAATGTATAGCTTAGGATGAGAAATCTTTCAACAGTTTTGAGATCAGTTTTGGAGTTTTTGCTAGGGAACCGGGACAACACTTCAGCGATTCATTTTTCGCATGAGTGTTTTCATCAATGCTAAAGGGGGAGATTGTTGGCAACTGACACTCATCCAACTTATTTGTGTTTTCATTGATGGTAACACACACCATTTTGGGTTGGTCACTTAACCGATACTCATCGGTATTCATTGTTTGACAACTGACATTCAGTCATCCGACACACAAGGAACTGGTATATGAGGCCGACATAGGATATTGATCTAGCAGGTCTACATGGCAACAATTAAAGGCATCAGTCTTGAAGTTTAATGAATTTATTTTTTCTTAGGTTTGCATGTAAATAAATTGTAATATCTTTGTCAACTAACATAAGGCATATATATTTGTGTTTGGGAAGGGTATTTAAGACAATTCAGTTAGGCTATTTTGGTAATGGATAAGGATGCATAATAAAGTAATGGGATATAGTGTGAGAGATCTTGATCGACAAAATGCGAATGTAATATTCTATAGTCGTTCTTGGATTTTGGTTTAGAGGTTTGGGAAGTGGAACAAGATATCGGTAAGGAAGGACACAGTGGAAACCGATACAAATTGTGCTTTAACCGGAACTCATCCAACATAGCAGATGCACTCTTAGAGCTCAAAATTTTGTTTGTAACTCCATATGTGGTGTTTGTAGTTAGTGAGGCTCCTTTTGTGATGAGTAGTGTGCTCTAGGTTGTTGGCTTTCTTGCATGTGCAGGCCCCTATTATAATATTTATTCATTTGGCCAGTGGATAGATATTGTGGGTCTCCAATCCCACCATGGTTTTTCCTCTTTTAGGTTTTCCACGTATAAATCTCTATGTTATGGTGTATTCTCTTGTGGTTTCTACATTTCTATTTGTCGTTATATTCTTTCATGTTTATCGATTACTGAATTGTATTGTTAATATGGGTAAAATTGATTATACCGACATAACACTAATTCACCCCCCTCTTAGTGTTATTGGATTCCAACAATGGCACCCTTTTCCTTGCCCTATTTTGGGGCCCCCTCTATCCTATCTCTGCATTGGACTTTGCATAAAGCGGGAAACATTCCATGTGTCGGCCTGTGATGAAAAATTAGTCAATTAATCCTAATTGATGAGTATATAAGTCACATTTACCTTCCCATTTGCATAAGTCATAAGTTGGAAGTTTCATCAATCATGCATTCAAGAGTGTTCAAGAATTCTCAAGTCTCCCTTCAAGGCCAGGTGTTGCATTCAAGTCAAGGATTCAACCATTGAAGAGGAGATCCCTTTCAACATTCAATTCAATACAAGCAAATCTATCTACATTCTATCTACAACATCCCTTGAGGTCACTTACATTTTAGTCTTTCATTTACATTTACTCGCAAGTAATTTCTTTCATCATTTGGTTAATTCCAAAACTAGGGTTTGACCTGAAGGCAAACCCCCAATCCCAATCCCTTTTCCTCTCTTTTTTGTGTGTATATTGCAGGTGCATAGTTGTGTTTGCAGATTCAGACTCTATTTACAGAGGTGGAAAAACCCTTTTCATTTCATGGATTTTTCGGAGGACCGTGGACACTTTTAGAATGGTCTCGACAACTTTTCCTCAAATTCGTAGGGAAGCTTTGTCTCGACATATTATAGCCAGATCCAGGTGCACAACTTCATCTCACGCTTATCTTGAGTTATAATCAGTTCTTTGCTACTTTTACACTTAACATAATTCAATCATTTTCCATTCTAAAAGAGGGGTTATCTTATAGTTTCTATCCCATTATCAATTCATTTAGTATTCAATCTCCGCACTAAGAGATTGGATCTAGTGAATTCCCCCTCTTTTAAATGTAATGTGAATAAGGTGTTTGAAGGGAAATCCATAGTGAAACTTTCATCTCTCCCCGGAGGGAAGAAAAGCTTTCCTCTTGGTCTCTCCATCATTCACCCTTTTTCACCATTACAACTTCTAGAGAACACAAGGATATTTTCGGACCACAAAACTAACCCATCCATAATACCAAAAACATAACCAAAGAAGATAACAACATCAAACAACATCAACACTTTTTTGACCCAAACACTTCCAAAATAACCAATAGAATAATTGTAATCCCAACACATCAAGATATCTCTACACCATAGACATTCTAGACCAACCACTATCTAAAACCACAAGTTTGACATCAAGGACAATCACAACAACACATACTTCCAACAAAGAGTTGGCTTGGGTAGTGGATTTTCTCCCCATTGGTCTTGAGTTTGACTCTCTGAACCCGATGTTTATATGGTGTGTAATGTATGAGCTCTTGCCCACACCCTAAGGGATTAGTCTCACCTCAACTCACCTCAAATAGGTGTTAGGCTGGGTCACAGGGATACTCTCGACAACAAAAAATAATAAAAACACAACGTATGCACCAAAAATCAAGAATTATGAAATCCATACACCTAAAGAGTTCCCAATAAATTTACAATTATTTTAAATCAAACACCATTACAATACAAAAAATAATCATGACATCAAAAGTTGAATTATTGCGTATTTATTATTTGTTGTTTCTATGTTAATTCTTCACTATCCATCATATAGCTATTGTAGACACCTAAATTTGGTTAATTAATTTAATCAAATTTAAATCCTATTCTTCTAATTAATTAATCTAATTAATTAATTTCCCTATCCCTTTCTTCTAATTAATTAATTAATCCCCCCCTCCTATTCATCTAATTAATTGATCCAATCAATTAATTCCCCACCCCATCCTCCTAATTAATTAATCTAATTAATTTATTATCCTATCCTCCTAATTAATTAATCCAATTAATTAATTATCCTTGTTCTTTCCCCCTTTTTGATTAATTACTTTAATTAATTAAATATCCTCTTTCCAATCCCATGGATTAATTAATTTGGTTCAAATCCCATTTGAGCACATGGCTCCTAACTTTTCTCCCTAGCCTAGTCAACCCTCCAACCAACTTTATCCTATCCCTTCTAAACTCCCACACATATGTGCACATCCTAACCAATTCCTTATTTTGGGGAAAATATCCTATTTTGGGTGGCTTTGCCCAAAATGATAATGTGTCCTCAGGGACACATGTCACTCTTCCTATTTTTGGGTGTCTTTGCCCAAAATAGACATGTGTCATTCCTTTTCCATCTAGTTGAGCCACTTGTCCTTTTTGGAGGACAAGTGTCTCCTCTTCACCTATCCTTCCATTCCTCATCTTGCCTATTTAATCCCTCCATTTTTAGACCAAATCCTCTCTCTGATCCACTTTTCATACACCAAACCATTACTCTGTTGGAATTATCACTCAACCTATCCATTATCATCATTTTCATCCATCAATCCATTTATCATTGCATCAATATCATGGAGCAATATCCAACATTCGAAGACACCATCGAGCATACATAAAAATCGAGGAACTATCAAATCTAAGCGGGATTTTGGTTTGCATTTGCTATTTCATTTGAATTTCGTTTTCATTTTATCATTCTAATCTTGAGGTGTATGATGTTGTGTCCTTGTTTGTTTAAACAACTTTCTTTTTAGCCCTTAGTTTAGCACACACATTTTTTTCATTGCACAATTATTAACAATTTCAAATGCCTTTTAAATTGATCAATCACATGTCTTTTTATAGACATAGGAACTTAGGAAATAGTTACAAATAAATAACTCATTTTTTTTAAATGGTTCAAATTTAAAATTGTAGCATATTCTCTTTTTTTAACAACACATTCTAACATTTGATAAGTTCTTTGTATGTTCTTAACATTTTCTCTTATTTAATAGGCTTTTTGAATACTCCATTAGAATAATCCAACAAATGAGAGTTTTGGCTAACTACAATTTGAAATTGCCTACAAAATATAATTAAATTATTTAAATAAATCTCACAAATAAAATTATAGTTTGTTGGTGCAAATTTATATTTTACACTTTAAAATTCTTAAAAACAATCAATCCCTTTGAATTTTTTTCTTTCATTAAAGAAATACAATGATTGTCCATAATAGTTATGAAAAGTATGCATAACCATAGTTAATTTGTACATTATTTTTGATTCTCCCTTTACATGTATTAATACTATTGTGAGATATCCTAAAAAATTTCTTTGTGTGCCAGAAGAACTTGGTTTAGGGTTTTCAGCCTTCCCATATTTTCTTTTGTTTGAGCCTAAAATCCTTAAACCCTAAACCCTTTTCCTATTTGTTAAACCTTTTTCCTTTTCTAATTTTGTGGTGACCTTCTGTGACCGGTTTTTAGTCTCTTAAGTTGTAACTTAAGCCTTTTATGTCATGTTCAGGATCGATCCCCCTTTGCTAGCCACCCGGTTAATCTATTTTCAACGCTCTTTCTTGTCAAGCACCTTCAATGGCATAATGCCTCAGATGATCGCGCGATTGTGTGGCTAGCTAAACATGCTCACTCATCTTAACTCCACAATTCCGCCTACCTATGTGGTGTATGGGTCCTACTAGTAATGACTACACATGTTCAGACAAATATATAGGTGACAGGTGGAAGCCTGCATGACATGGCAAGAAACTGGGCCCCATGTGCCCACCTCTTATGAGTGATATTAAATGATCACTTCTTACAAGATCAATAGACAGGATTTTTGTGCAATTAAATGATTGATTGAACTTGTGTATCAAGGTTAACTCCACAACTCTGCTTGCAGATGTGGCATGTGGGCCTCATTAGTGATGATGATAGATATTTGGATCAATGAAAACTTGGACAAGTGAGTATTTATGCTACATGGTATGGGTGTGGGTCCTATTGGTTCACCTTCTAAGTCTGATAAAGTGCGATAGTTTTCAGAGGAATCTACGACTGAGATCTTTGCGCGGTTGCACAATTGGACAAAGATGCATGATAGGGTTAATTCTGCAATACCAAAAAGCTTCACAATAAGTGGCAAATAAAAATTGATAAATCTCTCCACGTGTCGATCTCTCATTCATCATCAACTGACAAGGATCTTGTTGTTGGGGCCCCAACATTCAAATATGATTTCTATTGGTTAACTATCGTCATCAAACCAATTTATGTTCATGTACTTAATGAACTCAATTGCATGTTGTAATCCATAATTTATTGAGTATATTAGCACCTTTTTAGCTCAATTTTACATTTACAGTGCTATAAAATCGCTTTGAATTCTTTCTGCAACTTTCTATTGTCATTGCTAGGGTTTATGTTGTATGGTTTTTACAAACACTTTAGTTGTATTTGATATATTATTTCTCTTTCCCCTTTGTATATTAGCACCTTTCTAGATCAATTTTACATTTACAGTGCTCTAAAAATGCTTTGAATTCTTTCTGCAACTTTCTATTGTCACTGTTAGGGTTTATATTGTAGGGTTTTTACAAACACTTTAGTTATATTTTTTATAGTATTTATCTTTCCCTTTCTATGAAAATTTCAACTGTGCATAACAATTTGAGCATCTAGGGAACATTCTGAGTTAAATTTCGAAGCCTTACTATTTATGTTAGTTTCAACAACTAACTCTAAAAATGGCAGAATCTTCTAGCCTTGGAAAGAGGAAGTTTTTAGGAGATGCAATTTTATAACTACCTCAATCAAATGAAGCTTAGAAGAGGTCAAAACTAGGATCCAAGACAGATGAGTTTATAATTGACCACTTTGTTGGATGTAGGGGTGCTCTAATCCCACCTTAGGGTTTTAGCCTCTGGAGAAGGGGATACAACAAGAAGAAAGAAAGAGTCCCAGTATCAAACATATGGAATTTCAATCTTGGAAGGCTTGTAGTTCCAAATGTGTATGTCAATGTTGAGTTGATTTTTTCCATTGCTTCCAATTATAAGCCAAATACTAGGGAAATTGTAGCCAAAGAGGGTGGTAGACTCATAGAAATCACAAGAGAAGTGATGCAGAGGCCTACTAAAACTCCTAAGGACAAGCACAAACAAGGTTAAGCTAGTGACCCTTCAACTAATCACAAGAGTCCTGCAAGGAAGGACTCCACACCTTGGATGAAACTACACACACATTCACTAGGCTTAGGCCTACTTAAGATGAGTAAAATGCTTCAATACCCCAAACATGCTTTACCGATGACCCTTACTCTTTGGGATTTTGTATTTGGCAAACACATGACATCTAAGGACACTTCCAAACATTGGTTTTGGTTTTGGGCACCAATTCCTTATACTTCCTTTGGAAATCTACCCCTTCGTCTAGTAGCCCTTCTATACCAGTATTTTGGATTTAACTCAAAAATGTTCCACACATCCATACAAAAAAATTACCATTTAAAACACCCTTTTGGTAGTTGTACTGATCCCCAAAATGGTTTGGCCAGATCTCCAATCACAAGGTCTACTCCCTTTAAAGGCTAAGAGACCTAATAGGGGCAGTTAGCCCTATTTTCCAAAGCAACCCCCTCTACCGATATGCCAAATGAAAAATAAACTTTATGGGAATGTGGGGAATAGTTATAAACCTCTAATTCTAGGGTTGCACACCTAGAATCCACCGCTATGACAACTTATGGTGACTGTCCTAAATCTAGTCCTAGGTAGTCACATAAAGATGCCTACCTAATCTTGCTCCTTTCTCCACACAATAAAGCATCCATGCAAAAAATCATAAAAACACTAAATTACAGAGGCTTATCCTGCATCCCTCCAAAGGAAGAGTCTTCTATGGACTAGAGTGCAAGATAAGGCCATTTTTGTTCAAAACCCTCTCCAAACCCTTAATTTCCAGGTTACAGTTAGAAGAATGGAGGGTTCTCTCTACTCCAGAATAGTTAAAACCTTAGACCACCGCCAAAATAAATTTATTTTATCTCCCTATCTACTCCATGGATGGTGGGATCCAGATCAATCCGTACAGGCATGTACAACTCCTGCAAACTCAAAATTTCTGGGAAAACTGTAGTATTTTGTGTATTATTGCTTCATAAACTCCAAATACAACATTATACCCCTTGGGAATCATGCCCAAAAGGATTATACAACTCTCCAATGGTTTCCCACTGAATTTGGAGTAGGTTGGAGCTATTGAAATGCTTCCCCCAATCGATTTACAAAAAGTTGCACTTTTGCACCAAAAGTTACATTTTTGCAATTTTGCATAAAAGTTGTCATACTCTCTAAGGTTGGGATTCACACACATGAAACATGTCTAAAACATATCAGACACAAATCTAAACCATCTATTACCCCTTTTTACCACATTGTCCCAATTGGCTTCTCAAATTGCCTAATTGTTGACATGGGCTTACATGGTGGGGTTTATTTGCATACATGATACACAAGACACACTAACACACCCTAATGATCCTAGTCTTCATCCTTGGGATCATGAATGGCTTGTTGATGAGGTGCTACTACACCAAGAATTTATTAATAAGGTCTTTATGCTTAATCCTAATATGGATTGGGCTATGAACCCATAGGAGTTGGAGGCAAAATAAAATAAAAATAAAAAATTATACAAAAGGAATTTGGCATCATTTAGAACCATAGGGGTAAAAGGGGATAAAATAAAATTGACTTCAAAACAAGTATTTCCCTATGATGTTGACCTATTTTCTGGCTATTTGATATATACACACTATGCTTTATGTCAGGTATGTGCAGGAGATGCAAAAGATATGATTCCTAACTGGATGATTGTGATGTGTATGGATATATAGAGTAGGGATATCAATAGGCCTTTTGATTATGCTTCCTTGGTGGTTGAGGGTCTTCATAATTCCATTTGTGATTTCAAAGAAGGAAGGTCATCAAACTTCAGGTATTACACTTTGTTAATGCACATATTCTTATACAAAGGTCTTAAGGTTTAGCATCAAGACCTACAAATTACTATTGAAACTAGAGGAGAGCTACTCACAGTCCAAGAATGGAGTTATATTTGGGATTTACATATGGATGAATCTAATTACTTGGCCTTTGATAATCTCTTTATTAGAAATTTGTTAAGTATTTTCCAAAAGGAGGTCAAATGGGGTTTAAGCCAACAGCTCAAAGAATTTTTGAGACCCATGGATCTTAAGCCTAAGTTGGAGATGTTAGTCATAATGCACCACTGAGAGGGGGAGGGGGTGAATTAGTGGTTCTCAAACTTTTCCCTTTAGCTATCCTATGTGATACCAGTTAATAGATCTAACTCAATGTAGACTTATTGGTTAGTGGGGAGACCAACACAAGTGCAATCACACAAGGGACATCACATAACACCAATATGTACGAGGAAAACTCAAGATGGGAAAAACATCGGTGAGAAATGTTGTTGGAGACTAATACTCCAATCCAGCCTCACAATGAAAACTTTGTTACAATGTTTTGGGCACCAACCCAAGGAGCACCAACCTTTGATTTAGGGCACCAACCCAAGGAGCACCAACCCCTAATTTAGGGAACTAACCCAAGGAGCATCAACCCCTAACTTGTTTATGGGCTACAACCCAAATGAGCTACAACCCCTGCACCGAGCTACAACTCAGTGTTCACAATAAAAACATCAATTACAAAAGTAGTTGTCTTGTTGCAAGTCAATCTTGTAACCATTTCATATACCTTACTCTAGTGGTGAGATACCTTCTCTGCTCCACTGACTCACTCTTCTGCTGCTTTCACCTACTGCTCTACTGCCAGAAAACCCTACCTGTACACCTCTTCTACTCTTCTTCTCTTTAGGATCTCCTCCTCGCTACTCTGCCCTTTACCAGTGCTAAACTCTAGTGGTCCACTATTTGCCTTCTCTGCATCTCTCTTCACTTTTGCTTTGTCGGTATAACCACTACCGGTTCTTCTCTTCACTCTCCCTCTTTTCTTAGATACTCTTTGAACACTTGGCTGATTTTCTCTCACATGCAGAAGTAACACTTAATCACTTCGCAATAGCACAATATATTTCTTCTATTTAGTAGCAATAAACAATGTCTTTGGCCTACATATTTATAGATTAGTTTTCCCGCCAAAATATAAGTCAAATTCTAGGCAGTTAGGGTTTCCTCATCACCCTCAAGGAAAAACAAATCCAATCAGATCTTCCCTGATGTGATCTTCCTGACAGAAAACTATACACCTCTGCCATTATTGCACCTTCTTGATCACACCTTCTATCTTTGGCGATCTACTTTTTCTTTATCGACTGATCTCTTCGTCGATACCAAGATCTGTCTTGTTGTTTCCTTCAACCACCTCGATCTTCTCAATCACTCTTAGTTGGATCATAGTTGTCCTCCAGACCTTGAGCCGTAAACTGTTGAAATGTGACGACTGATCAGCAAAGTACTGTACACTCAGCACGTATCCTCGCTGGGTCAGCACGTATCCTCACTGGGGTCCGGGGCCGGGCTGGGCGCCGGGCAGGGGTTCAGGGGCGGCAGCCCCCGAGAAATTATTTTTTGCCATTTTTTGTTGATGAAAACCGACATTGTAATAAAACCCTATAAAAGGCCGACTTTGTTTGTTGCCCTAAAAATGCATGTTATAAGCGGCTGGGATGCTTAAGGCATTGTAAGGTTGATGTACTATTTTTGCTGGATAATAAGAAAGATTGGACGGCTGTGTATGGTGGACGAAACCCATTCTGGGTGAACCACGTTAAATCTCTGTGTTATCTGTGTCCTGTTTTATTTCTTTATCTTTTGTATTTAAATCTACATATAATTGTTAGTTCATATTTGCTTCGGATCTGCTTGAAACCCTAACAATTGGTATCAGAGTGAGGTTTTCTGTAAATTGGCAGGACTTTTAGATTTGAGTGGGAGCAATGGAGGATTCCAAATTCAAGGTCAAAAAGTTTAACGGCCAGAATTATCAGCTATGGAAAATGCAGATGGAGGATTACCTGTATCAAAAGGATTTGTGGCGGCCATTGGAAGGAAAGGCAAAGAAACCGACCACAATATCAGATGAAGAGTGGGACATTTTAGATAGAAAGGCACTGGGATCCATTCGATTGTTCCTTGCGGCGTCTGTAGCATTCAATATAACAGAAGCAAAAATGACTATAGATTTGATGGCAACATTGGCTAAGCTGTATGAGAAACCCTCAGCTTTGAATAAGGTATTTCTCATGAAGCGTTTGTTTAATTTGAAAATGAGTGAGGAAGGATCTGTAGCGAAGCACTTAAATGAATTTAATACAATTACCAGTCAATTGTCTTCGGTAAAAATTACCTTTGCAGAAGAGGTTAGGGCTCTCTTGATTTTATGTTCTTTGCCAGAAAGCTGGAATAGCTTGGTTATGGCTGTAAGTAACTCTGTCTCTGGTAAAAATACTTTGGTATTTGATGATATTGTTGGTGTTATCCTAAGCGAGGAAATGCGAAAGAAAAGCACAGGTGAGACTTCAACATCATCGGGTAGTGTTTTGAATGTGGAGAACAGAGGAAGATCAAAGGAAAGAGGAAAAGGCCCTGAGAATGAGAAGTCATGAGGGAAGTCAAAGAAAGGACGCTCTCAATCTAGAGGAAAGAAAGATTGCTGGTACTACGGAAAGCTTGGTCATCTAAAGAAAGATTGTTGGTCTCGAAAAAACAAAGAAGGAGACAAAAATGAAAATGACAGTAAGGAAGATAATATTGCAAGTAATACTTTACAAGATGCTTTAATCTTATGTTTGGATAATGTTAATGATTCCTGGGTAATAGATTCTGGGGCTTCATTTCATGCTACACCCCATAGAAAATATTTTCTAGATTATGTTCAAGGTGATTTTGGACAAGTATATTTGGGTGATGATGAGCCCTGTCAAATTGTTGGAAAAGGAAAGATAAAGATCAAGTTGCAGAATGATAATGACTGGTTTCTGCAGGAGGTAAGACATGTTCCTAATTTAAGAAGAAATTTAATTTCTGTAAGGCAACTAGGTAGTGAAGGTTGCATAGTTACCTTCTCAGACAGTATGTGGAAGGTCACTAAAGGGTCATTAGTAGTAGCTAAAGGTGCGAAGGTAGACACATTATATCTATGTACTGGTAACACTTACTCTACCTTAGCTGCTACAGATAAAGTTACTGCAGGGACAACAACAATAAATGTTGCAAGAACAGATTCGATAATGTGGCACCATAGGCTTGGGCACATGAGTGAGAAAGGGATGAAAATCCTTCACTCCAAAAATCTATTGCCAAGACTAAAGAAGATTGATTTAGAGTTATGTGAGAACTGTGTTTATGGTAAACAGAAAAGAGTCAGATTTCTCAAGGTTGGGAAAGAGAAGAAGAGTGAGAAGTTAGAGCTTGTACATTCAGATGTATGGGGACCAGCTCAGGTATCATCTCTTGGTGGCTCTTGTTATTATGTTATTTTTATTGATGACTCAACCAGAAAAACATGGGTATATTTCCTAAAACAAAAATCAGATGTTTTTGAAACTTTTAAGAAATGGAAAGCTTTGGTTGAGAATGAGACAGGAAAAAGGTTGAAGTGTCTCAGATCGGATAATGGAGGTGAGTATTGCAGCAAAGCATTTGAAGATTACTGTTCCTTAAATGGGATTCGAAAGCAGAAGACAGTTCCAGGAACTCCACAGGAAAATGGTGTGTCAGAGAGAATGAATAGGACCATCATGGAACGTGCGAGGAGCATGAGATTGCATGCTGGATTGCCCTTACATTTTTGGGCAGATGCTGTACATACTGCTATCTATTTGATAAATAGAGGACCTTCAACCCCTTTGGATGGTGGTATTCCAGAGGAGGCATGGACTGGTAAAAAGGTAAATTATTCTTTTCTAAAAACTTTTGGTTGCGAAGCTTTTGTCAATGTTGATAAAGAAAATAGAACCAAGCTTGATGCTAAATCTCAGAAATGTACCTTCATTGGATATGGGATAGATGAATATGGCTATCGGTTATGGGATCTTGAAAATAAGAAAATAATTAGAAGTAGAGATGTTATATTCAATGAGAAGGTTATGTATAAAGAACAAATGCAGGAAAAGAAGCATGAACAGAACAAACAAGAATATGTGGTGTTGGATGAGATTCTTGAAAATGAAATGCCACAGGTACCTAATGCTCAGCAACAACAGATTGTCCCACAAAATCCTGCAAGTGTTAGACGTTCTATGAGGACAAGTAGACCCCCTGAAAGATTTTCTCCTTCTTTGTATTCTATTTTATTAACAGATTCTGGTGAACCAGAAGAATATGAAGAAGCAATGCAGGTGGATGCCAAACAACAATGGCAACCAGGCATGAAAGAGGAGATGGACTCCTTGATGAAAAATAAGACTTGGAACTTAGTCCCTTTACCTGCAGAAAAAAGAGCCTTGCCTAACAAATGGGTTTATCGGCTGAAGGAGGAGGAAGGAGGTCAGAAAAGATATAAGGCCAGACTTGTGGTAAAAGGTTTTGCACAGAAAAAAGGTATAGATTATGATGAAATATTTTCTCCAGTTGTAAAAATGACTTCAATTAGAACTGTACTTAGTCTTGTGGCTGCAGATGATTTACATCTTGAACAATTAGATGTCAAAATAGCTTTTCTCCATGGAGATTTGGAGGAGGAAATTTACATGTTGCAACCACAGGGATATGAGGTCAAAGGTAAGGAGAACTTGGTGTGCAGGTTGAAGAAAAGTCTGTATGGCCTAAAGCAAGCACCCCGACAATGGTATTTAAAATTTGATAGTTTCATGGCTGAACACGGTTATCATAGATGTCATTCTGATCATTGTGTATATTTTAAGAGATTTGATAATGGCAGTTATATTATCATGTTGCTTTATGTTGATGACATGCTTGTTGCTGGGTCTAACATGCAACATATAAATGATCTTAAATAGAAATTAGCCAGGTCATTTGCTATGAAGGATTTGGGTGTAGCTAAGCAAATTCTCGGTATGAGGATTACACGACATAGGAAAAATAGAACCTTGAATTTGTCCCAAAGTGAGTATATAAAGAAGGTGTTGAAAAGATTTAACATGCAGGATGCAAAAGCAGTTAGTACACCTTTGGCTAGTCATTTCAAATTGACTAAGGCGATGTGTCCAAAGGTACAGGAAGAGGTTAATAAAATGTCTAACATCCCGTATTCATCAGCTGTTGGCAGTCTGATGTATGCAATGGTATGCACAAGGCCAGATATTGCACATGCAGTGGGAGTTGTGAGCAGGTTTATGAGTAATCCGGGTATGGAACATTGGAATGCTGTGAAATGGATTCTTCGGTATTTGAAAGGAACTACTACGAAGGCATTATGTTTCAAAGGATCTAATGCTGCTCTAAGTGGATTTGTTGACTCTGATCTGGCGGGTGATATTGATTCACGGAGGAGTACTACAGGGTATGTTTTTACTATAGGGTGAACTGCAGTCAGTTGGATTTCTAGGCTACAAAAGGTTGTTGCACTTTCAACTACTGAAGCTGAGTATGTTGCTGCTACAGAAGCCAGCAAAGAGATGATTTGGTTGCAATGTTTTCTGAAGGAATTGGGTCAGACACAAGAGGATAGCCCATTGTATACTGATAGCCAGAGTGCCATTCATCTTGCGAAGAACTCTGCTTTTCATTCAAGGACAAAGCACATTCAGCTCAGGTACCACTTCATCCGGACTATTTTGGAGGAGGGTCAGTTACGGCTTGAGAAGATTCACACAAGTGAGAATCCTGTCGATATGTTCACAAAGGCAGTTGCACAGGAGAAGCTGATTTCTTCATCAGTTTCTATTGGTCTTCTTGATTAATAATTGTGGAATTTATATCAGTCAAGTCCTAGTGTTTTATCCAGCGGATGTTGCATGTACAATGGTGTCGTGTAGTATCAGTCTCCAAGTGGGAGATTGTTCGGTGTGGAGCCTGATCAGTCTCCAAGTGGGAGATTGTTGAAATGTGGTGATTGATCAGCAAAGTACTGTACACTCAGCACGTATCCTCACCGGGGTCCGGGGTCGGGCCGGGCCCCGGGCAGGGGGTCGGGGGCGGCAGCCCCTGAGAAAGCGGGGGTTCGGGGGTGGCAGCCCTCGAGAAATTTTTTTTTGCCGTTTTTTGTTGATGAAAACAGACATTGTAATAAAACCCTATAAAAGGCCGACTTTGTTTGTTGCCCTAAAAATGCATGTTATAAGCGGCTGGGATGCTTAAGGCATTGTAAGGTTGATGTACTATTTTTGCTGGATAATAAGAAAGATTGGACGGTTGTGTATGGTGGACGTAACCCATTCTGGGTGAACCACGTTAAATCTCTGTGTTATCTGTGTCCTATTTTATTTCTTTATCTTTTGTATTTAAATCTGCATATAATTGTTAGTTCATATTTGCTTCGGATCTGCTTGAAACCCTAACATAAACCTCTACAAGGACACTGCAACACGTCCCATGAATTGTGGGATCTTCCATCAATGTCAACCAACCTTGCAACTACCCCATCGGTGTACATTCTATCTTCGTCCAAATGCAGGTTTTCCACCTTGACTCCAAAGTGGCATCCATGTTGACATCTCCCAACTTGGCTCTTCATGTTGGTCCAGATAGGATCACCAACCAAACAATCTACCGGTTTCTCTTCATTGCTAGTTTACTAACCCTACCGGTTAAACCCTCAACCTGATCTGCCATCAACCTTGCACTCTGCTTCTATTCTGGTGGAGTCGGTCAACACTCTTTCTAACATACTTTATGTACATCTTCATCAGATGGGGAGAATTCTTCATCTGTACCTTGTCCATATTACCAGTTGACTTACATACCGATAAACATTCTTGATGAAACTTTGTCATCAACCTTCACCAGACACCATCTTCAGTCAGGACACATTCCTCTATTTGCATCTGCTCACTTGCTTTCTCCTTGAACAACCCAAAATGCATATCACAACCGGTTTGTCAAGATGAAAAACACATCACTCTTCTTCTGTACCAGCATCTCAACATGCCTTTTTTGTTGGTCTAGTGCATAACCGTGATCTCATGCACTTAAGGCATTCCTTCAACTTCCTTATCTCACAAAACTATGATGCACACAATGCATGATAGGAGATAAGTTCCATTTACCGGTGGAGTGGCACCTTGTCTTCTGCATCCTACAGTGTACTCATGTGACTTCCCTATTTGTGCAACATATCTTCAAATAGGCACATGTGCTTGGGTGTGGGCATATTCGCTGTTAGTCATTGCTTCTCATGATGACTGCATCTTCATCAGGTGGGAAACCTATTTTCTTGTAGCCTTACAACATACCTATGATCTGTTCATTCTTCTCCTTTAGTGTTGATTTGTTTTAGGCAACTTTCTACCTCTTCATCACAAACAAAATCCAAACACCTTGCTCATCCTGCTTGTACAGTGGTCATGACCTTTGCAAGTAGACAACCTCTCACTTGGTTGATCTGACTTCCCCATGTCAACACATCACTTACCAGTTGACATCCTTTCCTTATCGGTGATATAGTGTACAGATATCGATCACCTTAGCATCTCATCCACACAAGTCAAGCACTAACTCATGTACTGGTGACTCCTAAGGTCATCTTCCTTACCTTACCAGTGTTATGCAACACAAGGTGATATCCAAGATATCTCAACCTATACTCCTCCTTGGCAGTGTTGCACATACAAATCTCATACCGGTAGTCATCCCATACCGGTTGACATCAATGACAGCCCAATGCCAACAATCTCCCCCTTTGGCATTGATGTCAACTCATGTACTATTTAGCATACTACATAATCCTTCTACCCCTTTCTTTTCTCTAATCCATGGATTCTCAACACATGTAGTATGTTGTATACTACATAATCCTTCTCCCCCTTTGACAATAATGGCAAAGGGCATTGTTAGGATATCATTCCTCGTATTTACTAGGTACTCACATAATTCTTTCTCCCCCTTTGTCTTTACTAGATGTATCTCCTTCTTTGATACCAATTGCTACATTTTATCAAGTCATAGCTCTTGAGATGGGCGACTCAACCATCAACTGACACTAATTGAGCATGCAAATCTGAAACTATTTGTTAAAACACTCAAATGCAGAGGGATGTGTTAGTGAACACTACTCACCTGCCAATCAACCTACATCACCTCCTGTTTGATCCAAATTTCTTTAGGAATCAAATGTTATTGTACTACCAATACAACCAAACAGAGGATAGGTAGATACCCCTTACAATCAAATTCTCCTAAGTATTCCTACTACAATTTTCATCACCAGTCAGGTACAATACCATGACTCCAATCTCCTCCATATACCGGTATAACTGTGCATATGTGATCGTCTGATGATCTTTAGCTCTGTTGTATCCACCACATCTTATGACATGATCCTAGATCTTACTAATTCTAGACAATGTTATCATCATACCAAGAATCAAATTGGATAGCCCAAAGATATGCATGTTTGCATGAGCAACCACAGGGCCAACATATGTCATTCAGGTCTTCATCAACACCACCTGAGACATAACTTCACTCCATGCTATTAGGACTATTGCAATTCTCTTCAACTTCATTGTCTTACATAACCTGCAGGTGCTTGTTATCAGTCATACCAGTTAACATGTGATACCAATTGTTAACCTCCACTTTTTGACACATGCAATAGTGATCCAACACTGATCTGTAGGTGTGTAGTTAAGGTGGCCTCTACACACACTTATCATATCATTTCTATCCTTCATATGGGAAATAACATGTTCTTCCATGTTGCCTTCTTCACTGAGGGGGTGAATGATAAATTCAATGTGCTACTCCCCCTAAGATCCTGCATCTCCCTTAGGCCTTAGGAGATATTACCTATGCAATGGGTGCATAGTGCTAGTCCATGGTCTTCTTCCTCCATACCTACTTGGTCTCATTCTTCTTCTTCTTCTTCCCATTTTCAGGCTTGGGAGCAGGTCTTTCCTTCTTCTTCTGATGGGTCCTTCCATTTCCTAATTCTCCATTACAACCAGAAGTAGTGCTATAGTAGCACACAAAATCCATCCCAACTTCATGTTTGGGGAATCTCTTGACATACCGGTTTGACCATCTTTTTCTAGTCATGTTGTTGTGACTGGCAACCAAAACCAATGGATCTCTTTCTCCTACATGGACATTTCTCCTTTGGTTCCATGCAGGTTTTTGACTTCCATATGCTCTATATCCACTTTTCTGCAGAGCATAGTTGTTATACCGGCCTCCATGTGACTGAAGGTTCCTCTTTCTGCACTCAAACTCTCTATGGCCAAAACCATTGCAGTTATGACAAACAACATTTGCATAACCAGGAGAGGGGACATGCATGTATCTACTCCTGGATACATCTAGCTCATATGCATTATGTACATGAGATCCTATATTATTCTTTCTAGATCTCTTTCTCCATTCCCCTGTCCTATGACCATAAGCATTACATGCAAAGCAGTAACTAGTAACAGATGGCATGGGGAGATCTTCTTGGTTTGGCATCTCCATTTTTGCTTCACTGAGAATGGATCCTTGGTTGTCCATTTTGTGCACCCTTTCCTTCTGGTCTCTTCTTCTCCCACACTTGCTTTTCCCTATGGGTGATAGCATTTCTTTGTCCTCTACTGGTAGAGGGTCTTCTTTGTTGCTTTCTCATCTTCCTACTTCTAGTGAAGCTATCTTCTCCCATCTTCCCTTTACCTTTGGGATATGCATTGTTCCTTCTTGCAAAATTGATCTTCTTTTCTATTTGCAAGTCCTCTCTAGTTGTATTTAGATCAACCTTCTTTCAGGGAGCATTTCTCACTGTGAAGGTTTGTCCCTTGTTCTCTCCATTTGAGGAGACAAACTAAATGTCATTGTGGGGGACATTCTTATTGGTGGAGTATTCACCAACACCACTTCCTAACCCTTTAGTATCCTTGGCATGTTTCTTCTTCTTTAACATCTTGTCCAAGGCATCACTATTGCCATCAAACTAGGTTCTTACCTTGAGCTCATCCTGACACTTCCCAAGGTCATTTAGGAGAATCTCCATTTCTCCAACCAGCTGTAGATATTCTTCATTCTTTACTTCTAGCCTAGATGCTAGATCTTCACATCAACACTCCTTGGTGTTCTCTGCCTGAGACTTCAACTCTGAGATGCATTTATTAGATTCTTCAAGGTAATTTGTTAGTCAGTTCTGCTCTACAATAGCAACATTCTTGAATAGCTTGTATTCATTTCTCAGGTTCTCCCTTTGACTTTCCTTGGAGTCCAAGACCAATTTTAAATCATTAGTCAATATTTTTGTCTCTTCTAGTTGAGAGGTCAATAAGTCAACCTTTTGGTTTGACACATCAAGGAAGGTTCTCAACTGACTACAACCCTCATGAACTGAGCTTTTGTAGATTTTAAAATCATTTCTAACATTTTGAAGCTCTTCTAGAGAACTTACCAGTTCATACTCAAGATCTACTTCTGCATCTTCTTCTTCTTCTCCTTCACTATCAAATAGATCTTGATGGATAGATCTATCTGTCTTGTCTCCTTCTTCCTCATCATCACTGCCAAACACATATTTTTGGTGGGATCCATTTGACCTATCACTTTCAGATGTGTGAACCTCAACTTTAGATCCTTGAGCCATGAGCCATGAGCCATGGGGAGATGGGTTCCTTCTTCATCAATGTTGCAAATGCTAGTGGATTTGCCTTCATCTTTTGCACATGTATCTACTACATTGTTCTTCTCACTTCCACACACTAATCTAGTAGTGTAGAGTTCATTTACATACAACTTCCTTAGTCTATCCCATAGACTCTTTGTAGATTTACATTTATCCACTTGTGAGGAGATATCACCAGTAAGCCCGCTGAATATAGCCTTCATGACTTCTTCATTGAACAAGCATCTTTTTTCTTCTTTAGATCTGGTGGGAGGGCTGACATTCCTAGGGAGACCATTTATAACTGACATCCATACATCAAACCCTAGAGAGGATAGGAAGACTTCCATTCTACAACTCCAAATAGAATAGTTTGAACCATTAAACATAGGAGCAGGGATTGACACTAAACAAACCATTGTGTACTTAAGTCAGAATCTACCCAAGCTGGAGAAATCTTGTCTAGTTGGGAACCTAGGCTCTAATACCAATTGTTAGACACAATGCACCACTGAGAGGTGAACGGGGTGAATCAGTGGTTCTCAAACTTTTCCATTTAGCTATCCTATGTGAGCATACCAGTTAATAGATCTAACTCAGTGTAGACTTACTGGTTAGTGGGGAGACCAACACAAATGCAATCACACAAGGGACATCACATAACACCAATATGTACGAGGAAAACCTAAGATGGAAAAAACCTTGGTGAACAATGCTGCTGGAGACTATTGCTCCAATCCACCCTCATAATGTTTTGGGCACCAACACAAGGAGCACCAACCCCTGATTTAGGGCACCAACCCAAGGAGCACCAACCCCTGATTTAGGGAACCAACCCAATGAGCACCAACCCCTAACTTGTTTATGGAATACAACCCAAAGGAGCTACAACCCTTGCACCAAGCTACAACTCAGTGTTCACAATAAAAACATTGATTACAAAAGTAGTTGTCTTGTTACAAGTGAATCTTGTAATCATTTCATATACCTTACTCTGTCGGTGAGATACCTACTCTATTCCACCGACTCACTCTTCTGTTGCTTTCACCTACTGCTCTACTACCAGAAAACCCTAATGGTACACCTCTTATACTCTTCTTCTCTGTAGGATCTCCTCCTCACTACTCTGCCCTTTACCAATACTAAACTCTACTGGTCCATTGTCTACCTTCTCTGCAGCTCTCTTCACTTTTTCTCTTCCGATATAACCACTACCAGTTCTGCTCTTCACTCTCCCTCTTTTCTCAAATGCTCTCTAAGAACTTGGCTGATTTTCTCTCACATGCAAAAGTAACACTTAATCACTTCGCAATAGCACAATATATTTCTTCTATTCAACAACAATAAACAATGTCTTTGGCCTGCATATTTATAGATTGGTTTTCCCACCAGAAGACAATTCAAATTCTAGGCAATTAGGGTTTCCTCATCACCCTCGAGGCAAAACAAATCCTATCAGATCTTCCCCAATCCGATCTTCCTAATAGCCAATAGTACACCTCTACCATTATCGTACCTTATTGATAACGCCTTCTATCTCTAGCGATATGCTTTTTCCTTATCGACTGATCTCTTGGTCGAATACCAAGATCTGTCTTGTTGTTTCCTTCAACTGCCTCGATCTTCTCATTCACTCTTAGCTAGCTCTTAGTTGTCCTCTAGACTTTGAGCTGCAAACCTCTGCAAGGATACTGCAACACGTCCCGTGAATTGTGGGATCTTCCATCAATGTCAACCAACCTTGCAACTACCCCGTCAGTGTACATTCCATCTTCCTCCAAATGCAGGCTCGCCACCTTGACTCCAAGTGGCATCCATGTCGACCATCTGCCAGCTTGGCTCTTCATGTCTGTCTAGATAGGATTCCTGACCAAACACTCTATCAGTTTCTCTTCTCTATCAGTTTACTAACCGTGCTGGTTAAACCTTCCACCTGATCTGCCATGAACCTTGCACTATGCTTCTATTCTCGTGGAGTCGGTCAACACTCTTGCTAACCTACCTTATGTACATCTTCATCAGATGGGAAATCTTTTTCATCTATACCTTGTCCATATTACCAGTTGACTTACATACCGATAAACACTCTTGATGAGACTATCATCAATGTTCACCAGACACCATCTTTAGTCAAGCCACATTCCTCTGTTTGCATTTGCTCAACCTTGCCTTCTCCTTTAACAACAAGGACCATATCACAATCGGTTTGTCAAGACGACAAACACTTCACTCTTATTTTGTACTGACATCTCAACATGTCTTTTCTATCGGTCCAGTGCATAACCCTGATCTCATGCACTTAAGGCATTCCATCAACTTCCTTGTCTCATAAAACTATGATGCACACAATGCATGATAGGAGATAAGTTCCATTTACCGGTGGAGTGGCACCTTGTCTTCTGCATCCTGTAGTGTACTCATATAACTTCCTTGTTTGTGTAGCATATCTTCAAACATGCACATGTGATCCAGTGTTGGCACATTTGTTGTCAGTCATTACTTTTCATGATGACTGCATCTTCATCAGGTGGGAGTCCTGTTGTCCTACAACCCTACAACATACCTATGATCTTTTCATTCTTCTCCTTCACTTTTGATGTGATTTAGGTAACTTTCTACCTCTTCATCACAAACAACATCCAAGCACCTTTCTCATCCTACTTGTACACTGGTCATGACCTTTTGATGCAGAGTACTCAACAAGAAATGTACCAATGGGCCTACTTCTTGGTTTATACACCCAAAGATTGATTTTCTCACTCCTAAGTGGTCCAATGGCTTCCTAGATGGAAGGACTGATCTCCTAAGTTTCTTTCACACCCCACACTTCTTTCATAGGTTCTAGGGACCTTACACAACTCCAACCAAGATTGGGCTTTAGGGACACTTTCCTTAAATTTGACCAAAATATGGAAATCTGGCCTCCGGTCTACAAATTCTCAATTCTCAATTTGGATAGTTTACTTATGGATAATATAAGGACAATCAACCACAAATTGGGTTATGGGACCTCCACAAGGCTAAGAATGCTTATAGGGATAGAGGATCCTAGTAGGTCTCTTTAGCCGGTTTATGAGCAACAAATTGCAAAAATTCTAAAGGACTAGACAAAAAAATCACTCTTTTGGATACCCTTTTTGGACTTATAAAATATCCCAAAGTTGCAAGAATTGAGTCTATTCCAGCATACTCCAACCCTTACTATGTTCACAGACCTAAAAGGCCTAATTAGGCATGGTTAACAAAGAAAGTATCAAGGAATGGGTGCATAGAACCAATGCAGCACTTTGGTTAGGTTCTCCTACCTCTAAATGTATAGGATCCACTATCAAACTGGTCACCTTTCTTGTTTGGTTGACTGTCCACACAATGGTCTCATCGCTTAGGCTAAATACATAGAGATATTTAGCCTAGGACTTGGTGGTTGAGGCAATAGACAAACTCCTCTAGCCCCGAGACTTTAGAATCTTACTATACACTCCCCTAGATTGTATTTTCCAAGTGTCTATGAGATTCCACTGTAGAAAAGACAAGTTAGGGCTCCATCTCTACACTAACCCTAAAATTAAGGGTTTCTAGACCAGTCTGAACAGAATGAAGATAAAACCTCTACTCCAGTTACCAAGTGAAATCCAAAAACATGAAAAATAAGAGTTTATTCAATTTACTAACATTCCATGCCCAAGGTTTTGGTCTGGCAATCCATACTGCCTCAGAAAAAGAAAAATTTCTCAGGAAATTCAATGCTTTTCATTCAATTTTCCACCAAAAGTATCATCCAATCGCTCCAACCTTCACATGGAAGGCTTCACATGCTGACATAGACCCTTTCCAACAAAAATAACCACATTTTTGAATGGTTATGACCATTGGAACCAAAATGCAACTTCTCAGAGCAATATTGCAAAAAGTTGTTGACAACATTTTGGCAATTTTGCAACTTTTGGCAATTTGCATCCTCCAACATTCAAACATGTTTAGGATCTATCCTAAAATCATTTATTTAATAAAATAACACAAAAATACTTATGACATCCTATTCTAAATTCTTATTGGTCTAATGAGACCCAAGGTTGTCTTAAGGTACCTTTGGGACTCTTAGCCTTACAAATTGGACCAAAAACATTATTAGGTGGATCCAAAGGATCAAAACCATGATTACATCCTTTTAACCATTTACTACAACCTAGTGATCTTCAAAAGTATGAAATATGCCTTGGGTGACCTACACCACCTTTGCATGCAGACAACCTCTCACTTGGTTGATCTGACTTCCCCATGTCAACACATCACTTACCAGTTGACATCCTTTCCTTACCGGTGATATAGTGTACCGGTATTTATCACCTTACCATCTCATCCACACAATTTAGGCACTAACCCATGTACCAGTGACTCCTACGGTCATCTTCCTTACCTTATTAGTGTTCTACAACACAAGGTGATGTCCAAGATATCTCAACCTGTACTCCTCCTTGACAGTGTTCTACATACAACTCTCATACCGGTAGTCATCCCATACCGGTTGACATCAATGACAACCCAATGCCAATAGGAGATTCCTCACAATTGAGGATCGTTGTTCTATTTCAAGGACCATACAATTATTAGGGTATTTGGTATCCCTGTCACTCCTCAATTTTTACCTATCACTTTTCAAGATAGGGTTGCTTTTTTGGAGATAATGCATCAATTAGTAGAGGAAGAAAAATATCTTATTGGAGGAGCCCACAAAAAAGGTTCAATGATCCCATCATAGGTTATGATTGGGATGCATAATTTCCTTAATAGAAAGGCATATGAGATTCTGGACTCCATATTGAATAAATATAGACTTCCCCAAGCTAAGTATAGGTTTTATAACTTTGAATGGTTTTTCCAAAGGCTTGGGAAGGCAAAGCCTCAACAACATGAATGTGATAATGAGGAAGACCACATAAGGAATATTGAAGATTACAATGATGTGTTGAAAAGAAAGGAGAGGTGGTATAATATTTAGTATGAGGAACACAAAATAAAGAGGGAGGATAGTACATACTCTCCAACATGGAAAATGTTATTGGTTCCAAAGGAAAGAATGAGGGCTATCTTTTCCACTTATCTAGATGTTAATAGCATCCCTCTACCTCATGAGATGCCCAAGTTGGATGTTGTATCACTAGTTCATGAAGTTGAGGAGGAAAGACCAAAGTCTCCTTATTCCATTGGTTCCCCCTTTGGTCCTGATTATCCTCCACCATCCCCTCCACCTAGTTTTGATGATCCTTATTTAGCTTGTACTTCTACCCTATTTCATCTAAGCCCTCTCCTTCACAAAGATTTCTTGTAAAAGTTGCTATGAAAAATCCTAGATTTCTTCATCCTCAAGTGTTCCTCTTTCTCAAGTCCTAAAGAGTCCAAGAGCTATAAATCCCCTACATACAGTATCCCTAGGGAGAGATATTCCATTTAAGACTTATGAAGGTTTTGAGTTCCAAGGAGAAGAGCCTCTACCCCCTCATAGGTTTGATACCAGATTAGGTGTTACAATTCATAATCCTTCTCAAGTATAGGCCCTTGATGCATTCAAGCCTGAAGGTGACCTTAGTGAAGATATAAGGCTAAATGCTTTTGAAAAAATCATGAGTGATGATGAATTCATAAACACTAGGGAGTTTCGGTAGTTTGTGATAAGAAATTTGGTAGATGAACAAGAAAGAAGAAAGGACATTAGGCTTTGTGACCTAGGGGATGATGAAAGGTTAAGAACAAGGATGAGTTTTTAAGAGCTACTAAAGAGAAATTCACTATTATGACCCCTAAGATGGGGAGAAAAATTGTAAAAAGAGGTGGAGTACTCCTTTTGGAAGGAAGGGATATCTCCTCTGCTATAGTTTTTGATGAACTAAGGAGGAGGCGTGATATTGACTAGTAATAAATGGATCCAATGTAGAGAGATAATGTACTCTCAAGAGAAATATTTGATGATCATCTTGATCAATTTGTTATTTGGTGTCTTTATCTTGTCACAAAGAGGAAAAGATTGAGTCATGAGATGGATCAATTATTTGGGAGTTTTCTTGTCAAATGGGTGGCCAACACTTCAACCACAGAGGCAACAAATCTGACTTTAAATGTTGCAAAATTTTCTCACAAAGTAGCAATAAAGAATGATGAGGAGGTGATTATCCTAAGGGATAAATTAAAAAGACTACAGGAACAATTCTATATAGGACCTACATACCGACCTCTTGGTATGATTGAATACTTTTCTGGTGAAGTAATGGGATTGAGAAGTGACTTGGCTCAAGCTAGAGTGGACATAACAAGGTTAAATAATGAAATTGATATATTGAGGACAAATACATCACAAATATAAAAGAGGGTTAGCACAAAGATGACCCAATCATTGCTTGAGTCAAGAATTAGTGAAATTTTTTATCATGCAGATACAACTTGGGATGAACACAAAGAATTATTAGGATTTTCTCAAGAGCATTTGAGGTGGGAGCTATTCCTTGCTTGCTCATTATCTGATATGAGAAAATTAATTGTAGTATTAAAGGTTTTATTGATTAGGCCCCTTCCCAATTATTTGTGTATCATGATAGTAAGATTCAAGACAAAATTTGAAGTAGTCAAACAAGTCTTCATTATCCACAAAATGTACACATAGAGAATAGAAGATGAGCTCAGAAGTTTTCAATGCTTGGTCACAAGCCACATGGAAACCTTGTTTGAAAAAGAGAAGAGTAGAGTAGAAGGAAGAAAGGTTATTAGGTCTAAATCAAAATGGAAGATAGATATTAGAGTGATAGTGGACCCAATATTAGCTGATATCATTGCAGATGATGTACAACTCCTAAGAAAGTTGGGGTCATACATGGATGCATGGTTGAGATTTGACAGTGGGATGATAAGGATGGAGATTGCAAGGTCAAATATAGAAGATAGAGACTACTAGAAACATATTAGAAGACTTCAAGAATTTAAGCAACATGTATTTGATGAACTCTGAACCTTTCTCATTTCTTTTTTCAATTTTTTCAAATTTTTTCAAATTTGAAATTTGAAATTAACAGTTTCCCACCTTTTTGATTTTTTTTTATTTTTCTTCTTCTCAAATGTAATGAGTTGAGAGAGGTGTATTTCTTGAATAAATGACAAATCTATGACATCTCTCTGAAGATATTGATTTTTATCCTTCTTATTAAATGAATATCTTTGTGAAGGATTTGTAATTTGCTCTCTATCCATGTATATTTAATAGGTATGTAGGGTTATCATACTTTTAGCTTGATAAGGGAGATCGAATAAAGAAAGGGAGGATTCCAAATCATCTTTGAATCAACTACCACATGATGCTGAGGAAGATAGGGGAATGTCTATCGCTTTCAGGCAACTCAAAAAGTTGTTAATCTTTTCTTGTCAGTTGTTTACCTAAATTTTGATATTGTAAAAGGACCAAATCTTGTTGCATCCTCAATTTTATATAAGAGGATAATCAAGGCCTTGTGTCGAGTCTCTAGAATGTAGTCCAAGATATAAATTTTATTTGGCAAAGAAACTTCTTCACCAAGGGTGAAATTTAATAAGAAAGTCCATAGTTCTGCAAAATAGTACTGTAACTAGTTTCATATTCCACTTGCAGTTTCTTTGCAATGGATATGTACAAGTACTTTGCAATTATACAAACATCTTGAAATCAAGTTCAATGATTTCCAAGTTGTTATTTTTACTTGTTATCTAGAATCTTATATGAATCAATGAATCAAGGATTCTTAGTTTGTGTTTCTACACTCTGCTGTTGAATTTGATGGTTGTAATCTTCTTTTAAAGTAAAGGACTAAATTTCTTATTCTGGTCAAAAGGATTCTATGTAGAGAACAAGTATTAAGTTGCAATTGGGAGATTCATTTCATGTTATGATTAATATTAGGTATTAGTCATATTAGGCAGAGGATGTTGCAAAGTTTGTATATTCAATATTGTAAATATGGTTCATCTTGTCCAATGGATGATGCACTAGTTATGGGATTATATTGCTAATTGTGGCACTAAAAATTAGAATTATTAACCTTTCAATGATGAGTTTTATTTTATGAATTACATTTTCAGTATTAGTATCAAGTGGTTCTCATAATGATTCAATATATATATATACGGCGATAAAAGACATATCCAAGTGTTCTAATAGATCATTTGATTCACTTTATAGATTGAGAACATATCTATTGTGACACAAAAAAAAAGTCAAAATACTAAGGTGTTACTAAGAGGGATACCCACCAAGGTCCTACAAAGTGTAATGCCCTGCTAGGAAACCCCGAAGAGATTAAACTAAAACACAAGAATAGAGTGCAATAATTTTTTTTTTTTAAAGTTAAACACAACACAATGATACAATGAGATATCAAAAATCAGATTACACAGCGAAAGACATCAACTAACACCTAAAGGGTTTCCCAACCTAATTACTTAATTCCACATTTAACATAACTCACACTACTTAATCCAATAAGTTGATTATCTTAATGACAAGATAATACTTTAAACAAGGATAATTTCTTTCAGTAAGATAAAAATATAGATCACATGATAAGGTTCATCCATTAAGATCTATTCATACCTTACGTTCAAGCTTTCATTAAAACTTAAGCCATGCATCTAATTTAATAACACACTTAAATTTCATCATAAACTAATGAGATCTTTCCATGCATACTTAATTTCCTTAACAATAACTAAATATATTCAATAATTCTAATCTACATTCTTTCATGATCCAATTTACTGCATTTAAAAGACGACTGCATACATGCATTTACGATTACTTCCATCTGATCCACTTTATACATTCTAACATAATGCCATCCATATATGCTAAAGCTAAATAGGAAACATAAGAACATAAACATCACATAATACCAAATTGATATCGGAGTTCACCCCTAAAGGGCTACATCTTTGGGTTTGCTCAACTACAAGACCCCTTTGATCATAAAATAAGTTAAGAATACATAAGGTTCACATCATTTACAATCCTAACATCAAGATGAACATAACCAATATACAACGACCACATCGATCAATAAATACATAAATGATCCTTGAATAGGAAAGGATCCAACTGAACATGATCGAAGCAAATACAAAGGTCCACTAGAGCATCCGCAAAGCTAAGTCATCACAACCCAAGGCCTAGCATGAAATTAGGTACTCACAAGGGCATAAGCAATAGGATGACTCCATAATAATGTTCCTATCAAGATGACACAACAACACACTAGTGAACATAAGGGACAAGTTTCATCACACCACCTGGTATGGTTACCATGGCAGGTCTTCATAGGTTCTGGCCCCATACACTTGGTTACTCTGGCAACCTAATCCGAACCTCTAGCCCATCCAAGCCTCATGTGGACCCACACATCCTTTCATGGAGACAAGGATGATGGTTTGCCATCTCAGGCCTTCTCATTGCATGTCGAGTCTGTACTAGCACTCATCCCATATGTGAGGCACAATTATCTTACTTAGTGATTCATTAACTAACACTCTAATATGCTATTAGGTTATCACTTATTAGACACACTTTCGATGGGTTACTCATCAACCACTTTGGGTGCAGCCCCCAATCGAAAGCCACTTCCCCATACAACACTAGACTATACTCAAATGAACTCATAAACCAAAGAATACACATGGTCAAACAAATGGAGTTCAAAATGGAGGAAACAACCATTTGGTCAAACATGACTTCATAAGAGGTGCATTGACTAACGGTACTCTAACTAGAGACCTGACCAGCTATGGTCAACCACGAAACATCATTCGACACCCGCATGAAGGATATGACCAATTACAACACCACCACAAAACAATAGTCAAACTTGAGACTGAGGACAGAAACAGGTACCCCAAATCAATCCATATGATAGGGTCCTATCAAAAAAAACAAGGTCTTGCCATTACTGAAGCAACAACGAATACCAAAATTAAACTTGTACAGGCAATAACTGGAAAAGACAATCTTCTTTCCTATTGATTTAAACAATAAAATCGATCCAATTTTCTAATTGATCTAAGTTTGATTGCAATTTGTCTACCTTGTCTAGGCACAAGCCGTTCATGGTTTCTAACTCACTAAGTTGATTTGCGTCATAAAACTACATAAATACATCATCATGAGTTTTCAAACCAAATTCACATGAATATAATTAAATAAACATTAATAAATTAAAATATGATATTTATTAATCAAAATAAAACATCATTCTCATACTGGTTCGAAAATAATTTCTCAAAATTCATCTTTTCCAGAACCAAGTTACTATTTTCAGATTAAGGAAATATACATTTAAAGAAACCAAAAATAGATAAACATCTCCCAAATTACCCAAAATATTTTCTTACGTATATTTAAACAAATATACAAACCTAAGATATTAATTAGTATATATATCTCTAACTATACATACCTTAATTTATAAATTCAATATTTCAACCACAATTAATATATATTTAAAAAAACATACATTAATTAATAAAGACAATAAGTATATAATTAATAATACTCATTAATTATAATTCACTACAATTAATAGGAAATGTTTCTCTCTACGAGAACTCTATGGCAAAACAGGCAACCATAAACAATCCTGACAAGCACAGGTGATGGATACACAAATACCAACCCAAGATTGACCATTTGGACAAAAACACACCATGGCTCATATCAAATAGGTTATACAACAACACCTGGTCTAGGAGAAATAATAACATAGGACACAATGACAATTTAATCAAAATTGCAATGAAATAAAACTTGACTGAGAACACAATATACACAAGATCCTATTACAGACAATCTTTCCTTAAAAACAGCCAAAGCATAAATAACATGCAATTTACAAATTTCCAGATAATAAGAATTTACAACTTTTTAATACCAAAACATCCACTTTGTCATTTGTCCAAAAAGATTTAAAATACAAATAATTCTCCCAATGTATTTTCAACATATTTATTTAAATTAACATTCCAAACTATAATTAAATAATATTTAAAATAACATTTAAAATATTATAATAACTACCAAAAGAAACATATCTAATATTAAATATATATATATATATATATATATATATATATATATATATATATATATATAAACACATATATGAATATACATATATTTATTTATATACATATATAATATAATACATAAAATATTTAATTAATCTAACCCCTGGGTACGAAACCCGAAACAGTGGACAGGGTTTAGAAATTAATTAAAAATTAAAAAACACTTTAATAATTACAAAAGGGCCCTGTCATGGTAGCCTATGCTACCGTCAGTAGCTAGTACTACCGTTCGATAGCTCTGCTACTGTCCGGTAGCACCGCTACCATCGATAGCTAGTACTACCGTCCGATAGCACTGCTACCGTCTGGTAGCACTACTACCATAGGTAGCGGCTACCGCTGGTAGCACTGCTACTGTCGATAGTACTGTGTACTACCGTCGGTAGCGGATGCTATCGTAGGTAGTTTGCTTTAATTTTTTTTTAATTAATTTATTTATTTTTATTTATTTTTTTATAATTATTTTATTTTTAAACAGTACAAAAAAAACAATATTTGTTTTATAATTTCATTTTAATAAAATTTTAACAACAATAATAACAAATTTCCAATAATTCCCTTTTTACAAAATTTCAATCCTTCTTCATTTAAAAAAAAAATTTAATTAACCTAAATAAATTTAATGTATAATTAAATTTATTTCCTTAAGGTAATTAAAACTATTTCTTAGGTAAATACCCCTTTCTCACAAATCTTGCAAATTTTCATGCATCGTAAAATCCAACAAATTATCTATAACAATTTTCGTAATTTTCACAAAATTACATACTTCCCATAACTTAGAAATTCCCATTACACATGGATTTTAAAACAAACTCAAATTCACTAGAAGAGGGTTTTGAATTTGACAATTATTTGACACACACATCAAGCAGAGACAAATAGAAATATTTTTAATAATACACACAACTAAGAAACCATCCAATCTAGTATAACTTTCTTGGAAGAAATCTGTAGAAGAGCCCTAATCCCTTCAATAACTTCCAATAAATTTCTTCACCTAAATTCTTGACCTGTTCCTGTGTATCCCTGTCTGTGTCTGAAATAAAGACCTAACCCCTATTTAAACTAAAATTCTAGGTTCAATAGCTTTTTCACAAAAAACCTAAATTTAGGATAATAGTAATTTATTTTATTTTATTTTCTAAATTTATCACATGCAATAATTAAAAAACATTATTCCTTCTTTACTTTTCTCATGCATATTAATTAATTTTCTAAATAAAGAATTAATACAATATTTTAATTCCAATTAATTAATTTTCTAAACAAAGAATTAAAACAATACTTTAATTCTAATTAATCCTTTTATTCATTTATTTAATTATAACTTAAGAAAATAATAAATACAATTAATCTAATTTATTTTGAAAATAAAAATATATTTTTAATACCATGCAACTTAATTTAATAATTTCTTTAATTAACTAAATTTATAATCTCAATGCATAAACAATACAATAATGAGATAATTTCACAGACTTAATTAATTAATTAATTAAATCCACTAAAACACTCAAATTAAACAAATCTCAAGCAATTACCCATAAAAGATAAAATGACAAAATACGAAGACCGAACTAACTGACAAAATGACTAATTGACGACACTCATATGAGTGTAACTGAGTAAAATAGGGTCAACTACTATCTCCTCCACTTCCATCAGAAAATATAAGGCACGCTCAGACCTGTGAAGCCAGGTGGAGACGATACCCCGTACCTACCCGATACTTGTACCTGCAATATCCTGCATCACCGAACCACACATGCATATATATATATATATATATATAGAAAACATGGCATACACACTGATGAAGGAGAATCACGACGTTCCCTATCTCACCGAAATGAGTGAAGGAAAATCGTCCCCTTGCATCCAATACACTCGCAAACACACAACATATAACTCCACATTGCATAAATAAAGTAAAATGTCAATACATAGCAATAATACATAAAATGCCATAAATCACAAGTACTGAAATATTGCAAATAAATTATACATCTCATCTCCAAATAAAGCATAATGTCATAAAAATCTGAATAATATGTCATGGTAATGTATCCACTGAAAAACAACCAATAATAAAATATGAGTCTAATGAGTTCAAACTAGTAGGGGTACTACACAAAGCACACTAGTATTTCGCTCCCCAACAGAGTCGCCAAAAATATGTTGGTAAACAGATTTGTCACTGTGAATTATCCTTCAAACTTGACCTTGTTCGCTCGAAAAGCAGTGAGAGTTGTCCCAACAGTTGGAGAGATTGTGGTGAAGCCACAATCTTCCTTTGCGTTTGAGAGGGGCAGCTCCTTTATATGATGGGGGTATTTGAGATTTTTGTGTACTTTTAACCTAAAAGTACATAAAGGAGAAAACATAAAACTAAAGAAAGGTAAATGATAGAAACCTCAACAATAGACATATGAATACCAATTGAGATTTCACAATAGATAATGACTACAAAGGGGGATTTAAGCACAATATAAGTTTTGACTTGCAATGATGATGAAAGAAGGGCTACAAATATCAACGTACAAAGAGCTAAATAACTCTAACACACCCAAACCAGTATACCAAAGCTTGATAATATTTTATAACATCAATTACATGAATCATAAGCATTCCAATAGATGATAAACGGTCTACACATGAATAGAAGATACCACCAATTTGACACACGAAAAATCAACAATGATAACTCAAGAAGAACATATAGAACATACGAACTAAATGCACATCTTTTATTACTTCCCTCAAATTATACAATCCCAAGAATTCTCTTGTACAAAGTGCAAAACCAAAAGTCATCAAACTAATTCTTTAATAATTTCTCCATAGTCTTCCCTTTTGAAAAAGTCCCCCCTTTACAATGCAAAAACCTTGAATATATAGGTGTAGCGTAGAAATTAGGATTCATCAAAATAAGATATATCAATCAAAAACACAAAACATGATAACATAATCAAAAGAAATACTCATTGCAATGAACCTAATCACAATGCACATTCAATAGAGGTATGAAAATGAAGCATTCAAAAGAAAACATTATGCAAACCAGACTCAAGATTGAATACTCCTTCCATGCGGCTCCATTGTTGTTCTTTCCTCTTCAATAGTTTTGTGGATCTCACCTACAAGTGCCCTCACAATTGAAAGCAAAAAGCTCAAGAGTACTAGAACTAAAATTTGATAGTTTGACAGCAATTCGGATTTCAAGAAGTAATTGAAGGGGCAAGGGTTAAGGATTCAAGGGTTATTAGAAGGGGTTGATTGAAGAAAAATTATCAAATTTATAGAGAAATTGGAGAAGTGACAAAATTGGCATGATGCAATTCAAATGGAAATTGCAAATCAATATGACAAATTATGACAAATTATGCATTTCCATGCACAATTTGATTGATTGATTATGACACATTTCATGTCAAAATTGATTGATTAATCAATTATGACAATTTCATGACAAATTGAAATGCCACTCCCATAGAATTAGGAGATGAATTAGAAGGGAAAAGGAATTAGAAATTTGAAAAATAGGAAATTGAAATTGATGACAAATTAGGAAATTGGAATTAGAAATTGATGAAAAATAGGATTTAAGAAAATTAGTGAATTAATTAATAATTTTTCATTTATTAATCAATTCACAAAGAGGAATAATTAGCCAATTAAATAAAGATTTAATTGTAATAAGAAGACTTAGGATTAATAAATAATTTAGTAATCCTAGAGGAAGAAATGGCAAATTAGGTTAAATGACCAAATCATAAAACCCTAGAAGACGAATTAGAAATGCGAAGATGACAATTAGGTCTTGATTAGAGATAATTAATGTCATGATTTTGAATTGATAAAGGACCAATGCGACAGAATGATTTGATTGATAGATGCGCCAATTGACAAGGAACAATGACAAATTGATCCAACTTGACATAATTGAGACAGACAATGATCGATAGCAAAATTGATTGCAAAATGACAAAATTGACAAAATAGATTGCAAGATGACAAGATTGATAACGACCACGATCGATGACAAATCGATCGCAAGATGACAAGATTGAAGGATTGATGATAAATCGACAAGATTGATAAATCGATCGCTAAATGATAAGATTGAAAATAGGATAAAACCCTAATTAGGATTGACGATGTCCAAAATGATGACAAATGAATGCGCATATTGATGTGACAGAGTAAAATTGATCAAAATCATGACTAAATAATGTTATTGACAAGACCAAATTCAAGGACGAGATGATTGAAGAATGTAGAAGAATGACTCAATGTTCGCAAATGATAAAGACCAAGTGCGTGACATAGGAGAAATGTTAATGCAACGCAAAAACCTAAAATGAGGCAATGCGCAAATGTTAAAGTATGACCTCGCAAGCGTTGACCATTTTTTGGTGTCTACATTTTGCCCCTCTTTGAGACAATGCGATTCTGAGCATTGTTTCAAAGAACAATAACTAAATGCCCCAGACAATAATAATGACATATGCATGCCCCCTCGAGGAATTGGCCGGAAACATGCAGAAAAGAGGCCAATTGATCGATAAAAATGACAGAATCGAACAGACTGACAATCGGAGATCAGATGCATGACAGACAATCAATTTAAGGTGCACAAGACCGCGACCAACATAAGATGGAGAGGACGCACGTCTATCTATGCAATGACAAAGAGCTATAAATGGGACCAAGAGGGTGAAAATGACTCAGTTGCATTAGCTAAAGAGGAGGATTTGTTGCTCTGGACAAGGACACGTGCAGACAGATGGCGAACATTCCAACGGCGGATCACCTTGGAGAACGTGTACGCACATTCAGACGACCGAAGGATGCAGGAGCAGCGGTATGTATCTCGAAAACCCATGTTTTGGATTTCATGAATTTTGATGGCTTACGGGACATTGCGGGGCCCACAGAGGATACCAAAATGAACTCCTGCGCTTGTGTGGTCTAAACCTGCGCTTGTGTAAGGAGTTCTGCGCTTGTGTATGAATACACAAGCACAATTCATCTAACACAGGCGCAAGTTTCTCCAACACAAGCGCAAGTTGTCAAAAAACCCTAGTTTTGAGGTGAAATTGCATGCAAATGACCTAACAGGGGGGGGGGAAGGGTAGGATAGGGTAATGTGGATGAAAAACACCCTGATTTGATCATGAAAAATGAAGACATGCAACTGACAAAATGATGCCCCGATTGTGATGCAGAGTCGACAATATCCATTGATCGCACGGGAGAATCGACCGGACTGTTTCATGCTACGACATAGACTCAGGAGCACAGAGAGAGACACATTATGCAGACTGTTGGAGTGTGACGCAGAGGATCTAGACATTGTCGAGAGGGAGATTCGGTGGGAGACTATGGCAGGGATTACCCAGTGACAGAGGCACGTGCTCCATATGACAGACAGTGGACATTATGTAGCTTGACATTATGTAGTCAGCCTGCGGGCCATACTTAGGACAGACAGTCCGATTTTGTACTCCGACATTATGATGATATGTGATATGATAGGCATTGATATGATGGATGCAATATGTTATGACTGATGTAGTGATTTTGCTATGTATGGATGACTTATGTACTGGTTTATGAACATGTATGAATGCATTGTATGTACTTTGGATGTATTTATAATATGAAATGTATAAAATGCGTGATGTAATATGTAATGGAATGCAAATGCATTGACCAAATGTATGCAGGACGTAACATAGGTTTTTGGATATCGGAGCACTAGACCGAACTGACTATCCGACCGGACGAAAGAAGTGTTAGTAAGAAGAAATAAGACAGAGGACAATTAGAGATGATGAAAATTTGCTTTCAGTAATGCACTTTGTAGGTGAGAACCTTTATTTTTATTTAGCAAAATGGATGCGTAGCATCATGGCATTGAAGGCCAGAGCTGAAATGCAACCCTATTTGCGAAAGACAGACATAGCATAGACAAGCAAAGATCACAATCAAAGAAAAAAAAAGACCATGAGCCATCCCGGTCACTCTAAATCACTCAGTGACATCATCGAGCGACATAGGAACATGATCGAAGCCAAAGATAAATCAATAAAAAGATAAGACACACAAATTCAAGCAAATCAAACAAACATCTTGATCTTCATTGTCAAAAGTTGAACACGCTGATAGGACGATCATGCTGTCTGGTTTCAGGAAAATGCGGTACCCCCGTCTAAGACAGGACACAGTCTGGTTTCGAGTATACCACACCCTGTATAAGACCCATGATAATGTGACAAGGACAAATGATATCGATGCTGATATTCGATTGAGATGACAATTGTGATCAGGTTGAATGTTTGGTTTGGATTGAAAAAGTTCATCTGTTAAAGCATGATTTCATTAAAGCATAGCGTATGATTGCGAATGTCATTGGAGGAATGCTCAGTGATCTGTCGATGCACAAAAGGGATAATTATTGCAAAAAATGCATGTTTTTGGTTTTTTGGAGTTTTTCAATTTTTTTTTTTTGTTCATTTTTTCAGGACTTTATTTGATTTTTTAGAATTTTTTCAGGACATTTTTCGATTTTTATGGATTTCTTCAGGACATTTTTGAAATTTTTTTAGAATTTTTTGCAGGACTTTTTGATTTTTTTGGATTATTTCAGGACATTTTGCCATTTTTATGAATTTTTTCAGGACATTTATTTGATTTTTTTTTGGATTTATTTCAGGACATTATTTGATTTTTGTGGATTTATTTTGCCCCCAGTGTCTAGCAAGGCAAGGAATATGACAGGTGAATTAATAGGCTTGCTGAAATGTTGGTGGATAGAGGGAAGGCAAAGGTCTTTTATTATGGAGACAATACGGATGCAAGTTTCAAGGGCTATGGCGTGATGGGACAAGCTGGATATGACAATGTAAATCAGTGACAGGGCATGAGGGACATATCAAGAGGTTTTTGAAACCATGTTTAAATTTTTGTGTCCTTATGTCAGATCAAGATCAAGGAATGAAACAGAGTGTATGGATAGCGATAAGATATGGATAGGATAAGCAAGACCAAGAATGGATAAGGGACATGGACTGAAGGTCAGGATAGGCTAAGGGATAGTGGTAGAAAGTTGCAATAAGATAGGGAATATGGATGAAAGGTTGTAATAAGCAAATGGATAAATGACCAAAAGCTATGATAGACTAAAAGCTGCAAACAAGATGCATGATGCTCATGAAGATCGTCAGCCTTGTCAAGATCAAAAGGTGGAAAGAGGAAACTGGACATAAGGGATGATAGGACAATGGAGGAATATGACATGGTATGATAGGATAATGAAGGGCCATAGGATATGAAGGAAGAGATCTGCCCCCAAGTGTGGTGTGCAAGAAGTTCATAAATTACACATGACGCCTGTTTGCCAGGTTTTCATCACGGTACTTGCCCAAGGCGCCTGTTTGCCAGGTTTTCACCAGTGAACGAATTATTTTTTTGCTTTTTTCTTTTTTTTTTTCTTTTGCTTTTGTCTTTTTTCACTTTTTTTTTTTTTTGTTTTTGTATTTTGATTTTTTTGATTTTTTTGGATTTTGACTTTTTCAGAAGAAGACGGACACATGATAGGGAATGGAAGAAGGACTCAAGCGTCTTTTTATTTGGATAGTAGCCTTGAAATAAATGGACCCTGACCTTAAAAGTATGCTCAAAGACGTTGGTAGGATAAGGACATGGAAAATGACATGAAACTAAGGCAAGGATTTATGTAAAGGATGGGATCAAAGGGATCGAAGGATGGAAAATATGCATTGGATAATGGATAGGGTATTGGAAGAATTGGGCTTCAGTGGATGGAAATGTTGGCAAGATCGACATTGGCACACACCTTGAGGGGTGATGGACTGATGAAGGACAAATGTATCTCAGATATTGAGATTTTGATGGAGGAAAGGCTTGGGATTTTGGGACATAAGGGCCCAAAATGGATGAAGAAGGTGATGGAGGAATAGCAACTTTGGATGCCAAGTTGGATATTTCTTTAGGCTTTTGTGCTTCAAGGAGCTTCTTAGGGATCCACATGGTTTTTGATTTCTCATGCTTTTGTGGTTCCTTGGAGTGCATTGCTTGCACTAGGGATTTAGGAACCCATATAGATTTTGACTTTGCTTTATTTTGCTCAGTGGGCCTTTGCGGCCTTTTGGATATTTCTTTTTCTTTATAGATCAATTTGTTCTTTGTTTTGACATGTCGATTAGATTGGACATGTTTATCCTTGAATACATGTGGATTGCTAGACTTATGATGCTTATACTTGGCATCCAAATTGCTTGGAAGAGGGAATGAATGTTGGTGTGGATGGGAATGATATGGAGGCATGTGGGATGGATGGAAGGTTCTCCAGGATGTGTGCCTTTGTTGATGTTTCATAGGAGATGGAGGGATATAGGGACCTAGAATGGATGGAAGCGATGATGGGGAAGGTGGACATTTGGATTTTGACTTTGAAGGGATACCAACGCCTTGAGTATGAGCTTTGTAGCCATGACCATTAGTATATTCTTTAATATGAAGGGGTTCTTGCTTATGGATGTCTACCCCTTTGCCTTTATCAATATTTTGACTAATAGGATACTCTTTGCTTTGGGAAGAAGACGCGAGTCCATTATGAGGTGGATGTGATATGAGAGAAATAATGAGATCTTGAAGTGGATCGGATTGCACCAAAGTGGAAGAACCCATTATGCATGTAGGGGGTTCATGAACATCTTGCACTGACACGTTAGAATCATGAGGGGTATCAGGATCATGAGGGGGACTAGGAGTGTGTAGTGGACATGGTTCAATGATAGGCTCTTCAAGAGATGGAATGGGAGAAATAATGGGATCGTCAAAAGAAATGGGATCTTGGGGTGGACACGGAGGATTAGGACATGGAGATGGAGGAACAAGTGGATCTTGTGGAGGATCTGAAGGAATAATTTGATCTTGACAAGGAGGAAGATCATTGGAATCTTCTTTAAAGGTGCTTTGCTCTTGACTTTCAATGGGATCATCGGAAAGGATGGAAGGGATATCTTGATCTTTCTGAGGAAGTGGAATGTCAATGGGATTTGAAAGGACATTTTGCTCATTAAATGGAATGGGATCCTTTGGGATCGAATGGACTGGGATATCTTGATCTTTCTGAGGAAGTGGAATGTCAATGGGATTTGAAAGGACATTTTGCTCATTAAATGGAATGGGATCCTTTGGGATCGAATGGACTGGGATATCTTGATCTTGCCTGGGGAATGGAGTGCCAATAGGACTTTGGATAGGATGTACAAGAATAGGGGAATCATTATGAGTGTCTGGGGAAATGGGATCTTGGTCAACAATTGGATGGGGTGATAAGGTTTCAGGATCTTGATCTTGATCTTCTTTAGGACTCATTTCTTCATGCTCTAAATTATCCTCTTGACATGGGGTTGGACTTTGGATATGCATGGGAGATTCTGACAATGAATCAATGTTTTGGCATGAAGGGGATGCACTTTGAACATTTGTGATGGATTCTGGCAAGGAATCAATGCTTGAACATGAGGAAGAGGGACTTCGAATGGGGTCCTCTAAAACAGGTAATGGCAATAAAGTGCATGGTGGCATTGGGTCTTGTATTTCTGAAACATGACAAGGATGTGCGTCACAAATTGGATTATCGTGGCAATCAATTATGGATAGCTCTTGGATAATTGCATCCTTGGGTGTATTGTTTGATGAGGACAATATGGAAGGTTCTTGTGAAACTTTTAAAGGTGTAGGGATAGATGCCACTGGAGAGTCAATTTTCTTGCGGGGGGATGAGGCATTGCTAGACATAAGTGTATTATCTTTATCTTCCTTAAAAGACTCACTTAGTTTTTTCCTTAAGAGCATTGCAATAAGGCCACCCTTCTTTTTAGGTTTTGACATGATTGGACTTGGAATTTGAACTTGTTTTTGATTTGATGTCATGTTTTGATATTGGACTTGATGTTGATCAGATTGGTTTGACATGTTTGAAACTTGGGTTGGTGCATGTTGCAAGTTTTGTTTTTGAATTGGTGATTGTGGTTGTTGACATTGATATGTTGATTGAACTTGAACTTGTTTTTGATTTGATGTCATTTTCTGATATTGAACTAGATGTTGATCATTTTGGTTTGACATGTTCAAAATTCGGCTTGGTGCATGTTGCAAGTTTTGTTTTTGAATTGGTGATTGTGGTTGTTGACATTGATATTCCACCATTGGTTGAACCATTTGTTGACATTGTATAGTTGGTTGGACATATTGTTTAAATTGAACCATTGGTTGTGTTGGTTGCATATGTTGAACAATTGGTTGTGTCATTGGTTGTGATGGTTGAAAATATGATTGATAGTAAACACCTTCTTGTTCTTGTTGTGGAGGCACATAATGTTGAAATTGATGTTGTCTCCTTTCTTGTAATTGTTTCATCATCTTTATTTGGGAGAGGAGAGCTGGTATGTCTGATCGTTCAAGAAGAGATCTTACATCAATTGGCTCAAAATTTTGACCTGGAAATTTTCGAAACATTTTGGACATTTGAGATCTTATCTTCTCACTGTTTGTCACTTTTTGCTCCAATATCTCCTTTTCTTGAGCTAGTTTCTCCTCTAGTTTTTGTATTTGGACATTTAAATCATCATGATAAGTTTGACCGATATTGCCTTGTTGTTGGGTTGGATATAATTGTGATTGCCTTGGATTAAAATTTGATTGCATTGTCGGTTGATATGTCAAACTTTGTTGCATCATTGGTGCTTGGAACCTTGTTTCAATAGACATGTCACTTATGCAAATGCAATATTTTTGGAATTTTTCAAGGATAATATATGATATGCAACTAAATGCAAACTAAATAAATGAAAATGCAATCTATGTTTTTGGTGTTTTTGAAGATTTTGACAAACTTTTGAATGCAAATCTAAAAGAGACCCTTGGGAAATTGAAATGATGTCTAGACCTCAAAGGACAAAAGGACCAAGTGACAAAGGACAAGATGACAATGTCTCCCCTATATGCTTGGATACTAAGCTAGGTTTGACGAAATGATATTGATGACAAAAGGACAAAAGTTTGATAATGGCTAGACTTCCCAACAATGACTTAGGGTTTATCAAAGGTTTGGATTACTCAAGTATGACAAGATCTAGGTTTGACACTATATGCAAAAGGACAATTAATATGCAAATGATCTTAATATGATATGACAATGACTTAGGCTTAATGAAGAGACTTGGGGTATGGAAATATGAATGTATGACAATGGTATGACTTTAATGCAAGAGGACATATGCAAGTGGATGACCCTTATTGATATGCAAAGGAGTATGACTTAGGTGAAACCTAACCTTGGCAATGATCTTACAAAATGCAAACCTAGGATGAACCTAAATGTAAGTGACATGAATGTTGAGACAAGATTTTGACAAATGTTTGACAACCATGTTTTAGGAAGATGATCTTTGAATCTTGTTGAATATTTGTTGGATGAATGTCTCTTGTGTTTGATCTTATGTTATATTAATGTGTTTGTTCTTGAAATGGATTCAACTTTTGACAATCAAAGAATACAAGATGTTACAACTTAGACTCAAGACAATCATGCTCATTTCCACATTCCTTATGGTAGGCAAAGACATTAGGTACTTGAGAGGTAGACTCATTATGGGATTCAAGGAGAATACATAGATGCTTGACCCCACGGGCTCCCCTCCACGGCACTCACTTCTCAGGGCAGCCAAGCATCAGTCCCCATGGAATCTCCCCATGGCGAACTTAGTATCTCTTCCAAGTATCCGAATTTGTCCTTCTCAAGCAACTAGAAGGGTTTTTGGCCTCTAAAAACAAGGTATGTAGTAAGGATTTCTGTTAAGCATTACTCCTTGATGTCATGCAAGCATGATTGAGACATTAAGCCCATCAAGATACCAAACAAATGTAGTCGCGCAAGCGCGATTTAGACCAAGAGGCCCTACTTAGATGTTGATATGAGAAAGAGTCCAAGGGTCATCACTTCCCAAGTAACTACAATTCCCACGTAACACTTCCTTCAAAGCTTTCGCCCATCAGGTATTTTTTTATAGTGAGTTAGAATGCCAAGGAATTCTAGCCGTACTCACTTTGGGTCGTTCCCTTCTCACGATTATCACTTGCTTGCTAAAGCAAAGTGGTCGGGAAGGCAGGCCCTCTAATGGAGACAAACAATCAACAACACAAGCATGGTATCGAAGATCTGGATTTCTGATCACCCTAAGAAGGATGAGAGCATACTCTCCTACTCCAATGTCATACTTAACAAACAAAGCAAACAAAGGTTCATTTCCACCTACTTATAAATCACTAAATGCCTAATTAAAAATCTCAAACACACGATTTGGTTGTTTCTCCAAGGCAACCTGCAAAACACATGTCAGAAGTTTGATTTGTTGTCTTTGACCATCGAATCTGCATAACACATGTTAGTAGTTTGATTTTTAGTCTTTGTCATGCATATGCCAAGATCCTGCATAAATAATCAGTACCAAAATCCAAAGCACAGATGATCTAATTTATGAAAACTATCAAAATTTCAGTCCACTTTGAGAAGGCATAACTTTCTCATCCTAGCTCCGAATTACAAACCGTTTGATGCGTTGGAAAGGTATTCAAATAATCTAGAACCAAATTTCAGAAACATTAATGATGTCTCATCATGTTTACGGACACCATATTTGTCCACAAATGCACCGAAGACCCTCAAAATTGCAATTTACTAAAACATATAAAAATTTTCAAGTAAAAACTGCATTTTTCACCTCTGTTTTGGACTTTACACAGGCGCAGAAGTTATGACACAGGCGCAAGATGTCTAACACAAGCACAAAAGTCTTCAACACAAGCGCAAGATGCTTCAACACAGGCGCAGAATGCTTCACACAGGCGCAGGATGTGTCCAGAATGCACTGCACGGCTCTGTTTTTGAGTTTTTGACCTGCAAATCAACTTAGAAGCACTCAAAAACACAGTAAGATGGTTAGAAGGTTAGTATTCACGTCGGGTTCACCATTTAATGTAGCGTAGAAATTAGGATTCATCAAAATAAGATATATCAATCAAAAACACAAAACATGATAACATAATCAAAAGAAATACTCATTGCAATGAACCTAATCACAATGCACATTCAATAGAGGTATGAAAATGAAGCATTCAAAAGAAAACATTATGCAAACCAGACTCAAGATTGAATACTCCTTCCATGCGGCTCCATTGTTGTTCTTTCCTCTTCAATAGTTTTGTGGATCTCACCTACAAGTGCCCTCACAATTGAAAGCAAAAAGCTCAAGAGTACTAGAACTAAAATTTGATAGTTTGACAGCAATTCGGATTTCAAGAAGTAATTGAAGGGGCAAGGGTTAAGGATTCAAGGGTTATTAGAAGGGGTTGATTGAAGAAAAATTATCAAATTTATAGAGAAATTGGAGAAGTGACAAAATTGGCATGATGCAATTCAAATGGAAATTGCAAATCAATATGACAAATTATGACAAATTATGCATTTCCATGCACAATTTGATTGATTGATTATGACACATTTCATGTCAAAATTGATTGATTAATCAATTATGACAATTTCATGACAAATTGAAATGCCACTCCCATAGAATTAGGAGATGAATTAGGAGGGAAAAGGAATTAGAAATTTGAAAAATAGGAAATTGAAATTGATGACAAATTAGGAAATTGGAATTAGAAATTGATGAAAAATAGGATTTAAGAAAATTAGTGAATTAATTAATAATTTTTCATTTATTAATCAATTCACAAAGAGGAATAATTAGCCAATTAAATAAAGATTTAATTGTAATAAGAAGACTTAGGATTAATAAATAATTTAGTAATCCTAGAGGAAGAAATGGCAAATTAGGTTAAATGACCAAATCATAAAACCCTAGAAGACGAATTAGAAATGCGAAGATGACAATTAGGTCTTGATTAGAGATAATTAATGTCATGATTTTGAATTGATAAAGGACCAATGCGACAGAATGATTTGATTGATAGATGCGCCAATTGACAAGGAACAATGACAAATTGATCCAACTTGACATAATTGAGACAGACAATGATCGATAGCAAAATTGATTGCAAAATGACAAAATTGACAAAATAGATTGCAAGATGACAAGATTGATAACGACCACGATCGATGACAAATCGATCGCAAGATGACAAGATTGAAGGATTGATGATAAATCGACAAGATTGATAAACCGATCGCTAAATGATAAGATTGAAAATAGGACAAAACCCTAATTAGGATTGACGATGTCCAAAATGATGACAAATGAATGCGCATATTGATGTGACAGAGTAAAATTGATCAAAATCATGACTAAATAATGTTATTGACAAGACCAAATTCAAGGACGAGATGATTGAAGAATGTAGAAGAATGACTCAATGTTCGCAAATGATAAAGACCAAGTGCGTGACATAGGAGAAATGTTAATGCAACGCAAAAACCTAAAATGAGGCAATGCGCAAATGTTAAAGTATGACCTCGCAAGCGTTGACCATTTTTTGGTGTCTACATTTTGCCCCTCTTTGAGACAATGCGATTCTGAGCGTTGTTTCAAAGAACAATAACTAAATGCCCCAGACAATAATAATGACATATGCATACTATCCAAACAAAAAGACGCTTGAGTCCTTCTTCCATTCCCTATCATGTGTCCGTCTTCTTCTGAAAAAGTCAAAAAATCAAAAAAAAAAGTGAAAAAAAAAAAAAGACAAAAGAAAAAAAAAATAAAGAAAAATAATTCGTCCACTGGTGAAAACCTAGCAAACAGGCGCCTTGGGCAAGTACCATGATGAAAACCTGGCAAACAGGCGTCATGCGTAATTTATGAACTTCTTGCACACCACACTTGGGGGCAGTTTTCCTCCTTCATATCCTATTGCCCTTCATTATCCTATCATACCATGTTATTACCCTTCATATCATATTGTCCCTCATGTCCATTTCATCTTTCCACCTTTGATCTTGACAAGGCTGACGATCATCATGAGCATCATGCATCTTGTTTGCAGCTTTCAGTCTATCATAGCTTTTGGTCATTTATCCATTTGCTTATTAAAACCTTTCATCCATATTCCCTGGCTTATTGCAACTTTCTACTACTATCCCTTAGCCAATCCCGACCTTCAGTCCATGTCCCTTATCCATTCTTGGTCTTGCTTATCCTATCCATATCTTATCACTATCCATACACTCTTTTTCATTCCTTGATCTTGATCTGACATAAGGACACAAAATTTAAACATGGTTTCAAAATACCTCTTGACATGTCCCTCATGCCATGTCACTGCTATACATTGTCATATCCAGTCTCTTGTCCCATCACGTCATAGTCCTTGGAAATTGCATCCGTATTGTCTCCATGATAAAAAGCCTTTGTCTTCTCTCTATCCACCATCATTGCAGCAAGCCTATTTATCCATTTGTCATATTCCTTGCATTGCTAGACACTGGGGGCAAAATTTGAAAAAATGTCATGAAAAAATTTATAAAAATTGAAAAATGTCATGAAAAAATTTATAAAAATTGAAAAATGTCATGAAAAAATTCATAAAAATTGAAAAATGTCATGAAAAAATTCCTAAAAATTAAAAAAATGTCCTGAAAAAATTCCTAAAAATTGAAAAATGTCCTGAAATAAATCCATAAAAATCAAATAATGTCCTGAAAAAAATCATAAAAATCAAAAAAATGTCCTGAAAAAATTCATAAAAATCGAAAAATGTCTTGAAAAAATCTCTAAAAATCATATAAAGTCCTGAAAAAAGAACACAAAAAAATTGTAAAATTCCAAAAAAACCAAAACACGCATTTTTGCAATAAAGTATTCCCTTTATGCATCGACAGATCACTGAGCATCCCTCCAACGACTCGCAATCAAACATTGTGCTTTAATGAAATCGCGCATTAACAGATGAACGTTTTCAACTCAAACCAAGCATTCAAATTGATCAAAATTGTCTTATCAATCAAATATCTGCATTAAAAATCATTTGTCATTAATTATCTTTAATCAAGACCTAATTTGGTCTTGTCAATAACATTATTTAGTCATGATTTTGATCAATTTTACTCTGTCACATCAATATGCGCATTCATTTGTCATCATTTTGGACATCGTCAATCCTAATTAGGGTTTTGTCCTATTTTCAATCTTATCATTTAGCGATCGGTTTATCAATCTTGTCGATTTATCATCAATCCTTCAATCTTGTCATCTTGCGATCGATTTGTCATCGATCGTGGTCGTTATCAATCTTGTCATCTTGCAATCTATTTTGTCAATTTTGTCATTTTGCAATCAATTTTGCTATCGATCATTGTCTGTCTCAAGAGTACTAGAACAAAAATTTGATAGTTTGACAACAATTCGGATTTCAAGAAGTAATTGAAGGGGGTGATTGAAGAAAAATTATCCAATTTATCCAAATTCAAGGACGAGATGATTGAAGAATGTAGAAGAATGACTCAATGTTCGCAAATGATAAAGACCAAGTGCGTGACATAGGAGAAATGTTAATGCAACGCAAAAACCTAAAATGAGGCAATGCGCAAATGTTAAAGTATGACCTCGCAAGCGTTGACCATTTTTTGGTGTCTACATTAGGCTTTGAGAAGGAATAACTAACTTGTAACTATCTAGCCTAACTACTTAGGATAACTAACTTAGGTAACCATTTAGGATAACTACCTAAGCCAATGCTTAGAATAAACAAGTGGAGTAACCACTTAATAAAACCACCCAAGTAACTACTTAAAATAGCTACCCTTTACAAAGACAAGTTAGGATTAACCTAACTTTCACAAAAGAAAAGCCCAAATTCTAACTTTAATTACATGAGTGACATAAGTCACTATTTATTAGGGCAATTTGAAACCCATCACATTGAAGAAATAATTTGATGTCAGTTTTGTTGATATGACTTCCATATCTTCTTCTAATCTACTAGTAACTAACTCATCATCAATTTGATCTTCAAACATAAGTGTTTTGATTCCATCTATGAGTCACTATTTCCACCATGAACAACTAGCCTTCATGAGTAGTGTATTCTTAGGACGATTAATTCTTTTCTTGAATTTCCTTTACTTATTTGACATGAAGTCAATATCATTAAGCTTTTCTCCTTAGGATCCAACAAGAACAACCATATCTAGAAACTATATCAAGCAATTTTCTTATTTGTTTGTTCAATCTGTATGCTTCTTTTATGATCACCATTTTGCTTTCTTTTCAACAATTAGCTTGTTTCGAATGATTTAGTTACTTGTCCATTCAAATTTGTATTTCTATAAGTCAATGGAGGTATGAAGTTGAACATCGATAATCTCCTTTCTTATAAGATCTTGTTCACTGTCATTTCACAAAACTCCCCCACATTTAGAATTCTACTTCTGTGATGATTGTTCCTTCTAAATGAGTAGCAACTTGACCTCTATCAAGAGTATTCTTTATTCACCATGTTATACATGCATGTCAATATTTCTACCTCATGCATGCATGTCTATTTGAATAACTCACAACTACAACATGGATGAATATCTTCTATCCTTCCATGCTTTCAATGGATATCCAAGTGTTGTTGCAAAGCTCCCATTTTAGAGAAAGAAAGGAAATATTTAGGTAGAAAGTTGTAAAGTTAAGCGCTACAACTGCCAATGATATTTGCTTAGGAGTTTCTAAAGATTTTCCAACAAATCTATTTTTTCCATAAAATTGTGATCACACGCTCTATCCAGTAACGTTTAATTGAAACAATCTTTCAAACCATTCAAGTGTATTGTCTTTGTTTTCACATTTTACATGTGTATGGATTTGTACTTTCTTAATTACTTCATTTTATGAGACCATAACCCACCAGTTCTCTCTGTCCAACTATTAATGCACTTTATAATGTGTGCCCCCACATTGGCATATATGTTGCAGTTATATTATTCCATGAGAAGACATTCTAATATATTCTGTCAAATACTTTTCATGCCTATATATGTGCTTTGGAATTGCTAATTACAGAGAAAGGTGGTGGAATTTGGCTTTGACCTGTCGATTGCATTTGTTTCCAAGTTCCTAAAAACTTTCATGGGCATCTATACCACTTCCAAAGCTCCCATTTTAGCACTGGTTAAAGATTAACACAAAGACTTTTGAATTATGTCCTTGCACCCTGCAATTGCTTTAGTCAATGAGATGACAACTCTTTAAGGAATTCTGTATGTAGTTTGTCCAAAGCTTTGAAAACGTTTCCAGTAAATCCAACTTGTTTATAACCCACAATCATAGCTTGATGTGAGACATCATTTATTCAAGGCATTCTGTCATATAAATCATGAAGAATTCTATCCAACTTTTTCAAGTTTCATGTCAATGATTCCACGTTTTGCATGCATGGGCCTTTCCAACTACAATATCTGACAAGGAATCTCCCACTATCATGATTTGAAGAATATCTTTTTATTGTCCCAGAGTTCCCCATTTGGCACAAGCGAGAAGGATACTCATGAAATTTGTGGAATTTGGCTTTAAGCTTGCCACTTCTTGTTACTTAACTCTAAAATTGAACTACTTCCCTTTCTAAAACTTTTGGCAATGACCTGGAACACTTTCTTCGATCGACTTTCAATGGAAGGGGCATAATATATGTTGAGTTTGCTTTCCGGATAGCACTTCTAACCCTTGGGTATAGTAATGGCAATCATATTCTGTGAAATGTAATGTATAGGGCAAGCTCCCTATAATCTAATGATATGCATGTCTTGCCATCATAGTGGTAGTAGTGCTAGCCATAGTGATCTGCCAATTGCACTTGCTTGATAATTTATATAGTGTTTACAATCATTGCATTGCAAGATGACATTTATCCAATACATTTTGTCAAACAATCATCATGTATGCATTATATCAAACAGTTCACATGCATTGTCTGTAGTTCACCAATCTGCTTTCTCCATACTTCCACGATTTGCCTGTGCATTCTGTCAAGAACCATGTGCAGTGTTGATGTTCTTTATTATACCTCCCATATCCACGACATGCATAGCAACATTAACAACATGGCTTTTGGCTTTACAATTGCCAATTACAACATATATATCCTATAATCAAGCCTCACAGTAGGCGATATTCTCAGGTTTAGCAGTCACATCTTCTAGAGCAATTGCAGCTACAACATCAATGAAATCCCTCTATATTCATAAGCTCTTGAATTTGTATGGATGAAATGGAAGGTAGAAAAACTTGCATTGCAGATTTGCATTATTTCTCACATTGGTGTTGCTTACAAAAAACCATGAGAGTGCATTTCATTTGTACATTTTCTTTTAAATCTTATGGAGAAGATTAAGAATGCTCCAAAATGGAGCATTTATAACCTTTTTATAAAAAATGGGTCCACACAAGGTTAGGAAATAAGGTTAGAGATGCTCTATTTTGGAGCATTCTTAACCTTTTTCTTTTTGAGGTTATGAATATGGGTTAAAAATGCTTGAAAATGGAGCATCTTTAACCATTTCTTTCAAAGACTATGATCTCAGCCTCAGAAACCATCGAATACAGAGGAGAATAAAGGAGAAATTAAAATGATGTTTTTAGATAACTTTTTCCCTCAAATGACCATAAATATTAAAATAATTTAAAATATTGAATTATATTTTGAAAAATAATTTAAATATTTTAAATTTAATGCCCAAACTTAGGAAAGACAACCATATCCTCCAAATGGTAGGGAGTTAGGCTCTGAAATTTGAAACACGCATTGATTATAGGGAAACAAGCCAACATCATCATTTATTCCTCATGACGTTACCTAGGATGAGATATTTCAATCATTTTTGGGCAAGGGACATCAAAATTTGAAAGTTTAATATATGAAAAACTATGAACTGGGTTTAGGCAAAAATTAGCCGCATGACACAAAATGATGCTTAGAACATGTCTATCAAATGATTTCCCTCAATTTTTTGTAATTTTCAAAACTCATCCATTTTTTATATTTTGACTAACAACGACCTTGGATCACATTTTGACTACTTACGCATAAACACCTATTGGATCTTCATTCAACATTGAGACCAATTTAAAGTTCAAATTTTGGGTATGTCAAATATGGGGCAATAGGTTGTAATCTATGAATTATGTTGGCTAATGTCTACTATCATTCTTAAGGATAGGGTACTAAAAGATTGTGTACTATAACATTTGCATGTATATGTGTTTTCATTTTATCTACAATATTTATCTTCATTCATGTTATAAATGTGTGTGTGTGTGTGTGTGTGTGTGTGAGTGTGCGTGTATATACATATATATGTGTGTGTGTATATATATATATATGTGTGTATATATATGCATATATATAGACACACACACACACACACACACACACATATATATATATGTATGTATGTATGTATGAATATATGTGTGTGTCTATATATATATATGTATGTGTATGTATGTATGTACATACACATACACATACACATACACATGCCCATGCCCATGCCCATGCACATGCCCATGCCCATGCACATGCGCACGCACATGCACATGCCCATGCACATGCACATGCACATGCACATACAAATACATATACATATACATATACATATACATATACATATACATATACATATACATATACATATACATATACATATACATATACATATTGTGATGGATAAAAATGGAATCCGGTATTTTAGGACCTAATCCCACTCTCATTCATACATTGGAATACAAAAGAGCCTAAGGAAGTGATTCACTTTTAACTCTTGTAAAGGAGAGTCAAGGAATACTTTTAGGGTTTGTATTCGCTTGTTGATATGAAGGGGAAATGAATCAAATGTAGGATGTAAACAAACTAAGCTAGTGAAAGTATGAGAAAAACTAGGATAACAATAAATAATAGACAGATACAAATCTAAAATTGAGATATAGAGTACAAAGCTAAAAATGGAATTTTTATGTGCACCTGTCTTTGAAATCTGAGTCTGAATTGGCAGGACCAAGGCACTAGGTGCTCTGGTCCTAGAGACTGTATTGAGCCAAAAACTGAAAATATGCAGATTGAAGTACTCTGGTTCAAAACTACCAAATTTTGCACCTAATTGAGGAGGACCAGGGGGTTGGGTGCTCTAGTCCCTGAGATCCAGAACCAAATTCTGGAAATGTTTTTGTGAGAGATTGTTGAGATCTCTTGGAAATTACCCTCTTCGACGGAAGCATGTACTATGCCTACAAGGTGGAAAATGATGTGTTTGTGGATATATAGGGTTTTGCCTTAGTCAAGTTCCTTGTTTTGGTGATTTCCACCTCCACAAATAGCCAATGAAGTATTGAAAAGTGTGTGTGTGTCATAACCCTCTTTTTGGACCTTAATATGACTTGCTGCTACTACTACTACTACTGGTTGAAGTTTTTAAATAAAAATGAATTTAAGTGGTGACACACACATGAGGTCATAATTTATATGAAAATTGCTTATTTTCTCAATATTCTAATTGAGCACATGGTGTAGGGGAAATAAGAAGATTCTAGAAAAGAAATTTTAAATTCAAAATATTAAGGAATAAATATTATATTTAGCAAATATATGATATGGGAGTTACAAAATTATTCTATGACAAGAATAATTCTATTCATGGCATTTTTATGACAAAGGAGTTACAAAATGCATTTTGATAAAATGGAGGATAATTCAAATTTGAATTTTGAATGCATGGTCAAATGTAACCCTACTATGACAACAATCATTTTTGCATGAAATTAATTTAAAAATTATTTATTTTCTCAATATGCTATTTAGCACATGTTGTAGGAGGAAATGAGAAGGTTCTAGACAATTAATCATTTTGCATGAAATTATTTTGGGAAAAGAATATGAAAATCAATTAATTTATTTTGTAGTGGGAAAATGACTCTCTTTTCTATATATTGAGTTCTAGATTTTAGAAAAAGGGGAGTTCATTGTTTTTGGATGATAATGTAGTTTTGAAATTCTTATGAATTTATTTCCAATATAATGTTAGTTGTAGGAGAAATTTTGTAGATGTGTTGCAGGATTTTGGAGAAGATCATCACCAAGCTTCAAGGAGGAATTGAAGGAGGTGAGCAAGGTTCTTCATTCAAATCCATGTTCCCCTCTTGCATATTCATTGCTTGCTTTTTCTTTTCAAAGAAAATCTTCTTCTCGTCTCTTTCAGAATTTTGCAAATAAGAAATTTTGTATTTATTTTATTTTCAAAAGAAATCTCTTTTTATCCATTTTAGATTTTTGCAAGGGAATCTTTTTCAGTTTATGTTGATGGATTTAATCAAATACATGTAACAAAATTGCTTTTCTATAAAAAAACAAACAAAAAAATCTTCTTTAATCTGTATGTAGGAAATAAATTGTTTAATAGATTTCTTTCAAAATGTGCATATACAAATTCAAATATTGTTTAATCTGTTCTTCAATGAGCTTTCTTTATTTTACAAAAAGTCAGTTTTTTTTTAAGAATGAAATATATATATTAGAATAACTTGAACAAAAATAAATTTGTTGCCAAAGTAATCTAAATTTAGAATAAAAAAACAAAAATAGAAATATATTCATCTTTGTGTATGTTAGATAGGATTTTAGGAAAATATTCATGTTTGTGGATTTTAGGAAAATATTCATGTTTGTGGATTTTAGGAAAATATTCATCTGTGCATTATAGAAAAACATTCATCTCTGTACTTTTTAAAAACATATTCATCTTTTTGGATTTTGGAAAAAAAAATATTATTCCCTGTGCATGTATGAAATTAAAAAACAAAAACAAAGTAAATCTTGCCTTGATTAATAAATTTGTAAATTTCCCTTCAAATATATATATATATATATATATATATCAATAAGAGGCCGTAGCCAAAAAATTTTATTAATCAAATTATTTTTTTACATCACTCCACTCATGTGGGCACCGGTAGGAAAGAGTGGAGGCAAGAAAACCTTTGGCCTTGCCTGAGACCATAGTTCAGATAGTTTCTACATCTAATTACAATAAGCATAGATTCAGAATAATACAATAACACCTCGAGCTAGGGTGAGCAAGTGGGAAGATATTTTCTTTCCCTTACAGGCCCATATTCCTATTTTTCAATTGTCACTATTCTCCTTGTGCTTCGTTTAAGAGTTTGAACCTTGATTGCATGTAGTCTTTAGTCATTTTAGCAGCTTTCATCCTATCATTTGTTCAAGATGACCCTGCATCTCTTGCATGGTTAGTTTTCAAAACACTTGCCTAGATTGTTAGTCACATGTAGTATTATATTTTAGATAAGAATTTTATCTTCCAAGCTAGGATACTTCCTTAGCCGATTGTCCTATTGGACATATCATCCCAGAACTTAAGCTGAGAAATGTAAACAGGAAGTTATAAACAACGTGATTTGACATCCTACTTTGATGTTTCTAAATTCTTAACCTCATATATCTGAAATTATAAAGTTGTCAATATGGCATATTCATAAATAGAGTTTCTGGATAAATTCCATTTTGAGAACTGATCATCCATAGTTATGAATCACTTGTTTACCACCTTTTGCTTATGTACCCGAATGCTATCCTTGAAAAAGGATGATATCCAGGATACAATAACAAAAGGGGGTAAATGGGACTTATGTCTTTCCTGAGTCCAACTGAGGGTAATAGAGGTAGATGTGTTTTATGGCAGAATTTAACCTACATTCTTTACTCAAAATATTTTGCATGCAAGCCACATATTACCTGCAGTATGTGGAGTGTCGGATAACCTTTCATTTATAGAAAGCTTAGCAGCAAGTATCAAATGAGTATATGGTAGGGCACTTGGGTGTTACAAATGATTTTCTCAGTTCCTATAGGCCAACACATGCAAAAAATGAGGTCTTTTATTTCCTTAACAGATCCCTTCCTGATTATGTATCCACCAATGTGAATATGTACCTATATATGAGTAAATCATGTTGTTTATAATCATATATATGAGTAAATATTCATATTATGAATATCAAAACAGAGTACGAATTTATTGGCCATTTTTCAACATATGTAGACCTATATAAACAGAAACAATCAAAAGTAACTAAAAATGATGATTTCAGGCTAATCTTATGATGTTTATCTAAGTGAGCCATAAAATTAACTGTTAATGCATATTGTTTAATATTAAAAGCCAACTATGTTTATCTTTAAGATTTGGCAAGATTATTATCTCCTCCGAAGTTTGTATTTGATCAAAAGTTAACATTGTTTTACTTGATATAGTAATAAACTAACTAACCAGTCTATGCTGAATCTATGGTGACAAGGAAGGGGCAAAATTGTCACATTATCAAACCAGGAACCATAGCCTCCTTATTCTGAGCTTGAAGAAGGGTTCACAACATTATCCTTGTCCAATTCCAAGCCTCCTTCCTTCAGGAAATCCTTGAACCAAGTGGGCTTTGGTGAGGTTCTCACATGAAATAAATGCAACAAAAAATTAACATTCCTGTAAATTGCATCACTCCTCTCCCTGGTAAAGGCTGCTTCATCCATAGTGATAAGAGGGTATCTAGGGACCGGCCTATTGTTTCTTATGAAGACATCATAGTCTCTAGGCCTTGGAATTGTCCAGTCATTGTCAATGTTGACAAGAACCCTCTCCAAATAGCCTAAGATTGAGGCAATAAAGACCTCCCTATAGAGAGCGCCTATGTCATCTCTTTTCTTGGTGGAGATCACCGTAAAGGCCAAGAACATGGCCGCCACATCAGAGTTGGCCCTAGTACGATCATTATTTGTGAGATAGACAAGGCCAAGGATAGTTTCTACAACATCTATTACTAAGCTATGAGGAAAATGAATAATACATTTGAGGCGGTCCCTTGTGATAACAATATCAAAGGCCATCTGCCTCTTAGAACTGCTCAGTTTGATCGGGGTGTCCATCTTTGGTTTCACTTCAAACCAGGAGGTATCTATATCATAGAGTTATACTGATCGAGATTGGTTTGAAAGCTTAACATGAAGGCTTGGTTTAATAGCCTTGTAGGGTAATTATATTAATGATTGAGCTATCAGTTCCTTCATTAATTTATACGTGCCATACATCCTCCTCGGGTGTTTTTACATGATTTAATATAAATGCCAAAACTTCAAATGATGTATATATATATATATGTATGTATGTATATATATATATGTATGTATATATATATATACATACATACATATATATATATACATATATATATATATATATATGTATATATATATATATATATATATATATATATATATGTATTTCTATAAGAATATATAATAGAATTTATATATCTGTATGTTTTATGTATTTTTATATAAGCTACATAAATATATATATTCAGCTGTGAAGCTATATATATATATATATGTATATGTATATGTATATGTATATGTATATATATATGTATATGTATATGTATATGTATATATATATATATATATATATATATTTATTAATATATCTGTAAATATGTGATATCTATATATGTATAAATATATAATATTTATAATATGTATGTATATTTATATGTGTATTTATATGTATATAATATGTATTCATATATAAAATTATATATGTAATGTGTCCGTATATATATATATAGATATGAGTGAATATATATATATATATCTGAATGTATATTTATATATATGTATCCAGTTGGTATATATATGCCTAAGTCTATACAAATTATTAAGTGTGTGTAAATGTATTAATATGAATGACTCTGGATGATCTGAAGCAAAGAATGTAAAGGTTGAGATTAATCCTCATCCCCTGCATATATATATATATATATATATATATATATATATATATATATATATATATATATATATATATATATATATATATATATGTATGTATCCAGTTGGTATATATATGCCTAAGTCTATACAAATTATTAAGTGTGTGTAAATGTATTAATATGAATGACTCTGGATGATCTAAAGCAGAGAATGTAAAGGTTGAGATTAATCCTCATCCCCTGCCTCTAATTTTGAGCTCAGTCTATCTCTATGTATGTGGTGGGATAAAGTGTTTGGATAAATTGTGTGAATGCTACTATATGGTGTGAATACTACTATTTTTGTAGGTTTTGTGTCGATGTGAAATATTTTTTGAGGATAAATTTTAGGTGTCACATGGATCACTATCTTACCATCAACCCCCATGTTAGCTAGGGAGTCTACTCTTTTGTTGCTCTCTCTATAGATGTGATTAAAGATGACCCTATCAAATGTTTTGATGTTCGTCAGTATCTTAGCGAGGGAAGCATTTATCTTCCAATCAGGCATTGTCCCTTTTCTAAGGGCATTGATGATTATAGATGAGTCCCCTTCAATACAAATCCTCTTTATATTTAGTATAATGCATAGGTTTATACCTACAGCTAATGCTTTCATCTCGGCTTCATTGTTTGTGCATTTACCCAAGGGAGATTCCGTATAGGCAATTTCATCCCCATTTGAATTGTGAAGGTTGCAACCAAGTCCAGCTTCCCTTGGGTTGCCCCTAGAAGCCTCATCAAAGTTAAGCTTGATCCATCCAGCTTTTGGGGGGAGCCACTTACACTCAGCACGTGTTATGTTGTTGGATGGAGGACCTTTTCCTATGAAGGGTGGAATATTTAGACCCTTCCACCTTAGTCTCATCTTTTCATCCCAATGGGACATATTGACATCCCTCTGATTGTTAGAGGTCTGGTTGTTTACCATTTCAACTATGGTTGCTTCAATTTTATTGGTTAATTGGGCCCAGTGCATTTTATTGTCTTTGAAAATCCTCCTGTTTCTCTCCTTCCAGATTTCCCAGATCATAATGGAGGGGGAAATAATCCAAAAATTCTCATACATACACCTAATATTCTGAATGGGCCATGCATGGAATAGGTCAGAGATAGAGCTAGGAATATGGGTATACCAGTTCAACTATTTTTTCAACCAACCCCAACAATTGTGTGCATAATCACAGGTTAACAGTAAATGATTAGTGTTTTCTTCCTCCATTTCACATAATGGGCATTTACTGGGGCCTTTGTATCCAAGATTTCTGAAGGTTTCATTGGTGAGAAGCCTGTTTTGAATTGCCAGCCATGCAAACAGGTCGGCTTTCAGTAGGCACATTTTATCCCAACAAAGTGTCAGGGGTAGGTTGGAGCTCGGGTTATTTTTCTTCATTAACATGTGTTTATATCCTTCCTTAGTTTCATACTTCCCCTTCTTGGACCCAACCCACATCAGTTTATCATCTTCAAAATTTAAACTAGGGCTTCTTGAGGCTAGGATCCGTCCTAAGAGGCCTCTCTCCTGGTCCGGTAGGTTTAAATTATCCATTGATTTCCATCTCCATTGTTTGAGGCCCCCAATGTAGAATTCATATTAAATTTATCTTCTAAATTTGTTTGTAGATTTAAGTTTATTTTTTTAAAATTTTAGTTTATTTATTTAAGATTAAATAAATATAATTTATTATATTATTAAAATATTTTGAGTTAATTACTAATTATTTATATATATAGATAGATAGATAGATAGATAGATAGATAAATAGAGAGAGAGAGAGAGAGAGAGAGAGAGAGAGAGAGAGAGAGAGAGAGAGAGAGAGAGAGAGAGAGAGAGAGAGAGAGAGAGAGAGAGATTGTTTTATTAAAATTGAATTATACTTTAGAGTTTGTAATTAAATTTTATATGTTATTCAAATAATTAAAAAAATAATTTATATTCTAAGTTGTTTAAGTAATTGAAATTTATTTGTATCATTAAAATAAGTAGTTCAATTTTTTTTTTAATTTTAATTAAAAATTAAAAATGTTTCAAAATATTGAAAGTTATTTTGAATAATTAAAATTAATAATCTTATAGTTCTTTGAAATTAAAATTAATGGAAATGTATTTAAAACATCATTTCTAGTTTTAGGAATTAGATTATTAAAATATTAAAGGAAAATTTAAGCGAAAATGGTCTAACTCATATTATTGGATACCTTATTGGCTAATATGGAAAATTAAGTTGCAAATTTGAACTTTTTTTTAAATTCTAAAGAGTTAGTATCTCCTCAATGATGGGAAAAGAGCCCCTATGTTTTGAAAAGATAAATATTGCATAAAGCAAAAGGGTCAATTAACACTTGAGAATTTCAATAGATAATGGAGCATTAAGAGATCTATCATCTGGAACTAATCCTTCTTAAGATGTAGATATAATAGTTAAATATCCTTATTAAACAAATTAGTTTGACTTAGGAAAAACAAAGTAAAGGAAAATGTTATTGCACCAATGATACACTTATTCCTTAGTTTTGGATCTTTTCATCAAATAAATAAATCCTAATAGTAAGTAGGTTCCCTCAAGACATTCAATACATTTCAAATATTTAAGTTCTTTAATTAATGGATTTCAAAACTACTTTTTGTATATTTCAATCAATACAAGTATCAAAGGTTAAAGGAATTTACCTAGCAAGTAAATGTGTTTAGATTCATAGTAACCCTTTTAGGTATTACAAGCAATGTGAGTTAATGTTAGACAAAGATTTGCCTCAATTTGAAAAGTTGATTATTTGATTTGTTTCCTTATTAGATTCCAAGATATGAGTATACAAGGCATTGAGAATAGTCAATTCTTTTAATAATTAAAAATATTTACCTTCTAGCTAAAAAGAAACATAAGACTAGTAAAAAGGAAAAGTTACACTTAATAAGACAAGTAATTAATAAGGATAAATTTAACTAACATTAAATTTAGAGGTAAATTGCATAGTTAAATATTCATATGGTAATAGTATTAATTAGGATGCAAAGAGAGTTTATTCAAAACCAAAATTGTTTTAGCAAATGAGTTTCAAGAAACCTATTCCATGATCACTTAGAAAATTAAATAACAATTATAATTTGTAGAATGTATTTGAAATTGATAAAGTTATTATTTGTAGAATGTATCCAACGATAAAGATAACATTACTTCAAGTGGAAGGAGTAATTAGTTATCACTTTATAATCTTGCAAAGGTATTAGTTCAAAAGTAAATAGAAAATTGATTAGAATTGTTTATTAGGAGACTTAGTATTATTTACTTGGTTAACTAGCAAGTGTTTAGACTCTTTTCTAATCACTTTTTCAAACAATTAGTAATTAAGAATAATGTGGTTAATTTGTGATGAATAATGATGAACAACAGATACCCTAACTGGTACTAAGAGGGGGGGGGGTGAATCAGTCCATACAAAAACTTTCCAACAATCTTATCAAGCTAAAACAACACTAACCGGTTGTCTTCATCACTGAACTTAACCATGGAAATACTGGTTAAACACAGTAAGACTACAAATAGCATAGACCGGTAAGTCTGAACACTTCAAATATATTTAATACTTGATATCTACTTAACCCATAAACATATGCATGTGGTGTGTCACCAATACCATAACAACTAGCTCTATATGCATAATCACTTAAACAAAGAACACTTGATTATCACATGAAAAATGCACAACACATGACACAGATTTTTCACATGTAAACCCAAATGGGAAAAACCACAGTGGGGATGAATACCCACAAGCTTGTTTTTGAACTCTTTTGAAGCTTGCTATGTTAGGAGCCTAGTCCGGTTAAAGACTTTACAATAAGGTTCTGCTAGGAGCCGATCTTGTTAAAGATCACTCGGTTAAGGGATGGCTATATACCCTGTTAAAGGTTACCTTGCTAGAGGATTTGAAGAACTCAATAAACTTGAGTCACCTGATTAGAGGATTTATAGTAAGCCTGTTAAAGCTACCTGGCAAAGGGATTTTCCTTTTGTTGAAATGGTTAGAAGACAACAGGTAAAGCTTTGATTTGATAACAACACTATATGCTAAGGTAGATCCTTTTCAATTCCTCTACTCTAGAATCACACTCTATAGTTTTCTCTTACTGGTCTGGCAAGTATCTCATCACTTGAATACACACACAACATTTGCCAACAACTTACAATAACAAACATCATCGACCTTATAGACAACAATTAGGTCAGTAGCATAAACCCTAAACCCTAAGAATTTTAGGTTTACAATACAAGCGATCCAATCCTGACCATCCAAACACTTTGCATAGAGTAATACAATTTCAAAGAGATCACAAGACAATCTACATCATCCATTCTTCACTGCACATAGAAATCAGTAACTCATCACTCTTTCTTCTCATACCGCTAAGAAGAATGTTCATTCCCGAGGTAGACATTTAATGCAGTCAATCTTCACATGCAAGATCCTCAAGGAAATCCTTCATGTGCACAAAGTTGACGTGGCATCATGATCTCATCTTCATCTCTTAGCTAACTTAACACAGAATGTCATCGGTTGCATCGCATGAGCGAGATTTCTAAACTGGAAACCCTAGAGCTGATACTAATAACCAACAATCACACTCAATGAAATCCCGAAACCGGTTCACTGCATTTCTTTATATTGGCTCACCAACTTCTTCCAATCTGCATATCGATTCACTTACACTTATTGACATCAATGACAACATACATTATCATCATATCAACATGTCGGTTCATCATATGCCAACAATCTCCCCCTTTGGCATTGATGACAAACCTCAGTGTAGCATTGCAACTGTAGACATCATAGACCAGTATATTTTGCATCATCAAATATCTTCTCCCCATACATCAGATATCTTCTCCCCCTTTGACAACAATGCCAAAGTGGAGGCACAAGCTTCCATTCTCCACTATGTTGCTCCCCCTATGGAGTAGCATCCTTCAACACATCAATCCTGAAAGATTTGACACTGTAGTACCTAACTGATGTGGAGCACACAAGTTTAGTTGACTGCATGAAGGGGTAGAACCCCTAATTCACCTCTCAAATAGGTAAATGTAGTCTTTGGTAAGGGCTTAGTGACTATATCTGCTAGCTTCTCCTTATTGGAAACATGCTCTAGTACAACCTCCTTATTCTGAACCTTTTCTCTCAATAAGTGAAACTTAAACTCAATGTGCTTAGTTCTAGAATGCAATACCAGATTCTTGGAAATATTTATTGCACTTGTGTTGTCACAAAATATATTCACCGATTCAGATACAGGTACTTTAAAACCTTCCAATACATGTTTCATCTAGATTGCTTGAGTGCAATTCATAAATGCTACCACATATTCTTCTTTAGTTGTAGACTGAGAAATACAACTCTACTTCTTACTCATCCACGAGACTAGTATTCCACCAAGAAAGAACGCTCCACCAGTTGTTCTCTTCTGGTTGTCCACATTACCTACCCAATTGGCATTGGTATATACTTTGAGGTTAAAGTCACCATTATACGGATACCACAATCCATAGTCAACTGTTTCTTTTAGATATCTAAGAACCCTCTTGACAGCTACCAAGTGGGATTCTCTTGGACTTTTCTGAAAATGAGCTACTATGCCCACTGCATGAGCAATATTTGGTCTATTGTGCACCACATAGTGTAGCTTACCGATCATTGACCGGTACTCCTTCTCATTCACCAACACTGAATCATCTTCCTTAGTCAGTTTACAGCTAGTCACCATTGGTGTACCAACTGGTTTACTCTCCTCCATGCCAAAGGTCTTTAATACCTCTTTGACATACTTGGACTGGGTAATAAAGATACCCTCTTTCATTTGCTAAATCTATAAACCAATGAATAACTTTATCTCTCCAATCAAAGACATCTCAAACTCTTTCTTCATTTCATCTGCAAAAGCATGACTCATTTTATCATCTCCTCCAAAGATTATGTCATCTACAAATACTTCACGTATCAGAATCTGATCACCTTTAGATTTTAGATAGATGTTGCTATCCTCACTTGTTCTCTGAAATCCAATCTTCACAAGATGAGAGTGTAACCGTTCATACCATGCCCTAGGTTCTTGTTTTAATCCATACAGGGCTTTGTGTAATCTACACACCATGTTACTATCTTCTGATAAGGCAAACCCTTCTGGTTGCTCAATATACACTTCCTCTTCTAGGTTTCCATTCAAAAATGCGGACTTCACATCCATCTGATAAACCCTAAATCCCTTAAATGCTACAAATGCAAGTAGCATTCAGACACCTTCTAGTCTAGCCATAGGAGCAAAGGTTTCTCCATATTCTTCTCCCTCTTCCTAAGCATATCCTTTGCATACAAGTCTTTCCTTGTTCCTCACAATTGTGCCTTCTTCATTTAGCTTATTCCTGAAGACCCATTTGGTACCTATGACATTCTTGTGTTCTAGTCTGGGTACCAAGGACCATGTTGCATTCTTTTCTATTTGGTCTAGCTCCTCTTCCATTTCTTTAATCCAGTCTTCATCTATAAGTGCTTCTCTGGAAGTCTTGGGCTCTAATTCATAAATCATGCAAGAGTTTTCTTTCACCTTTCTTCTTGTGAGTATCCCTGCATCTTTATCTCCTATGATTTGCTTCGGATCATGATGTAGTTTCACATACCTAGGAATGACTCTAGCTTATTCTGCTAGTTTTTCCTCTTCTTCTTCACCTAATGCAGCTTCTACCGGTACAGGAACACTGAGATCTTTACTAATTTCTTTTTTAACCGGTTCCCAGAAGGCTATACCCAGTTCATCTTCCACTTCTTCGCTGTAGGTTTCCTCAGGTTCCTCAGGGGATTCATCAACCCTGACATTGATACTCTCAACAATTTTATGTGTTCTATTATTGTAGCACTTGAGAGATTTTATCTTAGTGGAATGTCCCAAAAATATTCCTTCATCACTTTTAGCATCAAACTTGCTCAGATGCTCACCTCTCTTGATATAACACTTACTACCAAATACTTTAAAATAACTCATAGTGGGATTTTTCTCAGTCCAATACTCATAAGGGGTTTTAACTCTACCTTTTTTGATGAGTACCCGGTTCATAGTATAGACTGCAGTGCTCATCGCTTCTCTCCAAAAAGTGTGAGCAACCTTTCCTTGGATCAACATTGTTCTAGCCACTTCAACTATAGTCTTGTTATTCCTTTCTTCTATGCCATTCTATTGTGGTGTCCTTGGGGTAGACAACTGCCTCTAGATACCGCTATCTTCACAGTACTTGTTGAATTCATTAGAAGTGAATTCACCTCCTTGATCAGTTCTTAGACATTTTATCTTTTGATCACTTTGCTTCTCTACTAATGCTATAAAAGCTTTGAACTTTCCAAACACCTTAGACTTGTCTTTCAAGAATGTGACCCACATTATTTTTGAGCAGTCATTATAAAGAATCATGAAATAACTATCTCCTTGAATACTTCTAGTTTTCATAGAACCACACAAAACAGTATGCACAAGATCAAGTAAGTTTTCTACTGAAAAAAGACTTACCTTTGAAAGTTGAGGAAGACATCTTCCCAATTTGACATTCTCTACACAAAGAACTCTTCAGTTTGTTCAACAAAGGAAATCCTCTTACTACCTTGATCTTACTAGCCTTTACAATATTATCAAAGTTCATATGAAAAAGTCTCCTATTCCATATCCAACTATCATCAAACTTTGCCATCAGAAACTGACTTATCTTGGCATTCAACTGAAACAGGTTACCTCTGGTTTGCTTACCGATGGCAATAAGTTCATCACTTTTACCATTTATACTGCAGACTCCACCTTTGAACTCTAGAATGAGTCCTTTATCATTGATCTAATCAACACTCAATAGGTTATGCTTAATACCTTCTACCTAGTAGACATCATCTGCATTGCTCTTTCCATTTAGTGAGATGGATCCTTTACCTTTCACCAAACATGGTGCATCATTGCCATATCTGACAACACCTCCATCATATTCTTCTAGAGACAAAAACTTTCTCTGATCACCAGTCATGTGGTGAGAACAACCACTATCAATTATCCACTCATTAGAGTTGTCAATGCGAGAGATAAGGGATTTCTTGTCAGTCACTTCTTCCTTTATAGCTACAAATACTATGTCTTCATTTTCTTCATCCTCAGATTTTTCATTAGTAACACCTTCATCCACTACAACAAGACAATTTCTTCTATTTCCTCTTTTATAATTTCTAAACCTCTCCAGTTTATCCTAATTCTCATTGTTAGGACAATTAATAGCTATATGTCCTATCTTATTGCAAGAAAAACATTTTAAAGGAAGCTTACCTCTGTATTTTCCAGTACCTTTTGGAAGTCTCTTGGTAACAAGAGCTTCAAAATCCATTAGAATTTTTTCATCATCCATACCTCTACTTTGTATGGATTCATAACTAGTACTTACTTCTTTTCCTTTTTTGGTTGGTGCAACAGATTCTCTAAAAGATGACCCAGTCTTCTAAACACTTCCATCATAGCTATTCAACTCATATGCAGTTAACTTTGCAATGCTAGAGTCTAAGGATACCTTGGTTTTGTCAATAGACCTTAGTTCCTGAATAGCAAAAACTCTGATTGCATAGACCAGTAACAATGATCTCAAGACTTTACTGACAATGGTGGCATCATCAATTGTTCCACCAGTGCTCTTGATATCTCCAACAACAGTTTTGATTCTTATGCCATATAGCTGAATGGTCTCACCTTCAACCATCCTCATGTCTTCAAATTTTCCTCTAAGGCTCTCTTCCTTAACTTGCTTTACATGCTCATCACCACCATAAATAGTTTCCAATGTGTCCCATACATCTTTAGGAGTGTCCTTATCTTGTACATCAATGAACTCAATATTAGACAAATTGCTAATAAGGGCTTCCATGACTTGCCCATTTTCTTGAATCTCTCTTTTCTGGTCATCAGTTAAAGTGCCAGTGGGAATTACATAGACATTTTCAACATAGCTCTAGTGTTGAGCACCCAAAATCTTGATATATATCTTCATTATGTCCTTCCATATTTTCAAGTTATCTCTATTGAACTTAGGACATTCCCTCTTCATCATTAAGGCAAGATCTTTTACCTCAAGCAGTTAAGCTTATATCACCAAGGACCTGGAGTTGCTTTGCTACCAATTGATGAATAATGATGAACATCAGATACTCTAACTGGTACTAAGAGGGGGGGGGTGAATCAGTACATACAAAAACTTTCCAACAATCTTATCAAGATAAAACAACACTATCTGGTTGTCTTCATCACTGCACTTAACCATGGAAATACCGGTTAAACACAGTAAGACTATAGACAACATAGACTAGTAAGTTTGAACACTTTAAATACATTTAATACTTGATAGCTACTTTACCCATAAACCTATGCATGTGGTGTGTTGACAATACCATAACCACTAGTTCTGCATGCATAATCACTTAAACAAAGAACACTTGATCATCACATGAAAAATGCACAACACATGACACATAGATTTTTCATGTGGAAACCCAAATGGGAAAAACCATGGTGGGGATGAATACCCACAAGCTTGTTTTTGAACTCTTTTAAAGCTTGCTCTTTTAGGAGCCTAGTCCGGTTAAAGACTTTACAATAAGGTTCTACTAGGAACCAATCCTATTAAAGATCACCCGGTTAAGGGATGGCTATATATCCTATTAAAGGTTGAAACCCTGTTAAAGGTTACCTTGCTAGAGAATTTGAAGAACTCAATGAACTTGAGTCACCTGGTTAGAGGATTTACAGTAAGCCTATTAACACTACTCGGCAAAGGGATTTTCCTTCTGTTGAAATGGTTAGAAGACAACAAGTAAAGCTTTGATCCGATAACAACACTATATGCTAAGGCAAATCCTTTTCAGTTCCTCTACTCTATAATCATACTCTACAGTTTTCTCTTACTGGTCTAGCAAGTATCTCATCACTCAGATACACACACAATGTTTGCCAACAACTTACAATAACAAACATCATCGACCTTATAGACAACAATTAGGTCAGTAGCATAAAACCTAAACCCTAAGCATTTTAGGTTTACAATACAAGAGGTCCAATCTTGATCGTCCAAACACTTTGCATAGAGCAATACAATTTCAAACAAATCACAAGAAAATTTGCATCACCCATTCTTCACCGCACATAGAAATTAGTAAATCATCATGCTTTCTTCTCATACCACTAAGAAGAATGTTCATTCCCAAGGTAGACATTTAATGCAGTCGATCTTCACATGCAAGATCCTCAAGGAAATCCTTCACGTGCACAAAGCTGACGTGGCATCATGATCTCATCTTCATCTCTTAGCTAACTTAACACAAAATGTCATTGGTTGCATCGCACAAGTGAGATTACCAAACCAAAAACCCTAGAGCTGAGACTACCAACCGGTAGTCACACTTAGTGAAACCCCGACACCGGTTCACTACATTTCTTCATATCGGTTCACCAACTTCTTCCAATCTGCATACCAGTTCACTTACACTTATTGACATCAATAACAATATACATTATCATCATATCAACATGTTGGTTCATCATATGGCAACAATTTGAAGCTTATTGTTGAATAGTTGTTTTTCTTTTCCCTTCAACAAGTGAGTATTAAATTCATTTCCAAAGTATAATTATTTGATAATTTAAATTTTATTTCAAGCAATTTAGTACCCTTCAAGTATTAGGATTCACATTTAAAGTAGTGTTATCATTTCTGGATGAAATTTATGTTAAGGAAGAATTAGTTGGGCTTATTATTAAATACTTTTCACTTCAATCAAGTAGGTGTTACAATTCATTTCCAAAGTCTTGCTATTCAATCTGATGCTCTGCGAAATGGACAAGGTTAGCAAATGACAAACAACACAAGACACAAGAAATCGTTAGTGTTAGTTAATCAAAAACTAATCTAAATAGGCATATCAAAAGAGATACTAAAACCATGCTAATATATCTAACAAATGAAACAAAGATAATAAGGTATCTCCAAATACCTCTTAGCATGCTCTTAGCTCCTTCTCCCTTGTTCCTCTCCTCTCCAAGTTCCAAAATAGTGTAGCTCTCAGCAGCTTTTTGCACTATGGATGCTTATGGAGGATTGAGATTTTAGTATTTTGCTCCAAATGTAAAATGAAAAGCTAAAATACTAGATGCTATAAAAATGATTGATTTTAACCAAAATAACAATATTTTAGTTTTCTATGCTAAATGCTCTCTAAAATGCCTATAGATTAAATGCATACAAGTTTTTAGGATCTGGATTATGAAGAAATGGGCTCTATTTATAGGGAAAATGGAGCAATGGATGGTTGAAATTGAGCAATCTCAATAAAGGTCAGGATTGAATGGTTTTCAATCCATGTGAGGGCTTTCAACCCAATCCCAGGATGACAAGTGTTAATGTGAGATAGGTTGAGAGGAGAGGGAATAAGCATTAAATGCTTGATATGACCTTGGGAGTTAAAGTCAAGGTTAGTTGAATGAATAAACTCTTTATTCAAAGAATAAAAATTTTATCCAATGGATAAACTCTTGTGCAAATGTAAAAAGGGATAAACATGGTCAAAGCAATAAAAATTTGGGGAGACAAGTTTGAAATAACCATAAATGGTTATGTAAGAGCCATAAATGGTCATGTAAGAGCCATTAGTGGTCTTGGAAGACTTTGGGGGTTAATTTGTTGAACATACAAAGCATTAAATGCTTTTCAAAGATTTTTGAAGTCTTTGAGAAGTGACTCCATTTTGCTTAGGAATGTGACAATAATTAGGGGATGGATTAGGCTAATTTGGAAGGGGTTAGAAGAATCTAGAAGGGGATTTAGGAATGCAATTGGATTTGGTGGGTGAGGGAAAATAGGATTTTATTAAAATAAAAATTCATTTATTTCAATAAATGTGTGCAAGTTGCATTTGTAGGAAAATGCAAATGGGGGGGATAATGATTTAAATAAATGTTTTATTTAATTTATTTAAAAGAGGAAAAGGAGGATTTAATTAAATAAATAGATTTTATTCATTTAATTGATTGTGAATTTGGTTTAATGAATTAATTAAAATAAATTGAATAATTTATTTAATTAATAGGAGAATGTTTGGAGATGAATTAATTAAATATTTAATTAATTAAATGATGGCTAGTAGATTTTTTAATCAAATAAATAGCGAATATTTATTTAATTAAGCTGGACAGATTTGTGTGACTACACAATCATTTAATTTTCTTTCAAGAAATTCATTACTAGGATTCATACTTATTGTGTAATGGTTTGTCCAAAACAATTATATCTTGCAAGTAATTCAAATCATTTTCATAAGTTATCTTTAAAAGTATCATGGTTTCCAAGATATTAGCAATTTCATGTATTTAGTTCAAGTTTTTTAATTTTTAATTCTTATCATAATTTTCCTTCGGAGAAAATACTATTCCCAAGTAGTCGATTTGTTTATGTTCCTTTCAATTATGTAAAATTTATACTTTAGTTTTTAAATTCAAATGATAATTCCTTGTATATAATAGTTTCTTTTTCATAAGTGTATTGGTATATTGCTTCATTTAAGATTCATGAATTCAAAGTTAAATTCCTAGTTAGATAGCTAAAAAAGAGGAGTTGAAAGCAAAAATTAGCGGTGTTCGGTATCTATGGTGCTTTTGGGACACACTTATGGGCAATGTCATCGTGTTGAACTACTGCACTTAATGCCTAATAAAGTTGTACTAATGGCGTCTATGGCGTCGTCCCTCTAAATTGCCAGGGAGAAATAAGGGTCATTTGGAAGTTAAAATCCAAGGGGTGGGTAATTCCCCTTGGATCGATAATCTAAAAAAATAAATATTAAATGAATTTACATCCACTCAGTTAAACCTTAGAAAACCTCAATAGGGTTTGGTTGTGTGTTATGAATTTGAAAATTTATTTTATCTTGATGATTTCAATGGATGATAATGGATTAAGGGTGACATATTTAATAGGAAATAGGACTAAGTTGTTTAGGCCACAAGCGAAAGGCCATCTTGAGCCTTTTTGCTATAGAGCTACCATCATGGGTAGCAACCATAGAGAAACTATCTAGGACATTGGGTTAGGATAATTGGTGAACAACTTAGAGGGGGGGGGGTGAATCAATTGTTAACAAATTATATCAATTAATCCACTTAATAACCTTTAACTAGATTAAGTACCAGAATAGCAAAAATAGATACCGGTAAACAATACAACTTAACAATTAAACGGATAATCAATACAAAGCAACCAAACCATATAACACCATGATTTGTATGTGGAAAACCCAAAAAGGGAAAAACCACGGTGGGAAGCCTACCCATAGTCAGATGATACTTCTGCAGAAAGTATGTGATACAATGAGGGGCTTGCACATGTAGGAAGGCACATTGCTCATTACAAAAGAGTCTCAATGACTACAGAGAGGTTATAACTACCTCAAGATAAATGGACAACAATCTAGAGTAATGAAGTGATAGAGATAGTGTAATGCCCCGCCAGGAAACCCCGAAGGGATTAAGCTAAAACAAAAGAATAGAGTGCAATAATTTTTTTTTAGAAAGTTAAACACAACACAGTGATACAACGAGATATCAAAGTTTAGATTACACAATGGAAGACATCAAATAACACCTAAAGAGTTTCCCAAAGTGATTACTTAATTACACATTTAACTTAACTCATGCTAATTAATCCAATAAGCCGATTGTCTTAATAATGAGATAATTCTTAAACAAAGATAATTTCTTTCAGTAAGATAAAAAAATATGGATTACAAGATAAGGTTCATACATTAAGATATATTCATATCTTACGTTCAAGCTTTTCATTAAAATATAAGCCATGCATCTAATTTTATAACACACTAGAATGTCATCATAAACTAATGAGATCTTTCCATGCATACTTAATTTCCTTAACAATAACTGATTATATTCCATTATTCTAATCTACATTCTTTCATGATCCAATTTACTACATTTAAAAGATGACTGCATACATGCATTTAGAATTACTTTCATCTTATCCACTTTATACATTCTAACATAATACCATCCATACATGCTAAAACTAAATAGGAAACATAAGAATATAAGAATCACATAAAATCAAATTGATATCGGAGTTCACCTCTAAAGGGCTACATCTCCAGGTCTACTCAACTGCAAGACCCCTCTGATCATAGAATAAGTTAAGAATACATAAGGTTCACATCATTTACAATCCTTCCATCAAGGTGAACATAACCAATATACAAACAACCACATCAATCAATAAATACATAAATGATCCCTAAATAGGAAAGGATCCAACTGTACATAATAGAAGCAAATACAAAGGTCCACTGGAGCATCTGCGAAACTAAGTCATCGCAACCCAAGATCTAGCATGAAACCAGGTACTCACAAGGGCATAAGCAACATGATGACTCCACAAAAGTGCTCCTATCAAGACAACACAACAACACACTAGCGAACGTAAGGGACAAGTGTCATCACACAACTCGGTATGGTTACATGGTAGGTCTTCATAGGTTTTGGCTCCATCCACTAGGTTACCCTGGCAACTTAATCCGAACCTCCGGCCCATCTAAGCCTCATGTGGACCCATACATCCTTTCGTGAAGACCAGGATGATGGTTTGCCATTTCAGGCCTTCTCACAGCATGTCGAGTCTGTGTTAGCACTCCTCCCATGTGTGAGGCACAATTATCTTACTTAGTGATTCATTAACTAACTCTCTAATATACTATTAGGTTATCACTTATTAGACACACTTTTGATGGGTTACCAAACAACCACTTTGGGCACGACCCCCAATCAAAAGCCACCTTCCCATATGACACTAGACCATACTCAACAAACTCATAAACCCAGACATACACAAGGTCAAGCATACAAATTTCAAAATGGAGGAATCAACCATTTGGTCAAAAACGACTTCATAAGAGGTGCACTGACTGACGATACTCTAACTAGAGACCTGACCAACTATGGCCAACTAGGAATCATCATTCGACACCTACATAAAGGATATGACCAATTATGACACCACCACAAAACAATAGTCAAACTCGAGACAGAGGACTGAAACAGGTACCCCAAATCAATCCATATGATAGGGTTCTATCAAACAAAACAAGGTCTTGCCATTACTTAAGCAACAAAAAATACATAAATTAAACTTGCATAGGCAATAACTAGGAAAGACAATCTTTTTTCCTATTGATTTAAACAATAAAAGTTGATCAAGTTTTCTAAATGATCTATGTTTTCAAAATACATTGATAGAAAAATCACCATTACAAGGTGAATACAATACCACAATTTCAATAGTCCATTTGCCTATGTCTCAAAACAGAGGAAGAATATAAACTAAACCATTTATTTTACAAATTGAAAATATCATTAACTCACCAATATTCCAAACGATACATTATTAAATTTCCAATATTTCCAATAGTATATAATTTAAATTTTCAAATATCCACTCATAAAATATATCATTTTTTTCAATTACTCAATAATATATCCTAAATAAAATATATTTATTAATTGATTTTCCAATAGTATGTCGTTTAAATTTTCAAAATATCCAATGATAAAATATTTTATTTTTTTCAATTACTCAATAATATATTCCTGAATAAAATATTATTTAAAAATTATCAATTAATAAATATATTTTATTTCAATAATTATCTAATTAAAAAAATATATTTTTTTCTTTTTCCAAAAAGATACTTCCTCAATAAACCAGATACCAAAATTAACTATTAATTAATGTATATATTTATTAATCTGTGATTAATAAAATATACTAAATTAATAATTAATAATGAAATTAGCAATTCAAGTATTTAATTAGAAAAATATGCTTTAATAATAAAATGAAATCTGAATATTAATTAACGTATATTTACCATTATACAATTAATTAACATCAAATTATTCATAAATTATTAATTAATGCCAAATTAATCATAATTAAAACTTTATTATAAAATTAACATTTAAAATAATATTTAACTATTATATATATTTTTTTGATTAAAAAAAATATTTAAAAAAGCAATTTTAAAAAAAATAAATGAAGGGGGGAGGGTACCCACGTGGACCTCCATGTTGGCCCCCCCTTGGTAGCTCACGCTACCTATGGTAGTGTTGCTACCAAAAGGTAGCAGTTTGCTACCATTGGTAGCACTACTACCTTTTGGTAGCAGTCGCCACCTTTGGTAGCGACTACCTCGCGCGTGGTTGGGGTTATTCCCCGCCACGTGGGTTATTATATATATTTTTTAAAAATTACTGTTAAAAAATAAAAATGCATACACGGCAAAAAGACACAGTCTCCCTGAGACTTAAAAATAATTTTCTAGCAACATGGGTTTTCTAACATTTTGCATTTACATAATACCCAGATTCAGGAAAGGAGAAATTTCTCTAAAATAATACCATATTGGCAAAATGAGATGCATTTACACAAATTTAACATCAAATCTGCCAAACCCCCAAACTAAATTTCAATTTTAAACTTATTTAAGAGAAGATTCATTGGAGTTTTAAACAAAATTTCCTCAAGAACAGCCAAACCCCCAATATTTGATCTACACATTTTATTTTATTTTTAAAAATCATTTTGAGCAAATCAGAAACTGATTTGAAGACAAGGAATGAAATCAAGGAGGGATAAATTCAAGATCTTATTGCTATTCTACTCTATTCATCAATCAAACAGATTCTTCAACAACAAACTCATTTCTTTCAACCAGAACAGTAAATTCTTTTGGCAACAAAGAAAACATTTAAAAATCCTACCTCCATATGCAATCCTGGAAGAGATTTGCTGAAGAGCCCAACCTGCAAGCTCAAAAAATTTCTTCTCCTCCAAAATCCCCAAATTTTTCATCCAAAAATATTTTCCCACAAATATTTTCCAAAAAAATCAACCTCCCATATTTTTCCAAAAACCTAGGTTAAATGGGAGAAGTTTGACCAAATTTTTTATTTTGGATTTAATTTTTTTTATTTAAAATAAATCTCCAAAAATCATTCTTTTAAACTATATCAATAAATTAAACTTGCTTTTGAATTTAAAATTGATTTTCTCAAATAACTGAAATTAACCTTTCTATTTCCAAAATACCAACAAGATTAAATTAATTCTATTTCAATTAAATTTAAATCTTTCTTTTCCAACAACATAAACATAATAAATTTAACATTAAAATTATCCATTTAATTGAACTTTCTACCAACCTGAATTGAGCAATTCAATTAACGATTAATCACATAAAAAGGGAGCCTATTTAATTTAGTCCCCAAAATACTAATGCAAAAGCACACATTAAATCAAATTAAAGATTAAGGATTAATTACTCGGTTAACCACACACAAAACACGCAACCCAAGAAAGTCAACTAGACAGACGATCTGCATACACAACCAAAGGGAATAACGACGATGACTGACGATTCTCACTTGAGCATGACTATGGTTAAACAAGGGTCTCACGACCACCTAATCCAACTCTAAGGATCAAAGAGGTACACTCAAACTTGCGAATCCAAGTGGAGATGAACCTCACACCCATGCAGTACTGTACTTGAAATCTCCTGCAACCAAGAGTCATACATGCATACATATATATATACTTAATGAAAGTGTTAGCCCAAGATTAATAACACAAAATAGGAGAACGAATAAACTTGCATACGAATTGGAGTGAAAACCACATTAATAGGTATGCACTAAAATCAAAACATCTAACTATAACAATATAATAGAATAAATTTACCAAGGTCAAACCGAGATTAGAAATTGATTAGGGCAGGGGTACTATATTCTCCCCCCCTAAATTTCAACTTACTCCTGGAAGTCCTAAGGCTAGCTGGAGAACATGTCGCACGCATTAGCCCTAAAACTCATTCAACAAATATTAAATTGCACATAGGAATCTTTCCACAAATAAACGAAACATAATTGCTAAATCCTCTACGAATGCCATAATCCATTGGCAAGATACATCTAGATCCATACATTTCTTAAAATATCCTAGGAACTATCTACAATCATAACAGAGAAACAAGAATTTTCTTCCTTTCATTACACCAAATTAACGCATTACAAAGAGGTAAGCAACAATTACCATACTCATCTAACAAATATGACAAGAAAACATGCCATCATGATCAATTTCTTTTACCAGTCCATATTTTTCATAATTTATCACATAGAACTAGCTTCAAATATCAAATTCTACAACCAAGTTAACTTCCATGAAATAAGAGCAGCATATAGAACACAATTGCTTACACTTGCTAGGCATATAAGAACCTTTCCAATGACTATGTCCCATAACATAGTGACAAGTTAACACAATTTACTCCATGATACACATAATAACTATCCACATAACTGGAATGCACAACTCAAAAGGCCACATGCGAGCATGTCTAATGCTCGGTCAAAGATAACATGCACGATCAACATCTCTATGCATGATCTCAGAACAATAATATAATAATAAATATCCAATATCTCACTCAAAGGCTTGATGGTGCTAGGGTACACCATAGTGGTGCTACCTTCCATACAAGACCTTCGTGAACATCCCTTGTTGAGTAAGGTGGTTAGCCTCCAAGAGATAGTCACCACACATAGGTAGGTAGTGGATCCTAGTTGCATCATAGCCTCACATACCCCCATCCTCAAGATTCCCTATGTCTACTTCCTCGTATACACTCATCCAAGACCGCCTCCTATGTTCTTGGAGAGGAATTCACACTACAACACAAAACTAACATATGAAAACAATAAGGATAAACCTATTTAGCCACCAAAGTACAGATGAATAAAGATAATAAATCATCAATTCCAACAGTAAGGCAAGAAAATAATCCGGAATTTGCAACACCAAATCAAGTATGCAAAAGATCACAAGATCATGGCTAAACCTTCAAATTCAAAATAGAATAAATTGCTGGTCCACAAAGAAATAAATAAGAATATCACAACTGCACATAACATTACTATGTGACTAGCATCTAGCCACCAATGAGGAAGGAAGGAACAATCGTCTAGCTATCACAATAGCTCATCATGTGGTGCGGCCTAGTCATACATCCACATGGCATGGCAGTGTGCACCTTGACATCACCCCGCATCACGTCGTCACGAGATATGGCTATACCCTAAACCAGTCGGTAGGCCGCATGGCAATGTCTACTACATCCCGCATTATGTCTTAGCATGACATGGCAATACTCCAAGCGGAAAAGACATGCAATGGACGTATCCTGCATGGTAGTGTACCTCACGAAAAAGGGCACATGTAGGTCACACCCCACATAGCGACATACCTCTCAGGATACTCATTGTAAGCCAGAGGTATACATGGCTAAGGTCCACCCACATGTCTACCAACACTTACCAACTGACAGCTCATGTGAATAAACCTACCTTTCATGAAGACAAGGCAAAGGATCCTCCAATAAAACCCATCATTATGCTCAAGAACTATCATCAATATTCTCAAATAAAGGATAGGAATAGGATGGCACACATAAACCTTATAAATCGGTTCATCAAAAGGGAAAATATTGAGTACACCTATAATACAGTTTCATTATTTAACTATATTTTTCCTCAAAATAGAGAAGCTAAAGTCACTTCATGCCGACATTACTCGTACTCTGATCCATACTATTCAAGGAATGGTGACTTCTAATACTACCCCTTAACATAATGAATTACCAACAACCTAAGGTTTGGTACTCAATAGGGTAACAATTAAGCAACATCACATAAACACTATGGTTTCCCATACTCATAAGTAAACATATCCTCCATGGTTGATTACTTCACCATCCCATGGGCACATATAGCAAGCACGAGTTTCTTACAATACACAAAGAAAGCACTAGTACTGGTTTAGTCACATTTACGGGGAGTACTTTTCAATAAGCTATCATCTACTCAAGGAAGGTTTTAATTATGCTTTACACATGAATAACTAAATAAAGTTTACTCTAGATACAAGTACTGAAATTCTTCTTAACCATTCAAAATTACATAAGGAAATAACATCATTCTGATATCTTTTCTAAATCCATTAAGCATTCACAACCACATTACTAACTATGCAAATTTTGTTATGAAGCTCAAAACTATGCAAATTTTGTTATGAAGCTCAAGACTTTCATCTTTCCATAAAAAGCCAAAAATGCAAAAAGTACAATTTCACATGTTTTATAGACACTCTATTTAAATCAATGCACTCTTTAGTAGCATTACTAAAATCTAATAATCTAGGCAAGGAGGAGGAAAAAAGAAAGTTTGATAACCAATCTATTTCATACATGGACACAAGATCACACGACCTTATAAAATTTCTCACTATAAGCCTATCCTCTTAATGGTATGGTTTTCATTTCACTTCCATTTTAGAAGAATGTCAATTAACCTAACATGACATCTCCAATTACTATGGTTACAACAGAATGTTCTAGTTTTCCAAACAACAAAGGTCAAGACAAACAATCTTTTCGATAATACAAGATCTCTTGCGAACACTCACTATTTTTAATTCTCTACAAAGCCTATCATAATTTGAAACCTTTCTTTGAAAATCTAGGGTATGATAAGAAGGTAAATGAGGAACTTATCAACTAAATAATACTTATTACAGTATGCCCATCAAACAAGCTTTTCATTTGCAATTTCTAATCATAATAAGGCAATCATATATATCCAAAAGCAAGTTCAATGTAGCATTGTTAAAATAGGTCCTCAATTGAATTGGTATTATGAACACATAAAACAATCTTTCAAGGAACACATTAATACACTCTCAAAGCTACTATAACATGTTCCCTTTTATACTTCTTTTACAAACAAAGTAGTTTCACATAACAACTATTGACATATTAATGCACCTTTCTTAAGATAGGATTTAATTATGTTACTCCTACAAAACACATGGAGAATTCTTTAATGTAAACATAAATTTTTTTCTCAATAACCAATATGAACTTTCAAACCCATAGCCCTTTCTTATTATCTAAAAAAAAAACACATAAGCGTCATAAGGCTCACACAAGTGTTCAAGAAGTCACACCCTTTCTCTTGCACAAGTAAACTCACATAAGAGATAATTACACATAAGAGTAAACTCACATAAGAGATAATTTCTAGTGAGAGAGAGGAGGAAAGGTGATAATCATTCCATATCTACCATACTAGCCTTTCAAGTGAACAACACTAAGATAGATCATAATCTTAAACAAACACACTTCGTACTTTCAGATTCAGGACAACACTGACCAACCCAAATGGATTAGTCTAAAGAGTACAACAATCAATAAGGAAGGTACATACTACTCTCTTTCAGAATAAGAGTAATTGTAGACCAAGACATCAATAATCAAACAAAGCACATATAATCACTCAAAAACCACCAACATCAAGAAGGTGAAAACAAGGCGTGAACACACACGTTACACAAAAGATAAGGTCTACTCAATCACACACATACAAAAGGAGGACAAGCATTAAACATAAGGTTGATACACATCACACCAACTATGGGCAGAAGCGAAACCAGAGATCCCGGTGTTTGCAACATGGGCTCTGATACCAAATATAATGCCTAGCCAAGAAACCCCGAAGGGATTAAGCTAAAACATAAGAATAGAGTGCAATAATTTTTTTTTTAAAAGTTAAACACAACACAATGATACAACAAGATATCAAAGTTTAGATTACACAACGAAAGACATCAAAGAACACCTAAAGAGTTTCCCAACGCGATTACTTAATTACACATTTAACTTAACTCACTCTAATTAATCCAATAAGCCAATTGTCTTAATAATGAGGTAATTCTTAAACAAGGATAATTTCTTTCAGTAAGATAAAAAAATATGGATTAGAAGATAAGGTTCATCCATTAATATCTATTCATATCTTACGTTAAAGCTTTTCATTAAAATATAAGCAATGCATCTAATTATATAACACAATAGAATTTCATCATAAACCAATGAGATCTTTCCATGCATACTTAATTTCCTTAACAATAATTGATTATATTCCATTATTCTAATCTACATTCTTTCATGATCCAATTTACTGTATTTAAAAGATGACTGCATACATGCATTTATGATTACTTTCATCTTATCCACTTTATACATTCTAACATAATACCATTCAGACATGCTAAAAATAAACAGGAAACATAAGAATATAAGCATCACATAACGCCAAATTGATATCGGAGTTCACCTCTAAAGGGCTACATCTTTGGGTCTGCTCAACTGCAAGACCCCTCTGATCATAAAATAAGTTAAGAATACATAAGGTTCACATCATTTACAATCCTTCCATCAAGGCGAACATAACTAATATACACATGACCACATCGATCAATAAATACATAAATGATCCCTGAATAGGAAAGGATCCAATTGAACATAATAGAAGAAAAAACAAAGGTTCACTAGAGCATCTGTGAAACTAATTCATCGCAACCCAAGGTCTAGCATGAAACTAGGTACTCACAAGGGCATAAGCAACAGGACGACTCCACAAAAGTGTTCCTATCAAGACAACACAACAACACACTAGCGAATGTAAGGGACAAGTGTCATCACACCACCTGGTATGGTTACCATGGCAAGTCTTCATAGGTTCCAGCCCCATCCACTGGGTTACCCTGGCAACCTAATCCGAACCTCTAGCCCATCCAAGCCTCATGTGGACCCATACATCCTTTCGTGAAGATCAGGATGATGGTTTTCCATTTCAGGCCTTCTCACAGCATGGTGAGTCTGTGTTAGCACTCTTCCCATGTGTGAGGCACAATTATCTTACTTAGTGATTCATTAACTAACTCTCTAATATACTATTAGGTTATCACTTATTAGACACACTTTCGATGGGTTACCCAACAACCACTTTGGGCGCGACCCCCAATCGAAAGCCACCTTCCCATACGACACTAGACCATACTCAATGAACTCATAAAGCTAGACATACACAAGGTCAAGCATACAGAGTTCAAAATGGAGGAATCAACCATTTGGTCAAACACGACTTCATATGAGGTGCACTGACTGACAGTACTCTAACTAGAGACCTGACCAGCTATGGTCAACTAGGAATCATAATTCAACACCCGCATAAAGGATATGACCAATTATGACACCACCACAAAACAACAGTCAAACTCGAGACCGAGGACTGAAATAGGTACCCCAAATCAATCCATAGGATAGGGTTCTATCAAACAAAACAAGGTCTTGCCATTACTTAAGGAACAACGAATACATAAATTAAATTTGCACAGGCAATAACCAGAAAAGCCAATCTTTTTTCCTATTGATTTAAAGAATAAAAGCCAATCAAGTTTTCTAAATGATCTAAGTTTTCAAAATACATTGACAGAAAAATCACCATTACAAGGTGAATACAATACCACAATTTCAATAGTCCATTTGCCTATGTCTCAAAACAGAGGAAGAATATAAACTAAACCATTTATTTTACAAATTGAAAATATCATTAACTCACCAATATTCCAAACGATACATTATTAAATTTCCAATATTTCCAATAGTATATCGTTTAAATTTTCAAAATATCCAATGATAAAATATTTCATTTTTTTCAATTACTCAATAATATATTCTTGAATAAAATATATTTATTAATTGATTTTCCTATAGTATATCGTTTAAATTTTCAAAATATCCAATGATAAAATATTTCATTTTTTTTCATTTACTCAATAATATATTCCTGAATAAAATATTATTTAAAAATTATCAATTAATATTTATATTTTATTTCAACAATTATCTAATTAAAAAAATGTATTTTATCTTTTTCCAAAAAGACACTTCCTCAATAAAACAGATACCAAAATTAACTATTAATTAATGTATATATTTATTAATCTGCAATTAATAAAATATAACAAATTAATAATTAATAACGAAATTAGCAATTCAAGTATTTAATTAGAAAAATATGCATTAATAATAAAATGAAATCTGAATATTAATTAACGTATATTTACCATTATACAATTAATTAACATCAAATTAATCATAAATTATTAATTACTACCAAATTAATCATAATTAAAATTTTGTTAAAAAAATAGCATTTAAAATAATATTTAACTCTCTATATATATATATTTGATAAAAAAATATTAAAAAAAACAATTTAAAAAAAAATAAATGAAGGGGGGAGGGTACCCACGTGGACCTCCACATGGGACCCCCCTTGGTAGCTCATGCTACCTATGGTAGCATTGCTACCAAAAGGTAGCAGTCCGCTACCATTGGTAGCACTGCTACCTTTTGGTAGCAGTTCGCTAGCATTGGTAGCACTGCTACCAATAAGTAGTAGCCACTACCTTTGGTAGCGACTACCTCCTACGTGGTTGGGGTTATTCCCCACCATGTGGGTTATTATATATTTTTTAAAAATTTTACTGTTAAAAAATAAAAATGCATACACAGCAAAAAGACAGTCTCCCAGAGACTTAAAAATAATTTTCTAGCAACATGGGTTTTCTAACATTTTGCATTTACATAATACCCAGATTCAGGAAAGGAGAAATTTCTCTAAACCAATACGATATTGGCAAAATGAGATAGATTTACACAAATTTAACATCAAATCTACCAAACCCCCAAACTAAATTTCAATTTTAAACTTATTTAAGAGAAGATTCATTGGAGTTTTAAACAAAATTTCCTCAAGAACAGCCAAACCCCCAATATTTGATCTACACATTTTATTTTATTTTTAAAAATCATTCTGAGCAAATCAGAAACTGATTTGAAGATAAGGAATGAAATCAAGGAGGGATAAATTCAAGATCTTATTGCCTTTCTACTTTATTCATCAATTAGACAGATTCTTCAATAACAAACTCATTTCTTTCAACCAGAACAGTAAATTCTTTTGGCAACAAAGAAAACAATTAAGAATCCTACCTCCATATGCAATCCTGGAAGAGATTTGCTGAAGAGCCCAACCTGCAAGCTCAAAAAATTTCTTCTCCTCCAAAATCCCCAAATTTTCCATCCAAAAATATTTTCCAAAAAAACCAACCTCCCATATTTTTCCAAAAACCTAGGTTAAATGGGAGAAGTTTGACCAAAATTTTTATTTTGGATTTAAATTTTTTTATTTAAAATAAATCTCCAAAAATCATTCTTTTAAACTATATCAATAAATTAAACTTGTTTTTCAATTTAAAATTGATTTTCTCAAATAACTGAAATTAACCTTTCTATTTCCAAAATGCCAACAAGATTAAAATTATTCTATTTCAATTAAATTTAAATCTTTCTTTTCCAACAACATAAACATAATAAATTTAACATTAAAATTAACCATTTAATTGAACTTTTTACCAACCTGAATTGAGCAATTCAATTAACAATTAATCACATAAAAAGGGAGCCTATTTAATTTAGTCCCCAAAATACTAATGCAAAAACACACATTAAATCAAATTAAAGATTAAGGATTAATTACTTGATTAACCACACACAAAACATGCAACCCAAGAAAGTCAACCAGACAAATGACTTGCATACACAACCAAAGGGAATACTGATGACGATTGACGATGTTCACTTGAGCATGACTATGGTCAAACAAGGGTCTCATGACCACCTAATCCAACTCTAAGGATCAAAGAGGTACACTCAAACCTGCGAATCCAGGTGGAGACAAACCTCGCACCCATGCAGTATTGTACCTGAAATCTCCTGCAACCAAGAGTCACACACACACACACACACACACACACACACACACACACACACATACACACACACATATACTTAATGAAAGTGTTAGCCCAAGATTAATAACACGAAATAGGAGAACTAATAAACTTGCATACCAATTGGTGCGAAAACCACATTAACAGGTATGCACTAAAATCAAAACATCTAACTATAACACTATAATATGATAAACTAACCAAGGTCAAACATATACATATACATATACATATAGATATATATATATATATATATATATGTGTGTGTGTGTGTGTGTGTGTGTGTACTTTCCAACTCTCTGTCGGGGGGCCCAATAAAGCAAACTAATTAGCAGCTATAGCCGGAGGAAAGAAAGAAAGTCGGAGGAAAGAAAGAGATGGTTTAGAGGGCGGTTTCTCGCCCTATGATTCCCACCCACCCGAGTTTGAGAAACGGTTGAACAACTATAATGAGGGAGGAATTCCAATTCTAGTTGTATAGAGATTGATTAGGGCAAGGGTACTATAGATAGCATCTACCATGCCTGATAATAGTCTCGGTTAAGCTCAACACCGGAGGCCTTTGACCTCTTCCTTAATCCCAATTCGATCACCTATGATCGACCAAATCTCCTTCGCATATGATATTGCATTTCAAGACCACGACACTTATTCCCCATGATGTACAATGAGATCTTACATCATTTTATACCAACCCTAAGGCCAAAACCAATTAGTTCAACCACCTAAAAGATATTATAATAATATCTGTAGTCACATAAATCTGTCCATTTTAATTAAATGAATATTTCGTATTTATTTGATTAAAAATTCACTAGCCACCAGTTAATTAAATTAATATTTAATTAATTCATCCCCAAACATTCTTCTATTAATTAAATAAATTATTCAATTTATTTTAATTAATTCATTAAACCAAATACAAATCAATTAAATAAATAAAATCTATTTATTTAATTAAATCCCCCTTTTCCTCTTTTAAATAAATTAAATAAAACATTTATTTAAATCATTATCCCCACCCCACTTGCATTTTCCTACAAATGCAACTTGCACATATTTTGAAATAAATGAATTTTTATTTTAAATAAAATCCTATTTTCCCTCACCCACCAAATCCACTTGCAAAATCTAATCCCCTTCTAGATTCTTCTAACCCCTTCCTAATTAGCCTAATCCATCCCCTAATTATTGTCACATTCCTAAGCAAAGGGAAGTCACTTCTCAAATGGCCCAAAGTCTTGGATAACCATTGAAGGCTTTCAACCTTCAACCACCAAAAACCCCAAAGTCTTTGAAAACCATTAAAGGCTTCCAACTTTCAAACCACTTAATCCACAAAGTCTCCAATAACCATTAATGGTTAACCCAAACCCTCCCACATGGTTAAAACATTTGTTTTGACTCAACCTCTACCCAACCCAAGGGTCCCATCAAGCATTTAATGCTTTGACCATGATTATCTCTTAATCATTTGCACAAAGGTTTATCCTTGGATTAACTCCTAATCCAGTGGGTAATCCTAATTTAGGCTTGACCCTTAGCCTTTAGATAACCATGAGGTCTTCTCAGGCCTTTAATGCCTCCAACCCCTTCTCTCAACCCAATCCTGTGTTGACACTTGTCACTATTTTATTGGTGTCAATTGTGCACATGGATCCCCAACTTTCAAGCTTGACCCTTGATTAAACCTTTCAATCCTGGCCATCCATTGCTCCATTTTTCCTATAAATAGAGCCCATTCCTTCATAATCCAGATCCTGAAAAACTTGTATGCATCTAAGCTATAGACATTTTAGAGAGCATTTTAGCATAAACAATCTAATCTTTTGTCTTTTGGTTAAAATCAATCATTTTAGCATTAAAAATAGCTTTTCATTTCATGTTTGGAGCTATTCTACAAATCTCAATCCTCCATAAGCATCCATAGTGCAAAAAGCTGCTGAGAGCTACACTATTTTGGAACTTGGAGAGGAGAGGAACAAGGGAGAAGGAGCTAATATCATGCTATGAGATAGTTGGAGATATCTCATTGTCTTTACTTCTTTAGTTAGATTCATTAGCATGTTTTTAGTGTCTCCTTTGGAATGCCTTCATTTGTGTTTAGTTTTTGATTGATTAACTCTAACATCTTGTGTGTTTTGTGTTGTTTGATCTTAGACTAACATTGTGCCATTTAGGAGGGCATCATTTGGTGAACCCGACGTGAATCGAACACGCAACCTTCTGATCAATTTTTTTGAAATTAACATTTTGCTTGTTGAAATTGCCACACAGGTCGCGCTTCGGCGCTATTGAACGCGTTTTAGCACTATTGAAAAATTTCTTTTAGCGCTATTGACCCTAAAGTAGCGCTATTGAAAATGTTTCAGCGCTATTGACAACATTCCAGCGCTATTGTCACTGTTTCAGCGCTATTAACACACTTCTAGCGCGTTTGTCTTCTCGGGTTTTTGTTTTCTTTCAGCGCTACTGTTTTAATTAGCACTTCTGCTCACGCAGAATAGTGCTATTGTATTAATCAGCGCTTCTCCAAAAACACAGAATAGCGCTATTGCGACAGAGTGTCACCCAAATTGACTTGTAACAAAAAAAAATCAAAACTTAGGCTTGTGGAAGCCCCCCTTTGAGCATTGATTTAATTAACTCGTTTCTTTTCTTTGTGCAGGTTAAGCAACATAAAAAAAAATATAAATCACAAAAATTTTTCATTTAGTGCTTAAAAAGAACTTAAAAACACAAAAAAGAGTTTTTCATTGTTTTCTAGTTAGGCCTCATTTTCCTTGGTGCTTAAAATTAACAACACAAAATTTGATTTCATTGCATCAATTGGGACCTAAAATTTACAATCCACATTTCAAGAATTTGGTGCACATAAAATTGACAAACCACTTGTTTTTGATTTATTTTTGGCAAACAAATTTTCCTTCAAAGCAAAACGTGTTTTCCATTAAGTTGACCAGGATTTCAAATTCTAGAATACAAAAACACATTGCCTTTGAAGTTAAAAAGAACACCATGACTGTTGGAGCAACATCTCCAAATAGTTAGATCATATTGCCATGATGGATTAAAAAGAACAAGTGAATTTCGTGTTTGGCACGCTTGTGCACAAAAGTCAGTCGAGTGGACCTACTTCTAACACACACTATCCTCTCCCTTGGCTCTCGTGGTCCTAGGTGCAAGAGAAAAGTAATGATATCATCAACAAATTATCTTCTCCTCCAAAAATGATATCATCAACAAATACTTCAATAATCAGAATATCATCATCAGTAATTTTATAATATAAATTACTATCAGCACTACCTTTAGTAAAACCAAGCTTCAAAAGATATTTATCCAACCTTGCATACCAAGCTCTAGGAGCTTGTTTCAATCCATATAAAGCTTTCTTCAATATGCAAACCATATCTTTATCATCTGTTAGTGAAAATCCACTAGGTTTCTCAATGTATACTTCTTCCTCAAGTTCACCATTCAAAAATGCACATTTAATATCCATTTGATAAACCTTATAGTTCTTATAAGCTGCATAAGCAAGAAATAGTCTAACAACTTCAATTCTAGCTACAGGTGCAAATATCTCACCATAATCAATTCCTTCCATTTGAGAATATCCTTTACAAATTAATCTAGCCTTGTTTCTTACAACTTGACCATCCTCATTCAGTTTATTCCTAAAAACCCATTTAGTTCCAATAACATTTTATTTTTAGGTCGATAAACTAAAGTCCAAGTCTCAGTCTTCTCTATCTGATTCAATTCATCTTCCATAGCCTTTAACAAATGTTTATCCTTACAAGCTTCAATAACAGATGTTGGTTCAATTAGAGAAATAAGACATCTCTTCGTTTGCCATTCTTCTTCTTGTCATAACTCCCTTGTTCCTATCTCCAATAATTTAATCTTCAAAATAATTTAATCTTACATACCTTGGTGTCTTTTGAACTTTAGGTTCACTGCTCTGATCACCAGTCACAGTTGAATTTTCTAATTGTACCAGTGTAGCTATTTCAGTTTTCTATATCGGTTGAGGCATTATCGGTCCAGTTATGATCATTTCCACTGTCGGTTCCCTATCATATGATATAGATTTATTTCTATATTGCTCATCCACTTTCATATTAGCACTCTCCACAATTTTTTGCAATATTTTGTTATGACATATATATGCTTTGCTTTAAGTTGAATAACCAAGAAATATCCCTTCATCACATCTAGGATCAAACTTTCCAATTGAGTCATCTCTTTTGATATAGCATTTACTCCCAAAAATTCTGAAATATTTAATAGTAGGTGTATGTTCAAACCATAATTCATAAGTGATCTTACCCATTTCACCATTGATGTGAACTCCATTGAATGTGTAGAATGATGTACTCACTGCTTCTCTCTAATAGATGTGAGGCAATTTGGCTTCCATCATCATGGATCTTGTTGCATCCAAAATGGTTATGTTCTTTCTTTTCACTACTCGATTCTGCTGAGGAGTCCGCGGTGCAGATAATTGTCTCCTAATTCCATTTGTTTCACAATAACTATTAAAATCATGAGAAGTGAACTCACCGCCTTGATCTAATCTTAGACATTTGATTTTCAACCCAGTTTTTGTTTCAACCTTTGCTTTAAAGATCTTGAATTTATCAAAGACTTCAGACTTCTCCCTAAGAAAAGTCACCCACATCATCCTACAATAGTCATCAATAATCAACCTAAAATACCTATTACCTTGAAAGCTTCTAGTCCTTGCAGGACTACATAAGTCGGTGTGAATGAAATCAAGCACATCATTAGATTTATCATGTATGCTCTTAAATTAAGTTCTAACTTGCTTTCCCATTTGACATTCCTTACATATCGGATTATGAGGCTTCATAATCTTAGGTATATCTCTAAGTGCCTTAGTTGAATTGATCTTAGCAATACAATCAAAATTAACATGACACAACCTCTTATGCCATAACCAACTCTCATCAATATGAGCAATCAAACATGTCTTATTACCAGTGATCAAGTGAAAGATGTTACCTCCAGTCTGAATACCGGTTGCAATCTCCAAACCAGTCTTGTTAATGATTTTGCATTTTCTCTTTAAATAGAAGTTGGAAACCCTTGTCCACCAATTGACCAGCACTCAAAAGATTATGCTTTAAACCTTCTACATAATAAACATTTTTAGTATTATGCTTGCCATCAAGAGAAATAATACCTCTACCTTTGATCATACATGCTTTGTCATCTCCAAATCTGACTTGACCCAATTGTATTCTTGCAAGGATAGAAATTTCCCTTTATCTCTAGTCATATGATGTGAGCATCGACTATCAAATACCCATTCATCCTCATCTTCAACTTTTGCTGCCAAGGCCTTTTCTTCATTCATGATAGCCGGTTTTGGTTCATCTTCCTTTAAAGAATAGAACACCCATTTCTTTCCATTTCTGGATCCACTAGCAGAGTCTTCTACCGATTCATCCCCAGAGTTGTCACTTACTCCTTCCTCATCTGCTATGTAGCATTGTTTAGTTTTCTTGAATCTATATCTATTTTGGTTAGGCTTAAATGATTTCTTAATGCTTTCCTCAAATCTTGCATTCCTTTCAGGACATCTAGATGCAAAATGACCAATCTTATTACATGCAAAACATTTAAAAGGTGATTTTCCTTCATACTTACTTCCTGCCAGTCCTTTAGGTACTCTTCTAGAAAATAAGGCTTCAAGTTGCTCAAATTCTTCATCCTCTTTCCTCATGTCTTCCAATTCCTTTGCATATAAGGATTTCCAATCACTTTTGCCAGTAGATGATGATGCATGAAAAGCAGGTTCAGATTTTGCAAGTCTAGAAGGTCCAAATTCTTCAAGCTCAAAAGCAAATAATTTCCCAAACAGAATGTCTCTGTTAACTGAAGTGTTTTCCATTGTTCCCAACTCATTAATTGTAGTTGCCTTCATCTTGTAAGCCGGTAGAAGGTCTCTCAAGACTTTGGAAGCTATTTCATCTTCACTTAGAGATCCTCCACAACATTGAATTCCCATAACAATCTCATTTACTCTTTTCATAAATGTAGCAATTCTTTCATTGTCATCCATCTTCAAGTTCTCATATCTCACCTAGTAACCATCAAGTTTAGCAATTTTGATAGTAACAAATAAACTCAATACCAGAATGCATAAACCAAATACCAAAATAACTGATATAGAAATTAAACATAATCATAAATCACAGAATAGTTACCATCCATACATAACACATGACACCAAGATTTGTACATGGAAAACCCAATAAAGGAAAAAACCATTGTGGGAAGCCTACCCATAGTTAAATAATACTTCTGTAGTAAGTATGTGATTAAAATATGAAGGGCCTACACATACAAGAAGGCCAACAACCTAGAGCACAATGCTCATCAAAAAAGGAGCCTCATTGACTACAAAAACATCGGACTACAATTCGGAAAGAAGAGTGAACTGCAAGTATAACATCTCCAATGCCTGAGTACAGTTCTGGTTAAGCTCAATACCGAAGGCCTTAAACCTCTCTTACAAACCCAGTTCTATCACCTATGATTGACCAAACCTTATGCATATGATTACAACATTATTCGCACATAGATAAACCTATATCCCACATACCATGATCTACGAAGAGATCTAACATCATATTTATACCAACCCGGGGCCTAAACAATTAGGTCAGCTACCTAAAAGATAATACAATAAGTTAATAATATAAACTCGCAATCCAATGATCAACCAAGTTGGCTTAGGCTAAAA